>NC_092778.1:30925081-31594758 GCF_047496795.1 Chiloscyllium punctatum
AGAGGAAAGAATAGAAAAGAGAAAAGAGTAAAGAAGAGCAAAGGGAAAGAATGAAGAAGAGAAAAGAAGAGGACAGAAGAGAAACGTCAAAAGAGAAAAAAGAAGAAGTGAAAAAAGAAAAGAGAAGAAGAGAAAAGAGAGATGAGAAAAGAAGAGAAAAGAAGAGAATAGATCAGAAAAGAGAAAAGAAGAGAAAAGAGAAAAGACAAAAGAAGAGAAAAGAGAAAAGAGAAAAGACTGGAAAAGAAGAGAAAAGGGAAATGAGAAAAGAAGAGTGCAGAAGAGAAATGTGAAAAGAGAAAAAAGAAGTGAAAAAAGAAAAGACAAGAAGAGAAAAGAGAAAAGAGGAAAGAAGAGAAAAGGAGAGAAATGGGAAAAGAGAAAAAAGGAGAAAAGACGAGAAAAGAAGAGGAAAAAAGAGAAAAGAGAAAAGAAGAGAAAAGGGAAAAGACAAAAGACAAAAGAAGAGAAAAGAGAAAAGAGAAAAGACTGGAAATGAAGAGAAAAGGGAAAAGGGAAAAGAGAAAAGAAGGGGAAAGAAGAGAAAAATGGAATGAGAAAAAAGAAGAGGAAAGAATAGAAAAGAGAAAAGAGTAAAGAAGAGCAAAGGGAAAGAATGAAGAAGAGAAAAGAAGAGGACAGAAGAGAAACGTGAAAAGAGAAAAAAGAAGAAGTGAAAAAAGAAAAGAGAAGAAGAGAAAAGAGAGATGAGAAAAGAAGAGAAAAGAAGAGAATAGATCAGAAAAGAGAAAAGAAGAGAAAAGAGAAAAGACAAAAGAAGAGAAAAGAGAAAAGAGAAAAGACTGGAAAAGAAGAGAAAAGGGAAATGAGAAAAGAAGAGTGCAGAAGAGAAATGTGAAAAGAGAAAAAAGAAGAAGTGAAAAAAGAAAAGAGAAGAGAAAAGAGAAAAGAGGAAAGAAGACAAAAGGAGAGAAATTGGAAAAGAGAAAAAAGGAGAAAAGAAGAGAAAAGATGAGGAAAAAAGAGAAAAGAGAAAAGAAGAGAAAAGGTAAATGAGAAATAAAGAGAAAAGAAGAGGAAAGAAGAGAGATGGGAAAAGAGAAAAAAAAGAGGAGAAAAGAAAAGAGAAAAGAAGAGGAAAGAAGAGAAACGTGAAAAGAGAAAAAAGAATTGAAAAAAGAAAAGAGAAGAAGAGAAAAGAGAGAAGAGAAAAGAAGAGAAAAGAGAAAAGAAAAAAGAAGAGAAAAGGGAAAAGAGAAGAGAGAAAAGAAGAGAAAAGAGAAAAGGGAAAAGAGAAAAGAAGAGGAAAAAAGAGAAAAATGGAATGAGAAAAAAGAAGAGAAAAGGAGAGAAATGGGAAAAGAGAAAAATGGAATGAGAAAAAATAAGAGAAAAGGAGAGAAATGGGAAAAGAGAAAAAAGGAGAAAAGAAGAGGAAAGAAGAGGAAAAAAGAGAAAAGAAAAAAGAGAAAAGAAGAGAATAGATGAGAAAAGAGAAAAGAAGAGAAAAGACAAAAGACAAAAGACAAAAGAAGAGAAAAGAGAAAAGACTGGAAAAGAAGAGAAAAGGCAAAAGGGAAAAGAGAAAAGAAGGGGAAAGAAGAGAAAAATGGAATGAGAAAAAAGAAGAGGAAAGAATAGAAAAGAGAAAAGAGTAAAGAAGAGCAAAGGGAAAGAATGAAAAAGAGAAAAGAAGAGGACAGAAGAGAAACGTCAAAAGAGAAAAAAGAAGAAGTGAAAAAAGAAAAGAGAAGAAGAGAAAAGAGAGATGAGAAAAGAAGAGAAAAGAGAAAAGAAGAGAATAGATCAGAAAAGAGAAAAGAAGAGAAAAGACAAAAGAAGAGAAAAGAGAAAAGAGAAAAGACTGGAAACGAAGAGAAAAGGGAAATGAGAAAAGAAGAGTGCAGAAGAGAAATGTGAAAAGAGAAATAAGAAGAAGTGAAAAAAGAAAAGAGAAGAAGAGAAAAGAGAAAAGAGGAAAGAAGAGAAAAGGAGAGAAATGGGAAAAGAGAAAAAAGGATAAAAGAAGAGAAAAGAAGAGGAAAAAAGAGAAAAGAGAAAAGAAGAGAAAAGGGAAAAGACAAAAGACAAAAGAAGAGAAAAGAGAAAAGAGAAAAGACTGGAAATGAAGAGAAAAGGGAAAAGGGAAAAGAGAAAAGAAGGGGAAAGAAGAGAAAAATGGAATGAGAAAAAAGAAGAGGAAAGAATAGAAAAGAGAAAAGAGTAAAGAAGAGCAAAGGGAAAGAATGAAGAAGAGAAAAGAAGAGGACAGAAGAGAAACGTGAAAAGAGAAAAAAGAAGAAGTGAAAAAAGAAAAGAGAAGAAGAGAAAAGAGAGATGAGAAAAGAAGAGAAAAGAAGAGAATAGATCAGAAAAGAGAAAAGAAGAGAAAAGAGAAAAGACAAAAGAAGAGAAAAGAGAAAAGAGAAAAGACTGGAAAAGAAGAGAAAAGGGAAATGAGAAAAGAAGAGTGCAGAAGAGAAATGTGAAAAGAGAAAAAAGAAGAAGTGAAAAAAGAAAAGAGAAGAGAAAAGAGAAAAGAGGAAAGAAGACAAAAGGAGAGAAATTGGAAAAGAGAAAAAAGGAGAAAAGAAGAGAAAAGATGAGGAAAAAAGAGAAAAGAGAAAAGAAGAGAAAAGGTAAATGAGAAATAAAGAGAAAAGAAGAGGAAAGAAGAGAGATGGGAAAAGAGAAAAAAAAGAGGAGAAAAGAAAAGAGAAAAGAAGAGGAAAGAAGAGAAACGTGAAAAGAGAAAAAAGAATTGAAAAAAGAAAAGAGAAGAAGAGAAAAGAGAGAAGAGAAAAGAAGAGAAAAGAGAAAAGAAAAAAGAAGAGAAAGGGAAAAGAGAAGAGAGAAAAGAAGAGAAAAGAGAAAAGGGAAAAGAGAAAAGAAGAGGAAAAAAGAGAAAAATGGAATGAGAAAAAAGAAGAGAAAAGGAGAGAAATGGGAAAAGAGAAAAATGGAATGAGAAAAAAGAAGAGAAAAGGAGAGAAATGGGAAAAGAGAAAAAAGGAGAAAAGAAGAGGAAAGAAGAGGAAAAAAGAGAAAAGAAAAAAAGAGAAAAGAAGAGAATAGATGAGAAAAGAGAAAAGAAGAGAAAAGACAAAAGACAAAAGACAAAAGAAGAGAAAAGAGAAAAGACTGGAAAAGAAGAGAAAAGGCAAAAGGGAAAAGAGAAAAGAAGGGGAAAGAAGAGAAAAATGGAATGAGAAAAAAGAAGAGGAAAGAATAGAAAAGAGAAAAGAGTAAAGAAGAGCAAAGGGAAAGAATGAAAAAGAGAAAAGAAGAGGACAGAAGAGAAACGTCAAAAGAGAAAAAAGAAGAAGTGAAAAAAGAAAAGAGAAGAAGAGAAAAGAGAGATGAGAAAAGAAGAGAAAAGAGAAAAGAAGAGAATAGATCAGAAAAGAGAAAAGAAGAGAAAAGAGAAAAGACAAAAGAAGAGAAAAGAGAAAAGAGAAAAGACTGGAAAAGAAGAGAAAAGGGAAATGAGAAAAGAGGAGGAAAAAAGAGAAAAACGGAATCAGAAAAAAGAAGAGAAAAGGAGAGAAATGGGAAAAGAGAAAAAAGGAGAAAAGAAGAGAAAAAAAGAGGAAAAAAGAGAAAAATGGAATGAGAAAAAAGAAGAGAAAAGGAGAGAAATGGGAAAAGAGAAAAAAGGAGAAAAGAAGAGAAAAAAAGAGGAAAAAAGAGAAAAATGGAATGAGAAAAAAGAAGAGAAAAGAAGAGAAACGTGAAAAGAGAAAAAAGAAGTGTAAAAAGAAAAGAGAAGAAGAGAAAAGAGAGAAGAGAAAAGAAGAGAAAAGAGAAAAGAAAAAAGAAGAGAAAAGGGAAAAGAGAAGAGAGAAAAGAAGAGAAAAGAGAAAAGGGAAAAGAGAAAAGAGGAGGAAAAAAGAGAAAAACGGAATCAGAAAAAAGAAGAGAAAAGGAGAGAAATGGGAAAAGAGAAAAAAGGAGAAAAGAAGAGAAAAGAAGAGGAAAAAAGAGAAAAATGGAATGAGAAAAAAGAAGAGAAAAGGAGAGAAATGGGAAAAGAGAAAAGAAGAGCAAAGGGAAAGAATGAAGAAGAGAAAAGAAGAGGACAGAAGAGAAACGTGAAAAGAGAAAAAAGGAGAAAAGAGAGAAGAGAAAAGAAGAGAAAAGAGAAAAGAAAAAAGAAGAGAAAAGGGAAAAGAGAAGAGAGAAAAGAAGAGAATAGAGAAAAGAGAAAAGAAGAGAAAAGGGAAATGAGAAATAAAGAGAAAAGAAGAGGAAAGAAGAGAGATGTGAAAAGAGAAAAAAATGAGGAGAAAAGAAAAGAGAAAAGAAGAGGAGAGAAGAGAAACGTGAAAAGAGAAAAAAGAAGTGAAAAAAGAAAAGAGAAGAAGAGAAAAGAGAGAAGAGAAAAGAAGAGAAAAGAGAAAAGAAAAAAGAAGAGAAAAGGGAAAAGAGAAGAGAGAAAAGAAGAGAAAAGAGAAAAGAGGAAAGAAGAGAAAAGGAGAGAAATGGGAAAAGAGAAAAAAGGATAAAAGAAGAGAAAAGAAGAGGAAAAAAGAGAAAAGAGAAAAGAAGAGAAAAGGGAAAAGACAAAAGACAAAAGAAGAGAAAAGAGAAAAGAGAAAAGACTGGAAATGAAGAGAAAAGGGAAAAGGGAAAAGAGAAAAGAAGGGGAAAGAAGAGAAAATGGAATGAGAAAAAAGAAGAGGAAAGAATAGAAAAGAGAAAAGAGTAAAGAAGAGCAAAGGGAAAGAATGAAGAAGAGAAAAGAAGAGGACAGAAGAGAAACGTGAAAAGAGAAAAAAGAAGAAGTGAAAAAAGAAAAGAGAAGAAGAGAAAAGAGAGATGAGAAAAGAAGAGAAAAGAGAAAAGAAGAGAATAGATCAGAAAAGAGAAAAGAAGAGAAAAGAGAAAAGACAAAAGAAGAGAAAAGAGAAAAGAGAAAAGACTGGAAAAGAAGAGAAAAGGGAAATGAGAAAAGAAGAGTGCAGAAGAGAAATGTGAAAAGAGAAAAAAGAAGTGAAAAAAGAAAAGACAAGAAAAGAGAAAAGAGGAAAGAAGAGAAAAGGAGAGAAATGGGAAAAGAGAAAAAAGGAGAAAAGAAGAGAAAAGAAGAGGAAAAAAGAGAAAAGAGAAAAGAAGAGAAAAGGGAAACGAGAAATAAAGAGAAAAGAAGGGGAAAGAAGAGAAATGTGAAAAGAGAAAAAAAGAGGAGAAAAGAGAAAAGAGAAAAGAAGAGGAAAGAAGAGAAACGTGAAAAGAGAAAAAAGAAGTGAAAAAAGAAAAGAGAAGAAGAGAAAAGAGAGAAGAGAAAAGAGAAAAGAAAAAAGAAGAGAAAAGGGAAAAGAGAAGAGAGAAAAGAAGAGAAAAGGGAAATGAGAAATAAAGAGAAAAGAAGAGGAAAGAAGAGAGATGGGAAAAGAGAAAAAAAAGAGGAGAAAAGAAAAGAAAAAAGAAGAGGAAAGAAGAGAAACGTGAAAAGAGAAAAAAGAATTGAAAAAAGAAAAGAGAAGAAGAGAAAAGAGAGAAGAGAAAAGAAGAGAAAAGAGAAAAGAAAAAAGAAGAGAAAAGGGAAAAGAGAAGAGAGAAAAGAAGAGAAAAGAGAAAAGGGAAAAGAGAAAAGAAGAGGAAAAAAGAGAAAAATGGAATGAGAAAAAAGAAGAGAAAAGGAGAGAAATGGGAAAAGAGAAAAAAGGAGAAAAGAAGAGGAAAGAAGAGGAAAAAAGAGAAAAGAAAAAAAGAGAAAAGAAGAGAATAGATGAGAAAAGAGAAAAGAAGAGAAAAGAGAAAAGACAAAAGACAAAAGAAGAGAAAAGAGAAAAGAGAAAAGACTGGAAAAGAAGAGAAAAGGCAAAAGGGAAAAGAGAAAAGAAGGGGAAAGAAGAGAAAAATGGAATGAGAAAAAAGAAGAGGAAAGAATAGAAAAGAGAAAAGAGTAAAGAAGAGCAAAGGGAAAGAATGAAAAAGAGAAAAGAAGAGGACAGAAGAGAAACGTCAAAAGAGAAAAAAGAAGAAGTGAAAAAAGAAAAGAGAAGAAGAGAAAAGAGAGATGAGAAAAGAAGAGAAAAGAGAAAAGAAGAGAATAGATCAGAAAAGAGAAAAGAAGAGAAAAGAGAAAAGACAAAAGAAGAGAAAAGAGAAAAGAGAAAAGACTGGAAAAGAAGAGAAAAGGGAAATGAGAAAAGAAGAGTGCAGAAGAGAAATGTGAAAAGAGAAAAAAGAAGTGAAAAAAGAAAAGACAAGAAGAGAAAAGAGAAAAGAGGAAAGAAGAGAAAAGGAGAGAAATGGGAAAAGAGAAAAAAGGAGAAAAGAAGAGAAAAGAAGAGGAAAAAAGAGAAAAGAGAAAAGAAGAGAAAAGGGAAACGAGAAATAAAGAGAAAAGAAGGGGAAAGAAGAGAAATGTGAAAAGAGAAAAAAAGAGGAGAAAAGAGAAAAGAGAAAAGAAGAGGAAAGAAGAGAAACGTGAAAAGAGAAAAAAGAAGTGAAAAAAGAAAAGAGAAGAAGAGAAAAGAGAGAAGAGAAATGAAGAGAAAAGAGAAAAGAAAAAAGAAGAGAAAAGGGAAAAGAGAAGAGAGAAAAGAAGAGAAAAGAGAAAAGAGGAAAGAAGAGAAAAGGAGAGAAATGGGAAAAGAGAAAAAAGGATAAAAGAAGAGAAAAGAAGAGGAAAAAAGAGAAAAGAGAAAAGAAGAGAAAAGGGAAAAGAGAAGAGAGAAAAGAAGAGAAAAGAGAAAAGGGAAAAGAGAAAAGAAGAGGAAAAAAGAGAAAAATGGAATGAGAAAAAAGAAGAGAAAAGGAGAGAAATGGGAAAAGAGAAAAATGGAATGAGAAAAAATAAGAGAAAAGGAGAGAAATGGGAAAAGAGAAAAAAGGAGAAAAGAAGAGGAAAGAAGAGGAAAAAAGAGAAAAGAAAAAAGAGAAAAGAAGAGAATAGATGAGAAAAGAGAAAAGAAGAGAAAAGACAAAAGACAAAAGACAAAAGAAGAGAAAAGAGAAAAGACTGGAAAAGAAGAGAAAAGGCAAAAGGGAAAAGAGAAAAGAAGGGGAAAGAAGAGAAAAATGGAATGAGAAAAAAGAAGAGGAAAGAATAGAAAAGAGAAAAGAGTAAAGAAGAGCAAAGGGAAAGAATGAAAAAGAGAAAAGAAGAGGACAGAAGAGAAACGTCAAAAGAGAAAAAAGAAGAAGTGAAAAAAGAAAAGAGAAGAAGAGAAAAGAGAGATGAGAAAAGAAGAGAAAAGAGAAAAGAAGAGAATAGATCAGAAAAGAGAAAAGAAGAGAAAAGAGAAAAGACAAAAGAAGAGAAAAGAGAAAAGAGAAAAGACTGGAAAAGAAGAGAAAAGGGAAATGAGAAAAGAGGAGGAAAAAAGAGAAAAACGGAATCAGAAAAAAGAAGAGAAAAGGAGAGAAATGGGAAAAGAGAAAAAAGGAGAAAAGAAGAGAAAAAAAGAGGAAAAAAGAGAAAAATGGAATGAGAAAAAAGAAGAGAAAAGGAGAGAAATGGGAAAAGAGAAAAAAGGAGAAAAGAAGAGGAAAGAAGAGGAAAGAAGAGAAACGTGAAAAGAGAAAAAAGAAGTGTAAAAAGAAAAGAGAAGAAGAGAAAAGAGAGAAGAGAAAAGAAGAGAAAAGAGAAAAGAAAAAAGAAGAGAAAAGGGAAAAGAGAAGAGAGAAAAGAAGAGAAAAGAGAAAAGGGAAAAGAGAAAAGAGGAGGAAAAAAGAGAAAAACGGAATCAGAAAAAAGAAGAGAAAAGGAGAGAAATGGGAAAAGAGAAAAAAGGAGAAAAGAAGAGAAAAGAAGAGGAAAAAAGAGAAAAATGGAATGAGAAAAAAGAAGAGAAAAGGAGAGAAATGGGAAAAGAGAAAAGAAGAGCAAAGGGAAAGAATGAAGAAGAGAAAAGAAGAGGACAGAAGAGAAACGTGAAAAGAGAAAAAAGGAGAAAAGAGAGAAGAGAAAAGAAGAGAAAAGAGAAAAGAAAAAAGAAGAGAAAAGGGAAAAGAGAAGAGAGAAAAGAAGAGAATAGAGAAAAGAGAAAAGAAGAGAAAAGGGAAATGAGAAATAAAGAGAAAAGAAGAGGAAAGAAGAGAGATGTGAAAAGAGAAAAAAATGAGGAGAAAAGAAAAGAGAAAAGAAGAGGAAAGAAGAGAAACGTGAAAAGAGAAAAAAGAAGTGAAAAAAGAAAAGAGAAGAAGAGAAAAGAGAGAAGAGAAAAGAAGAGAAAAGAGAAAAGAAAAAAGAAGAGAAAAGGGAAAAGAGAAGAGAGAAAAGAAGAGAAAAGAGAAAAGAGGAAAGAAGAGAAAAGGAGAGAAATGGGAAAAGAGAAAAAAGGATAAAAGAAGAGAAAAGAAGAGGAAAAAAGAGAAAAGAGAAAAGAAGAGAAAAGGGAAAAGACAAAAGACAAAAGAAGAGAAAAGAGAAAAGAGAAAAGACTGGAAATGAAGAGAAAAGGGAAAAGGGAAAAGAGAAAAGAAGGGGAAAGAAGAGAAAATGGAATGAGAAAAAAGAAGAGGAAAGAATAGAAAAGAGAAAAGAGTAAAGAAGAGCAAAGGGAAAGAATGAAGAAGAGAAAAGAAGAGGACAGAAGAGAAACGTCAAAAGAGAAAAAAGAAGAAGTGAAAAAAGAAAAGAGAAGAAGAGAAAAGAGAGATGAGAAAAGAAGAGAAAAGAGAAAAGAAGAGAATAGATCAGAAAAGAGAAAAGAAGAGAAAAGAGAAAAGACAAAAGAAGAGAAAAGAGAAAAGAGAAAAGACTGGAAAAGAAGAGAAAAGGGAAATGAGAAAAGAAGAGTGCAGAAGAGAAATGTGAAAAGAGAAAAAAGAAGTGAAAAAAGAAAAGACAAGAAAAGAGAAAAGAGGAAAGAAGAGAAAAGGAGAGAAATGGGAAAAGAGAAAAAAGGAGAAAAGAAGAGAAAAGAAGAGGAAAAAAGAGAAAAGAGAAAAGAAGAGAAAAGGGAAACGAGAAATAAAGAGAAAAGAAGGGGAAAGAAGAGAAACGTGAAAAGAGAAAAAAGAAGTGAAAAAAGAAAAGAGAAGAAGAGAAAAGAGAGAAGAGAAAAGAGAAAAGAAAAAAGAAGAGAAAAGGGAAAAGAGAAGAGAGAAAAGAAGAGAAAAGGGAAATGAGAAATAAAGAGAAAAGAAGAGGAAAGAAGAGAGATGGGAAAAGAGAAAAAAAAGAGGAGAAAAGAAAAGAAAAAAGAAGAGGAAAGAAGAGAAACGTGAAAAGAGAAAAAAGAATTGAAAAAAGAAAAGAGAAGAAGAGAAAAGAGAGAAGAGAAAAGAAGAGAAAAGAGAAAAGAAAAAAGAAGAGAAAAGGGAAAAGAGAAGAGAGAAAAGAAGAGAAAAGAGAAAAGGGAAAAGAGAAAAGAAGAGGAAAAAAGAGAAAAATGGAATGAGAAAAAAGAAGAGAAAAGGAGAGAAATGGGAAAAGAGAAAAAAGGAGAAAAGAAGAGGAAAGAAGAGGAAAAAAGAGAAAAGAAAAAAAGAGAAAAGAAGAGAATAGATGAGAAAAGAGAAAAGAAGAGAAAAGAGAAAAGACAAAAGACAAAAGAAGAGAAAAGAGAAAAGAGAAAAGACTGGAAAAGAAGAGAAAAGGCAAAAGGGAAAAGAGAAAAGAAGGGGAAAGAAGAGAAAAATGGAATGAGAAAAAAGAAGAGGAAAGAATAGAAAAGAGAAAAGAGTAAAGAAGAGCAAAGGGAAAGAATGAAAAAGAGAAAAGAAGAGGACAGAAGAGAAACGTCAAAAGAGAAAAAAGAAGAAGTGAAAAAAGAAAAGAGAAGAAGAGAAAAGAGAGATGAGAAAAGAAGAGAAAAGAGAAAAGAAGAGAATAGATCAGAAAAGAGAAAAGAAGAGAAAAGAGAAAAGACAAAAGAAGAGAAAAGAGAAAAGAGAAAAGACTGGAAAAGAAGAGAAAAGGGAAATGAGAAAAGAGGAGGAAAAAAGAGAAAAACGGAATCAGAAAAAAGAAGAGAAAAGGAGAGAAATGGGAAAAGAGAAAAAAGGAGAAAAGAAGAGAAAAAAAGAGGAAAAAAGAGAAAAATGGAATGAGAAAAAAGAAGAGAAAAGGAGAGAAATGGGAAAAGAGAAAAAAGGAGAAAAGAAGAGGAAAGAAGAGGAAAGAAGAGAAACGTGAAAAGAGAAAAAAGAAGTGTAAAAAGAAAAGAGAAGAAGAGAAAAGAGAGAAGAGAAAAGAAGAGAAAAGAGAAAAGAAAAAAGAAGAGAAAAGGGAAAAGAGAAGAGAGAAAAGAAGAGAAAAGAGAAAAGGGAAAAGAGAAAAGAGGAGGAAAAAAGAGAAAAACGGAATCAGAAAAAAGAAGAGAAAAGGAGAGAAATGGGAAAAGAGAAAAAAGGAGAAAAGAAGAGAAAAGAAGAGGAAAAAAGAGAAAAATGGAATGAGAAAAAAGAAGAGAAAAGGAGAGAAATGGGAAAAGAGAAAAGAAGAGCAAAGGGAAAGAATGAAGAAGAGAAAAGAAGAGGACAGAAGAGAAACGTGAAAAGAGAAAAAAGGAGAAAAGAGAGAAGAGAAAAGAAGAGAAAAGAGAAAAGAAAAAAGAAGAGAAAAGGGAAAAGAGAAGAGAGAAAAGAAGAGAATAGAGAAAAGAGAAAAGAAGAGAAAAGGGAAATGAGAAATAAAGAGAAAAGAAGAGGAAAGAAGAGAGATGTGAAAAGAGAAAAAAATGAGGAGAAAAGAAAAGAGAAAAGAAGAGGAAAGAAGAGAAACGTGAAAAGAGAAAAAAGAAGTGAAAAAAGAAAAGAGAAGAAGAGAAAAGAGAGAAGAGAAAAGAAGAGAAAAGAGAAAAGAAAAAAGAAGAGAAAAGGGAAAAGAGAAGAGAGAAAAGAAGAGAAAAGAGAAAAGAGGAAAGAAGAGAAAAGGAGAGAAATGGGAAAAGAGAAAAAAGGATAAAAGAAGAGAAAAGAAGAGGAAAAAAGAGAAAAGAGAAAAGAAGAGAAAAGGGAAAAGACAAAAGACAAAAGAAGAGAAAAGAGAAAAGAGAAAAGACTGGAAATGAAGAGAAAAGGGAAAAGGGAAAAGAGAAAAGAAGGGGAAAGAAGAGAAAATGGAATGAGAAAAAAGAAGAGGAAAGAATAGAAAAGAGAAAAGAGTAAAGAAGAGCAAAGGGAAACAATGAAGAAGAGAAAAGAAGAGGACAGAAGAGAAACGTCAAAAGAGAAAAAAGAAGAAGTGAAAAAAGAAAAGAGAAGAAGAGAAAAGAGAGATGAGAAAAGAAGAGAAAAGAGAAAAGAAGAGAATAGATCAGAAAAGAGAAAAGAAGAGAAAAGAGAAAAGACAAAAGAAGAGAAAAGAGAAAAGAGAAAAGACTGGAAAAGAAGAGAAAAGGGAAATGAGAAAAGAAGAGTGCAGAAGAGAAATGTGAAAAGAGAAAAAAGAAGTGAAAAAAGAAAAGACAAGAAAAGAGAAAAGAGGAAAGAAGAGAAAAGGAGAGAAATGGGAAAAGAGAAAAAAGGAGAAAAGAAGAGAAAAGAAGAGGAAAAAAGAGAAAAGAGAAAAGAAGAGAAAAGGGAAACGAGAAATAAAGAGAAAAGAAGGGGAAAGAAGAGAAATGTGAAAAGAGAAAAAAAGAGGAGAAAAGAGAAAAGAGAAAAGAAGAGGAAAGAAGAGAAACGTGAAAAGAGAAAAAAGAAGTGAAAAAAGAAAAGAGAAGAAGAGAAAAGAGAGAAGAGAAAAGAGAAAAGAAAAAAGAAGAGAAAAGGGAAAAGAGAAGAGAGAAAAGAAGAGAAAAGGGAAATGAGAAATAAAGAGAAAAGAAGAGGAAAGAAGAGAGATGGGAAAAGAGAAAAAAAAGAGGAGAAAAGAAAAGAAAAAAGAAGAGGAAAGAAGAGAAACGTGAAAAGAGAAAAAAGAATTGAAAAAAGAAAAGAGAAGAAGAGAAAAGAGAGAAGAGAAAAGAAGAGAAAAGAGAAAAGAAAAAAGAAGAGAAAAGGGAAAAGAGAAGAGAGAAAAGAAGAGAAAAGAGAAAAGGGAAAAGAGAAAAGAAGAGGAAAAAAGAGAAAAATGGAATGAGAAAAAAGAAGAGAAAAGGAGAGAAATGGGAAAAGAGAAAAAAGGAGAAAAGAAGAGGAAAGAAGAGGAAAAAAGAGAAAAGAAAAAAAGAGAAAAGAAGAGAATAGATGAGAAAAGAGAAAAGAAGAGAAAAGAGAAAAGACAAAAGACAAAAGAAGAGAAAAGAGAAAAGAGAAAAGACTGGAAAAGAAGAGAAAAGGCAAAAGGGAAAAGAGAAAAGAAGGGGAAAGAAGAGAAAAATGGAATGAGAAAAAAGAAGAGGAAAGAATAGAAAAGAGAAAAGAGTAAAGAAGAGCAAAGGGAAAGAATGAAAAAGAGAAAAGAAGAGGACAGAAGAGAAACGTCAAAAGAGAAAAAAGAAGAAGTGAAAAAAGAAAAGAGAAGAAGAGAAAAGAGAGATGAGAAAAGAAGAGAAAAGAGAAAAGAAGAGAATAGATCAGAAAAGAGAAAAGAAGAGAAAAGAGAAAAGACAAAAGAAGAGAAAAGAGAAAAGAGAAAAGACTGGAAAAGAAGAGAAAAGGGAAATGAGAAAAGAAGAGTGCAGAAGAGAAACGTGAAAAGAGAAAAAAGAAGTGAAAAAAGAAAAGACAAGAAGAGAAAAGAGAAAAGAGGAAAGAAGAGAAAAGGAGAGAAATGGGAAAAGAGAAAAAAGGAGAAAAGAAGAGAAAAGAAGAGGAAAAAAGAGAAAAGAGAAAAGAAGAGAAAAGGGAAACGAGAAATAAAGAGAAAAGAAGGGGAAAGAAGAGAAATGTGAAAAGAGAAAAAAAGAGGAGAAAAGAGAAAAGAGAAAAGAAGAGGAAAGAAGAGAAACGTGAAAAGAGAAAAAAGAAGTGAAAAAAGAAAAGAGAAGAAGAGAAAAGAGAGAAGAGAAAAGAAGAGAAAAGAGAAAAGAAAAAAGAAGAGAAAAGGGAAAAGAGAAGAGAGAAAAGAAGAGAAAAGAGAAAAGGGAAAAGAGAAAAGAGGAGGAAAAAAGAGAAAAATGGAATCAGAAAAAAGAAGAGAAAAGGAGAGAAATGGGAAAAGAGAAAAAAGGAGAAAAGAAGAGAAAAGAAGAGGAAAGAAGAGAAAAGAGAAAAGAGAAAAGAGAAAAGCGAAATGAGAAAAGAAGAGAAAAATAGAGAAAAGAGAAAAGGGAAAAGACAAAAGAGAAAAGTGAAAAGAAGAGAAAAGGGAAATGAGAAGAGAAGAGAAAAGAAGACAATAGAGAAACGAGAAAAGAAGAGAAAAGAAGAGAAAAGAGAAAAGGGAAATGAGAAAAGAAGAGGACAGAAGAGAAATGTGAAAAGAGAAAAAAGAAGAAGTGAAAAAAGAAGAGAAGAAGAGAAAAGAGAGATGAGAAAAGAAGAGAAAAGAGAAAAGAAGAGAATAGATCAGAAAAGAGAAAAGAAGAGAAAAGACAAAAGAAGAGAAAAGAGAAAAGAGAAAAGACTGGAAACGAAGAGAAAAGGGAAATGAGAAAAGAAGAGTGCAGAAGAGAAATGTGAAAAGAGAAATAAGAAGAAGTGAAAAAAGAAAAGAGAAGAAGAGAAAAGAGAAAAGAGGAAAGAAGAGAAAAGGAGAGAAATGGGAAAAGAGAAAAAAGGATAAAAGAAGAGAAAAGAAGAGGAAAAAAGAGAAAAGAGAAAAGAAGAGAAAAGGGAAAAGACAAAAGACAAAAGAAGAGAAAAGAGAAAAGAGAAAAGACTGGAAATGAAGAGAAAAGGGAAAAGGGAAAAGAGAAAAGAAGGGGAAAGAAGAGAAAAATGGAATGAGAAAAAAGAAGAGGAAAGAATAGAAAAGAGAAAAGAGTAAAGAAGAGCAAAGGGAAAGAATGAAGAAGAGAAAAGAAGAGGACAGAAGAGAAACGTGAAAAGAGAAAAAAGAAGAAGTGAAAAAAGAAAAGAGAAGAAGAGAAAAGAGAGATGAGAAAAGAAGAGAAAAGAAGAGAATAGATCAGAAAAGAGAAAAGAAGAGAAAAGAGAAAAGACAAAAGAAGAGAAAAGAGAAAAGAGAAAAGACTGGAAAAGAAGAGAAAAGGGAAATGAGAAAAGAAGAGTGCAGAAGAGAAATGTGAAAAGAGAAAAAAGAAGAAGTGAAAAAAGAAAAGAGAAGAGAAAAGAGAAAAGAGGAAAGAAGACAAAAGGAGAGAAATTGGAAAAGAGAAAAAAGGAGAAAAGAAGAGAAAAGATGAGGAAAAAAGAGAAAAGCGAAAAGAAGAGAAAAGGTAAATGAGAAATAAAGAGAAAAGAAGAGGAAAGAAGAGAGATGGGAAAAGAGAAAAAAAAGAGGAGAAAAGAAAAGAGAAAAGAAGAGGAAAGAAGAGAAACGTGAAAAGAGAAAAAAGAATTGAAAAAAGAAAAGAGAAGAAGAGAAAAGAGAGAAGAGAAAAGAAGAGAAAAGAGAAAAGATAAAAGAAGAGAAAAGGGAAAAGAGAAGAGAGAAAAGAAGAGAAAAGAGAAAAGGGAAAAGAGAAAAGAAGAGGAAAAAAGAGAAAAATGGAATGAGAAAAAAGAAGAGAAAAGGAGAGAAATGGGAAAAGAGAAAAATGGAATGAGAAAAAATAAGAGAAAAGGAGAGAAATGGGAAAAGAGAAAAAAGGAGAAAAGAAGAGGAAAGAAGAGGAAAAAAGAGAAAAGAAAAAAAGAGAAAAGAAGAGAATAGATGAGAAAAGAGAAAAGAAGAGAAAAGACAAAAGACAAAAGACAAAAGAAGAGAAAAGAGAAAAGACTGGAAAAGAAGAGAAAAGGCAAAAGGGAAAAGAGAAAAGAAGGGGAAAGAAGAGAAAAATGGAATGAGAAAAAAGAAGAGGAAAGAATAGAAAAGAGAAAAGAGTAAAGAAGAGCAAAGGGAAAGAATGAAAAAGAGAAAAGAAGAGGACAGAAGAGAAACGTCAAAAGAGAAAAAAGAAGAAGTGAAAAAAGAAAAGAGAAGAAGAGAAAAGAGAGATGAGAAAAGAAGAGAAAAGAGAAAAGAAGAGAATAGATCAGAAAAGAGAAAAGAAGAGAAAAGACAAAAGAAGAGAAAAGAGAAAAGAGAAAAGACTGGAAACGAAGAGAAAAGGGAAATGAGAAAAGAAGAGTGCAGAAGAGAAATGTGAAAAGAGAAATAAGAAGAAGTGAAAAAAGAAAAGAGAAGAAGAGAAAAGAGAAAAGAGGAAAGAAGAGAAAAGGAGAGAAATGGGAAAAGAGAAAAAAGGATAAAAGAAGAGAAAAGAAGAGGAAAAAAGAGAAAAGAGAAAAGAAGAGAAAAGGGAAAAGACAAAAGACAAAAGAAGAGAAAAGAGAAAAGAGAAAAGACTGGAAATGAAGAGAAAAGGGAAAAGGGAAAAGAGAAAAGAAGGGGAAAGAAGAGAAAAATGGAATGAGAAAAAAGAAGAGGAAAGAATAGAAAAGAGAAAAGAGTAAAGAAGAGCAAAGGGAAAGAATGAAGAAGAGAAAAGAAGAGGACAGAAGAGAAACGTGAAAAGAGAAAAAAGAAGAAGTGAAAAAAGAAAAGAGAAGAAGAGAAAAGAGAGATGAGAAAAGAAGAGAAAAGAAGAGAATAGATCAGAAAAGAGAAAAGAAGAGAAAAGAGAAAAGACAAAAGAAGAGAAAAGAGAAAAGAGAAAAGACTGGAAAAGAAGAGAAAAGGGAAATGAGAAAAGAAGAGTGCAGAAGAGAAATGTGAAAAGAGAAAAAAGAAGAAGTGAAAAAAGAAAAGAGAAGAGAAAAGAGAAAAGAGGAAAGAAGACAAAAGGAGAGAAATTGGAAAAGAGAAAAAAGGAGAAAAGAAGAGAAAAGATGAGGAAAAAAGAGAAAA
The DNA here is from genome assembly GCF_047496795.1 of Chiloscyllium punctatum. Lineage (NCBI taxonomy): Eukaryota > Metazoa > Chordata > Chondrichthyes > Orectolobiformes > Hemiscylliidae > Chiloscyllium > Chiloscyllium punctatum. The sequence goes on from NC_092778.1 coordinate 30,940,803, forward strand.
GAGAAAAGAAGAGAAAAGGTAAATGAGAAATAAAGAGAAAAGAAGAGGAAAGAAGAGAGATGGGAAAAGAGAAAAAAAAGAGGAGAAAAGAAAAGAGAAAAGAAGAGGAAAGAAGAGAAACGTGAAAAGAGAAAAAAGAATTGAAAAAAGAAAAGAGAAGAAGAGAAAAGAGAGAAGAGAAAAGAAGAGAAAAGAGAAAAGAAAAAAGAAGAGAAAAGGGAAAAGAGAAGAGAGAAAAGAAGAGAAAAGAGAAAAGGGAAAAGAGAAAAGAAGAGGAAAAAAGAGAAAAATGGAATGAGAAAAAAGAAGAGAAAAGGAGAGAAATGGGAAAAGAGAAAAATGGAATGAGAAAAAAGAAGAGAAAAGGAGAGAAATGGGAAAAGAGAAAAAAGGAGAAAAGAAGAGGAAAGAAGAGGAAAAAAGAGAAAAGAAAAAAAGAGAAAAGAAGAGAATAGATGAGAAAAGAGAAAAGAAGAGAAAAGACAAAAGACAAAAGACAAAAGAAGAGAAAAGAGAAAAGACTGGAAAAGAAGAGAAAAGGCAAAAGGGAAAAGAGAAAAGAAGGGGAAAGAAGAGAAAAATGGAATGAGAAAAAAGAAGAGGAAAGAATAGAAAAGAGAAAAGAGTAAAGAAGAGCAAAGGGAAAGAATGAAAAAGAGAAAAGAAGAGGACAGAAGAGAAACGTCAAAAGAGAAAAAAGAAGAAGTGAAAAAAGAAAAGAGAAGAAGAGAAAAGAGAGATGAGAAAAGAAGAGAAAAGAGAAAAGAAGAGAATAGATCAGAAAAGAGAAAAGAAGAGAAAAGAGAAAAGACAAAAGAAGAGAAAAGAGAAAAGAGAAAAGACTGGAAAAGAAGAGAAAAGGGAAATGAGAAAAGAGGAGGAAAAAAGAGAAAAACGGAATCAGAAAAAAGAAGAGAAAAGGAGAGAAATGGGAAAAGAGAAAAAAGGAGAAAAGAAGAGAAAAAAAGAGGAAAAAAGAGAAAAATGGAATGAGAAAAAAGAAGAGAAAAGGAGAGAAATGGGAAAAGAGAAAAAAGGAGAAAAGAAGAGAAAAAAAGAGGAAAAAAGAGAAAAATGGAATGAGAAAAAAGAAGAGAAAAGAAGAGAAACGTGAAAAGAGAAAAAAGAAGTGTAAAAAGAAAAGAGAAGAAGAGAAAAGAGAGAAGAGAAAAGAAGAGAAAAGAGAAAAGAAAAAAGAAGAGAAAAGGGAAAAGAGAAGAGAGAAAAGAAGAGAAAAGAGAAAAGGGAAAAGAGAAAAGAGGAGGAAAAAAGAGAAAAACGGAATCAGAAAAAAGAAGAGAAAAGGAGAGAAATGGGAAAAGAGAAAAAAGGAGAAAAGAAGAGAAAAGAAGAGGAAAAAAGAGAAAAATGGAATGAGAAAAAAGAAGAGAAAAGGAGAGAAATGGGAAAAGAGAAAAGAAGAGCAAAGGGAAAGAATGAAGAAGAGAAAAGAAGAGGACAGAAGAGAAACGTGAAAAGAGAAAAAAGGAGAAAAGAGAGAAGAGAAAAGAAGAGAAAAGAGAAAAGAAAAAAGAAGAGAAAAGGGAAAAGAGAAGAGAGAAAAGAAGAGAATAGAGAAAAGAGAAAAGAAGAGAAAAGGGAAATGAGAAATAAAGAGAAAAGAAGAGGAAAGAAGAGAGATGTGAAAAGAGAAAAAAATGAGGAGAAAAGAAAAGAGAAAAGAAGAGGAAAGAAGAGAAACGTGAAAAGAGAAAAAAGAAGTGAAAAAAGAAAAGAGAAGAAGAGAAAAGAGAGAAGAGAAAAGAAGAGAAAAGAGAAAAGAAAAAAGAAGAGAAAAGGGAAAAGAGAAGAGAGAAAAGAAGAGAAAAGAGAAAAGAGGAAAGAAGAGAAAAGGAGAGAAATGGGAAAAGAGAAAAAAGGATAAAAGAAGAGAAAAGAAGAGGAAAAAAGAGAAAAGAGAAAAGAAGAGAAAAGGGAAAAGACAAAAGACAAAAGAAGAGAAAAGAGAAAAGAGAAAAGACTGGAAATGAAGAGAAAAGGGAAAAGGGAAAAGAGAAAAGAAGGGGAAAGAAGAGAAAATGGAATGAGAAAAAAGAAGAGGAAAGAATAGAAAAGAGAAAAGAGTAAAGAAGAGCAAAGGGAAAGAATGAAGAAGAGAAAAGAAGAGGACAGAAGAGAAACGTGAAAAGAGAAAAAAGAAGAAGTGAAAAAAGAAAAGAGAAGAAGAGAAAAGAGAGATGAGAAAAGAAGAGAAAAGAGAAAAGAAGAGAATAGATCAGAAAAGAGAAAAGAAGAGAAAAGAGAAAAGACAAAAGAAGAGAAAAGAGAAAAGAGAAAAGACTGGAAAAGAAGAGAAAAGGGAAATGAGAAAAGAAGAGTGCAGAAGAGAAATGTGAAAAGAGAAAAAAGAAGTGAAAAAAGAAAAGACAAGAAAAGAGAAAAGAGGAAAGAAGAGAAAAGGAGAGAAATGGGAAAAGAGAAAAAAGGAGAAAAGAAGAGAAAAGAAGAGGAAAAAAGAGAAAAGAGAAAAGAAGAGAAAAGGGAAACGAGAAATAAAGAGAAAAGAAGGGGAAAGAAGAGAAATGTGAAAAGAGAAAAAAAGAGGAGAAAAGAGAAAAGAGAAAAGAAGAGGAAAGAAGAGAAACGTGAAAAGAGAAAAAAGAAGTGAAAAAAGAAAAGAGAAGAAGAGAAAAGAGAGAAGAGAAAAGAGAAAAGAAAAAAGAAGAGAAAAGGGAAAAGAGAAGAGAGAAAAGAAGAGAAAAGGGAAATGAGAAATAAAGAGAAAAGAAGAGGAAAGAAGAGAGATGGGAAAAGAGAAAAAAAAGAGGAGAAAAGAAAAGAAAAAAGAAGAGGAAAGAAGAGAAACGTGAAAAGAGAAAAAAGAATTGAAAAAAGAAAAGAGAAGAAGAGAAAAGAGAGAAGAGAAAAGAAGAGAAAAGAGAAAAGAAAAAAGAAGAGAAAAGGGAAAAGAGAAGAGAGAAAAGAAGAGAAAAGAGAAAAGGGAAAAGAGAAAAGAAGAGGAAAAAAGAGAAAAATGGAATGAGAAAAAAGAAGAGAAAAGGAGAGAAATGGGAAAAGAGAAAAAAGGAGAAAAGAAGAGGAAAGAAGAGGAAAAAAGAGAAAAGAAAAAAAGAGAAAAGAAGAGAATAGATGAGAAAAGAGAAAAGAAGAGAAAAGAGAAAAGACAAAAGACAAAAGAAGAGAAAAGAGAAAAGAGAAAAGACTGGAAAAGAAGAGAAAAGGCAAAAGGGAAAAGAGAAAAGAAGGGGAAAGAAGAGAAAAATGGAATGAGAAAAAAGAAGAGGAAAGAATAGAAAAGAGAAAAGAGTAAAGAAGAGCAAAGGGAAAGAATGAAAAAGAGAAAAGAAGAGGACAGAAGAGAAACGTCAAAAGAGAAAAAAGAAGAAGTGAAAAAAGAAAAGAGAAGAAGAGAAAAGAGAGATGAGAAAAGAAGAGAAAAGAGAAAAGAAGAGAATAGATCAGAAAAGAGAAAAGAAGAGAAAAGAGAAAAGACAAAAGAAGAGAAAAGAGAAAAGAGAAAAGACTGGAAAAGAAGAGAAAAGGGAAATGAGAAAAGAAGAGTGCAGAAGAGAAATGTGAAAAGAGAAAAAAGAAGTGAAAAAAGAAAAGACAAGAAGAGAAAAGAGAAAAGAGGAAAGAAGAGAAAAGGAGAGAAATGGGAAAAGAGAAAAAAGGAGAAAAGAAGAGAAAAGAAGAGGAAAAAAGAGAAAAGAGAAAAGAAGAGAAAAGGGAAACGAGAAATAAAGAGAAAAGAAGGGGAAAGAAGAGAAATGTGAAAAGAGAAAAAAAGAGGAGAAAAGAGAAAAGAGAAAAGAAGAGGAAAGAAGAGAAACGTGAAAAGAGAAAAAAGAAGTGAAAAAAGAAAAGAGAAGAAGAGAAAAGAGAGAAGAGAAATGAAGAGAAAAGAGAAAAGAAAAAAGAAGAGAAAAGGGAAAAGAGAAGAGAGAAAAGAAGAGAAAAGAGAAAAGAGGAAAGAAGAGAAAAGGAGAGAAATGGGAAAAGAGAAAAAAGGAGAAAAGACGAGAAAAGAAGAGGAAAAAAGAGAAAAGAGAAAAGAAGAGAAAAGGGAAACGAGAAATAAAGAGAAAAGAAGGGGAAAGAAGAGAAATGTGAAAAGAGAAAAAAAGAGGAGAAAAGAGAAAAGAGAAAAGAAGAGGAAAGAAGAGAAACGTGAAAAGAGAAAAAAGAAGTGAAAAAAGAAAAGAGAAGAAGAGAAAAGAGAGAAGAGAAATGAAGAGAAAAGAGAAAAGAAAAAAGAAGAGAAAAGGGAAAAGAGAAGAGAGAAAAGAAGAGAAAAGAGAAAAGAGGAAAGAAGAGAAAAGGAGAGAAATGGGAAAAGAGAAAAAAGGATAAAAGAAGAGAAAAGAAGAGGAAAAAAGAGAAAAGAGAAAAGAAGAGAAAAGGGAAAAGAGAAGAGAGAAAAGAAGAGAAAAGAGAAAAGGGAAAAGAGAAAAGAAGAGGAAAAAAGAGAAAAATGGAATGAGAAAAAAGAAGAGAAAAGGAGAGAAATGGGAAAAGAGAAAAAAGGAGAAAAGAAGAGAAAAGAAGAGGAAAGAAGAGAAAAGAGAAAAGAGAAAAGAGAAAAGCGAAATGAGAAAAGAAGAGAAAAATAGAGAAAAGAGAAAAGGGAAAAGACAAAAGAGAAAAGTGAAAAGAAGAGAAAAGGGAAATGAGAAGAGAAGAGAAAAGAAGACAATAGAGAAACGAGAAAAGAAGAGAAAAGAAGAGAAAAGAGAAAAGGGAAATGAGAAAAGAAGAGGACAGAAGAGAAATGTGAAAAGAGAAAAAAGAAGAAGTGAAAAAAGAAGAGAAGAAGAGAAAAGAGAGATGAGAAAGGAAGAGAAAAGAGAAAAGAAGAGAATAGATCAGAAAAGAGAAAAGAAGAGAAAAGACAAAAGAAGAGAAAAGAGAAAAGAGAAAAGACTGGAAACGAAGAGAAAAGGGAAATGAGAAAAGAAGAGTGCAGAAGAGAAATGTGAAAAGAGAAATAAGAAGAAGTGAAAAAAGAAAAGAGAAGAAGAGAAAAGAGAAAAGAGGAAAGAAGAGAAAAGGAGAGAAATGGGAAAAGAGAAAAAAGGATAAAAGAAGAGAAAAGAAGAGGAAAAAAGAGAAAAGAGAAAAGAAGAGAAAAGGGAAAAGACAAAAGACAAAAGAAGAGAAAAGAGAAAAGAGAAAAGACTGGAAATGAAGAGAAAAGGGAAAAGGGAAAAGAGAAAAGAAGGGGAAAGAAGAGAAAAATGGAATGAGAAAAAAGAAGAGGAAAGAATAGAAAAGAGAAAAGAGTAAAGAAGAGCAAAGGGAAAGAATGAAGAAGAGAAAAGAAGAGGACAGAAGAGAAACGTGAAAAGAGAAAAAAGAAGAAGTGAAAAAAGAAAAGAGAAGAAGAGAAAAGAGAGATGAGAAAAGAAGAGAAAAGAAGAGAATAGATCAGAAAAGAGAAAAGAAGAGAAAAGAGAAAAGACAAAAGAAGAGAAAAGAGAAAAGAGAAAAGACTGGAAAAGAAGAGAAAAGGGAAATGAGAAAAGAAGAGTGCAGAAGAGAAATGTGAAAAGAGAAAAAAGAAGAAGTGAAAAAAGAAAAGAGAAGAGAAAAGAGAAAAGAGGAAAGAAGACAAAAGGAGAGAAATTGGAAAAGAGAAAAAAGGAGAAAAGAAGAGAAAAGATGAGGAAAAAAGTGAAAAGAGAAAAGAAGAGAAAAGGTAAATGAGAAATAAAGAGAAAAGAAGAGGAAAGAAGAGAGATGGGAAAAGAGAAAAAAAAGAGGAGAAAAGAAAAGAGAAAAGAAGAGGAAAGAAGAGAAACGTGAAAAGAGAAAAAAGAATTGAAAAAAGAAAAGAGAAGAAGAGAAAAGAGAGAAGAGAAAAGAAGAGAAAAGAGAAAAGATAAAAGAAGAGAAAAGGGAAAAGAGAAGAGAGAAAAGAAGAGAAAAGAGAAAAGGGAAAAGAGAAAAGAAGAGGAAAAAAGAGAAAAATGGAATGAGAAAAAAGAAGAGAAAAGGAGAGAAATGGGAAAAGAGAAAAATGGAATGAGAAAAAATAAGAGAAAAGGAGAGAAATGGGAAAAGAGAAAAAAGGAGAAAAGAAGAGGAAAGAAGAGGAAAAAAGAGAAAAGAAAAAAAGAGAAAAGAAGAGAATAGATGAGAAAAGAGAAAAGAAGAGAAAAGACAAAAGACAAAAGACAAAAGAAGAGAAAAGAGAAAAGACTGGAAAAGAAGAGAAAAGGCAAAAGGGAAAAGAGAAAAGAAGGGGAAAGAAGAGAAAAATGGAATGAGAAAAAAGAAGAGGAAAGAATAGAAAAGAGAAAAGAGTAAAGAAGAGCAAAGGGAAAGAATGAAAAAGAGAAAAGAAGAGGACAGAAGAGAAACGTCAAAAGAGAAAAAAGAAGAAGTGAAAAAAGAAAAGAGAAGAAGAGAAAAGAGAGATGAGAAAAGAAGAGAAAAGAGAAAAGAAGAGAATAGATCAGAAAAGAGAAAAGAAGAGAAAAGAGAAAAGACAAAAGAAGAGAAAAGAGAAAAGAGAAAAGACTGGAAAAGAAGAGAAAAGGGAAATGAGAAAAGAGGAGGAAAAAAGAGAAAAACGGAATCAGAAAAAAGAAGAGAAAAGGAGAGAAATGGGAAAAGAGAAAAAAGGAGAAAAGAAGAGAAAAGAAGAGGAAAAAAGAGAAAAATGGAATGAGAAAAAAGAAGAGAAAAGGAGAGAAATGGGAAAAGAGAAAAAAGGAGAAAAGAAGAGGAAAGAAGAGGAAAGAAGAGAAACGTGAAAAGAGAAAAAAGAAGTGTAAAAAGAAAAGAGAAGAAGAGAAAAGAGAGAAGAGAAAAGAAGAGAAAAGAGAAAAGAAAAAAGAAGAGAAAAGGGAAAAGAGAAGAGAGAAAAGAAGAGAAAAGAGAAAAGGGAAAAGAGAAAAGAGGAGGAAAAAAGAGAAAAACGGAATCAGAAAAAAGAAGAGAAAAGGAGAGAAATGGGAAAAGAGAAAAAAGGAGAAAAGAAGAGAAAAGAAGAGGAAAAAAGAGAAAAATGGAATGAGAAAAAAGAAGAGAAAAGGAGAGAAATGGGAAAAGAGAAAAGAAGAGCAAAGGGAAAGAATGAAGAAGAGAAAAGAAGAGGACAGAAGAGAAACGTGAAAAGAGAAAAAAGGAGAAAAGAGAGAAGAGAAAAGAAGAGAAAAGAGAAAAGAAAAAAGAAGAGAAAAGGGAAAAGAGAAGAGAGAAAAGAAGAGAATAGAGAAAAGAGAAAAGAAGAGAAAAGGGAAATGAGAAATAAAGAGAAAAGAAGAGGAAAGAAGAGAGATGTGAAAAGAGAAAAAAATGAGGAGAAAAGAAAAGAGAAAAGAAGAGGAAAGAAGAGAAACGTGAAAAGAGAAAAAAGAAGTGAAAAAAGAAAAGAGAAGAAGAGAAAAGAGAGAAGAGAAAAGAAGAGAAAAGAGAAAAGAAAAAAGAAGAGAAAAGGGAAAAGAGAAGAGAGAAAAGAAGAGAAAAGAGAAAAGAGGAAAGAAGAGAAAAGGAGAGAAATGGGAAAAGAGAAAAAAGGATAAAAGAAGAGAAAAGAAGAGGAAAAAAGAGAAAAGAGAAAAGAAGAGAAAAGGGAAAAGACAAAAGACAAAAGAAGAGAAAAGAGAAAAGAGAAAAGACTGGAAATGAAGAGAAAAGGGAAAAGGGAAAAGAGAAAAGAAGGGGAAAGAAGAGAAAATGGAATGAGAAAAAAGAAGAGGAAAGAATAGAAAAGAGAAAAGAGTAAAGAAGAGCAAAGGGAAAGAATGAAGAAGAGAAAAGAAGAGGACAGAAGAGAAACGTCAAAAGAGAAAAAAGAAGAAGTGAAAAAAGAAAAGAGAAGAAGAGAAAAGAGAGATGAGAAAAGAAGAGAAAAGAGAAAAGAAGAGAATAGATCAGAAAAGAGAAAAGAAGAGAAAAGAGAAAAGACAAAAGAAGAGAAAAGAGAAAAGAGAAAAGACTGGAAAAGAAGAGAAAAGGGAAATGAGAAAAGAAGAGTGCAGAAGAGAAATGTGAAAAGAGAAAAAAGAAGTGAAAAAAGAAAAGACAAGAAGAGAAAAGAGAAAAGAGGAAAGAAGAGAAAAGGAGAGAAATGGGAAAAGAGAAAGAAGGAGAAAAGAAGAGGAAAAAAGAAAAAAGAGAAAAGAAGAGAAAAGGGAAACGAGAAATAAAGAGAAAAGAAGGGGAAAGAAGAGAAATGTGAAAAGAGAAAAAAAGAGGAGAAAAGAGAAAAGAGAAAAGAAGAGGAAAGAAGAGAAACGTGAAAAGAGAAAAAAGAAGTGTAAAAAGAAAAGAGAAGAAGAGAAAAGAGAGAAGAGAAAAGAAGAGAAAAGAGAAAAGAAAAAAGAAGAGAAAAGGGAAAAGAGAAGAGAGAAAAGAAGAGAAAAGAGAAAAGGGAAAAGAGAAAAGAGGAGGAAAAAAGAGAGAAACGGAATCAGAAAAAAGAAGAGAAAAGGAGAGAAATGGGAAAAGAGAAAAAAGGAGAAAAGAAGAGAAAAGAAGAGGAAAAAAGAGAAGAATGGAATGAGAAAAAAGAAGAGAAAAGAAGAGAAATGGGAAAAGAGAAAAAAGGAGAAAAGAAGAGGAAAGAAGAGGAAAAAAGAGAAAAGAAAAAAAGAGAAAAGAAGAGAATAGATGAGAAAAGAGAAAAGAAGAGAAAAGAGAAAAGACAAAAGACAAAAGAAGAGAAAAGAGAAAAGAGAAAAGACTGGAAATGAAGAGAAAAGGCAAAAGGGAAAAGCGAAAAGAAGGGGAAAGAAGAGAAAAATGGAATGAGAAAAAAGAAGAGGAAAGAATAGAAAAGAGAAAAGAGTAAAGAAGAGCAAAGGGAAAGAATGAAGAAGAGAAAAGAAGAGGACAGAAGAGAAACGTGAAAAGAGAAAAAAGAAGAAGTGAAAAAAGAAAAGAGAAGAAGAGAAAAGAGAGATGAGAAAAGAAGAGAAAAGAAGAGAATAGATCAGAAAAGAGAAAAGAAGAGAAAAGAGAAAAGACAAAAGAAGAGAAAAGAGAAAAGAGAAAAGACTGGAAAAGAAGAGAAAAGGGAAATGAGAAAAGAAGAGTGCAGAAGAGAAATGTGAAAAGAGAAAAAAGAAGTGAAAAAAGAAAAGACAAGAAGAGAAAAGAGAAAAGAGGAAAGAAGAGAAAAGGAGAGAAATGGGAAAAGAGAAAAAAGGAGAAAAGACGAGAAAAGAAGAGGAAAAAAGAGAAAAGAGAAAAGAAGAGAAAAGGGAAACGAGAAATAAAGAGAAAAGAAGGGGAAAGAAGAGAAATGTGAAAAGAGAAAAAAAGAGGAGAAAAGAGAAAAGAGAAAAGAAGAGGAAAGAAGAGAAACGTGAAAAGAGAAAAAAGAAGTGAAAAAAGAAAAGAGAAGAAGAGAAAAGAGAGAAGAGAAAAGAAGAGAAAAGAGAAAAGAAAAAAGAAGAGAAAAGGGAAAAGAGAAGAGAGAAAAGAAGAGAAAAGAGAAAAAGAGGAAAGAAGAGAAAAGGAGAGAAATGGGAAAAGAGAAAAAAGGAGAAAAGAAGAGAAAAGAAGAGGAAAAAAGAGAAAAGAGAAAAGAAGAGAAAAGGGAAACGAGAAATAAAGAGAAAAGAAGGGGAAAGAAGAGAAATGAGAAAAGAGAAAAAAAGAGGAGAAAAGAGAAAAGAGAAAAGAAGAGGAAAGAAGAGAAACGTGAAAAGAGAAAAAAGAATTGAAAAAAGAAAAGAGAAGAAGAGAAAAGAGAGAAGAGAAAAGAAGAGAAAAGAGAAAAGAAAAAAGAAGAGAAAAGGGAAAAGAGAAGAGAGAAAAGAAGAGAAAAGAGAAAAGCGGAAAGAAGAGAAAAGGAGAGAAATGGGAAAAGAGAAAAAAGGAGAAAAGAAGAGAAAAGAAGAGGAAAAAAGAGAAAAGAGGAAAGAAGAGAAAAGGAGAGAAATGGGAAAAGAGAAAGAAGGAGAAAAGAAGAGGAAAAAAGAGAAAAGAGAAAAGAAGAGAAAAGGGAAACGAGAAATAAAGAGAAAAGAAGGGGAAAGAAGAGAAATGTGAAAAGAGAAAAAAAGAGGAGAAAAGAGAAAAGAGAAAAGAAGAGGAAAGAAGAGAAACGTGAAAAGAGAAAAAAGAAGTGAAAAAAGAAAAGAGAAGAAGAGAAAAGAGAGAAGAGAAAAGAAGAGAAAAGAGAAAAGAAAAAAGAAGAGAAAAGGGAAAAGAGAAGAGAGAAAAGAAGAGAAAAGAGAAAAGGGAAAAGAGAAAAGAGGAGGAAAAATGAGAAAAATGGAATCAGAAAAAAGAAGAGAAAAGGAGAGAAATGGGAAAAGAGAAAAAAGGATAAAAGAAGAGAAAAGAAGAGGAAAGAAGAGAAACGAGAAAAGAGAAAAGAAGAGAAAAGGAGAGAAATGGGAAAAGAGAAAAAAGGATAAAAGAAGAGAAAAGAAGAGGAAAGAAGAGAAAAGAGAAAAGAAAAAAGAAGAGAAAAGGGAAAAGAGAAGAGAGAAAAGAAGAGAAAAGAGAAAAGGGAAAAGAGAAAAGAGGAGGAAAAAAGAGAAAAATGGAATCAGAAAAAAGAAGAGAAAAGGAGAGAAATGGGAAAAGAGAAAAAAGGAGAAAAGAAGAGAAAAGAAGAGGAAAGAAGAGAAAAGAGAAAAGAGAAAAGAAGAGAAAAGCGAAATGAGAAAAGAAGAGAAAAATAGAGAAAAGAGAAAAGGGAAAAGACAAAAGAGAAAAGTGAAAAGAAGAGAAAAGGGAAATGAGAAGAGAAGAGAAAAGAAGACAATAGAGAAACGAGAAAAGAAGAGAAAAGAAGAGAAAAGAGAAAAGGGAAATGAGAAAAGAAGAGGACAGAAGAGAAATGTGAAAAGAGAAAAAAGAAGAAGTGAAAAAAGAAGAGAAGAAGAGAAAAGAGAGATGAGAAAGGAAGAGAAAAGAGAAAAGAAGAGAATAGATCAGAAAAGAGAAAAGAAGAGAAAAGACAAAAGAAGAGAAAAGAGAAAAGAGAAAAGACTGGAAACGAAGAGAAAAGGGAAATGAGAAAAGAAGAGTGCAGAAGAGAAATGTGAAAAGAGAAATAAGAAGAAGTGAAAAAAGAAAAGAGAAGAAGAGAAAAGAGAAAAGAGGAAAGAAGAGAAAAGGAGAGAAATGGGAAAAGAGAAAAAAGGAGAAAAGAAGAGAAAAGAAGAGGAAAAAAGAGAAAAGAGAAAAGAAGAGAAAAGGGAAAAGACAAAAGACAAAAGAAGAGAAAAGAGAAAAGACTGGAAATGAAGAGAAAAGGGAAAAGGGAAAAGAGAAAAGAAGGGGAAAGAAGAGAAAAATGGAATGAGAAAAAAGAAGAGGAAAGAATAGAAAAGAGAAAAGAGTAAAGAAGAGCAAAGGGAAAGAATGAAGAAGAGAAAAGAAGAGGACAGAAGAGAAACGTCAAAAGAGAAAAAAGAAGAAGTGAAAAAAGAAAAGAGAAGAAGAGAAAAGAGAGATGAGAAAAGAAGAGAAAAGAGAAAAGAAGAGAATAGATCAGAAAAGAGAAAAGAAGAGAAAAGAGAAAAGACAAAAGAAGAGAAAAGAGAAAAGAGAAAAGACTGGAAAAGAAGAGAAAAGGGAAATGAGAAAAGAAGAGTGCAGAAGAGAAATGTGAAAAGAGAAAAAAGAAGTGAAAAAAGAAAAGACAAGAAGAGAAAAGAGAAAAGAGGAAAGAAGAGAAAAGGAGAGAAATGGGAAAAGAGAAAGAAGGAGAAAAGAAGAGGAAAAAAGAGAAAAGAGAAAAGAAGAGAAAAGGGAAACGAGAAATAAAGAGAAAAGAAGAGGAAAGAAGAGAAATGTGAAAAGAGAAAAAAAGAAGAGAAAAGAGAAAAGAGAAAAGAAGAGGAAAGAAGAGAAACGTGAAAAGAGAAAAAAGAAGTGTAAAAAGAAAAGAGAAGAAGAGAAAAGAGAGAAGAGAAAAGAAGAGAAAAGAAAAAAGAAGAGAAAAGGGAAAAGAGAAGAGAGAAAAGAAGAGAAAAAAGAAAAGGGAAAAGAGAAAAGAGGAGGAAAAAAGAGAGAAACGGAATCAGAAAAATGAAGAGAAAAGGAGAGAAATGGGAAAAGAGAAAAAAGGAGAAAAGAAGAGAAAAGAAGAGGAAAAAAGAGAAAAATGGAATGAGAATAAAGAAGAGAAAAGGAGAGAAATGGGAAAAGAGAAAAAAGGAGAAAAGAAGAGGAAAGAAGAGGAAAAAAGAGAAAAGAAAAAAAGAGAAAAGAAGAGAATAGATGAGAAAAGAGAAAAGAAGAGAAAAGAGAAAAGACAAAATACAAAAGAAGAGAAAAGAGAAAAGAGAAAAGACTGGCAAAGAAGAGAAAAGGCAAAAGGGAAAAGAGAAAAGAAGGGGAAAGAAGAAAAAAATGGAATGAGAAAAAAGAAGAGAAAAGGAGAGAAATGGGAAAAGAGAAAAGAAGAGCAAAGGGAAAGAATGAAGAAGAGAAAAGAAGAGGACAGAAGAGAAACGTCAAAAGAGAAAAAAGAAGAAGTGAAAAAAGAAAAGAGAAGAAGAGAAAAGAGAGATGAGAAAAGAAGAGAAAAGAGAAAAGAAGAGAATAGATCAGAAAAGAGAAAAGAAGAGAAAAGAGAAAAGACAAAAGAAGAGAAAAGAGAAAAGAGAAAAGACTGGAAAAGAAGAGAAAAGGGAAATGAGAAAAGAAGAGTGCAGAAGAGAAATGTGAAAAGAGAAAAAAGAAGTGAAAAAAGAAAAGACAAGAAGAGAAAAGAGAAAAGAGGAAAGAAGAGAAAAGGATAGAAATGGGAAAAGAGAAAAAAGGAGAAAAGAAGAGAAAAGAAGAGGAAAAAAGAGAAAAGAGAAAAGAAGAGAAAAGGGAAACGAGAAATAAAGAGAAAAGAAGGGGAAAGAAGAGAAATGTGAAAAGAGAAAAAAAGAGGAGAAAAGAGAAAAGAGAAAAGAAGAGGAAAGAAGAGAAACGTGAAAAGAGAAAAAAGAAGTGAAAAAAGAAAAGAGAAGAAGAGAAAAGAGAGAAGAGAAAAGAAGAGAAAAGAGAAAAGAAAAAAGAAGAGAAAAGGGAAAAGAGAAGAGAGAAAAGAAGAGAAAAGAGAAAAGGGAAAAGAGAAAAGAGGAGGAAAAAAGAGAAAAATGGAATCAGAAAAAAGAAGAGAAAAGGAGAGAAATGGGAAAAGAGAAAAAAGGAGAAAAGAAGAGAAAAGAAGAGGAAAGAAGAGAAAAGAGAAAAGAGAAAAGAAGAGAAAAGCGAAATGAGAAAAGAAGAGAAAAATAGAGAAAAGAGAAAAGGGAAAAGACAAAAGAGAAAAGTGAAAAGAAGAGAAAAGGGAAATGAGAAGAGAAGAGAAAAGAAGACAATAGAGAAACGAGAAAAGAAGAGAAAAGAAGAGAAAAGAGAAAAGGGAAATGAGAAAAGAAGAGGACAGAAGAGAAATGTGAAAAGAGAAAAAAGAAGTGAAAAAAGAAGAGAAGAAGAGAAAAGAGAGATGAGAAAAGAAGAGAAAAGAGAAAAGAAGAGAATAGATCAGAAAAGAGAAAAGAAGAGAAAAGACAAAAGAAGAGAAAAGAGAAAAGAGAAAAGACTGGAAACGAAGAGAAAAGGGAAATGAGAAAAGAAGAGTGCAGAAGAGAAATGTGAAAAGAGAAATAAGAAGAAGTGAAAAAAGAAAAGAGAAGAAGAGAAAAGAGAAAAGAGGAAAGAAGAGAAAAGGAGAGAAATGGGAAAAGAGAAAAAAGGAGAAAAGAAGAGAAAAGAAGAGGAAAAAAGAGAAAAGAGAAAAGAAGAGAAAAGGGAAAAGACAAAAGACAAAAGAAGAGAAAAGAGAAAAGAGAAAAGACTGGAAATGATGAGAAAAGGGAAAAGGGAAAAGAGAAAAGAAGGGGAAAGAAGAGAAAATGGAATGAGAAAAAAGAAGAGGAAAGAATAGAAAAGAGAAAAGAGTAAAGAAGAGCAAAGGGAAAGAATGAAGAAGAGAAAAGAAGAGGACAGAAGAGAAACGTCAAAAGAGAAAAAAGAAGAAGTGAAAAAAGAAAAGAGAAGAAGAGAAAAGAGAGATGAGAAAAGAAGAGAAAAGAGAAAAGAAGAGAATAGATCAGAAAAGAGAAAAGAAGAGAAAAGAGAAAAGACAAAAGAAGAGAAAAGAGAAAAGAGAAAAGACTGGAAAAGAAGAGAAAAGGGAAATGAGAAAAGAAGAGTGCAGAAGAGAAATGTGAAAAGAGAAAAAAGAAGTGAAAAAAGAAAAGACAAGAAGAGAAAAGAGAAAAGAGGAAAGAAGAGAAAAGGAGAGAAATGGGAAAAGAGAAAGAAGGAGAAAAGAAGAGGAAAAAAGAAAAAAGAGAAAAGAAGAGAAAAGGGAAACGAGAAATAAAGAGAAAAGAAGGGGAAAGAAGAGAAATGTGAAAAGAGAAAAAAAGAGGAGAAAAGAGAAAAGAGAAAAGAAGAGGAAAGAAGAGAAACGTGAAAAGAGAAAAAAGAAGTGTAAAAAGAAAAGAGAAGAAGAGAAAAGAGAGAAGAGAAAAGAAGAGAAAAGAGAAAAGAAAAAAGAAGAGAAAAGGGAAAAGAGAAGAGAGAAAAGAAGAGAAAAGAGAAAAGGGAAAAGAGAAAAGAGGAGGAAAAAAGAGAGAAACGGAATCAGAAAAAAGAAGAGAAAAGGAGAGAAATGGGAAAAGAGAAAAAAGGAGAAAAGAAGAGAAAAGAAGAGGAAAAAAGAGAAGAATGGAATGAGAAAAAAGAAGAGAAAAGAAGAGAAATGGGAAAAGAGAAAAAAGGAGAAAAGAAGAGGAAAGAAGAGGAAAAAAGAGAAAAGAAAAAAAGAGAAAAGAAGAGAATAGATGAGAAAAGAGAAAAGAAGAGAACAGAGAAAAGACAAAAGAAAAAAGAAGAGAAAAGAGAAAAGAGAAAAGACTGGAAATGAAGAGAAAAGGCAAAAGGGAAAAGAGAAAAGAAGGGGAAAGAAGAGAAAAATGGAATGAGAAAAAAGAAGAGGAAAGAATAGAAAAGAGAAAAGAGTAAAGAAGAGCAAAGGGAAAGAATGAAGAAGAGAAAAGAAGAGGACAGAAGAGAAACGTGAAAAGAGAAAAAAGAAGAAGTGAAAAAAGAAAAGAGAAGAAGAGAAAAGAGAGATGAGAAAAGAAGAGAAAAGAAGAGAATAGATCAGAAAAGAGAAAAGAAGAGAAAAGAGAAAAGACAAAAGAAGAGAAAAGAGAAAAGAGAAAAGACTGGAAAAGAAGAGAAAAGGGAAATGAGAAAAGAAGAGTGCAGAAGAGAAATGTGAAAAGAGAAAAAAGAAGTGAAAAAAGAAAAGACAAGAAGAGAAAAGAGAAAAGAGGAAAGAAGAGAAAAGGAGAGAAATGGGAAAAGAGAAAAAAGGAGAAAAGACGAGAAAAGAAGAGGAAAAAAGAGAAAAGAGAAAAGAAGAGAAAAGGGAAACGAGAAATAAAGAGAAAAGAAGGGGAAAGAAGAGAAATGTGAAAAGAGAAAAAAAGAGGAGAAAAGAGAAAAGAGAAAAGAAGAGGAAAGAAGAGAAACGTGAAAAGAGAAAAAAGAAGTGAAAAAAGAAAAGAGAAGAAGAGAAAAGAGAGAAGAGAAAAGAAGAGAAAAGAGAAAAGAAAAAAGAAGAGAAAAGGGAAAAGAGAAGAGAGAAAAGAAGAGAAAAGAGAAAAGAGGAAAGAAGAGAAAAGGAGAGAAATGGGAAAAGAGAAAAAAGGAGAAAAGAAGAGAAAAGAAGAGGAAAAAAGAGAAAAGAGAAAAGAAGAGAAAAGGGAAACGAGAAATAAAGAGAAAAGAAGGGGAAAGAAGAGAAACGTGAAAAGAGAAAAAAGAAGTGAAAAAAGAAAAGAGAAGAAGAGAAAAGAGAGAAGAGAAAAGAAGAGAAAAGAGAAAAGAAAAAAGAAGAGAAAAGGGAAAAGAGAAGAGAGAAAAGAAGAGAAAAGAGAAAAGAGGAAAGAAGAGAAAAGGGAAACGAGAAATAAAGAGAAAAGAAGAGGAAAGAAGAGAAATGTGAAAAGAGAAAAAAAGAGGAGAAAAGCGAAAAGAGAAAAGAAGAGGAAAGAAGAGAAACGTGAAAAGAGAAAAAAGAAGTGAAAAAAGAAAAGAGAAGAAGAGAAAAGAGAGAAGAGAAAAGAAGAGAAAAGAGAAAAGAAAAAAGAAGAGAAAAGGGAAAAGAGAAGAGAGAAAAGAAGAGAAAAGAGAAAAGGGAAAAGAGAAAAGAGGAGGAAAAAAGAGAAAAATGGAATCAGAAAAAAGAAGAGAAAAGGAGAGAAATGGGAAAAGAGAAAAAAGGATAAAAGAAGAGAAAAGAAGAGGAAAGAAGAGAAACGAGAAAAGAGAAAAGAAGAGAAAAGGAGAGAAATGGGAAAAGAGAAAAAAGGATAAAAGAAGAGAAAAGAAGAGGAAAGAAGAGAAAAGAGAAAAGAAAAAAGAAGAGAAAAGGGAAAAGAGAAGAGAGAAAAGAAGAGAAAAGAGAAAAGGGAAAAGAGAAAAGAGGAGGAAAAAAGAGAAAAATGGAATCAGAAAAAAGAAGAGAAAAGGAGAGAAATGGGAAAAGAGAAAAAAGGATAAAAGAAGAGAAAAGAAGAGGAAAGAAGAGAAACGAGAAAAGAGAAAAGAAGAGAAAAGGAGAGAAATGGGAAAAGAGAAAAAAGGAGAAAAGAAGAGAAAAGAAGAGGAAAAAAGAGAAAAGAGAAAAGAAGAGAAAAGGGAAACGAGAAATAAAGAGAAAAGAAGGGGAAAGAAGAGAAATGTGAAAAGAGAAAAAAAGAGGAGAAAAGAGAAAAGAAGAGGAAAGAAGAGAAACGTGAAAAGAGAAAAAAGAAGTGAAAAAAGAAAAGAGAAGAAGAGAAAAGAGAGAAGAGAAAAGAAGAGAAAAGAGAAAAGAAAAAAGAAGAGAAAAGGGAAAAGAGAAGAGAGAAAAGAAGAGAAAAGAGAAAAGGGAAAAGAGAAAAGAGGAGGAAAAAAGAGAAAAATGGAATCAGAAAAAAGAAGAGAAAAGGAGAGAAATGGGAAAAGAGAAAAAAGGATAAAAGAAGAGAAAAGAAGAGGAAAGAAGAGAAAAGAGAAAAGAGAAAAGAAGAGAAAAGGGAAATGAGAAAAGAAGAGAAAAATAGAGAAAAGAGAAAAGGGAAAAGACAAAAGAGAAAAGTGAAAAGAAGAGAAAAGGGAAATGAGAAGAGAAGAGAAAAGAAGACAATAGAGAAACGAGAAAAGAAGAGAAAAGAAGAGAAAAGAGAAAAGGGAAATGAGAAAAGAAGAGGACAGAAGAGAAATGTGAAAAGAGAAAAAAGAAGAAGTGAAAAAAGAAGAGAAGAAGAGAAAAGAGAGATGAGAAAGGAAGAGAAAAGAGAAAAGAAGAGAATAGATCAGAAAAGAGAAAAGAAGAGAAATAACAAAAGAAGAGAAAAGAGAAAAGAGAAAAGACTGGAAACGAAGAGAAAAGGGAAATGAGAAAAGAAGAGTGCAGAAGAGAAATGTGAAAAGAGAAATAAGAAGAAGTGAAAAAAGAAAAGAGAAGAAGAGAAAAGAGAAAAGAGGAAAGAAGAGAAAAGGAGAGAAATGGGAAAAGAGAAAAAAGGAGAAAAGAAGAGAAAAGAAGAGGAAAAAAGAGAAAAGAGAAAAGAAGAGAAAAGGGAAAAGACAAAAGACAAAAGAAGAGAAAAGAGAAAAGAGAAAAGACTGGAAATGAAGAGAAAAGGGAAAAGGGAAAAGAGAAAAGAAGGGGAAAGAAGAGAAAAATGGAATGAGAAAAAAGAAGAGGAAAGAATAGAAAAGAGAAAAGAGTAAAGAAGAGCAAAGGGAAAGAATGAAGAAGAGAAAAGAAGAGGACAGAAGAGAAACGTCAAAAGAGAAAAAAGAAGAAGTGAAAAAAGAAAAGAGAAGAAGAGAAAAGAGAGATGAGAAAAGAAGAGAAAAGAGAAAAGAAGAGAATAGATCAGAAAAGAGAAAAGAAGAGAAAAGAGAAAAGACAAAAGAAGAGAAAAGAGAAAAGAGAAAAGACTGGAAAAGAAGAGAAAAGGGAAATGAGAAAAGAAGAGTGCAGAAGAGAAATGTGAAAAGAGAAAAAAGAAGTGAAAAAAGAAAAGACAAGAAGAGAAAAGAGAAAAGAGGAAAGAAGAGAAAAGGAGAGAAATGGGAAAAGAGAAAGAAGGAGAAAAGAAGAGGAAAAAAGAGAAAAGAGAAAAGAAGAGAAAAGGGAAACGAGAAATAAAGAGAAAAGAAGAGGAAAGAAGAGAAATGTGAAAAGAGAAAAAAAGAAGAGAAAAGAGAAAAGAGAAAAGAAGAGGAAAGAAGAGAAACGTGAAAAGAGAAAAAAGAAGTGTAAAAAGAAAAGAGAAGAAGAGAAAAGAGAGAAGAGAAAAGAAGAGAAAAGAGAAAAGAAAAAAGAAGAGAAAAGGGAAAAGAGAAGAGAGAAAAGAAGAGAAAAAAGAAAAGGGAAAAGAGAAAAGAGGAGGAAAAAAGAGAGAAACGGAATCAGAAAAAAGAAGAGAAAAGGAGAGAAATGGGAAAAGAGAAAAAAGGAGAAAAGAAGAGAAAAGAAGAGGAAAAAAGAGAAAAATGGAATGAGAATAAAGAAGAGAAAAGGAGAGAAATGGGAAAAGAGAAAAAAGGAGAAAAGAAGAGGAAAGAAGAGGAAAAAAGAGAAAAGAAAAAAAGAGAAAAGAAGAGAATAGATGAGAAAAGAGAAAAGAAGAGAAAAGAGAAAAGACAAAAGACAAAAGAAGAGAAAAGAGAAAAGAGAAAAGACTGGCAAAGAAGAGAAAAGGCAAAAGGGAAAAGAGAAAAGAAGGGGAAAGAAGAAAAAAATGGAATGAGAAAAAAGAAGAGAAAAGGAGCGAAATGGGAAAAGAGAAAAGAAGAGCAAAGGGAAAGAATGAAGAAGAGAAAAGAAGAGGACAGAAGAGAAACGTCAAAAGAGAAAAAAGAAGAAGTGAAAAAAGAAAAGAGAAGAAGAGAAAAGAGAGATGAGAAAAGAAGAGAAAAGAGAAAAGAAGAGAATAGATCAGAAAAGAGAAAAGAAGAGAAAAGAGAAAAGACAAAAGAAGAGAAAAGAGAAAAGAGAAAAGACTGGAAAAGAAGAGAAAAGGGAAATGAGAAAAGAAGAGTGCAGAAGAGAAATGTGAAAAGAGAAAAAAGAAGAAGTGAAAAAAGAAAAGAGAAGAGAAAAGAGAAAAGAGGAAAGAAGAGAAAAGGAGAGAAATGGTAAAAAGAGAAAAAAGGAGAAAAGAAGAGAAAAGAAGAGGAAAAAAGAGAAAAGAGAAAAGAAGAGAAAAGGGAAACGAGAAATAAAGAGAAAAGAAGAGGAAAGAAGAGAAACGTGAAAAGAGAAAATAGAATTGAAAAAAGAAAAGAGAAGAAGAGAAAAGAGAGAAGAGAAAAGAAGAGAAAAGAGAAAAGAAAAAAGAAGAGAAAAGGGAAAAGAGAAGAGAGAAAAGAAGAGAAAAGAGAAAAGGGAAAAGAGAAAAGAAGAGGAAAAAAGAGAAAAATGGAAATAGAAAAAAGAAGAGAAAAGGAGAGAAATGGGAAAAGAGAAAAATGGAATGAGAAAAAAGAAGAGAAAAGGAGAGAAATGGGAAAAGAGAAAAAAGGAGAAAAGAAGAGGAAAGAAGAGGAAAAAAGAGAAAAGAAAAAAGAGAAAAGAAGAGAATAGATGAGAAAAGAGAAAAGAAGAGAAAAGACAAAAGACAAAAGACAAAAGAAGAGAAAAGAGAAAAGACTGGAAAAGAAGAGAAAAGGCCAAAGGGAAAAGAGAAAAGAAGGGGAAAGAAGAGAAAAATGGAATGAGAAAAAAGAAGAGGAAAGAATAGAAAAGAGAAAAGAGTAAAGAAGAGCAAAGGGAAAGAATGAAAAAGAGAAAAGAAGAGGACAGAAGAGAAACGTCAAAAGAGAAAAAAGAAGTGAAAAAAGAAAAGAGAAGAAGAGAAAAGAGAGATGAGAAAAGAAGAGAAAAGAGAAAAGGGAAATGAGAAAAGAGGAGGAAAAAAGAGAAAAATGGAATCAGAAAAAAGAAGAGAAAAGGAGAGAAATGGGAAAAGAGAAAAAAGGAGAAAAGAAGAGAAAAGAAGAGGAAAGAAGAGAAAAGAGAAAAGAGAAAAGAAGAGAAAAGCGAAATGAGAAAAGAAGAGAAAAATAGAGAAAAGAGAAAAGGGAAAAGACAAAAGAGAAAAGTGAAAAGAAGAGAAAAGGGAAATGAGAAGAGAAGAGAAAAGAAGACAATAGAGAAACGAGAAAAGAAGAGAAAAGAAGAGAAAAGAGAAAAGGGAAATGAGAAAAGAAGAGGACAGAAGAGAAATGTGAAAAGAGAAAAAAGAAGAAGTGAAAAAAGAAGAGAAGAAGAGAAAAGAGAGATGAGAAAAGAAGAGAAAAGAGAAAAGAAGAGAATAGATCAGAAAAGAGAAAAGAAGAGAAAAGACAAAAGAAGAGAAAAGAGAAAAGAGAAAAGACTGGAAACGAAGAGAAAAGGGAAATGAGAAAAGAAGAGTGCAGAAGAGAAATGTGAAAAGAGAAATAAGAAGAAGTGAAAAAAGAAAAGAGAAGAAGAGAAAAGAGAAAAGAGGAAAGAAGAGAAAAGGAGAGAAATGGGAAAAGAGAAAAAAGGAGAAAAGAAGAGAAAAGAAGAGGAAAAAAGAGAAAAGAGAAAAGAAGAGAAAAGGGAAAAGACAAAAGACAAAAGAAGAGAAAAGAGAAAAGAGAAAAGACTGGAAATGAAGAGAAAAGGGAAAAGGGAAAAGAGAAAAGAAGGGGAAAGAAGAGAAAAATGGAATGAGAAAAAAGAAGAGGAAAGAATAGAAAAGAGAAAAGAGTAAAGAAGAGCAAAGGGAAAGAATGAAGAAGAGAAAAGAAGAGGACAGAAGAGAAACGTCAAAAGAGAAAAAAGATGAAGTGAAAAAAGAAAAGAGAAGAAGAGAAAAGAGAGATGAGAAAAGAAGAGAAAAGAAGAGAATAGATCAGAAAAGAGAAAAGAAGAGAAAAGAGAAAAGACAAAAGAAGAGAAAAGAGAAAAGAGAAAAGACTGGAAAAGAAGAGAAAAGGGAAATGAGAAAAGAAGAGTGCAGAAGAGAAATGTGAAAAGAGAAAAAAGAAGAAGTGAAAAAAGAAAAGAGAAGAGAAAAGAGAAAAGAGGAAAGAAGAGAAAAGGAGAGAAATGGGAAAAGAGAAAAAAGGAGAAAAGAAGAGAAAAGAAGAGGAAAAAAGAGAAAAGAGAAAAGAAGAGAAAAGGGAAATGAGAAATAAAGAGAAAAGAAGAGGAAAGAAGAGAGATGGGAAAAGAGAAAAAAAAGAGGAGAAAAGAAAAGAAAAAAGAAGAGGAAAGAAGAGAAACGTGAAAAGAGAAAAAAGAATTGAAAAAAGAAAAGAGAAGAAGAGAAAAGAGAGAAGAGAAAAGAAGAGAAAAGAGAAAAGAAAAAAGAAGAGAAAAGGGAAAAGAGAAGAGAGAAAAGAAGAGAAAAGAGAAAAGGGAAAAGAGAAAAGAAGAGGAAAAAAGAGAAAAATGGAATGAGAAAAAAGAAGAGAAAAGGAGAGAAATGGGAAAAGAGAAAAAAGGAGAAAAGAAGAGGAAAGAAGAGGAAAAAAGAGAAAAGAAAAAAAGAGAAAAGAAGAGAATAGATGAGTAAAGAGAAAAGAAGAGAAAAGAGAAAAGACAAAAGACAAAAGAAGAGAAAAGAGAAAAGAGAAAAGACTGGAAAAGAAGAGAAAAGGCAAAAGGGAAAAGAGAAAAGAAGGGGAAAGAAGAGAAAAATGGAATGAGAAAAAAGAAGAGGAAAGAATAGAAAAGAGAAAAGAGTAAAGAAGAGCAAAGGGAAAGAATGAAAAAGAGAAAAGAAGAGGACAGAAGAGAAACGTCAAAAGAGAAAAAAGAAGAAGTGAAAAAAGAAAAGAGAAGAAGAGAAAAGAGAGATGAGAAAAGAAGAGAAAAGAGAAAAGAAGAGAATAGATCAGAAAAGAGAAAAGAAGAGAAAAGACAAAAGAAGAGAAAAGAGAAAAGAGAAAAGACTGGAAAAGAAGAGAAAAGGGAAATGAGAAAAGAAGAGTGCAGAAGAGAAATGTGAAAAGAGAAAAAAGAAGTGAAAAAAGAAAATACAAGAAGAGAAAAGAGAAAAGAGGAAAGAAGAGAAAAGGAGAGAAATGGGAAAAGAGAAAGAAGGAGAAAAGAAGAGGAAAAAAGAGAAAAGAGAAAAGAAGAGAAAAGGGAAACGAGAAATAAAGAGAAAAGAAGAGGAAAGAAGAGAAATGTGAAAAGAGAAAAAAAGAGGAGAAAAGAGAAATGAGAAAAGAAGAGGAAAGAAGAGAAACGTGAAAAGAGAAAAAAGAAGTGTAAAAAGAAAAGAGAAGAAGAGAAAAGAGAGAAGAGAAAAGAAGAGAAAAGAGAAAAGAAAAAAGAAGAGAAAAGGGAAAAGAGAAGAGAGAAAAGAAGAGAAAAGAGAAAAGGGAAAAGAGAAAAGAGGAGGAAAAAAGAGAAAAACGGAATCAGAAAAATGAAGAGAAAAGGAGAGAAATGGGAAAAGAGAAAAAAGGAGAAAAGAAGAGAAAAGAAGAGAAAAAAGAGAAAAATGGAATGAGAAAAAAGAAGAGAAAAGGAGAGAAATGGGAAAAGAGAAAAAAGGAGAAAAGAAGAGGAAAGAAGAGGAAAGAAGAGAAACGTGAAAAGAGAAAAAAGAAGTGTAAAAAGAAAAGAGAAGAAGAGAAAAGAGAGAAGAGAAAAGAAGAGAAAAGAAGAGAATAGATCAGAAAAGAGAAAAGAAGAGAAAAGAGAAAAGACAAAAGAAGAGAAAAGAGAAAAGAGAAAAGACTGGAAAAGAAGAGAAAAGGGAAATGAGAAAAGAAGAGTGCAGAAGAGAAATGTGAAAAGAGAAAAAAGAAGAAGTGAAAAAAGAAAAGAGAAGAGAAAAGTGAAAAGAGGAAAGAAGAGAAAAGGAGAGAAATGGTAAAAAGAGAAAAAAGGAGAAAAGAAGAGAAAAGATGAGGAAAAAAGAGAAAAGAGAAAAGAAGAGAAAAGGTAAATGAGAAATAAAGAGAAAAGAAGAGGAAAGAAGAGAGATGGGAAAAGAGAAAAAAAAGAGGAGAAAAGAAAAGAGAAAAGAAGAGGAAAGAAGAGAAACGTGAAAAGAGAAAATAGAATTGAAAAAAGAAAAGAGAAGAAGAGAAAAGAGAGAAGAGAAAAGAAGAGAAAAGAGAAAAGAAAAAAGAAGGGAAAAGGGAAAAGAGAAGAGAGAAAAGAAGAGAAAAGAGAAAAGGGAAAAGAGAAAAGAAGAGGAAAAAAGAGAAAAATGGAATGAGAAAAAAGAAGAGAAAAGGAGAGAAATGGGAAAAGAGAAAAATGGAAATAGAAAAAAGAAGAGAAAAGGAGAGAAATGGGAAAAGAGAAAAAAGGAGAAAAGAAGAGGAAAGAAGAGGAAAAAAGAGAAAAGAAAAAAAGAGAAAAGAAGAGAATAGATGAGAAAAGAGAAAAGAAGAGAAAAGACAAAAGACAAAAGACAAAAGAAGAGAAAAGAGAAAAGACTGGAAAAGAAGAGAAAAGGCAAAAGGGAAAAGAGAAAAGAAGGGGAAAGAAGAGAAAAATGGAATGAGAAAAAAGAAGAGGAAAGAATAGAAAAGAGAAAAGAGTAAAGAAGAGCAAAGGGAAAGAATGAAAAAGAGAAAAGAAGAGGACAGAAGAGAAACGTCAAAAGAGAAAAAAGAAGAAGTGAAAAAAGAAAAGAGAAGAAGAGAAAAGAGAGATGAGAAAAGAAGAGAAAAGAGAAAAGAAGAGAATAGATCAGAAAAGAGAAAAGAAGAGAAAAGACAAAAGAAGAGAAAAGAGAAAAGAGAAAAGACTGGAAAAGAAGAGAAAAGGGAAATGAGAAAAGAAGAGTGCAGAAGAGAAATGTGAAAAGAGAAATAAGAAGAAGTGAAAAAAGAAAATACAAGAAGAGAAAAGAGAAAAGAGGAAAGAAGAGAAAAGGAGAGAAATGGGAAAAGAGAAAGAAGGAGAAAAGAAGAGGAAAAAAGAGAAAAGAGAAAAGAAGAGAAAAGGGAAACGAGAAATAAAGAGAAAAGAAGAGGAAAGAAGAGAAATGTGAAAAGAGAAAAAAAGAGGAGAAAAGAGAAAAGAGAAAAGAAGAGGAAAGAAGAGAAACGTGAAAAGAGAAAAAAGAAGTGTAAAAAGAAAAGAGAAGAAGAGAAAAGAGAGAAGAGAAAAGAAGAGAAAAGAGAAAAGAAAAAAGAAGAGAAAAGGGAAAAGAGAAGAGAGAAAAGAAGAGAAAAGAGAAAAGGGAAAAGAGAAAAGAGGAGGAAAAAAGAGAAAAACGGAATCAGAAAAATGAAGAGAAAAGGAGAGAAATGGGAAAAGAGAAAAAAGGAGAAAAGAAGAGAAAAGAAGAGAAAAAAGAGAAAAATGGAATGAGAAAAAAGAAGAGAAAAGGAGAGAAATGGGAAAAGAGAAAAATGGAGAAAAGAAGAGGAAAGAAGAGGAAAGAAGAGAAACGTGAAAAGAGAAAAAAGAAGTGTAAAAAGAAAAGAGAAGAGAAAAGAGAGAAGAGAAAAGAAGAGAAAAGAGAAAAGAAAAAAGAAGAGAAAAGGGAAAAGAGAAGAGAGAAAAGAAGAGAAAAGAGAAAAGGGAAAAGAGAAAAGAGGAGGAAAAAAGAGAGAAACGGAATCAGAAAAAAGAAGAGAAAAGGAGAGAAATGGGAAAAGAGAAAAAAGGAGAAAAGAAGAGAAAAGAAGAGGAAAAAAGAGAAAAATGGAATGAGAAAAAAGAAGAGAAAAGGAGAGAAATGGGAAAAGAGAAAAGAAGAGCAAAGGGAAAGAATGAAGAAGAGAAAAGAAGAGGTCAGAAGAGAAACGTGAAAAGAGAAAAAAGGAGAAAAGAGAGAAGAGAAAAGACAAAAGAAGAGAAAAGAGAAAAGAGAAAAGACTGGAAAAGAAGAGAAAGGGAAATGAGAAAAGAAGAGTGCAGAAGAGAAATGTGAAAAGAGAAAAAAGAAGTGAAAAAAGAAAAGACAAGAAGAGAAAAGAGAAAAGAGGAAAGAAGAGAAAAGGAGAGAAATGGGAAAAGAGAAAGAAGGAGAAAAGAAGAGGAAAAAAGAGAAAAGAGAAAAGAAGAGAAAAGGGAAACGAGAAATAAAGAGAAAAGAAGAGGAAAGAAGAGAAATGTGAAAAGAGAAAAAAAGAGGAGAAAAGAGAAAAGAGAAAAGAAGAGGAAAGAAGAGAAACGTGAAAAGAGAAAAAAGAAGTGTAAAAAGAAAAGAGAAGAAGAGAAAAGAGAGAAGAGAAAAGAAGAGAAAAGAGAAAAGAAAAAAGAAGAGAAAAGGGAAAAGAGAAGAGAGAAAAGAAGAGAAAAGAGAAAAGGGAAAAGAGAAAAGAGGAGGAAAAAAGAGAAAAACGGAATCAGAAAAAAGAAGAGAAAAGGAGAGAAATGGGAAAAGAGAAAAAAGGAGAAAAGAAGAGAAAAGAAGAGGAAAAAGAGAAAAATGGAATGAGAAAAAAGAAGAGAAAAGGAGAGAAATGGGAAAAGAGTAAAAAGGAGAAAAGAAGAGGAAAGAAGAGGAAAAAAGAGAAAAGAGAAAAGAAGAGAAAAGGGAAACGAGAAATAAAGAGAAAAGAAGGGGAAAGAAGAGAAATGTGAAAAGAGAAAAAAAGAGGAGAAAAGAGAAAAGAGAAAAGAAGAGGAAAGAAGAGAAACGTGAAAAGAGAAAAAAGAAGTGAAAAAAGAAAAGAGAAGAAGAGAAAAGAGAGATGAGAAAAGAAGAGAAAAGAGAAAAGAAGAGAATAGATCAGAAAAGAGAAAAGAAGAGAAAAGACAAAAGAAGAGAAAAGAGAAAAGAGAAAAGACTGGAAACGAAGAGAAAAGGGAAATGAGAAAAGAAGAGTGCAGAAGAGAAATGTGAAAAGAGAAATAAGCAGAAGTGAAAAAAGAAAAGAGAAGAAGAGAAAAGAGAAAAGAGGAAAGAAGAGAAAAGGAGAGAAATGGGAAAAGAGAAAAAAGGAGAAAAGAAGAGAAAAGAAGAGGAAAAAAGAGAAAAGAGAAAAGAAGAGAAAAGGGAAAAGACAAAAGACAAAAGAAGAGAAAAGAGAAAAGAGAAAAGACTGGAAATGAAGAGAAAAGGGAAAAGGGAAAAGAGAAAAGAAGGGGAAAGAAGAGAAAAATGGAATGAGAAAAAAGAAGAGGAAAGAATAGAAAAGAGAAAAGAGTAAAGAAGAGCAAAGGGAAAGAATGAAGAAGAGAAAAGAAGAGGACAGAAGAGAAACGTCAAAAGAGAAAAAAGAAGAAGTGAAAAAAGAAAAGAGAAGAAGAGAAAAGAGAGATGAGAAAAGAAGAGAAAAGAAGAGAATAGATCAGAAAAGAGAAAAGAAGAGAAAAGAGAAAAGAAAAAAGAAGAGAAAAGAGAAAAGAGAAAAGACTGGAAAAGAAGAGAAAAGGGAAATGAGAAAAGAAGAGTGCAGAAGAGAAATGTGAAAAGAGAAAAAAGAAGAAGTGAAAAAAGAAAAGAGAAGAGAAAAGAGAAAAGAGGAAAGAAGAGAAAAGGAGAGAAATGGGAAAAGAGAAAAAAGGAGAAAAGAAGAGAAAAGAAGAGGAAAAAAGAGAAAAGAGAAAAGAAGAGAAAAGGGAAATGAGAAATAAAGAGAAAAGAAGAGGAAAGAAGAGAGATGGGAAAAGAGAAAAAAAAGAGGAGAAAAGAAAAGAAAAAAGAAGAGGAAAGAAGAGAAACGTGAAAAGAGAAAAAAGAATTGAAAAAAGAAAAGAGAAGAAGAGAAAAGAGAGAAGGGAAAAGAAGAGAAAAGAGAAAAGAAAAAAGAAGAGAAAAGGGAAAAGAGAAGAGAGAAAAGAAGAGAAAAGAGAAAAGGGAAAAGAGAAAAGAAGAGGAAAAAAGAGAAAAATGGAATGAGAAAAAAGAAGAGAAAAGGAGAGAAATGGGAAAAGAGAAAAAAGGAGAAAAGAAGAGGAAAGAAGAGGAAAAAAGAGAAAAGAAAAAAGAGAAAAGAAGAGAATAGATGAGAAAAGAGAAAAGAAGAGAAAAGAGAAAAGACAAAAGACAAAAGAAGAGAAAAGAGAAAAGAGAAAAGACTGGAAAAGAAGAGAAAAGGCAAAAGGGAAAAGAGAAAAGAAGGGGAAAGAAGAGAAAAATGGAATGAGAAAAAAGAAGAGGAAAGAATAGAAAAGAGAAAAGAGTAAAGAAGAGCAAAGGGAAAGAATGAAAAAGAGAAAAGAAGAGGACAGAAGAGAAACGTCAAAAGAGAAAAAAGAAGAAGTGAAAAAAGAAAAGAGAAGAAGAGAAAAGAGAGATGAGAAAAGAAGAGAAAAGAGAAAAGAAGAGAATAGATCAGAAAAGAGAAAAGAAGAGAAAAGAGAAAAGACAAAAGAAGAGAAAAGAGAAAAGAGAAAAGACTGGAAAAGAAGAGAAAAGGGAAATGAGAAAAGAAGAGTGCAGAAGAGAAATGTGAAAAGAGAAAAAAGAAGTGAAAAAAGAAAAGACAAGAAGAGAAAAGAGAAAAGAGGAAAGAAGAGAAAAGGAGAGAAATGGGAAAAGAGAAAAAAGGAGAAAAGAAGAGAAAAGAAGAGGAAAAAAGCGAAAAGAGAAAAGAAGAGAAAAGGGAAACGAGAAATAAAGAGAAAAGAAGGGGAAAGAAGAGAAATGTGAAAAGAGAAAAAAAGAGGAGAAAAGAGAAAAGAGAAAAGAAGAGGAAAGAAGAGAAACGTGAAAAGAGAAAAAAGAAGTGAAAAAAGAAAAGAGAAGAAGAGAAAAGAGAGAAGAGAAAAGAAGAGAAAAGAGAAAAGAAAAAAGAAGAGAAAAGGGAAAAGAGAAGAGAGAAAAGAAGAGAAAAGAGAAAAGGGAAAAGAGAAAAGAGGAGGAAAAAAGAGAAAAATGGAATGAGAAAAAAGAAGAGGAAAGAATAGAAAAGAGAAAAGAGTAAAGAAGAGCAAAGGGAAAGAATGAAGAAGAGAAAAGAAGAGGACAGAAGAGAAACGTCAAAAGAGAAAAAAGAAGAAGTGAAAAAAGAAAAGAGAAGAAGAGAAAAGAGAGATGAGAAAAGAAGAGAAAAGAAGAGAATAGATCAGAAAAGAGAAAAGAAGAGAAAAGAGAAAAGAAAAAAGAAGAGAAAAGAGAAAAGAGAAAAGACTGGAAAAGAAGAGAAAAGGGAAATGAGAAAAGAAGAGTGCAGAAGAGAAATGTGAAAAGAGAAAAAAGAAGAAGTGAAAAAAGAAAAGAGAAGAGAAAAGAGAAAAGAGGAAAGAAGAGAAAAGGAGAGAAATGGGAAAAGAGAAAAAAGGAGAAAAGAAGAGAAAAGAAGAGGAAAAAAGAGAAAAGAGAAAAGAAGAGAAAAGGGAAATGAGAAATAAAGAGAAAAGAAGAGGAAAGAAGAGAGATGGGAAAAGAGAAAAAAAAGAGGAGAAAAGAAAAGAAAAAAGAAGAGGAAAGAAGAGAAACGTGAAAAGAGAAAAAAGAATTGAAAAAAGAAAAGAGAAGAAGAGAAAAGAGAGAAGAGAAAAGAAGAGAAAAGAGAAAAGAAAAAAGAAGAGAAAAGGGAAAAGAGAAGAGAGAAAAGAAGAGAAAAGAGAAAAGGGAAAAGAGAAAAGAAGAGGAAAAAAGAGAAAAATGGAATGAGAAAAAAGAAGAGAAAAGGAGAGAAATGGGAAAAGAGAAAAAAGGAGAAAAGAAGAGGAAAGAAGAGGAAAAAAGAGAAAAGAAAAAAGAGAAAAGAAGAGAATAGATGAGAAAAGAGAAAAGAAGAGAAAAGAGAAAAGACAAAAGACAAAAGAAGAGAAAAGAGAAAAGAGAAAAGACTGGAAAAGAAGAGAAAAGGCAAAAGGGAAAAGAGAAAAGAAGGGGAAAGAAGAGAAAAATGGAATGAGAAAAAAGAAGAGGAAAGAATAGAAAAGAGAAAAGAGTAAAGAAGAGCAAAGGGAAAGAATGAAAAAGAGAAAAGAAGAGGACAGAAGAGAAACGTCAAAAGAGAAAAAAGAAGAAGTGAAAAAAGAAAAGAGAAGAAGAGAAAAGAGAGATGAGAAAAGAAGAGAAAAGAGAAAAGAAGAGAATAGATCAGAAAAGAGAAAAGAAGAGAAAAGAGAAAAGACAAAAGAAGAGAAAAGAGAAAAGAGAAAAGACTGGAAAAGAAGAGAAAAGGGAAATGAGAAAAGAAGAGTGCAGAAGAGAAATGTGAAAAGAGAAAAAAGAAGTGAAAAAAGAAAAGACAAGAAGAGAAAAGAGAAAAGAGGAAAGAAGAGAAAAGGAGAGAAATGGGAAAAGAGAAAAAAGGAGAAAAGAAGAGAAAAGAAGAGGAAAAAAGAGAAAAGAGAAAAGAAGAGAAAAGGGAAACGAGAAATAAAGAGAAAAGAAGGGGAAAGAAGAGAAATGTGAAAAGAGAAAAAAAGAGGAGAAAAGAGAAAAGAGAAAAGAAGAGGAAAGAAGAGAAACGTGAAAAGAGAAAAAAGAAGTGAAAAAAGAAAAGAGAAGAAGAGAAAAGAGAGAAGAGAAAAGAAGAGAAAAGAGAAAAGAAAAAAGAAGAGAAAAGGGAAAAGAGAAGAGAGAAAAGAAGAGAAAAGAGAAAAGGGAAAAGAGAAAAGAGGAGGAAAAAAGAGAAAAATGGAATCAGAAAAAAGAAGAGAAAAGGAGAGAAATGGGAAAAGAGAAAAAAGGAGAAAAGAAGAGAAAAGAAGAGGAAAGAAGAGAAAAGAGAAAAGAGAAAAGAGAAAAGCGAAATGAGAAAAGAAGAGAAAAATAGAGAAGAGAGAAAAGGGAAAAGACAAAAGAGAAAAGTGAAAAGAAGAGAAAAGGGAAATGAGAAGAGAAGAGAAAAGAAGACAATAGAGAAACGAGAAAAGAAGAGAAAAGAAGAGAAAAGAGAAAAGGGAAATGAGAAAAGAAGAGGACAGAAGAGAAATGTGAAAAGAGAAAAAAGAAGTGAAAAAAGAAGAGAAGAAGAGAAAAGAGAGATGAGAAAAGAAGAGAAAAGAGAAAAGAAGAGAATAGATCAGAAAAGAGAAAAGAAGAGAAAAGACAAAAGAAGAGAAAAGAGAAAAGAGAAAAGACTGGAAACGAAGAGAAAAGGGAAATGAGAAAAGAAGAGTGCAGAAGAGAAATGTGAAAAGAGAAATAAGAAGAAGTGAAAAAAGAAAAGAGAAGAAGAGAAAAGAGAAAAGAGGAAAGAAGAGAAAAGGAGAGAAATGGGAAAAGAGAAAAAAGGATAAAAGAAGAGAAAAGAAGAGGAAAAAAGAGAAAAGAGAAAAGAAGAGAAAAGGGAAAAGACAAAAGACAAAAGAAGAGAAAAGAGAAAAGAGAAAAGACTGGAAATGAAGAGAAAAGGGAAAAGGGAAAAGAGAAAAGAAGGGGAAAGAAGAGAAAAATGGAATGAGAAAAAAGAAGAGGAAAGAATAGAAAAGAGAAAAGAGTAAAGAAGAGCAAAGGGAAAGAATGAAGAAGAGAAAAGAAGAGGACAGAAGAGAAACGTGAAAAGAGAAAAAAGAAGAAGTGAAAAAAGAAAAGAGAAGAAGAGAAAAGAGAGATGAGAAAAGAAGAGAAAAGAAGAGAATAGATCAGAAAAGAGAAAAGAAGAGAAAAGAGAAAAGACAAAAGAAGAGAAAAGAGAAAAGAGAAAAGACTGGAAAAGAAGAGAAAAGGGAAATGAGAAAAGAAGAGTGCAGAAGAGAAATGTGAAAAGAGAAAAAAGAAGAAGTGAAAAAAGAAAAGAGAAGAGAAAAGAGAAAAGAGGAAAGAAGACAAAAGGAGAGAAATTGGAAAAGAGAAAAAAGGAGAAAAGAAGAGAAAAGATGAGGAAAAAAGAGAAAAGAGAAAAGAAGAGAAAAGGTAAATGAGAAATAAAGAGAAAAGAAGAGGAAAGAAGAGAGATGGGAAAAGAGAAAAAAAAGAGGAGAAAAGAAAAGAGAAAAGAAGAGGAAAGAAGAGAAACGTGAAAAGAGAAAAAAGAATTGAAAAAAGAAAAGAGAACAAGAGAAAAGAGAGAAGAGAAAAGAAGAGAAAAGAGAAAAGAAAAAAGAAGAGAAAAGGGAAAAGAGAAGAGAGAAAAGAAGAGAAAAGAGAAAAGGGAAAAGAGAAAAGAAGAGGAAAAAAGAGAAAAATGGAATGAGAAAAAAGAAGAGAAAAGGAGAGAAATGGGAAAAGAGAAAAATGGAATGAGAAAAAATAAGAGAAAAGGAGAGAAATGGGAAAAGAGAAAAAAGGAGAAAAGAAGAGGAAAGAAGAGGAAAAAAGAGAAAAGAAAAAAAGAGAAAAGAAGAGAATAGATGAGAAAAGAGAAAAGAAGAGAAAAGACAAAAGACAAAAGACAAAAGAAGAGAAAAGAGAAAAGACTGGAAAAGAAGAGAAAAGGCAAAAGGGAAAAGAGAAAAGAAGGGGAAAGAAGAGAAAAATGGAATGAGAAAAAAGAAGAGGAAAGAATAGAAAAGAGAAAAGAGTAAAGAAGAGCAAAGGGAAAGAATGAAAAAGAGAAAAGAAGAGGACAGAAGAGAAACGTCAAAAGAGAAAAAAGAAGAAGTGAAAAAAGAAAAGAGAAGAAGAGAAAAGAGAGATGAGAAAAGAAGAGAAAAGAGAAAAGAAGAGAATAGATCAGAAAAGAGAAAAGAAGAGAAAAGAGAAAAGACAAAAGAAGAGAAAAGAGAAAAGAGAAAAGACTGGAAAAGAAGAGAAAAGGGAAATGAGAAAAGAGGAGGAAAAAAGAGAAAAACGGAATCAGAAAAAAGAAGAGAAAAGGAGAGAAATGGGAAAAGAGAAAAAAGGAGAAAAGAAGAGAAAAGAAGAGGAAAAAAGAGAAAAATGGAATGAGAAAAAAGAAGAGAAAAGGAGAGAAATGGGAAAAGAGAAAAAAGGAGAAAAGAAGAGGAAAGAAGAGGAAAGAAGAGAAACGTGAAAAGAGAAAAAAGAAGTGTAAAAAGAAAAGAGAAGAAGAGAAAAGAGAGAAGAGAAAAGAAGAGAAAAGAGAAAAGAAAAAAGAAGAGAAAAGGGAAAAGAGAAGAGAGAAAAGAAGAGAAAAGAGAAAAGGGAAAAGAGAAAAGAGGAGGAAAAAAGAGAAAAACGGAATCAGAAAAAAGAAGAGAAAAGGAGAGAAATGGGAAAAGAGAAAAAAGGAGAAAAGAAGAGAAAAGAAGAGGAAAAAAGAGAAAAATGGAATGAGAAAAAAGAAGAGAAAAGGAGAGAAATGGGAAAAGAGAAAAGAAGAGCAAAGGGAAAGAATGAAGAAGAGAAAAGAAGAGGACAGAAGAGAAACGTGAAAAGAGAAAAAAGGAGAAAAGAGAGAAGAGAAAAGAAGAGAAAAGAGAAAAGAAAAAAGAAGAGAAAAGGGAAAAGAGAAGAGAGAAAAGAAGAGAATAGAGAAAAGAGAAAAGAAGAGAAAAGGGAAATGAGAAATAAAGAGAAAAGAAGAGGAAAGAAGAGAGATGTGAAAAGAGAAAAAAATGAGGAGAAAAGAAAAGAGAAAAGAAGAGGAAAGAAGAGAAACGTGAAAAGAGAAAAAAGAAGTGAAAAAAGAAAAGAGAAGAAGAGAAAAGAGAGAAGAGAAAAGAAGAGAAAAGAAAAAAGAAGAGAAAAGGGAAAAGAGAAGAGAGAAAAGAAGAGAAAAGAGAAAAGAGGAAAGAAGAGAAAAGGAGAGAAATGGGAAAAGAGAAAAAAGGAGAAAAGAAGAGAAAAGAAGAGGAAAAAAGAGAAAAGAGAAAAGAAGAGAAAAGGGAAAAGACAAAAGACAAAAGAAGAGAAAAGAGAAAAGACTGGAAATGAAGAGAAAAGGGAAAAGGGAAAAGAGAAAAGAAGGGGAAAGAAGAGAAAAATGGAATGAGAAAAAAGAAGAGGAAAGAATAGAAAAGAGAAAAGAGTAAAGAAGAGCAAAGGGAAAGAATGAAGAAGAGAAAAGAAGAGGACAGAAGAGAAACGTCAAAAGAGAAAAAAGAAGAAGTGAAAAAAGAAAAGAGAAGAAGAGAAAAGAGAGATGAGAAAAGAAGAGAAAAGAAGAGAATAGATCAGAAAAGAGAAAAGAAGAGAAAAGAGAAAAGACAAAAGAAGAGAAAAGAGAAAAGAGAAAAGACTGGAAAAGAAGAGAAAAGGGAAATGAGAAAAGAAGAGTGCAGAAGAGAAATGTGAAAAGAGAATAAAGAAGTGAAAAAAGAAAAGACAAGAAGAGAAAAGAGAAAAGAGGAAAGAAGAGAAAAGGAGAGAAATGGGAAAAGAGAAAGAAGGAGAAAAGAAGAGGAAAAAAGAGAAAAGAGAAAAGAAGAGAAAAGGGAAACGAGAAATAAAGAGAAAAGAAGGGGAAAGAAGAGAAATGTGAAAAGAGAAAAAAGAGGAGAAAAGAGAAAAGAGAAAAGAAGAGGAAAGAAGAGAAACGTGAAAAGAGAAAAAAGAAGTGTAAAAAGAAAAGAGAAGAAGAGAAAAGAGAGAAGAGAAAAGAAGAGAAAAGAGAAAAGAAAAAAGAAGAGAAAAGGGAAAAGAGAAGAGAGAAAAGAAGAGAAAAGAGAAAAGGGAAAAGAGAAAAGAGGAGGAAAAAAGAGAGAAACGGAATCAGAAAAAAGAAGAGAAAAGGAGAGAAATGGGAAAAGAGAAAAAAGGAGAAAAGAAGAGAAAAGAAGAGGAAAAAAGAGAAGAATGGAATGAGAAAAAAGAAGAGAAAAGGAGAGAAATGGGAAAAGAGAAAAAAGGAGAAAAGAAGAGGAAAGAAGAGGAAAAAAGAGAAAAGAAAAAAAGAGAAAAGAAGAGAATAGATGAGAAAAGAGAAAAGAAGAGAAAAGAGAAAAGACAAAAGACAAAAGAAGAGAAAAGAGAAAAGAGAAAAGACTGGAAATGAAGAAAAAAGGCAAAAGGGAAAAGAGAAAAGAAGGGGAAAGAAGAGAAAAATGGAATGAGAAAAAAGAAGAGGAAAGAATACAAAAGAGAAAAGAGTAAAGAAGAGCAAAGGGAAAGAATGAAGAAGAGAAAAGAAGAGGACAGAAGAGAAACGTGAAAAGAGAAAAAAGAAGAAGTGAAAAAAGAAGAGAAGAAGAGAAAAGAGAGATGAGAAAAGAAGAGAAAAGAGAAAAGAAGAGAATAGATCAGAAAAGAGAAAAGAAGAGAAAAGACAAAAGAAGAGAAAAGAGAAAAGAGAAAAGACTGGAAACGAAGAGAAAAGGGAAATGAGAAAAGAAGAGTGCAGAAGAGAAATGTGAAAAGAGAAATAAAAAGAAGTGAAAAAAGAAAAGAGAAGAAGAGAAAAGAGAAAAGAGGAAAGAAGAGAAAAGGAGAGAAATGGGAAAAGAGAAAAAAGGAGAAAAGAAGAGAAAAGAAGAGGAAAAAAGAGAAAAGAGAAAAGAAGAGAAAAGGGAAAAGAGAAGAGAGAAAAGAAGAGAAAAGAGAAAAGGGAAAAGAGAAAAGAAGAGGAAAAAAGAGAAAAATGGAATGAGAAAAAAGAAGAGAAAAGGAGAGAAATGGGAAAAGAGAAAAATGGAATGAGAAAAAAGAAGAGAAAAGGAGAGAAATGGGAAAAGAGAAAAAAGGAGAAAAGAAGAGAAAAGAAGAGGAAAGAAGAGAAAAGAGAAAAGAGAAAAGAAGAGAAAAGGGAAAAGAGAAGAGAGAAAAGAAGAGAAAAGAGAAAAGGGAAAAGAGAAAAGAAGAGGAAAAAAGAGAAAAATGGAATGAGAAAAAAGAAGAGAAAAGGAGAGAAATGGGAAAAGAGAAAAATGGAATGAGAAAAAAGAAGAGAAAAGGAGAGAAATGGGAAAAGAGAAAAAAGGAGAAAAGAAGAGGAAAGAAGAGGAAAAAAGAGAAAAGAAAAAAAGAGAAAAGAAGAGAATAGATGAGAAAAGAGAAAAGAAGAGAAAAGACAAAAGACAAAAGACAAAAGAAGAGAAAAGAGAAAAGACTGGAAAAGAAGAGAAAAGGCCAAAGGGAAAAGAGAAAAGAAGGGGAAAGAAGAGAAAAATGGAATGAGAAAAAAGAAGAGGAAAGAATAGAAAAGAGAAAAGAGTAAAGAAGAGCAAAGGGAAAGAATGAAAAAGAGAAAAGAAGAGGACAGAAGAGAAACGTCAAAAGAGAAAAAAGAAGTGAAAAAAGAAAAGAGAAGAAGAGAAAAGAGAGATGAGAAAAGAAGAGAAAAGAGAAAAGAAGAGAATAGATCAGAAAAGAGAAAAGAAGAGAAAAGACAAAAGAAGAGAAAAGAGAAAAGAGAAAAGACTGGAAAAGAAGAGAAAAGGGAAATGAGAAAAGAGGAGCAAAAAAGAGAAAAACGGAATCAGAAAAAAGAAGAGAAAAGGAGAGAAATGGGAAAAGAGAAAAAAGGAGAAAAGAAGAGAAAAGAAGAGGAAAAAAGAGAAAAATGGAATGAGAAAAAAGAAGAGAAAAGGAGAGAAATGGGAAAAGAGAAAAAAGGAGAAAAGAAGAGGAAAGAAGAGGAAAGAAGAGAAACGTGAAAAGAGAAAAAAGAAGTGTAAAAAGAAAAGAGAAGAAGAGAAAAGAGAGAAGAGAAAAGAAGAGAAAAGAGAAAAGAAAAAAGAAGAGAAAAGGGAAAAGAGAAGAGAGAAAAGAAGAGAAAAGAGAAAAGGGAAAAGAGAAAAGAAGAGGAAAAAAGAGAAAAATGGAATGAGAAAAAAGAAGAGAAAAGGAGAGAAATGGGAAAAGAGAAAAATGTAATGAGAAAAAAGAAGAGAAAAGGAGAGAAATGGGAAAAGAGAAAAAAGGAGAAAAGAAGAGGAAAGAAGAGGAAAAAAGAGAAAAGAAAAAAAGAGAAAAGAAGAGAATAGATGAGAAAAGAGAAAAGAAGAGAAAAGACAAAAGACAAAAGACAAAAGAAGAGAAAAGAGAAAAGACTGGAAAAGAAGAGAAAAGGCCAAAGGGAAAAGAGAAAAGAAGGGGAAAGAAGAGAAAAATGGAATGAGAAAAAAGAAGAGGAAAGAATAGAAAAGAGAAAAGAGTAAAGAAGAGCAAAGGGAAAGAATGAAAAAGAGAAAAGAAGAGGACAGAAGAGAAACGTCAAAAGAGAAAAAAGAAGTGAAAAAAGAAAAGAGAAGAAGAGAAAAGAGAGATGAGAAAAGAAGAGAAAAGAGAAATGAAGAGAATAGATCAGAAAAGAGAAAAGAAGAGAAAAGACAAAAGAAGAGAAAAGAGAAAAGAGAAAAGACTGGAAAAGAAGAGAAAAGGGAAATGAGAAAAGAAGAGTGCAGAAGAGAAATGTGAAAAGAGAAAAAAGAAGTGAAAAAAGAAAATACAAGAAGAGAAAAGAGAAAAGAGGAAAGAAGAGAAAAGGAGAGAAATGGGAAAAGAGAAAGAAGGAGAAAAGAAGAGGAAAAAAGAGAAAAGAGAAAAGAAGAGAAAAGGGAAACGAGAAATAAAGAGAAAAGAAGAGGAAAGAAGAGAAATGTGAAAAGAGAAAAAAAGAGGAGAAAAGAGAAAAGAGAAAAGAACAGGAAAGAAGAGAAACGTGAAAAGAGAAAAAAGAAGTGTAAAAAGAAAAGAGAAGAAGAGAAAAGAGAGAAGAGAAAAGAAGAGAAAAGAGAAAAGAAAAAAGAAGAGAAAAGGGAAAAGAGAAGAGAGAAAAGAAGAGAAAAGAGAAAAGGGAAAAGAGAAAAGAGGAGGAAAAAAGAGAAAAACGGAATCAGAAAAATGAAGAGAAAAGGAGAGAAATGGGAAAAGAGAAAAAAGGAGAAAAGAAGAGAAAAGAAGAGGAAAAAAGAGAAAAATGGAATGAGAAAAAAGAAGAGAAAAGGAGAGAAATGGGAAAAGAGAAAAGAAGAGCAAAGGGAAAGAATGAAGAAGAGAAAAGAAGAGGTCAGAAGAGAAACGTGAAAAGAGAAAAAAGAAGTGAAAAAAGAAAAGAGAAGAAGAGAAAAGAGAGAAGAGAAAAGAAGAGAAAAGAGAAAAGAAAAAAGAAGAGAAAAGGGAAACGAGAAATAAAGAGAAAAGAAGGGGAAAGAAGAGAAACGTGAAAAGAGAAAAAAGAAGTGAAAAAAGAAAAGAGAAGAAGAGATAAGAGAGAAGAGAAAAGAAGAGAAAAGAGAAAAGAAAAAAGAAGAGAAAAGGGAAAAGAGAAGAGAGAAAAGAAGAGAAAAGAGAAAAGAGGAAAGAAGAGAAAAGGAGAGAAATGGGAAAAGAGAAAAAAGGATAAAAGAAGAGAAAAGAAGAGGAAAAAAGAGAAAAGAGAAAAGAAGAGAAAAGGGAAAAGACAAAAGACAAAAGAAGAGAAAAGAGAAAAGAGAAAAGACTGGAAATGAAGAGAAAAGGGAAAAGGGAAAAGAGAAAAGAAGGGGAAAGAAAAGAAAATGGAATGAGAAAAAAGAAGAGGAAAGAATAGAAAAGAGAAAAGAGTAAAGAAGAGCAAAGGGAAAGAATGAAGAAGAGAAAAGAAGAGGACAGAAGAGAAACGTGAAAAGAGAAAAAAGAAGAAGTGAAAAAAGAAAAGAGAAGAAGAGAAAAGAGAGATGAGAAAAGAAGAGTAAAGAGAGAAGAAGAGAATAGATCAGAAAAGAGAAAAGAAGAGAAAAGAGAAAAGACAAAAGAAGAGAAAAGAGAAAAGAGAAAAGACTGGAAAAGAAGAGAAAAGGGAAATGAGAAAAGAAGAGTGCAGAAGAGAAATGTGAAAAGAGAAAAAAGAAGTGAAAAAAGAAAAGACAAGAAGAGAAAAGAGAAAAGAGGAAAGAAGAGAAAAGGAGAGAAATGGGAAAAGAGAAAGAAGGAGAAAAGAAGAGGAAAAAAGAGAAAAGAGAAAAGAAGAGAAAAGGGAAACGAGAAATAAAGAGAAAAGAAGAGGAAAGAAGAGAAATGTGAAAAGAGAAAAAAAGAGGAGAA
This sequence comes from Chiloscyllium punctatum, assembly GCF_047496795.1. Classification (NCBI taxonomy): domain Eukaryota; kingdom Metazoa; phylum Chordata; class Chondrichthyes; order Orectolobiformes; family Hemiscylliidae; genus Chiloscyllium; species Chiloscyllium punctatum. Next base: position 30,978,440 of record NC_092778.1, read on the forward strand.
AAGAGAAAAGAGAAAAGAAGAGGAAAGAAGAGAAACGTGAAAAGAGAAAAAAGAAGTGTAAAAAGAAAAGAGAAGAAGAGAAAAGAGAGAAAGAGAAAAGAAGAGAAAAGAGAAAAGAAAAAAGAAGAGAAAAGGGAAAAGAGAAGAGAGAAAAGAAGAGAAAAGAGAAAAGGGAAAAGAGAAAAGAGGAGGAAAAAAGAGAAAAACGGAATCAGAAAAAAGAAGAGAAAAGGAGAGAAATGGGAAAAGAGAAAAAAGGAGAAAAGAAGAGAAAAGAAGAGGAAAAAGAGAAAAATGGAATGAGAAAAAAGAAGAGAAAAGGAGAGAAATGGGAAAAGAGTAAAAAGGAGAAAAGAAGAGGAAAGAAGAGGAAAAAAGAGAAAAGAGAAAAGAAGAGAAAAGGGAAACGAGAAATAAAGAGAAAAGAAGGGGAAAGAAGAGAAATGTGAAAAGAGAAAAAAAGAGGAGAAAAGAGAAAAGAGAAAAGAAGAGGAAAGAAGAGAAACGTGAAAAGAGAAAAAAGAAGTGAAAAAAGAAAAGAGAAGAAGAGAAAAGAGAGATGAGAAAAGAAGAGAAAAGAGAAAAGAAGAGAATAGATCAGAAAAGAGAAAAGAAGAGAAAAGACAAAAGAAGAGAAAAGAGAAAAGAGAAAAGACTGGAAACGAAGAGAAAAGGGAAATGAGAAAAGAAGAGTGCAGAAGAGAAATGTGGAAAGAGAAATAAGAAGAAGTGAAAAAAGAAAAGAGAAGAAGAGAAAAGAGAAAAGAGGAAAGAAGAGAAAAGGAGAGAAATGGGAAAAGAGAAAAAAGGAGAAAAGAAGAGAAAAGAAGAGGAAAAAAGAGAAAAGAGAAAAGAAGAGAAAAGGGAAAAGACAAAAGACAAAAGAAGAGAAAAGAGAAAAGAGAAAAGACTGGAAATGAAGAGAAAAGGGAAAAGGGAAAAGAGAAAAGAAGGGGAAAGAAGAGAAAAATGGAATGAGAAAAAAGAAGAGGAAAGAATAGAAAAGAGAAAAGAGTAAAGAAGAGCAAAGGGAAAGAATGAAGAAGAGAAAAGAAGAGGACAGAAGAGAAACGTCAAAACAGAAAAAAGAAGAAGTGAAAAAAGAAAAGAGAAGAAGAGAAAAGAGAGATGAGAAAAGAAGAGAAAAGAAGAGAATAGATCAGAAAAGAGAAAAGAAGAGAAAAGAGAAAAGACAAAAGAAGAGAAAAGAGAAAAGAGAAAAGACTGGAAAAGAAGAGAAAAGGGAAATGAGAAAAGAAGAGTGCAGAAGAGAAATGTGAAAAGAGAAAAAAGAAGAAGTGAAAAAAGAAAAGAGAAGAGAAAAGAGAAAAGAGGAAAGAAGAGAAAAGGAGAGAAATTGGAAAAGAGAAAAAAGGAGAAAAGAAGAGAAAAGAAGAGGAAAAAAGAGAAAAGAGAAAAGAAGAGAAAAGGGAAATGAGAAATAAAGAGAAAAGAAGAGGAAAGAAGAGAGATGGGAAAAGAGAAAAAAAGAGGAGAAAAGAAAAGAGAAAAGAAGAGGAAAGAAGAGAAACGTGAAAAGAGAAAAAAGAATTGAAAAAAGAAAAGAGAAGAAGAGAAAAGAGAGAAGAGAAAAGAAGAGAAAAGAGAAAAGAAAAAAGAAGAGAAAAGGGAAAAGAGAAGAGAGAAAAGAAGAGAAAAGAGAAAAGGGAAAAGAGAAAAGAAGAGGAAAAAAGAGAAAAATGGAATGAGAAAAAAGAAGAGAAAAGGAGAGAAATGGGAAAAGAGAAAAAAGGAGAAAAGAAGAGGAAAGAAGAGGAAAAAAGAGAAAAGAAAAAAAGAGAAAAGAAGAGAATAGATGAGAAAAGAGAAAAGAAGAGAAAAGAGAAAAGACAAAAGACAAAAGAAGAGAAAAGAGAAAAGAGAAAAGACTGGAAAAGAAGAGAAAAGGCAAAAGGGAAAAGAGAAAAGAAGGGGAAAGAAGAGAAAAATGGAATGAGAAAAAAGAAGAGGAAAGAATAGAAAAGAGAAAAGAGTAAAGAAGAGCAAAGGGAAAGAATGAAAAAGAGAAAAGAAGAGGACAGAAGAGAAACGTCAAAAGAGAAAAAAGAAGAAGTGAAAAAAGAAAAGAGAAGAAGAGAAAAGAGAGATGAGAAAAGAAGAGAAAAGAGAAAAGAAGAGAATAGATCAGAAAAGAGAAAAGAAGAGAAAAGAGAAAAGACAAAAGAAGAGAAAAGAGAAAAGAGAAAAGACTGGAAAAGAAGAGAAAAGGGAAATGAGAAAAGAAGAGTGCAGAAGAGAAATGTGAAAAGAGAAAAAAGAAGTGAAAAAAGAGAAGACAAGAAGAGAAAAGAGAAAAGAGGAAAGAAGAGAAAAGGAGAGAAATGGTAAAAAGAGAAAAAAGGAGAAAAGAAGTGAAAAGAAGAGGAAAAAAGAGAAAAGAGAAAAGAAGAGAAAAGGGAAACGAGAAATAAAGAGAAAAGAAGGGGAAAGAAGAGAAATGTGAAAAGAGAAAAAAAGAGGAGAAAAGAGAAAAGAGAAAAGAAGAGGAAAGGAGAGAAACGTGAAAAGAGAAAAAAGAAGTGAAAAAAGAAAAGAGAAGAAGAGAAAAGAGAGAAGAGAAAAGAAGAGAAAAGAGAAAAGAAAAAAGAAGAGAAAAGGGAAAAGAGAAGAGAGAAAAGAAGAGAAAAGAGAAAAGGGAAAAGAGAAAAGAGGAGGAAAAAAGAGAAAAATGGAATCAGAAAAAAGAAGAGAAAAGGAGAGAAATGGGAAAAGAGAAAAAAGGAGAAAAGAAGAGAAAAGAAGAGGAAAGAAGAGAAAAGAGAAAAGAGAAAAGAAGAGAAAAGCGAAATGAGAAAAGAAGAGAAAAATAGAGAAAAGAGAAAAGGGAAAAGACAAAAGAGAAAAGTGAAAAGAAGAGAAAAGGGAAATGAGAAGAGAAGAGAAAAGAAGACAATAGAGAAACGAGAAAAGAAGAGAAAAGAAGAGAAAAGAGAAAAGGGAAATGAGAAAAGAAGAGGACAGAAGAGAAATGTGAAAAGAGAAAAAAGAAGAAGTGAAAAAAGAAGAGAAGAAGAGAAAAGAGAGATGAGAAAAGAAGAGAAAAGAGAAAAGAAGAGAATAGATCAGAAAAGAGAAAAGAAGAGAAAAGACAAAAGAAGAGAAAAGAGAAAAGAGAAAAGACTGGAAACGAAGAGAAAAGGGAAATGAGAAAAGAAGAGTGCAGAAGAGAAATGTGAAAAGAGAAATAAAAAGAAGTGAAAAAAGAAAAGAGAAGAAGAGAAAAGAGAAAAGAGGAAAGAAGAGAAAAGGAGAGAAATGGGAAAAGAGAAAAAAGGAGAAAAGAAGAGAAAAGAAGAGGAAAAAAGAGAAAAGAGAAAAGAAGAGAAAAGGGAAAAGAGAAGAGAGAAAAGAAGAGAAAAGAGAAAAGGGAAAAGAGAAAAGAAGAGGAAAAAAGAGAAAAATGGAATGAGAAAAAAGAAGAGAAAAGGAGAGAAATGGGAAAAGAGAAAAATGGAATGAGAAAAAAGAAGAGAAAAGGAGAGAAATGGGAAAAGAGAAAAAAGGAGAAAAGAAGAGGAAAGAAGAGGAAAAAAGAGAAAAGAAAAAAAGAGAAAAGAAGAGAATAGATGAGAAAAGAGAAAAGAAGAGAAAAGACAAAAGACAAAAGACAAAAGAAGAGAAAAGAGAAAAGACTGGAAAAGAAGAGAAAAGGGAAATGAGAAAAGAAGAGTGCAGAAGAGAAATGTGAACAGAGAAAAAAGAAGAAGTGAAAAAAGAAAAGAGAAGAGAAAAGAGAAAAGAGGAAAGAAGAGAAAAGGAGAGAAATGGTAAAAAGAGAAAAAAGGAGAAAAGAAGAGAAAAGATGAGGAAAAAAGAGAAAAGAGAAAAGAAGAGAAAAGGTAAATGAGAAATAAAGAGAAAAGAAGAGGAAAGAAGAGAGATGGGAAAAGAGAAAAAAAAGAGGAGAAAAGAAAAGAGAAAAGAAGAGGAAAGAAGAGAAACGTGAAAAGAGAAAAAAGAATTGAAAAAAGAAAAGAGAAGAAGAGAAAAGAGAGAAGAGAAAAGAAGAGAAAAGAGAAAAGAAAAAAGAAGAGAAAAGGGAAAAGAGAAGAGAGAAAAGAAGAGAAAAGAGAAAAGGGAAAAGAGAAAAGAAGAGGAAAAAAGAGAAAAATGGAATGAGAAAAAAGAAGAGAAAAGGAGAGAAATGGGAAAAGAGAAAAATGGAATGAGAAAAAAGAAGAGAAAAGGAGAGAAATGGGAAAAGAGAAAAAAGGAGAAAAGAAGAGGAAATAGGAGGAAAAAAGAGAAAAGAAAAAAAGAGAAAAGAAGAGAATAGATGAGAAAAGAGAAAAGAAGAGAAAAGACAAAAGACAAAAGACAAAAGAAGAGAAAAGAGAAAGGACTGGAAAAGAAGAGAAAAGGCAAAAGGGAAAAGAGAAAAGAAGGGGAAAGAAGAGAAAAATGGAATGAGAAAAAAGAAGAGGAAAGAATAGAAAAGAGAAAAGAGTAAAGAAGAGCAAAGGGAAAGAATGAAAAAGAGAAAAGAAGAGGACAGAAGAGAAACGTCAAAAGAGAAAAAAGAAGAAGTGAAAAAAGAAAAGAGAAGAAGAGAAAAGAGAGATGAGAAAAGAAGAGAAAAGAGAAAAGAAGAGAATAGATCAGAAAAGAGAAAAGAAGAGAAAAGAGAAAAGACAAAAGAAGAGAAAAGAGAAAAGAGAAAAGACTGGAAAAGAAGAGAAAAGGGAAATGAGAAAAGAGGAGGAAAAAAGAGAAAAACGGAATCAGAAAAAAGAAGAGAAAAGGAGAGAAATGGGAAAAGAGAAAAAAGGAGAAAAGAAGAGAAAAGAAGAGGAAAAAAGAGAAAAATGGAATGAGAAAAAAGAAGAGAAAAGGAGAGAAATGGGAAAAGAGAAAAAAGGAGAAAAGAAGAGGAAAGAAGAGGAAAGAAGAGAAACGTGAAAAGAGAAAAAAGAAGTGTAAAAAGAAAAGAGAAGAAGAGAAAAGAGAGAAGAGAAAAGAAGAGAAAAGAGAAAAGAAAAAAGAAGAGAAAAGGGAAAAGAGAAGAGAGAAAAGAAGAGAAAAGAGAAAAGGGAAAAGAGAAAAGAGGAGGAAAAAAGAGAAAAACGGAATCAGAAAAAAGAAGAGAAAAGGAGAGAAATGGGAAAAGAGAAAAAAGGAGAAAAGAAGAGAAAAGAAGAGGAAAAAAGAGAAAAATGGAATGAGAAAAAAGAAGTGAAAAGGAGAGAAATGGGAAAAGAGAAAAGAAGAGCAAAGGGAAAGAATGAAGAAGAGAAAAGAAGAGGACAGAAGAGAAACGTGAAAAGAGAAAAAAGGAGAAAAGAGAGAAGAGAAAAGAAGAGAAAAGAGAAAAGAAAAAAGAAGAGAAAAGGGAAAAGAGAAGAGAGAAAAGAAGAGAATAGAGAAAAGAGAAAAGAAGAGAAAAGGGAAATGAGAAATAAAGAGAAAAGAAGAGGAAAGAAGAGAGATGTGAAAAGAGAAAAAAATGAGGAGAAAAGAAAAGAGAAAAGAAGAGGAAAGAAGAGAAACGTGAAAAGAGAAAAAAGAAGTGAAAAAAGAAAAGAGAAGAAGAGAAAAGAGAGAAGAGAAAAGAAGAGAAAAGAGAAAAGAAAAAAGAAGAGAAAAGGGAAAAGAGAAGAGAGAAAAGAAGAGAAAAGAGAAAAGAGGAAAGAAGAGAAAAGGAGAGAAATGGGAAAAGAGAAAAAAGGATAAAAGAAGAGAAAAGAAGAGGAAAAAAGAGAAAAGAGAAAAGAAGAGAAAAGGGAAAAGACAAAAGACAAAAGAAGAGAAAAGAGAAAAGAGAAAAGACTGGAAATGAAGAGAAAAGGGAAAAGGGAAAAGAGAAAAGAAGGGGAAAGAAGAGAAAATGGAATGAGAAAAAAGAAGAGGAAAGAATAGAAAAGAGAAAAGAGTAAAGAAGAGCAAAGGGAAAGAATGAAGAAGAGAAAAGAAGAGGACAGAAGAGAAACGTCAAAAGAGAAAAAAGAAGAAGTGAAAAAAGAAAAGAGAAGAAGAGAAAAGAGAGATGAGAAAAGAAGAGAAAAGAGAAAAGAGGAAAGAAGAGAAAAGGAGAGAAATGGGAAAAGAGAAAGAAGGAGAAAAGAAGAGGAAAAAAGAGAAAAGAGAAAAGAAGAGAAATGGGAAACGAGAAATAAAGAGAAAAGAAGAGGAAAGAAGAGAAATGTGAAAAGAGAAAAAAAGAGGAGAAAAGAGAAAAGAGAAAAGAAGAGGAAAGAAAGGAAACGTGAAAAGAGAAAAAAGAAGTGTAAAAAGAAAAGAGAAGAAGAGAAAAGAGAGAAGAGAAAAGAAGAGAAAAGAGAAAAGAAAAAAGAAGAGAAAAGGGAAAAGAGAAGAGAGAAAAGAAGAGAAAAGAGAATTGGGAAAAGAGAAAAGAGGAGGAAAAAAGAGAAAAATGGAATCAGAAAAAAGAAGAGAAAAAGAGAGAAATGGGAAAAGAGAAAAAAGGATAAAAAAAGATAAAAGAAGAGAATAGATCAGAAAAGAGAAAAGAAGAGAAAAGAGAAAAGACAAAAGAAGAGAAAAGAGAAAAGAGAAAAGACTGGAAAAGAAGAGAAAAGGGAAATGAGAAAAGAAGAGTGCAGAAGAGAAATGTGAAAAGAGAAAAAAGAAGAAGTGAAAAAAGAAAAGAGAAGAGAAAAGAGAAAAGAGGAAAGAAGAGAAAAGGAGAGAAATGGTAAAAAGAGAAAAAAGGAGAAAAGAAGAGAAAAGATGAGGAAAAAAGAGAAAAGAGAAAAGAAGAGAAAAGGTAAATGAGAAATAAAGAGAAAAGAAGAGGAAAGAAGAGAGATGGGAAAAGAGAAAAAAAAGAGGAGAAAAGAAAAGAGAAAAGAAGAGGAAAGAAGAGAAACGTGAAAAGAGAAAATAGAATTGAAAAAAGAAAAGAGAAGAAGAGAAAAGAGAGAAGAGAAAAGAAGAGAAAAGAGAAAAGAAAAAGAAGAGAAAAGGGAAAAGAGAAGAGAGAAAAGAAGAGAAAAGAGAAAAGGGAAAAGAGAAAAGAAGAGGAAAAAAGAGAAAAATGGAATGAGAAAAAAGAAGAGAAAAGGAGAGAAATGGGAAAAGAGAAAAATGGAATGAGAAAAAAGAAGAGAAAAGGAGAGAAATGGGAAAAGAGAAAAAAGGAGAAAAGAAGAGGAAAGAAGAGGAAAAAAGAGAAAAGAAAAAAAGAGAAAAGAAGAGAATAGATGAGAAAAGAGAAAAGAAGAGAAAAGACAAAAGACAAAAGACAAAAGAAGAGAAAAGAGAAAAGACTGGAAAAGAAGAGAAAAGGCCAAAGGGAAAAGAGAAAAGAAGGGGAAAGAAGAGAAAAATGGAATGAGAAAAAAGAAGAGGAAAGAATAGAAAAGAGAAAAGAGTAAAGAAGAGCAAAGGGAAAGAATGAAAAAGAGAAAAGAAGAGGACAGAAGAGAAACGTCAAAAGAGAAAAAAGAAGTGAAAAAAGAAAAGAGAAGAAGAGAAAAGAGAGATGAGAAAAGAAGAGAAAAGAGAAAAGAAGAGAATAGATCAGAAAAGAGAAAAGAAGAGAAAAGACAAAAGAAGAGAAAAGAGAAAAGAGAAAAGACTGGAAAAGAAGAGAAAAGGGAAATGAGAAAAGAAGAGTGCAGAAGAGAAATGTGAAAAGAGAAAAAAGAAGTGAAAAAAGAAAAGACAAGAAGAGAAAAGAGAAAAGAGGAAAGAAGAGAAAAGGAGAGAAATGGGAAAAGAGAAAGAAGGAGAAAAGAAGAGGAAAAAAGAGAAAAGAGAAAAGAAGAGAAAAGGGAAACGAGAAATAAAGAGAAAAGAAGAGGAAAGAAGAGAAATGTGAAAAGAGAAAAAAAGAGGAGAAAAGAGAAAAGAGAAAAGAACAGGAAATAAGAGAAACGTGAAAAGAGAAAAAAGAAGTGTAAAAAGAAAAGAGAAGAAGAGAAAAGAGAGAAGAGAAAAGAAGAGAAAAGAGAAAAGAAAAAAGAAGAGAAAAGGGAAAAGAGAAGAGAGAAAAGAAGAGAAAAGAGAAAAGGGAAAAGAGAAAAGAGGAGGAAAAAAGAGAAAAACGGAATCAGAAAAATGAAGAGAAAAGGAGAGAAATGGGAAAAGAGAAAAAAGGAGAAAAGAAGAGAAAAGAAGAGGAAAAAAGAGAAAAATGGAATGAGAAAAAAGAAGAGAAAAGGAGAGAAATGGGAAAAGAGAAAAAAGGAGAAAAGAAGAGGAAAGAAGAGGAAAGAAGAGAAACGTGAAAAGAGAAAAAAGAAGTGTAAAAAGAAAAGAGAAGAAGAGAAAAGAGAGAAGAGAAAAGAAGAGAAAAGAGAAAAGAAAAAAGAAGAGAAAAGGGAAAAGAGAAGAGAGAAAAGAAGAGAAAAGAGAAAAGGGAAAAGAGAAAAGAGGAGGAAAAAAGAGAGAAACGGAATCAGAAAAAAGAAGAGAAAAGGAGAGAAATGGGAAAAGAGAAAAAAGGAGAAAAGAAGAGAAAAGAAGAGGAAAAAAGAGAAAAATGGAATGAGAAAAAAGAAGAGAAAAGGAGAGAAATGGGAAAAGAGAAAAAAGGAGAAAAGAAGAGGAAAGAAGAGGAAAGAAGAGAAACGTGAAAAGAGAAAAAAGAAGTGTAAAAAGAAAAGAGAAGAAGAGAAAAGAGAGAAGAGAAAAGAAGAGAAAAGAGAAAAGAAAAAAGAAGAGAAAAGGGAAAAGAGAAGAGAGAAAAGAAGAGAATAGAGAAAAGAGAAAAGAAGAGAAAAGGGAAATGAGAAATAAAGAGAAAAGAAGAGGAAAGAAGAGAGATGTGAAAAGAGAAAAAAATGAGGAGAAAAGAAAAGAGAAAAGAAGAGGAAAGAAGAGAAACGTGAAAAGAGAAAAAAGAAGTGAAAAAAGAAAAGAGAAGAAGAGAAAAGAGAGAAGAGAAAAGAAGAAAAAAGTGAAAAGAAAAAAGAAGAGAAAAGGGAAACGAGAAATAAAGAGAAAAGAAGGGGAAAGAAGAGAAACGTGAAAAGAGAAAAAAGAAGTGAAAAAAGAAAAGAGAAGAAGAGAAAAGAGAGAAGAGAAAAGAAGAGAAAAGAGAAAAGAAAAAAGAAGAGAAAAGGGAAAAGAGAAGAGAGAAAAGAAGAGAAAAGAGAAAAGAGGAAAGAAGAGAAAAGGAGAGAAATGGGAAAAGAGAAAAAAGGATAAAAGAAGAGAAAAGAAGAGGAAAAAAGAGAAAAGAGAAAAGAAGAGAAAAGGGAAAAGACAAAAGACAAAAGAAGAGAAAAGAGAAAAGAGAAAAGACTGGAAATGAAGAGAAAAGGGAAAAGGGAAAAGAGAAAAGAAGGGGAAAGAAGAGAAAATGGAATGAGAAAAAAGAAGAGGAAAGAATAGAAAAGAGAAAAGAGTAAAGAAGAGCAAAGGGAAAGAATGAAGAAGAGAAAAGAAGAGGACAGAAGAGAAACGTGAAAAGAGAAAAAAGAAGAAGTGAAAAAAGAAAAGAGAAGAAGAGAAAAGAGAGATGAGAAAAGAAGAGTAAAGAGAGAAGAAGAGAATAGATCAGAAAAGAGAAAAGAAGAGAAAAGAGAAAAGACAAAAGAAGAGAAAAGAGAAAAGACTGGAAAAGAAGAGAAAAGGGAAATGAGAAAAGAAGAGTGCAGAAGAGAAATGTGAAAAGAGAAAAAAGAAGTGAAAAAAGAAAAGACAAGAAGAGAAAAGAGAAAAGAGGAAAGAAGAGAAAAGGAGAGAAATGGGAAAAGAGAAAGAAGGAGAAAAGAAGAGGAAAAAAGAGAAAAGAGAAAAGAAGAGAAAAGGGAAACGAGAAATAAAGAGAAAAGAAGAGGAAAGAAGAGAAATGTGAAAAGAGAAAAAAAGAGGAGAAAAGAGAAAAGAGAAAAGAAGAGGAAAGAAGAGAAACGTGAAAAGGGAAAAAAGAAGTGTAAAAAGAAAAGAGAAGAAGAGAAAAGAGAGAAAGAGAAAAGAAGAGAAAAGAGAAAAGAAAAAAGAAGAGAAAAGGGAAAAGAGAAGAGAGAAAAGAAGAGAAAAGAGAAAAGGGAAAAGAGAAAAGAGGAGGAAAAAAGAGAAAAATGGAATCAGAAAAAAGAAGAGAAAAGGAGAGAAATGGGAAAAGAGAAAAAAGGATAAAAGAAGAGAAAAGAAGAGGAAAGAAGAGAAAAGAGAAAAGAGAAAAGAAGAGAAAAGGAGAGAAATGGGAAAAGAGAAAAAAGGAGAAAAGAAGAGAAAAGAAGAGGAAAAAAGAGAAAAGAGAAAAGAAGAGAAAAGGGAAACGAGAAATGAAGAGAAAAGAAGGGGAAAGAAGAGAAATGTGAAAAGAGAAAAAAAGAGGAGAAAAGAGAAAAGAGAAAAGAAGAGGAAAGAAGAGAAACGTGAAAAGAGAAAAAAGAAGTGAAAAAAGAAAAGAGAAGAAGAGAAAAGAGAGAAGAGAAAAGAAGAGAAAAGAGAAAAGAAAAAAGAAGAGAAAAGGGAAAAGAGAAGAGAGAAAAGAAGAGAAAAGAGAAAAGGGAAAAGAGAAAAGAGGAGGAAAAAAGAGAAAAATGGAATCAGAAAAAAGAAGAGAAAAGGAGAGAAATGGGAAAAGAGAAAAAAGGAGAAAAGAAGAGAAAAGAAGAGGAAAGAAGAGAAAAGAGAAAAGAGAAAAGAAGAGAAAAGCGAAATGAGAAAAGAAGAGAAAAATAGAGAAAAGAGAAAAGGGAAAAGACAAAAGAGAAAAGTGAAAAGAAGAGAAAAGGGAAATGAGAAGAGAAGAGAAAAGAAGACAATAGAGAAACGAGAAAAGAAGAGAAAAGAAGAGAAAAGAGAAAAGGGAAATGAGAAAAGAAGAGGACAGAAGAGAAATGTGAAAAGAGAAAAAAGAAGAAGTGAAAAAAGAAGAGAAGAAGAGAAAAGAGAGATGAGAAAAGAAGAGAAAAGAGAAAAGAAGAGAATAGATCAGAAAAGAGAAAAGAAGAGAAAAGACAAAAGAAGAGAAAAGAGAAAAGAGAAAAGACTGGAAACGAAGAGAAAAGGGAAATGAGAAAAGAAGAGTGCAGAAGAGAAATGTGAAAAGAGAAATAAGAAGAAGTGAAAAAAGAAAAGAGAAGAAGAGAAAAGAGAAAAGAGGAAAGAAGAGAAAAGGAGAGAAATGGGAAAAGAGAAAAAAGGAGAAAAGAAGAGAAAAGAAGAGGAAAAAAAAGAAAAGAGAAAAGAAGAGAAAAGGGAAAAGACAAAAGACAAAAGAAGAGAAAAGAGAAAAGAGAAAAGACTGGAAATGAAGAGAAAAGGGAAAAGGGAAAAGAGAAAAGAAGGGGAAAGAAGAGAAAAATGGAATGAGAAAAAAGAAGAGGAAAGAATAGAAAAGAGAAAAGAGTAAAGAAGAGCAAAGGGAAAGAATGAAGAAGAGAAAAGAAGAGGACAGAAGAGAAACGTCAAAAGAGAAAAAAGAAGAAGTGAAAAAAGAAAAGAGAAGAAGAGAAAAGAGAGATGAGAAAAGAAGAGAAAAGAAGAGAATAGATCAGAAAAGAGAAAAGAAGAGAAAAGAGAAAAGACAAAAGAAGAGAAAAGAGAAAAGAGAAAAGACTGGAAAAGAAGAGAAAAGGGAAATGAGAAAAGAAGAGTGCAGAAGAGAAATGTGAAAAGAGAAAAAAGAAGAAGTGAAAAAAGAAAAGAGAAGAGAAAAGAGAAAAGAGGAAAGAAGAGAAAAGGAGAGAAATGGTAAAAAGAGAAAAAAGGAGAAAAGAAGAGAAAAGATGAGGAAAAAAGAGAAAAGAGAAAAGAAGAGAAAAGGTAAATGAGAAATAAAGAGAAAAGAAGAGGAAAGAAGAGAGATGGGAAAAGAGAAAAAAAAGAGGAGAAAAGAAAAGAGAAAAGAAGAGGAAAGAAGAGAAACGTGAAAAGAGAAAATAGAATTGAAAAAAGAAAAGAGAAGAAGAGAAAAGTGAGAAGAGAAAAGAAGAGAAAAGAGAAAAGAAAAAAGAAGAGAAAAGGGAAAAGAGAAGAGAGAAAAGAAGAGAAAAGAGAAAAGGGAAAAGAGAAAAGAAGAGGAAAAAAGAGAAAAATGGAATGAGAAAAAAGAAGAGAAAAGGAGAGAAATGGGAAAAGAGAAAAATGTAATGAGAAAAAAGAAGAGAAAAGGAGAGAAATGGGAAAAGAGAAAAAAGGAGAAAAGAAGAGGAAAGAAGAGGAAAAAAGAGAAAAGAAAAAAAGAGAAAAGAAGAGAATAGATGAGAAAAGAGAAAAGAAGAGAAAAGACAAAAGACAAAAGACAAAAGAAGAGAAAAGAGAAAAGACTGGAAAAGAAGAGAAAAGGCCAAAGGGAAAAGAGAAAAGAAGGGGAAAGAAGAGAAAAATGGAATGAGAAAAAAGAAGAGGAAAGAATAGAAAAGAGAAAAGAGTAAAGAAGAGCAAAGGGAAAGAATGAAAAAGAGAAAAGAAGAGGACAGAAGAGAAACGTCAAAAGAGAAAAAAGAAGTGAAAAAAGAAAAGAGAAGAAGAGAAAAGAGAGATGAGAAAAGAAGAGAAAAGAGAAATGAAGAGAATAGATCAGAAAAGAGAAAAGAAGAGAAAAGACAAAAGAAGAGAAAAGAGAAAAGAGAAAAGACTGGAAAAGAAGAGAAAAGGGAAATGAGAAAAGAAGAGTGCAGAAGAGAAATGTGAAAAGAGAAAAAAGAAGTGAAAAAAGAAAATACAAGAAGAGAAAAGAGAAAAGAGGAAAGAAGAGAAAAGGAGAGAAATGGGAAAAGAGAAAGAAGGAGAAAAGAAGAGGAAAAAAGAGAAAAGAGAAAAGAAGAGAAAAGGGAAACGAGAAATCAAGAGAAAAGAAGAGGAAAGAAGAGAAATGTGAAAAGAGAAAAAAAGTGGAGAAAAGAGAAAAGAGAAAAGAAGAGGAAAGAAGAGAAACGTGAAAAGAGAAAAAAGAAGTGTAAAAAGAAAAGAGAAGAATAGAAAAGAGAGAAGAGAAAAGAAGAGAAAAGAGAAAAGAAAAAAGAAGAGAAAAGGGAAAAGAGAAGAGAGAAAAGAAGAGAAAAGAGAAAAGGGAAAAGAGAAAAGAGGAGGAAAAAAGAGAAAAACGGAATCAGAAAAATGAAGAGAAAAGGAGAGAAATGGGAAAAGAGGAAAAAGGAGAAAAGAAGAGAAAAGAAGAGGAAAAAAGAGAAAAATGGAATGAGAAAAAAGAAGAGAAAAGGAGAGAAATGGGAAAAGAGAAAAAGGGAGAAAAGAAGAGGAAAGAAGAGGAAAGAAGAGAAACGTGAAAAGAGAAAAAAGAAGTGTAAAAAGAAAAGAGAAGAAGAGAAAAGAGAGAAGAGAAAAGAAGAGAAAAGAGAAAAGAAAAAAGAAGAGAAAAGGGAAAAGAGAAGAGAGAAAAGAAGAGAAAAGAGAAAAGGGAAAAGAGAAAAGAGGAGGAAAAAAGAGAGAAACGGAATCAGAAAAAAGAAGAGAAAAGGAGAGAAATGGGAAAAGAGAAAAAAGGAGAAAAGAAGAGAAAAGAAGAGGAAAAAAGAGAAAAATGGAATGAGAAAAAAGAAGAGAAAAGGAGAGAAATGGGAAAAGAGAAAAGAAGAGCAAAGGGAAAGAATGAAGAAGAGAAAAGAAGAGGTCAGAAGAGAAACGTGAAAAGAGAAAAAAGGAGAAAAGAGAGAAGAGAAAAGAAGAGAAAAGAGAAAAGAAAAAAGAAGAGAAAAGGGAAAAGAGAAGAGAGAAAAGAAGAGAATAGAGAAAAGAGAAAAGAAGAGAAAAGGGAAATGAGAAATAAAGAGAAAAGAAGAGGAAAGAAGAGAGATGTGAAAAGAGAAAAAAATGAGGAGAAAAGAAAAGAGAAAAGAAGAGGAAAGAAGAGAAACGTGAAAAGAGAAAAAAGAAGTGAAAAAAGAAAAGAGAAGAAGAGAAAAGAGAGAAGAGAAAAGAAGAAAAAAGAGAAAAGAAAAAAGAAGAGAAAAGGGAAACGAGAAATAAAGAGAAAAGAAGGGGAAAGAAGAGAAACGTGAAAAGAGAAAAAAGAAGTGAAAAAAGAAAAGAGAAGAAGAGAAAAGAGAGAAGAGAAAAGAAGAGAAAAGAGAAAAGAAAAAAGAAGAGAAAAGGGAAAAGAGAAGAGAGAAAAGAAGAGAAAAGAGAAAAGAGGAAAGAAGAGAAAAGGAGAGAAATGGGAAAAGAGAAAAAAGGATAAAAGAAGAGAAAAGAAGAGGAAAAAAGAGAAAAGAGAAAAGAAGAGAAAAGGGAAAAGACAAAAGACAAAAGAAGAGAAAAGAGAAAAGAGAAAAGACTGGAAATGAAGAGAAAAGGGAAAAGGGAAAAGAGAAAAGAAGGGGAAAGAAAAGAAAATGGAATGAGAAAAAAGAAGAGGAAAGAATAGAAAAGAGAAAAGAGTAAAGAAGAGCAAAGGGAAAGAATGAAGAAGAGAAAAGAAGAGGACAGAAGAGAAACGTGAAAAGAGAAAAAAGAAGAAGTGAAAAAAGAAAAGAGAAGAAGAGAAAAGAGAGATGAGAAAAGAAGAGTAAAGAGAGAAGAAGAGAATAGATCAGAAAAGAGAAAAGAAGAGAAAAGAGAAAAGACAAAAGAAGAGAAAAGAGAAAAGAGAAAAGACTGGAAAAGAAGAGAAAAGGGAAATGAGAAAAGAAGAGTGCAGAAGAGAAATGTGAAAAGAGAAAAAAGAAGTGAAAAAAGAAAAGACAAGAAGAGAAAAGAGAAAAGAGGAAAGAAGAGAAAAGGAGAGAAATGGGAAAAGAGAAAGAAGGAGAAAAGAAGAGGAAAAAAGAGAAAAGAGAAAAGAAGAGAAAAGGGAAACGAGAAATAAAGAGAAAAGAAGAGGAAAGAAGAGAAATGTGAAAAGAGAAAAAAAGAGGAGAAAAGAGAAAAGAGAAAAGAAGAGGAAAGAAGAGAAACGTGAAAAGAGAAAAAAGAAGTGTAAAAAGAAAAGAGAAGAAGAGAAAAGAGAGAAAGAGAAAAGAAGAGAAAAGAGAAAAGAAAAAAGAAGAGAAAAGGGAAAAGAGAAGAGAGAAAAGAAGAGAAAAGAGAAAAGGGAAAAGAGAAAAGAGGAGGAAAAAAGAGAAAAACGGAATCAGAAAAAAGAAGAGAAAAGGAGAGAAATGGGAAAAGAGAAAAAAGGAGAAAAGAAGAGAAAAGAAGAGGAAAAAGAGAAAAATGGAATGAGAAAAAAGAAGAGAAAAGGAGAGAAATGGGAAAAGAGTAAAAAGGAGAAAAGAAGAGGAAAGAAGAGGAAAAAAGAGAAAAGAGAAAAGAAGAGAAAAGGGAAACGAGAAATAAAGAGAAAAGAAGGGGAAAGAAGAGAAATGTGAAAAGAGAAAAAAAGAGGAGAAAAGAGAAAAGAGAAAAGAAGAGGAAAGAAGAGAGATGGGAAAAGAGAAAAAAAAGAGGAGAAAAGAAAAGAGAAAAGAAGAGGAAAGAAGAGAAACGTGAAAAGAGAAAAAAGAATTGAAAAAAGAAAAGAGAAGAAGAGAAAAGAGAGAAGAGAAAAGAAGAGAAAAGAGAAAAGAAAAAAGAAGAGAAAAGGGAAAAGAGAAGAGAGAAAAGAAGAGAAAAGAGAAAAGGGAAAAGAGAAAAGAGGAGGAAAAAAGAGAAAAACGGAATCAGAAAAATGAAGAGAAAAGGAGAGAAATGGGAAAAGAGGAAAAAGGAGAAAAGAAGAGAAAAGAAGAGGAAAAAAGAGAAAAATGGAATGAGAAAAAAGAAGAGAAAAGGAGAGAAATGGGAAAAGAGAAAAAGGGAGAAAAGAAGAGGAAAGAAGAGGAAAGAAGAGAAACGTGAAAAGAGAAAAAAGAAGTGTAAAAAGAAAAGAGAAGAAGAGAAAAGAGAGAAGAGAAAAGAAGAGAAAAGAGAAAAGAAAAAAGAAGAGAAAAGGGAAAAGAGAAGAGAGAAAAGAAGAGAAAAGAGAAAAGGGAAAAGAGAAAAGAGGAGGAAAAAAGAGAGAAACGGAATCAGAAAAAAGAAGAGAAAAGGAGAGAAATGGGAAAAGAGAAAAAAGGAGAAAAGAAGAGAAAAGAAGAGGAAAAAAGAGAAAAATGGAATGAGAAAAAAGAAGAGAAAAGGAGAGAAATGGGAAAAGAGAAAAGAAGAGCAAAGGGAAAGAATGAAGAAGAGAAAAGAAGAGGTCAGAAGAGAAACGTGAAAAGAGAAAAAAGGAGAAAAGAGAGAAGAGAAAAGAAGAGAAAAGAGAAAAGAAAAAAGAAGAGAAAAGGGAAAAGAGAAGAGAGAAAAGAAGAGAATAGAGAAAAGAGAAAAGAAGAGAAAAGGGAAATGAGAAATAAAGAGAAAAGAAGAGGAAAGAAGAGAGATGTGAAAAGAGAAAAAAATGAGGAGAAAAGAAAAGAGAAAAGAAGAGGAAAGAAGAGAAACGTGAAAAGAGAAAAAAGAAGTGAAAAAAGAAAAGAGAAGAAGAGAAAAGAGAGAAGAGAAAAGAAGAAAAAAGAGAAAAGAAAAAAGAAGAGAAAAGGGAAACGAGAAATAAAGAGAAAAGAAGGGGAAAGAAGAGAAACGTGAAAAGAGAAAAAAGAAGTGAAAAAAGAAAAGAGAAGAAGAGAAAAGAGAGAAGAGAAAAGAAGAGAAAAGAGAAAAGAAAAAAGAAGAGAAAAGGGAAAAGAGAAGAGAGAAAAGAAGAGAAAAGAGAAAAGAGGAAAGAAGAGAAAAGGAGAGAAATGGGAAAAGAGAAAAAAGGATAAAAGAAGAGAAAAGAAGAGGAAAAAAGAGAAAAGAGAAAAGAAGAGAAAAGGGAAAAGACAAAAGACAAAAGAAGAGAAAAGAGAAAAGAGAAAAGACTGGAAATGAAGAGAAAAGGGAAAAGGGAAAAGAGAAAAGAAGGGGAAAGAAAAGAAAATGGAATGAGAAAAAAGAAGAGGAAAGAATAGAAAAGAGAAAAGAGTAAAGAAGAGCAAAGGGAAAGAATGAAGAAGAGAAAAGAAGAGGACAGAAGAGAAACGTGAAAAGAGAAAAAAGAAGAAGTGAAAAAAGAAAAGAGAAGAAGAGAAAAGAGAGATGAGAAAAGAAGAGTAAAGAGAGAAGAAGAGAATAGATCAGAAAAGAGAAAAGAAGAGAAAAGAGAAAAGACAAAAGAAGAGAAAAGAGAAAAGAGAAAAGACTGGAAAAGAAGAGAAAAGGGAAATGAGAAAA
Source organism: Chiloscyllium punctatum (assembly GCF_047496795.1). Lineage (NCBI taxonomy): Eukaryota > Metazoa > Chordata > Chondrichthyes > Orectolobiformes > Hemiscylliidae > Chiloscyllium > Chiloscyllium punctatum. Next base: position 30,995,480 of record NC_092778.1, read on the forward strand.
GAAGAGTGCAGAAGAGAAATGTGAAAAGAGAAAAAAGAAGTGAAAAAAGAAAAGACAAGAAGAGAAAAGAGAAAAGAGGAAAGAAGAGAAAAGGAGAGAAATGGGAAAAGAGAAAGAAGGAGAAAAGAAGAGGAAAAAAGAGAAAAGAGAAAAGAAGAGAAAAGGGAAACGAGAAATAAAGAGAAAAGAAGAGGAAAGAAGAGAAATGTGAAAAGAGAAAAAAAGAGGAGAAAAGAGAAAAGAGAAAAGAAGAGGAAAGAAGAGAAACGTGAAAAGAGAAAAAAGAAGTGTAAAAAGAAAAGAGAAGAAGAGAAAAGAGAGAAAGAGAAAAGAAGAGAAAAGAGAAAAGAAAAAAGAAGAGAAAAGGGAAAAGAGAAGAGAGAAAAGAAGAGAAAAGAGAAAAGGGAAAAGAGAAAAGAGGAGGAAAAAAGAGAAAAACGGAATCAGAAAAAAGAAGAGAAAAGGAGAGAAATGGGAAAAGAGAAAAAAGGAGAAAAGAAGAGAAAAGAAGAGGAAAAAGAGAAAAATGGAATGAGAAAAAAGAAGAGAAAAGGAGAGAAATGGGAAAAGAGTAAAAAGGAGAAAAGAAGAGGAAAGAAGAGGAAAAAAGAGAAAAGAGAAAAGAAGAGAAAAGGGAAACGAGAAATAAAGAGAAAAGAAGGGGAAAGAAGAGAAATGTGAAAAGAGAAAAAAAGAGGAGAAAAGAGAAAAGAGAAAAGAAGAGGAAAGAAGAGAGATGGGAAAAGAGAAAAAAAAGAGGAGAAAAGAAAAGAGAAAAGAAGAGGAAAGAAGAGAAACGTGAAAAGAGAAAAAAGAATTGAAAAAAGAAAAGAGAAGAAGAGAAAAGAGAGAAGAGAAAAGAAGAGAAAAGAGAAAAGAAAAAAGAAGAGAAAAGGGAAAAGAGAAGAGAGAAAAGAAGAGAAAAGAGAAAAGGGAAAAGAGAAAAGAAGAGGAAAAAAGAGAAAAATGGAATGAGAAAAAAGAAGAGAAAAGGAGAGAAATGGGAAAAGAGAAAAAAGGAGAAAAGAAGAGGAAAGAAGAGGAAAAAAGAGAAAAGAAAAAAAGAGAAAAGAAGAGAATAGATGAGAAAAGAGAAAAGAAGAGAAAAGAGAAAAGACAAAAGACAAAAGAAGAGAAAAGAGAAAAGAGAAAAGACTGGAAAAGAAGAGAAAAGGCAAAAGGGAAAAGAGAAAAGAAGGGGAAAGAAGAGAAAAATGGAATGAGAAAAAAGAAGAGGAAAGAATAGAAAAGAGAAAAGAGTAAAGAAGAGCAAAGGGAAAGAATGAAAAAGAGAAAAGAAGAGGACAGAAGAGAAACGTCAAAAGAGAAAAAAGAAGAAGTGAAAAAAGAAAAGAGAAGAAGAGAAAAGAGAGATGAGAAAAGAAGAGAAAAGAGAAAAGAAGAGAATAGATCAGAAAAGAGAAAAGAAGAGAAAAGACAAAAGAAGAGAAAAGAGAAAAGAGAAAAGACTGGAAAAGAAGAGAAAAGGGAAATGAGAAAAGAAGAGTGCAGAAGAGAAATGTGAAAAGAGAAAAAAGAAGAAGTGAAAAAAGAAAAGAGAAGAGAAAAGAGAAAAGAGGAAAGAAGAGAAAAGGAGAGAAATGGTAAAAAGAGAAAAAAGGAGAAAAGAAGAGAAAAGATGAGGAAAAAAGAGAAAAGAGAAAAGAAGAGAAAAGGTAAATGAGAAATAAAGAGAAAAGAAGAGGAAAGAAGAGAAAAGAGAAAAGGGAAATGAGAAAAGAAGAGGACAGAAGAGAAATGTGAAAAGAGAAAAAAGAAGAAGTGAAAAAAGAAGAGAAGAAGAGAAAAGAGAGATGAGATAAGAAGAGAAAAGAGAAAAGAAGAGAATAGATCAGAAAAGAGAAAAGAAGAGAAAAGACAAAAGAAGAGAAAAGAGAAAAGAGAAAAGACTGGAAACGAAGAGAAAAGGGAAATGAGAAAAGAAGAGTGCAGAAGAGAAATGTGAAAAGAGAAATAAGAAGAAGTGAAAAAAGAAAAGAGAAGAAGAGAAAAGAGAAAAGAGGAAAGAAGAGAATAGATCAGAAAAGAGAAAAGAAGAGAAAAGAGAAAAGACAAAAGAAGAGAAAAGAGAAAAGAGAAAAGACTGGAAAAGAAGAGAAAAGGGAAATGAGAAAAGAAGAGTGCAGAAGAGAAATGTGAAAAGAGAAAAAAGAAGTGAAAAAAGAGAAGACAAGAAGAGAAAAGAGAAAAGAGGAAAGAAGAGAAAAGGAGAGAAATGGTAAAAAGAGAAAAAAGGAGAAAAGAAGTGAAAAGAAGAGGAAAAAAGAGAAAAGAGAAAAGAAGAGAAAAGGGAAACGAGAAATAAAGAGAAAAGAAGGGGAAAGAAGAGAAATGTGAAAAGAGAAAAAAAGAGGAGAAAAGAGAAAAGAGAAAAGAAGAGGAAAGGAGAGAAACGTGAAAAGAGAAAAAAGAAGTGAAAAAAGAAAAGAGAAGAAGAGAAAAGAGAGAAGAGAAAAGAAGAGAAAAGAGAAAAGAAAAAAGAAGAGAAAAGGGAAAAGAGAAGAGAGAAAAGAAGAGAAAAGAGAAAAGGGAAAAGAGAAAAGAGGAGGAAAAAAGAGAAAAATGGAATCAGAAAAAAGAAGAGAAAAGGAGAGAAATGGGAAAAGAGAAAAAAGGAGAAAAGAAGAGAAAAGAAGAGGAAAGAAGAGAAAAGAGAAAAGAGAAAAGAAGAGAAAAGCGAAATGAGAAAAGAAGAGAAAAATAGAGAAAAGAGAAAAGGGAAAAGACAAAAGAGAAAAGTGAAAAGAAGAGAAAAGGGAAATGAGAAGAGAAGAGAAAAGAAGACAATAGAGAAACGAGAAAAGAAGAGAAAAGAAGAGAAAAGAGAAAAGGGAAATGAGAAAAGAAGAGGACAGAAGAGAAATGTGAAAAGAGAAAAAAGAAGAAGTGAAAAAAGAAGAGAAGAAGAGAAAAGAGAGATGAGAAAAGAAGAGAAAAGAGAAAAGAAGAGAATAGATCAGAAAAGAGAAAAGAAGAGAAAAGACAAAAGAAGAGAAAAGAGAAAAGAGAAAAGACTGGAAACGAAGAGAAAAGGGAAATGAGAAAAGAAGAGTGCAGAAGAGAAATGTGAAAAGAGAAATAAAAAGAAGTGAAAAAAGAAAAGAGAAGAAGAGAAAAGAGAAAAGAGGAAAGAAGAGAAAAGGAGAGAAATGGGAAAAGAGAAAAAAGGAGAAAAGAAGAGAAAAGAAGAGGAAAAAAGAGAAAAGAGAAAAGAAGAGAAAAGGGAAAAGAGAAGAGAGAAAAGAAGAGAAAAGAGAAAAGGGAAAAGAGAAAAGAAGAGGAAAAAAGAGAAAAATGGAATGAGAAAAAAGAAGAGAAAAGGAGAGAAATGGGAAAAGAGAAAAATGGAATGAGAAAAAAGAAGAGAAAAGGAGAGAAATGGGAAAAGAGAAAAAAGGAGAAAAGAAGAGGAAAGAAGAGGAAAAAAGAGAAAAGAAAAAAAGAGAAAAGAAGAGAATAGATGAGAAAAGAGAAAAGAAGAGAAAAGACAAAAGACAAAAGACAAAAGAAGAGAAAAGAGAAAAGACTGGAAAAGAAGAGAAAAGGGAAATGAGAAAAGAAGAGTGCAGAAGAGAAATGTGAACAGAGAAAAAAGAAGAAGTGAAAAAAGAAAAGAGAAGAGAAAAGAGAAAAGAGGAAAGAAGAGAAAAGGAGAGAAATGGTAAAAAGAGAAAAAAGGAGAAAAGAAGAGAAAAGATGAGGAAAAAAGAGAAAAGAGAAAAGAAGAGAAAAGGTAAATGAGAAATAAAGAGAAAAGAAGAGGAAAGAAGAGAGATGGGAAAAGAGAAAAAAAAGAGGAGAAAAGAAAAGAGAAAAGAAGAGGAAAGAAGAGAAACGTGAAAAGAGAAAAAAGAATTGAAAAAAGAAAAGAGAAGAAGAGAAAAGAGAGAAGAGAAAAGAAGAGAAAAGAGAAAAGAAAAAAGAAGAGAAAAGGGAAAAGAGAAGAGAGAAAAGAAGAGAAAAGAGAAAAGGGAAAAGAGAAAAGAAGAGGAAAAAAGAGAAAAATGGAATGAGAAAAAAGAAGAGAAAAGGAGAGAAATGGGAAAAGAGAAAAATGGAATGAGAAAAAAGAAGAGAAAAGGAGAGAAATGGGAAAAGAGAAAAAAGGAGAAAAGAAGAGGAAATAGGAGGAAAAAAGAGAAAAGAAAAAAAGAGAAAAGAAGAGAATAGATGAGAAAAGAGAAAAGAAGAGAAAAGACAAAAGACAAAAGACAAAAGAAGAGAAAAGAGAAAGGACTGGAAAAGAAGAGAAAAGGCAAAAGGGAAAAGAGAAAAGAAGGGGAAAGAAGAGAAAAATGGAATGAGAAAAAAGAAGAGGAAAGAATAGAAAAGAGAAAAGAGTAAAGAAGAGCAAAGGGAAAGAATGAAAAAGAGAAAAGAAGAGGACAGAAGAGAAACGTCAAAAGAGAAAAAAGAAGAAGTGAAAAAAGAAAAGAGAAGAAGAGAAAAGAGAGATGAGAAAAGAAGAGAAAAGAGAAAAGAAGAGAATAGATCAGAAAAGAGAAAAGAAGAGAAAAGAGAAAAGACAAAAGAAGAGAAAAGAGAAAAGAGAAAAGACTGGAAAAGAAGAGAAAAGGGAAATGAGAAAAGAGGAGGAAAAAAGAGAAAAACGGAATCAGAAAAAAGAAGAGAAAAGGAGAGAAATGGGAAAAGAGAAAAAAGGAGAAAAGAAGAGAAAAGAAGAGGAAAAAAGAGAAAAATGGAATGAGAAAAAAGAAGAGAAAAGGAGAGAAATGGGAAAAGAGAAAAAAGGAGAAAAGAAGAGGAAAGAAGAGAAACGTGAAAAGAGAAAAAAGAAGTGTAAAAAGAAAAGAGAAGAAGAGAAAAGAGAGAAGAGAAAAGAAGAGAAAAGAGAAAAGAAAAAAGAAGAGAAAAGGGAAAAGAGAAGAGAGAAAAGAAGAGAAAAGAGAAAAGGGAAAAGAGAAAAGAGGAGGAAAAAAGAGAAAAACGGATTCAGAAAAATGAAGAGAAAAGGAGAGAAATGGGAAAAGAGAAAAAAGGAGAAAAGAAGAGAAAAGAAGAGGAAAAAAGAGAAAAATGGAATGAGAAAAAAGAAGTGAAAAGGAGAGAAATGGGAAAAGAGAAAAGAAGAGCAAAGGGAAAGAATGAAGAAGAGAAAAGAAGAGGACAGAAGAGAAACGTGAAAAGAGAAAAAAGGAGAAAAGAGAGAAGAGAAAAGAAGAGAAAAGAGAAAAGAAAAAAGAAGAGAAAAGGGAAAAGAGAAGAGAGAAAAGAAGAGAATAGAGAAAAGAGAAAAGAAGAGAAAAGGGAAATGAGAAATAAAGAGAAAAGAAGAGGAAAGAAGAGAGATGTGAAAAGAGAAAAAAATGAGGAGAAAAGAAAAGAGAAAAGAAGAGGAAAGAAGAGAAACGTGAAAAGAGAAAAAAGAAGTGAAAAAAGAAAAGAGAAGAAGAGAAAAGAGAGAAGAGAAAAGAAGAGAAAAGAGAAAAGAAAAAAGAAGAGAAAAGGGAAAAGAGAAGAGAGAAAAGAAGAGAAAAGAGAAAAGAGGAAAGAAGAGAAAAGGAGAGAAATGGGAAAAGAGAAAAAAGGATAAAAGAAGAGAAAAGAAGAGGAAAAAAGAGAAAAGAGAAAAGAAGAGAAAAGGGAAAAGACAAAAGACAAAAGAAGAGAAAAGAGAAAAGAGAAAAGACTGGAAATGAAGAGAAAAGGGAAAAGGGAAAAGAGAAAAGAAGGGGAAAGAAGAGAAAATGGAATGAGAAAAAAGAAGAGGAAAGAATAGAAAAGAGAAAAGAGTAAAGAAGAGCAAAGGGAAAGAATGAAGAAGAGAAAAGAAGAGGACAGAAGAGAAACGTCAAAAGAGAAAAAAGAAGAAGTGAAAAAAGAAAAGAGAAGAAGAGAAAAGAGAGATGAGAAAAGAAGAGAAAAGAGAAAAGAAGAGAATAGATCAGAAAAGAGAAAAGAAGAGAAAAGAGAAAAGACAAAAGAAGAGAAAAGAGAAAAGAGAAAAGACTGGAAAAGAAGAGAAAAGGGAAATGAGAAAAGAAGAGTGCAGAAGAGAAATGTGAAAAGAGAAAAAAGAAGTGAAAAAAGAAAAGACAAGAAGAGAAAAGAGAAAAGAGGAAAGAAGAGAAAAGGAGAGAAATGGGAAAAGAGAAAAAAGGAGAAAAGACGAGAAAAGAAGAGGAAAAAAGAGAAAAGAGAAAAGAAGAGAAAAGGGAAACGAGAAATAAAGAGAAAAGAAGGGGAAAGAAGAGAAATGTGAAAAGAGAAAAAAAGAGGAGAAAAGAGAAAAGAGAAAAGGGAAAAGAGAAAAGAAGAGGAAAAAAGAGAAAAATGGAATGAGAAAAAAGAAGAGAAAAGGAGAGAAATGGGAAAAGAGAAAAATGGAATGAGAAAAAAGAAGAGAAAAGGAGAGAAATGGGAAAAGAGAAAAAAGGAGAAAAGAAGAGGAAAGAAGAGGAAAAAAGAGAAAAGAAAAAAAGAGAAAAGAAGAGAATAGATGAGAAAAGAGAAAAGAAGAGAAAAGACAAAAGACAAAAGACAAAAGAAGAGAAAAGAGAAAAGACTGGAAAAGAAGAGAAAAGGCCAAAGGGAAAAGAGAAAAGAAGGGGAAAGAAGAGAAAAATGGAATGAGAAAAAAGAAGAGGAAAGAATAGAAAAGAGAAAAGAGTAAAGAAGAGCAAAGGGAAAGAATGAAAAAGAGAAAAGAAGAGGACAGAAGAGAAACGTCAAAAGAGAAAAAAGAAGTGAAAAAAGAAAAGAGAAGAAGAGAAAAGAGAGATGAGAAAAGAAGAGAAAAGAGAAAAGAAGAGAATAGATCAGAAAAGAGAAAAGAAGAGAAAAGACAAAAGAAGAGAAAAGAGAAAAGAGAAAAGACTGGAAAAGAAGAGAAAAGGGAAATGAGAAAAGAAGAGTGCAGAAGAGAAATGTGAAAAGAGAAAAAAGAAGTGAAAAAAGAAAATACAAGAAGAGAAAAGAGAAAAGAGGAAAGAAGAGAAAAGGAGAGAAATGGGAAAAGAGAAAGAAGGAGAAAAGAAGAGGAAAAAAGAGAAAAGAGAAAAGAAGAGAAAAGGGAAACGAGAAATAAAGAGAAAAGAAGAGGAAAGAAGAGAAATGTGAAAAGAGAAAAAAAGAGGAGAAAAGAGAAAAGAGAAAAGAACAGGAAATAAGAGAAACGTGAAAAGAGAAAAAAGAAGTGTAAAAAGAAAAGAGAAGAAGAGAAAAGAGAGAAGAGAAAAGAAGAGAAAAGAGAAAAGAAAAAAGAAGAGAAAAGGGAAAAGAGAAGAGAGAAAAGAAGAGAAAAGAGAAAAGGGAAAAGAGAAAAGAGGAGGAAAAAAGAGAAAAACGGAATCAGAAAAATGAAGAGAAAAGGAGAGAAATGGGAAAAGAGAAAAAAGGAGAAAAGAAGAGAAAAGAAGAGGAAAAAAGAGAAAAATGGAATGAGAAAAAAGAAGAGAAAAGGAGAGAAATGGGAAAAGAGAAAAAAGGAGAAAAGAAGAGGAAAGAAGAGGAAAGAAGAGAAACGTGAAAAGAGAAAAAAGAAGTGTAAAAAGAAAAGAGAAGAAGAGAAAAGAGAGAAGAGAAAAGAAGAGAAAAGAGAAAAGAAAAAAGAAGAGAAAAGGGAAAAGAGAAGAGAGAAAAGAAGAGAAAAGAGAAAAGGGAAAAGAGAAAAGAGGAGGAAAAAAGAGAGAAACGGAATCAGAAAAAAGAAGAGAAAAGGAGAGAAATGGGAAAAGAGAAAAAAGGAGAAAAGAAGAGAAAAGAAGAGGAAAAAAGAGAAAAATGGAATGAGAAAAAAGAAGAGAAAAGGAGAGAAATGGGAAAAGAGAAAAAAGGAGAAAAGAAGAGGAAAGAAGAGGAAAGAAGAGAAACGTGAAAAGAGAAAAAAGAAGTGTAAAAAGAAAAGAGAAGAAGAGAAAAGAGAGAAGAGAAAAGAAGAGAAAAGAGAAAAGAAAAAAGAAGAGAAAAGGGAAAAGAGAAGAGAGAAAAGAAGAGAATAGAGAAAAGAGAAAAGAAGAGAAAAGGGAAATGAGAAATAAAGAGAAAAGAAGAGGAAAGAAGAGAGATGTGAAAAGAGAAAAAAATGAGGAGAAAAGAAAAGAGAAAAGAAGAGGAAAGAAGAGAAACGTGAAAAGAGAAAAAAGAAGTGAAAAAAGAAAAGAGAAGAAGAGAAAAGAGAGAAGAGAAAAGAAGAAAAAAGTGAAAAGAAAAAAGAAGAGAAAAGGGAAACGAGAAATAAAGAGAAAAGAAGGGGAAAGAAGAGAAACGTGAAAAGAGAAAAAAGAAGTGAAAAAAGAAAAGAGAAGAAGAGAAAAGAGAGAAGAGAAAAGAAGAGAAAAGAGAAAAGAAAAAAGAAGAGAAAAGGGAAAAGAGAAGAGAGAAAAGAAGAGAAAAGAGAAAAGAGGAAAGAAGAGAAAAGGAGAGAAATGGGAAAAGAGAAAAAAGGATAAAAGAAGAGAAAAGAAGAGGAAAAAAGAGAAAAGAGAAAAGAAGAGAAAAGGGAAAAGACAAAAGACAAAAGAAGAGAAAAGAGAAAAGAGAAAAGACTGGAAATGAAGAGAAAAGGGAAAAGGGAAAAGAGAAAAGAAGGGGAAAGAAGAGAAAATGGAATGAGAAAAAAGAAGAGGAAAGAATAGAAAAGAGAAAAGAGTAAAGAAGAGCAAAGGGAAAGAATGAAGAAGAGAAAAGAAGAGGACAGAAGAGAAACGTGAAAAGAGAAAAAAGAAGAAGTGAAAAAAGAAAAGAGAAGAAGAGAAAAGAGAGATGAGAAAAGAAGAGTAAAGAGAGAAGAAGAGAATAGATCAGAAAAGAGAAAAGAAGAGAAAAGAGAAAAGACAAAAGAAGAGAAAAGAGAAAAGACTGGAAAAGAAGAGAAAAGGGAAATGAGAAAAGAAGAGTGCAGAAGAGAAATGTGAAAAGAGAAAAAAGAAGTGAAAAAAGAAAAGACAAGAAGAGAAAAGAGAAAAGAGGAAAGAAGAGAAAAGGAGAGAAATGGGAAAAGAGAAAGAAGGAGAAAAGAAGAGGAAAAAAGAGAAAAGAGAAAAGAAGAGAAAAGGGAAACGAGAAATAAAGAGAAAAGAAGAGGAAAGAAGAGAAATGTGAAAAGAGAAAAAAAGAGGAGAAAAGAGAAAAGAGAAAAGAAGAGGAAAGAAGAGAAACGTGAAAAGGGAAAAAAGAAGTGTAAAAAGAAAAGAGAAGAAGAGAAAAGAGAGAAAGAGAAAAGAAGAGAAAAGAGAAAAGAAAAAAGAAGAGAAAAGGGAAAAGAGAAGAGAGAAAAGAAGAGAAAAGAGAAAAGGGAAAAGAGAAAAGAGGAGGAAAAAAGAGAAAAATGGAATCAGAAAAAAGAAGAGAAAAGGAGAGAAATGGGAAAAGAGAAAAAAGGATAAAAGAAGAGAAAAGAAGAGGAAAGAAGAGAAAAGAGAAAAGAGAAAAGAAGAGAAAAGGAGAGAAATGGGAAAAGAGAAAAAAGGAGAAAAGAAGAGAAAAGAAGAGGAAAAAAGAGAAAAGAGAAAAGAAGAGAAAAGGGAAACGAGAAATGAAGAGAAAAGAAGGGGAAAGAAGAGAAATGTGAAAAGAGAAAAAAAGAGGAGAAAAGAGAAAAGAGAAAAGAAGAGGAAAGAAGAGAAACGTGAAAAGAGAAAAAAGAAGTGAAAAAAGAAAAGAGAAGAAGAGAAAAGAGAGAAGAGAAAAGAAGAGAAAAGAGAAAAGAAAAAAGAAGAGAAAAGGGAAAAGAGAAGAGAGAAAAGAAGAGAAAAGAGAAAAGGGAAAAGAGAAAAGAGGAGGAAAAAAGAGAAAAATGGAATCAGAAAAAAGAAGAGAAAAGGAGAGAAATGGGAAAAGAGAAAAAAGGAGAAAAGAAGAGAAAAGAAGAGGAAAGAAGAGAAAAGAGAAAAGAGAAAAGAAGAGAAAAGCGAAATGAGAAAAGAAGAGAAAAATAGAGAAAAGAGAAAAGGGAAAAGACAAAAGAGAAAAGTGAAAAGAAGAGAAAAGGGAAATGAGAAGAGAAGAGAAAAGAAGACAATAGAGAAACGAGAAAAGAAGAGAAAAGAAGAGAAAAGAGAAAAGGGAAATGAGAAAAGAAGAGGACAGAAGAGAAATGTGAAAAGAGAAAAAAGAAGAAGTGAAAAAAGAAGAGAAGAAGAGAAAAGAGAGATGAGAAAAGAAGAGAAAAGAGAAAAGAAGAGAATAGATCAGAAAAGAGAAAAGAAGAGAAAAGACAAAAGAAGAGAAAAGAGAAAAGAGAAAAGACTGGAAACGAAGAGAAAAGGGAAATGAGAAAAGAAGAGTGCAGAAGAGAAATGTGAAAAGAGAAATAAGAAGAAGTGAAAAAAGAAAAGAGAAGAAGAGAAAAGAGAAAAGAGGAAAGAAGAGAAAAGGAGAGAAATGGGAAAAGAGAAAAAAGGAGAAAAGAAGAGAAAAGAAGAGGAAAAAAGAGAAAAGAGAAAAGAAGAGAAAAGGGAAAAGACAAAAGACAAAAGAAGAGAAAAGAGAAAAGAGAAAAGACTGGAAATGAAGAGAAAAGGGAAAAGGGAAAAGAGAAAAGAAGGGGAAAGAAGAGAAAAATGGAATGAGAAAAAAGAAGAGGAAAGAATAGAAAAGAGAAAAGAGTAAAGAAGAGCAAAGGGAAAGAATGAAGAAGAGAAAAGAAGAGGACAGAAGAGAAACGTCAAAAGAGAAAAAAGAAGAAGTGAAAAAAGAAAAGAGAAGAAGTGAAAAGAGAGATGAGAAAAGAAGAGAAAAGAAGAGAATAGATCAGAAAAGAGAAAAGAAGAGAAAAGAGAAAAGACAAAAGAAGAGAAAAGAGAAAAGAGAAAAGACTGGAAAAGAAGAGAAAAGGGAAATGAGAAAAGAAGAGTGCAGAAGAGAAATGTGAAAAGAGAAAAAAGAAGAAGTGAAAAAAGAAAAGAGAAGAGAAAAGAGAAAAGAGGAAAGAAGAGAAAAGGAGAGAAATGGTAAAAAGAGAAAAAAGGAGAAAAGAAGAGAAAAGATGAGGAAAAAAGAGAAAAGAGAAAAGAAGAGAAAAGGTAAATGAGAAATAAAGAGAAAAGAAGAGGAAAGAAGAGAGATGGGAAAAGAGAAAAAAAAGAGGAGAAAAGAAAAGAGAAAAGAAGAGGAAAGAAGAGAAACGTGAAAAGAGAAAATAGAATTGAAAAAAGAAAAGAGAAGAAGAGAAAAGTGAGAAGAGAAAAGAAGAGAAAAGAGAAAAGAAAAAAGAAGAGAAAAGGGAAAAGAGAAGAGAGAAAAGAAGAGAAAAGAGAAAAGGGAAAAGAGAAAAGAAGAGGAAAAAAGAGAAAAATGGAATGAGAAAAAAGAAGAGAAAAGGAGAGAAATGGGAAAAGAGAAAAATGGAATGAGAAAAAAGAAGAGAAAAGGAGAGAAATGGGAAAAGAGAAAAAAGGAGAAAAGAAGAGGAAAGAAGAGGAAAAAAGAGAAAAGAAAAAAAGAGAAAAGAAGAGAATAGATGAGAAAAGAGAAAAGAAGAGAAAAGACAAAAGACAAAAGACAAAAGAAGAGAAAAGAGAAAAGACTGGAAAAGAAGAGAAAAGGCCAAAGGGAAAAGAGAAAAGAAGGGGAAAGAAGAGAAAAATGGAATGAGAAAAAAGAAGAGGAAAGAATAGAAAAGAGAAAAGAGTAAAGAAGAGCAAAGGGAAAGAATGAAAAAGAGAAAAGAAGAGGACAGAAGAGAAACGTCAAAAGAGAAAAAAGAAGTGAAAAAAGAAAAGAGAAGAAGAGAAAAGAGAGATGAGAAAAGAAGAGAAAAGAGAAATGAAGAGAATAGATCAGAAAAGAGAAAAGAAGAGAAAAGACAAAAGAAGAGAAAAGAGAAAAGAGAAAAGACTGGAAAAGAAGAGAAAAGGGAAATGAGAAAAGAAGAGTGCAGAAGAGAAATGTGAAAAGAGAAAAAAGAAGTGAAAAAAGAAAATACAAGAAGAGAAAAGAGAAAAGAGGAAAGAAGAGAAAAGGAGAGAAATGGGAAAAGAGAAAGAAGGAGAAAAGAAGAGGAAAAAAGAGAAAAGAGAAAAGAAGAGAAAAGGGAAACGAGAAATCAAGAGAAAAGAAGAGGAAAGAAGAGAAATGTGAAAAGAGAAAAAAAGTGGAGAAAAGAGAAAAGAGAAAAGAAGAGGAAAGAAGAGAAACGTGAAAAGAGAAAAAAGAAGTGTAAAAAGAAAAGAGAAGAATAGAAAAGAGAGAAGAGAAAAGAAGAGAAAAGAGAAAAGAAAAAAGAAGAGAAAAGGGAAAAGAGAAGAGAGAAAAGAAGAGAAAAGAGAAAAGGGAAAAGAGAAAAGAGGAGGAAAAAAGAGAAAAACGGAATCAGAAAAATGAAGAGAAAAGGAGAGAAATGGGAAAAGAGGAAAAAGGAGAAAAGAAGAGAAAAGAAGAGGAAAAAAGAGAAAAATGGAATGAGAAAAAAGAAGAGAAAAGGAGAGAAATGGGAAAAGAGAAAAAGGGAGAAAAGAAGAGGAAAGAAGAGGAAAGAAGAGAAACGTGAAAAGAGAAAAAAGAAGTGTAAAAAGAAAAGAGAAGAAGAGAAAAGAGAGAAGAGAAAAGAAGAGAAAAGAGAAAAGAAAAAAGAAGAGAAAAGGGAAAAGAGAAGAGAGAAAAGAAGAGAAAAGAGAAAAGGGAAAAGAGAAAAGAGGAGGAAAAAAGAGAGAAACGGAATCAGAAAAAAGAAGAGAAAAGGAGAGAAATGGGAAAAGAGAAAAAAGGAGAAAAGAAGAGAAAAGAAGAGGAAAAAAGAGAAAAATGGAATGAGAAAAAAGAAGAGAAAAGGAGAGAAATGGGAAAAGAGAAAAGAAGAGCAAAGGGAAAGAATGAAGAAGAGAAAAGAAGAGGTCAGAAGAGAAACGTGAAAAGAGAAAAAAGGAGAAAAGAGAGAAGAGAAAAGAAGAGAAAAGAGAAAAGAAAAAAGAAGAGAAAAGGGAAAAGAGAAGAGAGAAAAGAAGAGAATAGAGAAAAGAGAAAAGAAGAGAAAAGGGAAATGAGAAATAAAGAGAAAAGAAGAGGAAAGAAGAGAGATGTGAAAAGAGAAAAAAATGAGGAGAAAAGAAAAGAGAAAAGAAGAGGAAAGAAGAGAAACGTGAAAAGAGAAAAAAGAAGTGAAAAAAGAAAAGAGAAGAAGAGAAAAGAGAGAAGAGAAAAGAAGAAAAAAGAGAAAAGAAAAAAGAAGAGAAAAGGGAAACGAGAAATAAAGAGAAAAGAAGGGGAAAGAAGAGAAACGTGAAAAGAGAAAAAAGAAGTGAAAAAAGAAAAGAGAAGAAGAGAAAAGAGAGAAGAGAAAAGAAGAGAAAAGAGAAAAGAAAAAAGAAGAGAAAAGGGAAAAGAGAAGAGAGAAAAGAAGAGAAAAGAGAAAAGAGGAAAGAAGAGAAAAGGAGAGAAATGGGAAAAGAGAAAAAAGGATAAAAGAAGAGAAAAGAAGAGGAAAAAAGAGAAAAGAGAAAAGAAGAGAAAAGGGAAAAGACAAAAGACAAAAGAAGAGAAAAGAGAAAAGAGAAAAGACTGGAAATGAAGAGAAAAGGGAAAAGGGAAAAGAGAAAAGAAGGGGAAAGAAAAGAAAATGGAATGAGAAAAAAGAAGAGGAAAGAATAGAAAAGAGAAAAGAGTAAAGAAGAGCAAAGGGAAAGAATGAAGAAGAGAAAAGAAGAGGACAGAAGAGAAACGTGAAAAGAGAAAAAAGAAGAAGTGAAAAAAGAAAAGAGAAGAAGAGAAAAGAGAGATGAGAAAAGAAGAGTAAAGAGAGAAGAAGAGAATAGATCAGAAAAGAGAAAAGAAGAGAAAAGAGAAAAGACAAAAGAAGAGAAAAGAGAAAAGAGAAAAGACTGGAAAAGAAGAGAAAAGGGAAATGAGAAAAGAAGAGTGCAGAAGAGAAATGTGAAAAGAGAAAAAAGAAGTGAAAAAAGAAAAGACAAGAAGAGAAAAGAGAAAAGAGGAAAGAAGAGAAAAGGAGAGAAATGGGAAAAGAGAAAGAAGGAGAAAAGAAGAGGAAAAAAGAGAAAAGAGAAAAGAAGAGAAAAGGGAAACGAGAAATAAAGAGAAAAGAAGAGGAAAGAAGAGAAATGTGAAAAGAGAAAAAAAGAGGAGAAAAGAGAAAAGAGAAAAGAAGAGGAAAGAAGAGAAACGTGAAAAGAGAAAAAAGAAGTGTAAAAAGAAAAGAGAAGAAGAGAAAAGAGAGAAAGAGAAAAGAAGAGAAAAGAGAAAAGAAAAAAGAAGAGAAAAGGGAAAAGAGAAGAGAGAAAAGAAGAGAAAAGAGAAAAGGGAAAAGAGAAAAGAGGAGGAAAAAAGAGAAAAACGGAATCAGAAAAAAGAAGAGAAAAGGAGAGAAATGGGAAAAGAGAAAAAAGGAGAAAAGAAGAGAAAAGAAGAGGAAAAAGAGAAAAATGGAATGAGAAAAAAGAAGAGAAAAGGAGAGAAATGGGAAAAGAGTAAAAAGGAGAAAAGAAGAGGAAAGAAGAGGAAAAAAGAGAAAAGAGAAAAGAAGAGAAAAGGGAAACGAGAAATAAAGAGAAAAGAAGGGGAAAGAAGAGAAATGTGAAAAGAGAAAAAAAGAGGAGAAAAGAGAAAAGAGAAAAGAAGAGGAAAGAAGAGAGATGGGAAAAGAGAAAAAAAAGAGGAGAAAAGAAAAGAGAAAAGAAGAGGAAAGAAGAGAAACGTGAAAAGAGAAAAAAGAATTGAAAAAAGAAAAGAGAAGAAGAGAAAAGAGAGAAGAGAAAAGAAGAGAAAAGAGAAAAGAAAAAAGAAGAGAAAAGGGAAAAGAGAAGAGAGAAAAGAAGAGAAAAGAGAAAAGGGAAAAGAGAAAAGAGGAGGAAAAAAGAGAAAAACGGAATCAGAAAAATGAAGAGAAAAGGAGAGAAATGGGAAAAGAGGAAAAAGGAGAAAAGAAGAGAAAAGAAGAGGAAAAAAGAGAAAAATGGAATGAGAAAAAAGAAGAGAAAAGGAGAGAAATGGGAAAAGAGAAAAAGGGAGAAAAGAAGAGGAAAGAAGAGGAAAGAAGAGAAACGTGAAAAGAGAAAAAAGAAGTGTAAAAAGAAAAGAGAAGAAGAGAAAAGAGAGAAGAGAAAAGAAGAGAAAAGAGAAAAGAAAAAAGAAGAGAAAAGGGAAAAGAGAAGAGAGAAAAGAAGAGAAAAGAGAAAAGGGAAAAGAGAAAAGAGGAGGAAAAAAGAGAGAAACGGAATCAGAAAAAAGAAGAGAAAAGGAGAGAAATGGGAAAAGAGAAAAAAGGAGAAAAGAAGAGAAAAGAAGAGGAAAAAAGAGAAAAATGGAATGAGAAAAAAGAAGAGAAAAGGAGAGAAATGGGAAAAGAGAAAAGAAGAGCAAAGGGAAAGAATGAAGAAGAGAAAAGAAGAGGTCAGAAGAGAAACGTGAAAAGAGAAAAAAGGAGAAAAGAGAGAAGAGAAAAGAAGAGAAAAGAGAAAAGAAAAAAGAAGAGAAAAGGGAAAAGAGAAGAGAGAAAAGAAGAGAATAGAGAAAAGAGAAAAGAAGAGAAAAGGGAAATGAGAAATAAAGAGAAAAGAAGAGGAAAGAAGAGAGATGTGAAAAGAGAAAAAAATGAGGAGAAAAGAAAAGAGAAAAGAAGAGGAAAGAAGAGAAACGTGAAAAGAGAAAAAAGAAGTGAAAAAAGAAAAGAGAAGAAGAGAAAAGAGAGAAGAGAAAAGAAGAAAAAAGAGAAAAGAAAAAAGAAGAGAAAAGGGAAACGAGAAATAAAGAGAAAAGAAGGGGAAAGAAGAGAAACGTGAAAAGAGAAAAAAGAAGTGAAAAAAGAAAAGAGAAGAAGAGAAAAGAGAGAAGAGAAAAGAAGAGAAAAGAGAAAAGAAAAAAGAAGAGAAAAGGGAAAAGAGAAGAGAGAAAAGAAGAGAAAAGAGAAAAGAGGAAAGAAGAGAAAAGGAGAGAAATGGGAAAAGAGAAAAAAGGATAAAAGAAGAGAAAAGAAGAGGAAAAAAGAGAAAAGAGAAAAGAAGAGAAAAGGGAAAAGACAAAAGACAAAAGAAGAGAAAAGAGAAAAGAGAAAAGACTGGAAATGAAGAGAAAAGGGAAAAGGGAAAAGAGAAAAGAAGGGGAAAGAAAAGAAAATGGAATGAGAAAAAAGAAGAGGAAAGAATAGAAAAGAGAAAAGAGTAAAGAAGAGCAAAGGGAAAGAATGAAGAAGAGAAAAGAAGAGGACAGAAGAGAAACGTGAAAAGAGAAAAAAGAAGAAGTGAAAAAAGAAAAGAGAAGAAGAGAAAAGAGAGATGAGAAAAGAAGAGTAAAGAGAGAAGAAGAGAATAGATCAGAAAAGAGAAAAGAAGAGAAAAGAGAAAAGACAAAAGAAGAGAAAAGAGAAAAGAGAAAAGACTGGAAAAGAAGAGAAAAGGGAAATGAGAAAAGAAGAGTGCAGAAGAGAAATGTGAAAAGAGAAAAAAGAAGTGAAAAAAGAAAAGACAAGAAGAGAAAAGAGAAAAGAGGAAAGAAGAGAAAAGGAGAGAAATGGGAAAAGAGAAAGAAGGAGAAAAGAAGAGGAAAAAAGAGAAAAGAGAAAAGAAGAGAAAAGGGAAACGAGAAATAAAGAGAAAAGAAGAGGAAAGAAGAGAAATGTGAAAAGAGAAAAAAAGAGGAGAAAAGAGAAAAGAGAAAAGAAGAGGAAAGAAGAGAAACGTGAAAAGAGAAAAAAGAAGTGTAAAAAGAAAAGAGAAGAAGAGAAAAGAGAGAAAGAGAAAAGAAGAGAAAAGAGAAAAGAAAAAAGAAGAGAAAAGGGAAAAGAGAAGAGAGAAAAGAAGAGAAAAGAGAAAAGGGAAAAGAGAAAAGAGGAGGAAAAAAGAGAAAAACGGAATCAGAAAAAAGAAGAGAAAAGGAGAGAAATGGGAAAAGAGAAAAAAGGAGAAAAGAAGAGAAAAGAAGAGGAAAAAGAGAAAAATGGAATGAGAAAAAAGAAGAGAAAAGGAGAGAAATGGGAAAAGAGTAAAAAGGAGAAAAGAAGAGGAAAGAAGAGGAAAAAAGAGAAAAGAGAAAAGAAGAGAAAAGGGAAACGAGAAATAAAGAGAAAAGAAGGGGAAAGAAGAGAAATGTGAAAAGAGAAAAAAAGAGGAGAAAAGAGAAAAGAGAAAAGAAGAGGAAAGAAGAGAGATGGGAAAAGAGAAAAAAAAGAGGAGAAAAGAAAAGAGAAAAGAAGAGGAAAGAAGAGAAACGTGAAAAGAGAAAAAAGAATTGAAAAAAGAAAAGAGAAGAAGAGAAAAGAGAGAAGAGAAAAGAAGAGAAAAGAGAAAAGAAAAAAGAAGAGAAAAGGGAAAAGAGAAGAGAGAAAAGAAGAGAAAAGAGAAAAGGGAAAAGAGAAAAGAAGAGGAAAAAAGAGAAAAATGGAATGAGAAAAAAGAAGAGAAAAGGAGAGAAATGGGAAAAGAGAAAAAAGGAGAAAAGAAGAGGAAAGAAGAGGAAAAAAGAGAAAAGAAAAAAAGAGAAAAGAAGAGAATAGATGAGAAAAGAGAAAAGAAGAGAAAAGAGAAAAGACAAAAGACAAAAGAAGAGAAAAGAGAAAAGAGAAAAGACTGGAAAAGAAGAGAAAAGGCAAAAGGGAAAAGAGAAAAGAAGGGGAAAGAAGAGAAAAATGGAATGAGAAAAAAGAAGAGGAAAGAATAGAAAAGAGAAAAGAGTAAAGAAGAGCAAAGGGAAAGAATGAAAAAGAGAAAAGAAGAGGACAGAAGAGAAACGTCAAAAGAGAAAAAAGAAGAAGTGAAAAAAGAAAAGAGAAGAAGAGAAAAGAGAGATGAGAAAAGAAGAGAAAAGAGAAAAGAAGAGAATAGATCAGAAAAGAGAAAAGAAGAGAAAAGACAAAAGAAGAGAAAAGAGAAAAGAGAAAAGACTGGAAAAGAAGAGAAAAGGGAAATGAGAAAAGAAGAGTGCAGAAGAGAAATGTGAAAAGAGAAAAAAGAAGAAGTGAAAAAAGAAAAGAGAAGAGAAAAGAGAAAAGAGGAAAGAAGAGAAAAGGAGAGAAATGGTAAAAAGAGAAAAAAGGAGAAAAGAAGAGAAAAGATGAGGAAAAAAGAGAAAAGAGAAAAGAAGAGAAAAGGTAAATGAGAAATAAAGAGAAAAGAAGAGGAAAGAAGAGAAAAGAGAAAAGGGAAATGAGAAAAGAAGAGGACAGAAGAGAAATGTGAAAAGAGAAAAAAGAAGAAGTGAAAAAAGAAGAGAAGAAGAGAAAAGAGAGATGAGATAAGAAGAGAAAAGAGAAAAGAAGAGAATAGATCAGAAAAGAGAAAAGAAGAGAAAAGACAAAAGAAGAGAAAAGAGAAAAGAGAAAAGACTGGAAACGAAGAGAAAAGGGAAATGAGAAAAGAAGAGTGCAGAAGAGAAATGTGAAAAGAGAAATAAGAAGAAGTGAAAAAAGAAAAGAGAAGAAGAGAAAAGAGAAAAGAGGAAAGAAGAGAATAGATCAGAAAAGAGAAAAGAAGAGAAAAGAGAAAAGACAAAAGAAGAGAAAAGAGAAAAGAGAAAAGACTGGAAAAGAAGAGAAAAGGGAAATGAGAAAAGAAGAGTGCAGAAGAGAAATGTGAAAAGAGAAAAAAGAAGTGAAAAAAGAGAAGACAAGAAGAGAAAAGAGAAAAGAGGAAAGAAGAGAAAAGGAGAGAAATGGTAAAAAGAGAAAAAAGGAGAAAAGAAGTGAAAAGAAGAGGAAAAAAGAGAAAAGAGAAAAGAAGAGAAAAGGGAAACGAGAAATAAAGAGAAAAGAAGGGGAAAGAAGAGAAATGTGAAAAGAGAAAAAAAGAGGAGAAAAGAGAAAAGAGAAAAGAACAGGAAAGGAGAGAAACGTGAAAAGAGAAAAAAGAAGTGAAAAAAGAAAAGAGAAGAAGAGAAAAGAGAGAAGAGAAAAGAAGAGAAAAGAGAAAAGAAAAAAGAAGAGAAAAGGGAAAAGAGAAGAGAGAAAAGAAGAGAAAAGAGAAAAGGGAAAAGAGAAAAGAGGAGGAAAAAAGAGAAAAATGGAATCAGAAAAAAGAAGAGAAAAGGAGAGAAATGGGAAAAGAGAAAAAAGGAGAAAAGAAGAGAAAAGAAGAGGAAAGAAGAGAAAAGAGAAAAGAGAAAAGAAGAGAAAAGCGAAATGAGAAAAGAAGAGAAAAATAGAGAAAAGAGAAAAGGGAAAAGACAAAAGAGAAAAGTGAAAAGAAGAGAAAAGGGAAATGAGAAGAGAAGAGAAAAGAAGACAATAGAGAAACGAGAAAAGAAGAGAAAAGAAGAGAAAAGAGAAAAGGGAAATGAGAAAAGAAGAGGACAGAAGAGAAATGTGAAAAGAGAAAAAAGAAGAAGTGAAAAAAGAAGAGAAGAAGAGAAAAGAGAGATGAGAAAAGAAGAGAAAAGAGAAAAGAAGAGAATAGATCAGAAAAGAGAAAAGAAGAGAAAAGACAAAAGAAGAGAAAAGAGAAAAGAGAAAAGACTGGAAACGAAGAGAAAAGGGAAATGAGAAAAGAAGAGTGCAGAAGAGAAATGTGAAAAGAGAAATAAAAAGAAGTGAAAAAAGAAAAGAGAAGAAGAGAAAAGAGAAAAGAGGAAAGAAGAGAAAAGGAGAGAAATGGGAAAAGAGAAAAAAGGAGAAAAGAAGAGAAAAGAAGAGGAAAAAAGAGAAAAGAGAAAAGAAGAGAAAAGGGAAAAGAGAAGAGAGAAAAGAAGAGAAAAGAGAAAAGGGAAAAGAGAAAAGAAGAGGAAAAAAGAGAAAAATGGAATGAGAAAAAAGAAGAGAAAAGGAGAGAAATGGGAAAAGAGAAAAATGGAATGAGAAAAAAGAAGAGAAAAGGAGAGAAATGGGAAAAGAGAAAAAAGGAGAAAAGAAGAGGAAAGAAGAGGAAAAAAGAGAAAAGAAAAAAAGAGAAAAGAAGAGAATAGATGAGAAAAGAGAAAAGAAGAGAAAAGACAAAAGACAAAAGACAAAAGAAGAGAAAAGAGAAAAGACTGGAAAAGAAGAGAAAAGGGAAATGAGAAAAGAAGAGTGCAGAAGAGAAATGTGAACAGAGAAAAAAGAAGAAGTGAAAAAAGAAAAGAGAAGAGAAAAGAGAAAAGAGGAAAGAAGAGAAAAGGAGAGAAATGGTAAAAAGAGAAAAAAGGAGAAAAGAAGAGAAAAGATGAGGAAAAAAGAGAAAAGAGAAAAGAAGAGAAAAGGTAAATGAGAAATAAAGAGAAAAGAAGAGGAAAGAAGAGAGATGGGAAAAGAGAAAAAAAAGAGGAGAAAAGAAAAGAGAAAAGAAGAGGAAAGAAGAGAAACGTGAAAAGAGAAAAAAGAATTGAAAAAAGAAAAGAGAAGAAGAGAAAAGAGAGAAGAGAAAAGAAGAGAAAAGAGAAAAGAAAAAAGAAGAGAAAAGGGAAAAGAGAAGAGAGAAAAGAAGAGAAAAGAGAAAAGGGAAAAGAGAAAAGAAGAGGAAAAAAGAGAAAAATGGAATGAGAAAAAAGAAGAGAAAAGGAGAGAAATGGGAAAAGAGAAAAATGGAATGAGAAAAAAGAAGAGAAAAGGAGAGAAATGGGAAAAGAGAAAAAAGGAGAAAAGAAGAGGAAATAGGAGGAAAAAAGAGAAAAGAAAAAAAGAGAAAAGAAGAGAATAGATGAGAAAAGAGAAAAGAAGAGAAAAGACAAAAGACAAAAGACAAAAGAAGAGAAAAGAGAAAGGACTGGAAAAGAAGAGAAAAGGCAAAAGGGAAAAGAGAAAAGAAGGGGAAAGAAGAGAAAAATGGAATGAGAAAAAAGAAGAGGAAAGAATAGAAAAGAGAAAAGAGTAAAGAAGAGCAAAGGGAAAGAATGAAAAAGAGAAAAGAAGAGGACAGAAGAGAAACGTCAAAAGAGAAAAAAGAAGAAGTGAAAAAAGAAAAGAGAAGAAGAGAAAAGAGAGATGAGAAAAGAAGAGAAAAGAGAAAAGAAGAGAATAGATCAGAAAAGAGAAAAGAAGAGAAAAGAGAAAAGACAAAAGAAGAGAAAAGAGAAAAGAGAAAAGACTGGAAAAGAAGAGAAAAGGGAAATGAGAAAAGAGGAGGAAAAAAGAGAAAAACGGAATCAGAAAAAAGAAGAGAAAAGGAGAGAAATGGGAAAAGAGAAAAAAGGAGAAAAGAAGAGAAAAGAAGAGGAAAAAAGAGAAAAATGGAATGAGAAAAAAGAAGAGAAAAGGAGAGAAATGGGAAAAGAGAAAAAAGGAGAAAAGAAGAGGAAAGAAGAGAAACGTGAAAAGAGAAAAAAGAAGTGTAAAAAGAAAAGAGAAGAAGAGAAAAGAGAGAAGAGAAAAGAAGAGAAAAGAGAAAAGAAAAAAGAAGAGAAAAGGGAAAAGAGAAGAGAGAAAAGAAGAGAAAAGAGAAAAGGGAAAAGAGAAAAGAGGAGGAAAAAAGAGAAAAACGGATTCAGAAAAATGAAGAGAAAAGGAGAGAAATGGGAAAAGAGAAAAAAGGAGAAAAGAAGAGAAAAGAAGAGGAAAAAAGAGAAAAATGGAATGAGAAAAAAGAAGTGAAAAGGAGAGAAATGGGAAAAGAGAAAAGAAGAGCAAAGGGAAAGAATGAAGAAGAGAAAAGAAGAGGACAGAAGAGAAACGTGAAAAGAGAAAAAAGGAGAAAAGAGAGAAGAGAAAAGAAGAGAAAAGAGAAAAGAAAAAAGAAGAGAAAAGGGAAAAGAGAAGAGAGAAAAGAAGAGAATAGAGAAAAGAGAAAAGAAGAGAAAAGGGAAATGAGAAATAAAGAGAAAAGAAGAGGAAAGAAGAGAGATGTGAAAAGAGAAAAAAATGAGGAGAAAAGAAAAGAGAAAAGAAGAGGAAAGAAGAGAAACGTGAAAAGAGAAAAAAGAAGTGAAAAAAGAAAAGAGAAGAAGAGAAAAGAGAGAAGAGAAAAGAAGAGAAAAGAGAAAAGAAAAAAGAAGAGAAAAGGGAAAAGAGAAGAGAGAAAAGAAGAGAAAAGAGAAAAGAGGAAAGAAGAGAAAAGGAGAGAAATGGGAAAAGAGAAAAAAGGATAAAAGAAGAGAAAAGAAGAGGAAAAAAGAGAAAAGAGAAAAGAAGAGAAAAGGGAAAAGACAAAAGACAAAAGAAGAGAAAAGAGAAAAGAGAAAAGACTGGAAATGAAGAGAAAAGGGAAAAGGGAAAAGAGAAAAGAAGGGGAAAGAAGAGAAAATGGAATGAGAAAAAAGAAGAGGAAAGAATAGAAAAGAGAAAAGAGTAAAGAAGAGCAAAGGGAAAGAATGAAGAAGAGAAAAGAAGAGGACAGAAGAGAAACGTCAAAAGAGAAAAAAGAAGAAGTGAAAAAAGAAAAGAGAAGAAGAGAAAAGAGAGATGAGAAAAGAAGAGAAAAGAGAAAAGAAGAGAATAGATCAGAAAAGAGAAAAGAAGAGAAAAGAGAAAAGACAAAAGAAGAGAAAAGAGAAAAGAGAAAAGACTGGAAAAGAAGAGAAAAGGGAAATGAGAAAAGAAGAGTGCAGAAGAGAAATGTGAAAAGAGAAAAAAGAAGTGAAAAAAGAAAAGACAAGAAGAGAAAAGAGAAAAGAGGAAAGAAGAGAAAAGGAGAGAAATGGGAAAAGAGAAAAAAGGAGAAAAGACGAGAAAAGAAGAGGAAAAAAGAGAAAAGAGAAAAGAAGAGAAAAGGGAAACGAGAAATAAAGAGAAAAGAAGGGGAAAGAAGAGAAATGTGAAAAGAGAAAAAAAGAGGAGAAAAGAGAAAAGAGAAAAGAAGAGGAAAGAAGAGAAACGTGAAAAGAGAAAAAAGAATTGAAAAAAGAAAAGAGAAGAAGAGAAAAGAGAGAAGAGAAAAGAAGAGAAAAGAGAAAAGAAAAAAGAAGAGAAAAGGGAAAAGAGAAGAGAGAAAAGAAGAGAAAAGAGAAAAGCGGAAAGAAGAGAAAAGGAGAGAAATGGGAAAAGAGAAAAAAGGAGAAAAGAAGAGAAAAGAAGAGGAAAAAATAGAAAAGAGAAAAGAAGAGAAAAGGGAAACGAGAAATAAAGAGAAAAGAAGGGGAAAGAAGAGAAATGTGAAAAGAGAAAAAAAGAGGAGAAAAGAGAAAAGAGAAAAGAAGAGGAAAGAAGAGAAACGTGAAAAGAGAAAAAAGAATTGAAAAAAGAAAAGAGAAGAAGAGAAAAGAGAGAAGAGAAAAGAAGAGAAAAGAGAAAAGAAAAAAGAAGAGAAAAGGGAAAAGAGAAGAGAGAAAAGAAGAGAAAAGAGAAAAGAGGAAAGAAGAGAAAAGGAGAGAAATGGGAAAAGAGAAAAAAGGAGAAAAGAAGAGAAAGGAAGAGGAAAAAAGAGAAAAGAGAAAAGAAGAGAAAAGGGAAAAGACAAAAGACAAAAGAAGAGAAAAGAGAAAAGAGAAAAGACTGGAAATGAAGAGAAAAGGGAAAAGGGAAAAGAGAAAAGAAGGGGAAAGAAGAGAAAATGGAATGAGAAAAAAGAAGAGGAAAGAATAGAAAAGAGAAAAGAGTAAAGAAGAGCAAAGGGAAAGAATGAAGAAGAGAAAAGAAGAGGACAGAAGAGAAACGTGAAAAGAGAAAAAAGAAGAAGTGAAAAAAGAAAAGAGAAGAAGAGAAAAGAGAGATGAGAAAAGAAGAGTAAAGAGAGAAGAAGAGAATAGATCAGAAAAGAGAAAAGAAGAGAAAAGAGAAAAGACAAAAGAAGAGAAAAGAGAAAAGAGAAAAGACTGGAAAAGAAGAGAAAAGGGAAATGAGAAAAGAAGAGTGCAGAAGAGAATGTGAAAAGAGAAAAAAGAAGTGAAAAAAGAAAAGACAAGAAGAGAAAAGAGAAAAGAGGAAAGAAGAGAAAAGGAGAGAAATGGGAAAAGAGAAAGAAGGAGAAAAGAAGAGGAAAAAAGAGAAAAGAGAAAAGAAGAGAAAAGGGAAACAAGAAATAAAGAGAAAAGAAGAGGAAAGAAGAGAAATGTGAAAAGAGAAAAAAAGAGGAGAAAAGAGAAAAGAGAAAAGAAGAGGAAAGAAAGGAAACGTGAAAAGAGAAAAAAGAAGTGTAAAAAGAAAAGAGAAGAAGAGAAAAGAGAGAAGAGAAAAGAAGAGAAAAGAGAAAAGAAAAAAGAAGAGAAAAGGGAAAAGAGAAGAGAGAAAAGAAGAGAAAAGAGAAAAGGGAAAAGAGAAAAGAGGAGGAAAAAAGAGAAAAATGGAATCAGAAAAAAGAAGAGAAAAGGAGAGAAATGGGAAAAGAGAAAAAAGGATAAAAGAAGAGAAAAGAAGAGGAAAGAAGAGAAAAGAGAAAAGAGAAAAGAAGAGAAAAGGAGAGAAATGGGAAAAGAGAAAAAAGGAGAAAAGAAGAGAAAAGAAGAGGAAAAAAGAGAAAAGAGAAAAGAAGAGAAAAGGGAAACGAGAAATAAAGAGAAAAGAAGGGGAAAGAAGAGAAATGTGAAAAGAGAAAAAAAGAGGAGAAACGAGAAAAGAGAAAAGAAGAGGAAAGAAGAGAAACGTGAAAAGAGAAAAAAGAAGTGAAAAAAGAAAAGAGAAGAAGAGAAAAGAGAGAAGAGAAAAGAAGAGAAAAGAGAAAAGAAAAAAGAAGAGAAAAGGGAAAAGAGAAGAGAGAAAAGAAGAGAAAAGAGAAAAGGGAAAAGAGAAAAGAGGAGGAAAAAAGAGAAAAATGGAATCAGAAAAAAGAAGAGAAATGGAGAGAAATGGGAAAAGAGAAAAAAGGAGAAAAGAAGAGAAAAGAAGAGGAAAGAAGAGAAAAGAGAAAAGAGAAAAGAAGAGAAAAGCGAAATGAGAAAAGAAGAGAAAAATAGAGAAAAGAGAAAAGGGAAAAGACAAAAGAGAAAAGTGAAAAGAAGAGAAAAGGGAAATGAGAAGAGAAGAGAAAAGAAGACAATAGAGAAACGAGAAAAGAAGAGAAAAGAGAAAAGGGAAATGAGAAAAGAAGAGGACAGAAGAGAAATGTGAAAAGAGAAAAAAGAAGAAGTGAAAAAAGAAGAGAAGAAGAGAAAAGAGAGATGAGAAAAGAAGAGAAAAGAGAAAAGAAGAGAATAGATCAGAAAAGAGAAAAGAAGAGAAAAGACAAAAGAAGAGAAAAGAGAAAAGAGAAAAGACTGGAAACGAAGAGAAAAGGGAAATGAGAAAAGAAGAGTGCAGAAGAGAAATGTGAAAAGAGAAATAAGAAGAAGTGAAAAAAGAAAAGAGAAGAAGAGAAAAGAGAAAAGAGGAAAGAAGAGAAAAGGAGAGAAATGGGAAAAGAGAAAAAAGGAGAAAAGAAGAGAAAAGAAGAGGAAAAAAGAGAAAAGAGAAAAGAAGAGAAAAGGGAAAAGACAAAAGACAAAAGAAGAGAAAAGAGAAAAGAGAAAAGACTGGAAATGAAGAGAAAAGGGAAAAGGGAAAAGAGAAAAGAAGGGGAAAGAAGAGAAAAATGGAATGAGAAAAAAGAAGAGGAAAGAATAGAAAAGAGAAAAGAGTAAAGAAGAGCAAAGGGAAAGAATGAAGAAGAGAAAAGAAGAGGACAGAAGAGAAACGTCAAAAGAGAAAAAAGAAGAAGTGAAAAAAGAAAAGAGAAGAAGAGAAAAGAGAGATGAGAAAAGAAGAGAAAAGAAGAGAATAGATCAGAAAAGAGAAAAGAAGAGAAAAGAGAAAAGACAAAAGAAGAGAAAAGAGAAAAGAGAAAAGACTGGAAAAGAAGAGAAAAGGGAAATGAGAAAAGAAGAGTGCAGAAGAGAAATGTGAAAAGAGAAAAAAGAAGTGAAAAAAGAAAAGACAAGAAGAGAAAAGAGAAAAGAGGAAAGAAGAGAAAAGGAGAGAAATGGGAAAAGAGAAAGAAGGAGAAAAGAAGAGGAAAAAAGAGAAAAGAGAAAAGAAGAGAAAAGGGAAACGAGAAATAAAGAGAAAAGAAGGGGAAAGAAGAGAAATGTGAAAAGAAAAAAAAGAGGAGAAAAGAGAAAAGAGAAAAGAAGAGGAAAGAAGAGAAACGTGAAAAGAGAAAAAAGAAGTGTAAAAAGAAAAGAGAAGAAGAGAAAAGAGAGAAGAGAAAAGAAGAGAAAAGAGAAAAGAAAAAAGAAGAGAAAAGGGAAAAGAGAAGAGAGAAAAGAAGAGAAAAGAGAAAAGGGAAAAGAGAAAAGAGGAGGAAAAAAGAGAGAAACGGAATCAGAAAAAAGAAGAGAAAAGGAGAGAAATGGGAAAAGAGAAAAAAGGAGAAAAGAAGAGAAAAGAAGAGGAAAAAAGAGAAGAATGGAATGAGAAAAAAGAAGAGAAAAGGAGAGAAATGGGAAAAGAGAAAAAAGGAGAAAAGAAGAGGAAAGAAGAGGAAAAAAGAGAAAAGAAAAAAAGAGAAAAGAAGAGAATAGATGAGAAAAGAGAAAAGAAGAGAAAAGAGAAAAGACAAAAGACAAAAGAAGAGAAAAGAGAAAAGAGAAAAGACTGGAAATGAAGAGAAAAGGCAAAAGGGAAAAGAGAAAAGAAGGGGAAAGTAGAGAAAAATGGAATGAGAAAAAAGAAGAGGAAAGAATAGAAAAGAGAAAAGAGTAAAGAAGAGCAAAGGGAAAGAATGAAGAAGAGAAAAGAAGAGGACAGAAGAGAAACGTCAAAAGAGAAAAAAGAAGAAGTGAAAAAAGAAAAGAGAAGAAGAGAAAAGAGAGATGAGAAAAGAAGAGAAAAGAAGAGAATAGATCAGAAAAGAGAAAAGAAGAGAAAAGAGAAAAGACAAAAGAAGAGAAAAGAGAAAAGAGAAAAGACTGGAAAAGAAGAGAAAAGGGAAATGAGAAAAGAAGAGTGCAGAAGAGAAATGTGAAAAGAGAAAAAAGAAGAAGTGAAAAAAGAAAAGAGAAGAGAAAAGAGAAAAGAGGAAAGAAGAGAAAAGGAGAGAAATGGTAAAAAGAGAAAAAAGGAGAAAAGAAGAGAAAAGATGAGGAAAAAAGAGAAAAGAGAAAAGAAGAGAAAAGGTAAATGAGAAATAAAGAGAAAAGAAGAGGAAAGAAGAGAGATGGGAAAAGAGAAAAAAAAGACGAGAAAAGAAAAGAGAAAAGAAGAGGAAAGAAGAGAAACGTGAAAAGAGAAAATAGAATTGAAAAAAGAAAAGAGAAGAGAAAAGAGAGAAGCGAAAAGAAGAGAAAAGAGAAAAGAAAAAAGAAGAGAAAAGGGAAAAGAGAAGAGAGAAAAGAAGAGAAAAGAGAAAAGGGAAAAGAGAAAAGAAGAGGAAAAAAGAGAAAAATGGAATGAGAAAAAAGAAGAGAAAAGGAGAGAAATGGGAAAAGAGAAAAATGGAATGAGAAAAAAGAAGAGAAAAGGAGAGAAATGGGAAAAGAGAAAAAAGGAGAAAAGAAGAGGAAAGAAGAGGAAAAAAGAGAAAAGAAAAAAGAGAAAAGAAGAGAATAGATGAGAAAAGAGAAAAGAAGAGAAAAGACAAAAGACAAAAGACAAAAGAAGAGAAAAGAGAAAAGACTGGAAAAGAAGAGAAAAGGCCAAAGGGAAAAGAGAAAAGAAGGGGAAAGAAGAGAAAAATGGAATGAGAAAAAAGAGGAAAGAATAGAAAAGAGAAAAGAGTAAAGAAGAGCAAAGGGAAAGAATGAAAAAGAGAAAAGAAGAGGACAGAAGAGAAACGTCAAAAGAGAAAAAAGAAGTGAAAAAAGAAAAGAGAAGAAGAGAAAAGAGAGATGAGAAAAGAAGAGAAAAGAGAAAAGAAGAGAATAGATCAGAAAAGAGAAAAGAAGAGAAAAGACAAAAGAAGAGAAAAGAGAAAAGAGAAAAGACTGGAAAAGAAGAGAAAAGGGAAATGAGAAAAGAAGAGTGCAGAAGAGAAATGTGAAAAGAGAAAAAAGAAGTGAAAAAAGAAAATACAAGAAGAGAAAAGAGAAAAGAGGAAAGAAGAGAAAAGGAGAGAAATGGGAAAAGAGAAAGAAGGAGAAAAGAAGAGGAAAAAAGAGAAAAGAGAAAAGAAGAGAAAAGGGAAACGAGAAATAAAGAGAAAAGAAGAGGAAAGAAGAGAAATGTGAAAAGAGAAAAAAAGAGGAGAAAAGA
Organism: Chiloscyllium punctatum; assembly: GCF_047496795.1. Lineage (NCBI taxonomy): Eukaryota > Metazoa > Chordata > Chondrichthyes > Orectolobiformes > Hemiscylliidae > Chiloscyllium > Chiloscyllium punctatum. The sequence continues at coordinate 31,023,345 of NC_092778.1, forward strand.
GAAAAGAGAAAAGAAGAGGAAAGAAGAGAAACGTGAAAAGAGAAAAAAGAAGTGTAAAAAGCAAAGAGAAGAAGAGAAAAGAGAGAAGAGAAAAGAAGAGAAAAGAGAAAAGAAAAAAGAAGAGAAAAGGGAAAAGAGAAGAGAGAAAAGAAGAGAAAAGAGAAAAGGGAAAAGAGAAAAGAGGAGGAAAAAAGAGAAAAACGGAATCAGAAAAATGAAGAGAAAAGGAGAGAAATGGGAAAAGAGAAAAAAGGAGAAAAGAAGAGAAAAGAAGAGGAAAAAAGAGAAAAATGGAATGAGAAAAAAGAAGAGAAAAGGAGAGAAATGGGAAAAGAGAAAAAAGGAGAAAAGAAGAGGAAAGAAGAGGAAAGAAGAGAAACGTGAAAAGAGAAAAAAGAAGTGTAAAAAGAAAAGAGAAGAAGAGAAAAGAGAGAAGAGAAAAGAAGAGAAAAGAGAAAAGAAAAAAGAAGAGAAAAGGGAAAAGAGAAGAGAGAAAAGAAGAGAAAAGAGAAAAGGGAAAAGAGAAAAGAGGAGGAAAAAAGAGAGAAACGGAATCAGAAAAAAGAAGAGAAAAGGAGAGAAATGGGAAAAGAGAAAAAAGGAGAAAAGAAGAGAAAAGAAGAGGAAAAAAGAGAAAAATGGAATGAGAAAAAAGAAGAGAAAAGGAGAGAAATGGGAAAAGAGAAAAGAAGAGCAAAGGGAAAGAATGAAGAAGAGAAAAGAAGAGGTCAGAAGAGAAACGTGAAAAGAGAAAAAAGGAGAAAAGAGAGAAGAGAAAAGAAGAGAAAAGAGAAAAGAAAAAAGAAGAGAAAAGGGAAAAGAGAAGAGAGAAAAGAAGAGAATAGAGAAAAGAGAAAAGAAGAGAAAAGGGAAATGAGAAATAAAGAGAAAAGAAGAGGAAAGAAGAGAGATGTGAAAAGAGAAAAAAATGAGGAGAAAAGAAAAGAGAAAAGAAGAGGAAAGCGAAATGAGAAAAGAAGAGAAAAATAGAGAAAAGAGAAAAGGGAAAAGACAAAAGAGAAAAGTGAAAAGAAGAGAAAAGGGAAATGAGAAGAGAAGAGAAAAGAAGACAATAGAGAAACGAGAAAAGAAGAGAAAAGAAGAGAAAAGAGAAAAGGGAAATGAGAAAAGAAGAGGACAGAAGAGAAATGTGAAAAGAGAAAAAAGAAGAAGTGAAAAAAGAAGAGAAGAAGAGAAAAGAGAGATGAGAAAAGAAGAGAAAAGAGAAAAGAAGAGAATAGATCAGAAAAGAGAAAAGAAGAGAAAAGACAAAAGAAGAGAAAAGAGAAAAGAGAAAAGACTGGAAACGAAGAGAAAAGGGAAATGAGAAAAGAAGAGTGCAGAAGAGAAATGTGAAAAGAGAAATAAGAAGAAGTGAAAAAAGAAAAGAGAAGAAGAGAAAAGAGAAAAGAGGAAAGAAGAGAAAAGGAGAGAAATGGGAAAAGAGAAAAAAGGAGAAAAGAAGAGAAAAGAAGAGGAAAAAAGAGAAAAGAGAAAAGAAGAGAAAAGGGAAAAGACAAAAGACAAAAGAAGAGAAAAGAGAAAAGAGAAAAGACTGGAAATGAAGAGAAAAGGGAAAAGGGAAAAGAGAAAAGAAGGGGAAAGAAGAGAAAAATGGAATGAGAAAAAAGAAGAGGAAAGAATAGAAAAGAGAAAAGAGTAAAGAAGAGCAAAGGGAAAGAATGAAGAAGAGAAAAGAAGAGGACAGAAGAGAAACGTCAAAAGAGAAAAAAGAAGAAGTGAAAAAAGAAAAGAGAAGAAGAGAAAAGAGAGATGAGAAAAGAAGAGAAAAGAAGAGAATAGATCAGAAAAGAGAAAAGAAGAGAAAAGAGAAAAGACAAAAGAAGAGAAAAGAGAAAAGAGAAAAGACTGGAAAAGAAGAGAAAAGGGAAATGAGAAAAGAAGAGTGCAGAAGAGAAATGTGAAAAGAGAAAAAAGAAGTGAAAAAAGAAAAGACAAGAAGAGAAAAGAGAAAAGAGGAAAGAAGAGAAAAGGAGAGAAATGGGAAAAGAGAAAGAAGGAGAAAAGAAGAGGAAAAAAGAGAAAAGAGAAAAGAAGAGAAAAGGGAAACGAGAAATAAAGAGAAAAGAAGGGGAAAGAAGAGAAATGTGAAAAGAAAAAAAAGAGGAGAAAAGAGAAAAGAGAAAAGAAGAGGAAAGAAGAGAAACGTGAAAAGAGAAAAAAGAAGTGTAAAAAGAAAAGAGAAGAAGAGAAAAGAGAGAAGAGAAAAGAAGAGAAAAGAGAAAAGAAAAAAGAAGAGAAAAGGGAAAAGAGAAGAGAGAAAAGAAGAGAAAAGAGAAAAGGGAAAAGAGAAAAGAGGAGGAAAAAAGAGAGAAACGGAATCAGAAAAAAGAAGAGAAAAGGAGAGAAATGGGAAAAGAGAAAAAAGGAGAAAAGAAGAGAAAAGAAGAGGAAAAAAGAGAAGAATGGAATGAGAAAAAAGAAGAGAAAAGGAGAGAAATGGGAAAAGAGAAAAAAGGAGAAAAGAAGAGGAAAGAAGAGGAAAAAAGAGAAAAGAAAAAAAGAGAAAAGAAGAGAATAGATGAGAAAAGAGAAAAGAAGAGAAAAGAGAAAAGACAAAAGACAAAAGAAGAGAAAAGAGAAAAGAGAAAAGACTGGAAATGAAGAGAAAAGGCAAAAGGGAAAAGAGAAAAGAAGGGGAAAGTAGAGAAAAATGGAATGAGAAAAAAGAAGAGGAAAGAATAGAAAAGAGAAAAGAGTAAAGAAGAGCAAAGGGAAAGAATGAAGAAGAGAAAAGAAGAGGACAGAAGAGAAACGTCAAAAGAGAAAAAAGAAGAAGTGAAAAAAGAAAAGAGAAGAAGAGAAAAGAGAGATGAGAAAAGAAGAGAAAAGAAGAGAATAGATCAGAAAAGAGAAAAGAAGAGAAAAGAGAAAAGACAAAAGAAGAGAAAAGAGAAAAGAGAAAAGACTGGAAAAGAAGAGAAAAGGGAAATGAGAAAAGAAGAGTGCAGAAGAGAAATGTGAAAAGAGAAAAAAGAAGAAGTGAAAAAAGAAAAGAGAAGAGAAAAGAGAAAAGAGGAAAGAAGAGAAAAGGAGAGAAATGGTAAAAAGAGAAAAAAGGAGAAAAGAAGAGAAAAGATGAGGAAAAAAGAGAAAAGAGAAAAGAAGAGAAAAGGTAAATGAGAAATAAAGAGAAAAGAAGAGGAAAGAAGAGAGATGGGAAAAGAGAAAAAAAAGACGAGAAAAGAAAAGAGAAAAGAAGAGGAAAGAAGAGAAACGTGAAAAGAGAAAATAGAATTGAAAAAAGAAAAGAGAAGAGAAAAGAGAGAAGCGAAAAGAAGAGAAAAGAGAAAAGAAAAAAGAAGAGAAAAGGGAAAAGAGAAGAGAGAAAAGAAGAGAAAAGAGAAAAGGGAAAAGAGAAAAGAAGAGGAAAAAAGAGAAAAATGGAATGAGAAAAAAGAAGAGAAAAGGAGAGAAATGGGAAAAGAGAAAAATGGAATGAGAAAAAAGAAGAGAAAAGGAGAGAAATGGGAAAAGAGAAAAAAGGAGAAAAGAAGAGGAAAGAAGAGGAAAAAAGAGAAAAGAAAAAAGAGAAAAGAAGAGAATAGATGAGAAAAGAGAAAAGAAGAGAAAAGACAAAAGACAAAAGACAAAAGAAGAGAAAAGAGAAAAGACTGGAAAAGAAGAGAAAAGGCCAAAGGGAAAAGAGAAAAGAAGGGGAAAGAAGAGAAAAATGGAATGAGAAAAAAGAAGAGGAAAGAATAGAAAAGAGAAAAGAGTAAAGAAGAGCAAAGGGAAAGAATGAAAAAGAGAAAAGAAGAGGACAGAAGAGAAACGTCAAAAGAGAAAAAAGAAGTGAAAAAAGAAAAGAGAAGAAGAGAAAAGAGAGATGAGAAAAGAAGAGAAAAGAGAAAAGAAGAGAATAGATCAGAAAAGAGAAAAGAAGAGAAAAGACAAAAGAAGAGAAAAGAGAAAAGAGAAAAGACTGGAAAAGAAGAGAAAAGGGAAATGAGAAAAGAAGAGTGCAGAAGAGAAATGTGAAAAGAGAAAAAAGAAGTGAAAAAAGAAAATACAAGAAGAGAAAAGAGAAAAGAGGAAAGAAGAGAAAAGGAGAGAAATGGGAAAAGAGAAAGAAGGAGAAAAGAAGAGGAAAAAAGAGAAAAGAGAAAAGAAGAGAAAAGGGAAACGAGAAATAAAGAGAAAAGAAGAGGAAAGAAGAGAAATGTGAAAAGAGAAAAAAAGAGGAGAAAAGAGAAAAGAGAAAAGAAGAGGAAAGAAGAGAAACGTGAAAAGAGAAAAAAGAAGTGTAAAAAGAAAAGAGAAGAAGAGAAAAGAGAGAAGAGAAAAGAAGAGAAAAGAGAAAAGAAAAAAGAAGAGAAAAGGGAAAAGAGAAGAGAGAAAAGAAGAGAAAAGAGAAAAGGGAAAAGAGAAAAGAGGAGGAAAAAAGAGAAAAACGGAATCAGAAAAATGAAGAGAAAAGGAGAGAAATGGGAAAAGAGAAAAAAGGAGAAAAGAAGAGAAAAGAAGAGAAAAAAGAGAAAAATGGAATGAGAAAAAAGAAGAGAAAAGGAGAGAAATGGGAAAAGAGAAAAAAGGAGAAAAGAAGAGGAAAGAAGAGGAAAGAAGAGAAACGTGAAAAGAGAAAAAAGAAGTGTAAAAAGAAAAGAGAAGAAGAGAAAAGAGAGAAGAGAAAAGAAGAGAAAAGAGAAAAGAAAAAAGAAGAGAAAAGGGAAAAGAGAAGAGAGAAAAGAAGAGAAAAGAGAAAAGGGAAAAGAGAAAAGAGGAGGAAAAAAGAGAGAAACGGAATCAGAAAAAAGAAGAGAAAAGGAGAGAAATGGGAAAAGAGAAAAAAGGAGAAAAGAAGAGAAAAGAAGAGGAAAAAAGAGAAAAATGGAATGAGAAAAAAGAAGAGAAAAGGAGAGAAATGGGAAAAGAGAAAAGAAGAGCAAAGGGAAAGAATGAAGAAGAGAAAAGAAGAGGTCAGAAGAGAAACGTGAAAAGAGAAAAAAGGAGAAAAGAGAGAAGAGAAAAGAAGAGAAAAGAGAAAAGAAAAAAGAAGAGTTAAGGGAAAAGAGAAGAGAGAAAAGAAGAGAATAGAGAAAAGAGAAAAGAAGAGAAAAGGGAAATGAGAAATAAAGAGAAAAGAAGAGGAAAGAAGAGAGATGTGAAAAGAGAAAAAAATGAGGAGAAAAGAAAAGAGAAAAGAAGAGGAAAGAAGAGAAACGTGAAAAGAGAAAAAAGAAGTGAAAAAAGAAAAGAGAAGAAGAGAAAAGAGAGAAGAGAAAAGAAGAGAAAAGAGAAAAGAAAAAAGAAGAGAAAAGGGAAAAGAGAAGAGAGAAAAGAAGAGAAAAGAGAAAAGAGGAAAGAAGAGAAAAGGAGAGAAATGGGAAAAGAGAAAAAAGGATAAAAGAAGAGAAAAGAAGAGGAAAAAAGAGAAAAGAGAAAAGAAGAGAAAAGGGAAAAGACAAAAGACAAAAGAAGAGAAAAGAGAAAAGAGAAAAGACTGGAAATGAAGAGAAAAGGGAAAAGGGAAAAGAGAAAAGAAGGGGAAAGAAGAGAAAATGGAATGAGAAAAAAGAAGAGGAAAGAATAGAAAAGAGAAAAGAGTAAAGAAGAGCAAAGGGAAAGAATGAAGAAGAGAAAAGAAGAGGACAGAAGAGAAACGTGAAAAGAGAAAAAAGAAGAAGTGAAAAAAGAAAAGAGAAGAAGAGAAAAGAGAGATGAGAAAAGAAGAGTAAAGAGAGAAGAAGAGAATAGATCAGAAAAGAGAAAAGAAGAGAAAAGAGAAAAGACAAAAGAAGAGAAAAGAGAAAAGAGAAAAGACTGGAAAAGAAGAGAAAAGGGAAATGAGAAAAGAAGAGTGCAGAAGAGAAATGTGAAAAGAGAAAAAAGAAGTGAAAAAAGAAAAGACAAGAAGAGAAAAGAGAAAAGAGGAAAGAAGAGAAAAGGAGAGAAATGGGAAAAGAGAAAGAAGGAGAAAAGAAGAGGAAAAAAGAGAAAAGAGAAAAGAAGAGAAAAGGGAAACGAGAAATAAAGAGAAAAGAAGAGGAAAGAAGAGAAATGTGAAAAGAGAAAAAAAGAGGAGAAAAGAGAAAAGAGAAAAGAAGAGGAAAGAAGAGAAACGTGAAAAGAGAAAAAAGAAGTGTAAAAAGAAAAGAGAAGAAGAGAAAAGAGAGAAAGAGAAAAGAAGAGAAAAGAGAAAAGAAAAAAGAAGAGAAAAGGGAAAAGAGAAGAGAGAAAAGAAGAGAAAAGAGAAAAGGGAAAAGAGAAAAGAGGAGGAAAAAAGAGAAAAACGGAATCAGAAAAAAGAAGAGAAAAGGAGAGAAATGGGAAAAGAGAAAAAAGGAGAAAAGAAGAGAAAAGAAGAGGAAAAAGAGAAAAATGGAATGAGAAAAAAGAAGAGAAAAGGAGAGAAATGGGAAAAGAGAAAAAAGGAGAAAAGAAGAGGAAAGAAGAGGAAAAAAGAGAAAAGAGAAAAGAAGAGAAAAGGGAAACGAGAAATAAAGAGAAAAGAAGGGGAAAGAAGAGAAATGTGAAAAGAGAAAAAAAGAGGAGAAAAGAGAAAAGAGAAAAGAAGAGGAAAGAAGAGAAACGTGAAAAGAGAAAAAAGAAGTGAAAAAAGAAAAGAGAAGAAGAGAAAAGAGAGATGAGAAAAGAAGAGAAAAGAGAAAAGAAGAGAATAGATCAGAAAAGAGAAAAGAAGAGAAAAGACAAAAGAAGAGAAAAGAGAAAAGACTGGAAACGAAGAGAAAAGGGAAATGAGAAAAGAAGAGTGCAGAAGAGAAATGTGAAAAGAGAAATAAGAAGAAGTGAAAAAAGAAAAGAGAAGAAGAGAAAAGAGAAAAGAGGAAAAAAGAGAAAAGGAGAGAAATGGGAAAAGAGAAAAAAGGAGAAAAGAAGAGAAAAGAAGAGGAAAAAAGAGAAAAGAGAAAAGAAGAGAAAAGGGAAAAGACAAAAGACAAAAGAAGAGAAAAGAGAAAAGAGAAAAGACTGGAAATGAAGAGAAAAGGGAAAAGGGAAAAGAGAAAAGAAGGGGAAAGAAGAGAAAAATGGAATGAGAAAAAAGAAGAGGAAAGAATAGAAAAGAGAAAAGAGTAAAGAAGAGCAAAGGGAAAGAATGAAGAAGAGAAAAGAAGAGGACAGAAGAGAAACGTCAAAAGAGAAAAAAGAAGAAGTGAAAAAAGAAAAGAGAAGAAGAGAAAAGAGAGATGAGAAAAGAAGAGAAAAGAAGAGAATAGATCAGAAAAGAGAAAAGAAGAGAAAAGAGAAAAGACAAAAGAAGAGAAAAGAGAAAAGAGAAAAGACTGGAAAAGAAGAGAAAAGGGAAATGAGAAAAGAAGAGTGCAGAAGAGAAATGTGAAAAGAGAAAAAAGAAGAAGTGAAAAAAGAAAAGAGAAGAGAAAAGAGAAAAGAGGAAAGAAGAGAAAAGGAGAGAAATTGGAAAAGAGAAAAAAGGAGAAAAGAAGAGAAAAGAAGAGGAAAAAAGAGAAAAGAGAAAAGAAGAGAAAAGGGAAATGAGAAATAAAGAGAAAAGAAGAGGAAAGAAGAGAGATGGGAAAAGAGAAAAAAAAGAGGAGAAAAGAAAAGAGAAAAGAAGAGGAAAGAAGAGAAACGTGAAAAGAGAAAAAAGAATTGAAAAAAGAAAAGAGAAGAAGAGAAAAGAGAGAAGAGAAAAGAAGAGAAAAGAGAAAAGAAAAAAGAAGTGAAAAGGGAAAAGAGAAGAGAGAAAAGAAGAGAAAAGAGAAAAGGGAAAAGAGAAAAGAAGAGGAAAAAAGAGAAAAATGGAATGAGAAAAAAGAAGAGAAAAGGAGAGAAATGGGAAAAGAGAAAAAAGGAGAAAAGAAGAGGAAAGAAGAGGAAAAAAGAGAAAAGAAAAAAAGAGAAAAGAAGAGAATAGATGAGAAAAGAGAAAAGAAGAGAAAAGAGAAAAGACAAAAGACAAAAGAAGAGAAAAGAGAAAAGAGAAAAGACTGGAAAAGAAGAGAAAAGGCAAAAGGGAAAAGAGAAAAGAAGGGGAAAGAAGAGAAAAATGGAATGAGAAAAAAGAAGAGGAAAGAATAGAAAAGAGAAAAGAGTAAAGAAGAGCAAAGGGAAAGAATGAAAAAGAGAAAAGAAGAGGACAGAAGAGAAACGTCAAAAGAGAAAAAAGAAGAAGTGAAAAAAGAAAAGAGAAGAAGAGAAAAGAGAGATGAGAAAAGAAGAGAAAAGAGAAAAGAAGAGAATAGATCAGAAAAGAGAAAAGAAGAGAAAAGAGAAAAGACAAAAGAAGAGAAAAGAGAAAAGAGAAAAGACTGGAAAGAAGAGAAAAGGGAAATGAGAAAAGAAGAGTGCAGAAGAGAAATGTGAAAAGAGAAAAAAGAAGTGAAAAAAGAAAAGACAAGAAGAGAAAAGAGAAAAGAGGAAAGAAGAGAAAAGGAGAGAAATGGTAAAAAGAGAAAAAAGGAGAAAAGAAGTGAAAAGAAGAGGAAAAAAGAGAAAAGAGAAAAGAAGAGAAAAGGGAAACGAGAAATAAAGAGAAAAGAAGGGGAAAGAAGAGAAATGTGAAAAGAGAAAAAAAGAGGAGAAAAGAGAAAAGAGAAAAGAAGAGGAAAGGAGAGAAACGTGAAAAGAGAAAAAAGAAGTGAAAAAAGAAAAGAGAAGAAGAGAAAAGAGAGAAGAGAATAGAAGAGAAAAGAGAAAAGAAAAAAGAAGAGAAAAGGGAAAAGAGAAGAGAGAAAAGAAGAGAAAAGAGAAAAGGGAAAAGAGAAAAGAGGAGGAAAAAAGAGAAAAATGGAATCAGAAAAAAGAAGAGAAAAGGAGAGAAATGGGAAAAGAGAAAAAAGGAGAAAAGAAGAGAAAAGAAGAGGAAAGAAGAGAAAAGAGAAAAGAGAAAAGAAGAGAAAAGCGAAATGAGAAAAGAAGAGAAAAATAGAGAAAAGAGAAAAGGGAAAAGACAAAAGAGAAAAGTGAAAAGAAGAGAAAAGGGAAATGAGAAGAGAAGAGAAAAGAAGACAATAGAGAAACGAGAAAAGAAGAGAAAAGAAGAGAAAAGAGAAAAGGGAAATGAGAAAAGAAGAGGACAGAAGAGAAATGTGAAAAGAGAAAAAAGAAGAAGTGAAAAAAGAAGAGAAGAAGAGAAAAGAGAGATGAGAAAAGAAGAGAAAAGAGAAAAGAAGAGAATAGATCAGAAAAGAGAAAAGAAGAGAAAAGACAAAAGAAGAGAAAAGAGAAAAGAGAAAAGACTGGAAACGAAGAGAAAAGGGAAATGAGAAAAGAAGAGTGCAGAAGAGAAATGTGAAAAGAGAAATAAGAAGAAGTGAAAAAAGAAAAGAGAAGAAGAGAAAAGAGAAAAGAGGAAAGAAGAGAAAAGGAGAGAAATGGGAAAAGAGAAAAAAGGAGAAAAGAAGAGAAAAGAAGAGGAAAAAAGAGAAAAGAGAAAAGAAGAGAAAAGGGAAAAGACAAAAGACAAAAGAAGAGAAAAGAGAAAAGAGAAAAGACTGGAAATGAAGAGAAAAGGGAAAAGGGAAAAGAGAAAAGAAGGGGAAAGAAGAGAAAAATGGAATGAGAAAAAAGAAGAGGAAAGAATAGAAAAGAGAAAAGAGTAAAGAAGAGCAAAGGGAAAGAATGAAGAAGAGAAAAGAAGAGGACAGAAGAGAAACGTCAAAAGAGAAAAAAGAAGAAGTGAAAAAAGAAAAGAGAAGAAGAGAAAAGAGAGATGAGAAAAGAAGAGAAAAGAAGAGAATAGATCAGAAAAGAGAAAAGAAGAGAAAAGAGAAAAGACAAAAGAAGAGAAAAGAGAAAAGAGAAAAGACTGGAAAAGAAGAGAAAAGGGAAATGAGAAAAGAAGAGTGCAGAAGAGAAATGTGAAAAGAGAAAAAAGAAGAAGTGAAAAAAGAAAAGAGAAGAGAAAAGAGAAAACAGGAAAGAAGAGAAAAGGAGAGAAATGGTAAAAAGAGAAAAAAGGAGAAAAGAAGAGAAAAGATGAGGAAAAAAGAGAAAAGAGAAAAGAAGAGAAAAGGTAAATGAGAAATAAAGAGAAAAGAAGAGGAAAGAAGAGAGATGGGAAAAGAGAAAAAAAAGAGGAGAAAAGAAAAGAGAAAAGAAGAGGAAAGAAGAGAAACGTGAAAAGAGAAAAAAGAATTGAAAAAAGAAAAGAGAAGAAGAGAAAAGAGAGAAGAGAAAAGAAGAGAAAAGAGAAAAGAAAAAAGAAGAGAAAAGGGAAAAGAGAAGAGAGAAAAGAAGAGAAAAGAGAAAAGGGAAAAGAGAAAAGAAGAGGAAAAAAGAGAAAAATGGAATGAGAAAAAAGAAGAGAAAAGGAGAGAAATGGGAAAAGAGAAAAATGGAATGAGAAAAAAGAAGAGAAAAGGAGAGAAATGGGAAAAGAGAAAAAAGGAGAAAAGAAGAGGAAAGAAGAGGAAAAAAGAGAAAAGAAAAAAAGAGAAAAGAAGAGAATAGATGAGAAAAGAGAAAAGAAGAGAAAAGACAAAAGACAAAAGACAAAAGAAGAGAAAAGAGAAAAGACTGGAAAAGAAGAGAAAAGGCCAAAGGGAAAAGAGAAAAGAAGGGGAAAGAAGAGAAAAATGGAATGAGAAAAAAGAAGAGGAAAGAATAGAAAAGAGAAAAGAGTAAAGAAGAGCAAAGGGAAAGAATGAAAAAGAGAAAAGAAGAGGACAGAAGAGAAACGTCAAAAGAGAAAAAAGAAGTGAAAAAAGAAAAGAGAAGAAGAGAAAAGAGAGATGAGAAAAGAAGAGAAAAGAGAAAAGAAGAGAATAGATCAGAAAAGAGAAAAGAAGAGAAAAGACAAAAGAAGAGAAAAGAGAAAAGAGAAAAGACTGGAAAAGAAGAGAAAAGGGAAATGAGAAAAGAGGAGCAAAAAAGAGAAAAACGGAATCAGAAAAAAGAAGAGAAAAGGAGAGAAATGGGAAAAGAGAAAAAAGGAGAAAAGAAGAGAAAAGAAGAGGAAAAAAGAGAAAAATGGAATGAGAAAAAAGAAGAGAAAAGGAGAGAAATGGGAAAAGAGAAAAAAGGAGAAAAGAAGAGGAAAGAAGAGGAAAGAAGAGAAACGTGAAAAGAGAAAAAAGAAGTGTAAAAAGAAAAGAGAAGAAGAGAAAAGAGAGAAGAGAAAAGAAGAGAAAAGAGAAAAGAAAAAAGAAGAGAAAAGGGAAAAGAGAAGAGAGAAAAGAAGAGAAAAGAGAAAAGGGAAAAGAGAAAAGAGGAGGAAAAAAGAGAAAAACGGAATCAGAAAAATGAAGAGAAAAGGAGAGAAATGGGAAAAGAGAAAAAAGGAGAAAAGAAGAGAAAAGAAGAGGAAAAAAGAGAAAAATGGAATGAGAAAAAAGAAGAGAAAAGGAGAGAAATGGGAAAAGAGAAAAGAAGAGCAAAGGGAAAGAATGAAGAAGAGAAAAGAAGAGGACAGAAGAGAAACGTGAAAAGAGAAAAAAGGAGAAAAGAGAGAAGAGAAAAGAAGAGAAAAGAGAAAAGAAAAAAGAAGAGAAAAGGGAAAAGAGAAGAGAGAAAAGAAGAGAATAGAGAAAAGAGAAAAGAAGAGAAAAGGGAAATGAGAAATAAAGAGAAAAGAAGAGGAAAGAAGAGAGATGTGAAAAGAGAAAAAAAATGAGGAGAAAAGAAAAGAGAAAAGAAGAGGAAAGAAGAGAAACGTGAAAAGAGAAAAAAGAAGTGAAAAAAGAAAAGAGAAGAAGAGAAAAGAGAGAAGAGAAAAGAAGAGAAAAGAGAAAAGAAAAAAGAAGAGAAAAGGGAAAAGAGAAGAGAGAAAAGAAGAGAAAAGAGAAAAGAGGAAAGAAGAGAAAAGGAGAGAAATGGGAAAAGAGAAAAAAGGATAAAAGAAGAGAAAAGAAGAGGAAAAAAGAGAAAAGAGAAAAGAAGAGAAAAGGGAAAAGACAAAAGACAAAAGAAGAGAAAAGAGAAAAGAGAAAAGACTGGAAATGAAGAGAAAAGGGAAAAGGGAAAAGAGAAAAGAAGGGGAAAGAAGAGAAAATGGAATGAGAAAAAAGAAGAGGAAAGAATAGAAAAGAGAAAAGAGTAAAGAAGAGCAAAGGGAAAGAATGAAGAAGAGAAAAGAACAGGACAGAAGAGAAACGTCAAAAGAGAAAAAAGAAGAAGTGAAAAAAGAAAAGAGAAGAAGAGAAAAGAGAGATGAGAAAAGAAGAGAAAAGAGAAAAGAAGAGAATAGATCAGAAAAGAGAAAAGAAGAGAAAAGAGAAAAGACAAAAGAAGAGAAAAGAGAAAAGAGAAAAGACTGGAAAAGAAGAGAAAAGGGAAATGAGAAAAGAAGAGTGCAGAAGAGAAATGTGAAAAGAGAAAAAAGAAGTGAAAAAAGAAAAGACAAGAAGAGAAAAGAGAAAAGAGGAAAGAAGAGAAAAGGAGAGAAATGGGAAAAGAGAAAAAAGGAGAAAAGACGAGAAAAGAAGAGGAAAAAAGAGAAAAGAGAAAAGAAGAGAAAAGGGAAACGAGAAATAAAGAGAAAAGAAGGGGAAAGAAGAGAAATGTGAAAAGAGAAAAAAGAGGAGAAAAGAGAAAAGAGAAAAGAAGAGGAAAGAAGAGAAACGTGAAAAGAGAAAAAAGAATTGAAAAAAGAGAAGAGAAGAAGAGAAAAGAGAGAAGAGAAAAGAAGAGAAAAGAGAAAAGAAAAAAGAAGAGAAAAGGGAAAAGAGAAGAGAGAAAAGAAGAGAAAAGAGAAAAGCGGAAAGAAGAGAAAAGGAGAGAAATGGGAAAAGAGAAAAAAGGAGAAAAGAAGAGAAAAGAAGAGGAAAAAAGAGAAAAGAGAAAAGAAGAGAAAAGGGAAACGAGAAATAAAGAGAAAAGAAGGGGAAAGAAGAGAAACGTGAAAAGAGAAAAAAGAAGTGAAAAAAGAAAAGAGAAGAAGAGAAAAGAGAGAAGAGAAAAGAAGAGAAAAGAGAAAAGAAAAAAGAAGAGAAAAGGGAAAAGAGAAGAGAGAAAAGAAGAGAAAAGAGAAAAGAGGAAAGAAGAGAAAAGGAGAGAAATGGGAAAAGAGAAAAAAGGATAAAAGAAGAGAAAAGAAGAGGAAAAAAGAGAAAAGGGAAAAGAAGAGAAAAGGGAAAAGACAAAAGACAAAAGAAAAGAAAAGAGAAAAGAGAAAAGACTGGAAATGAAGAGAAAAGGGAAAAGGGAAAAGAGAAAAGAAGGGGAAAGAAGAGAAAATGGAATGAGAAAAAAGAAGAGGAAAGAATAGAAAAGAGAAAAGAGTAAAGAAGAGCAAAGGGAAAGAATGAAGAAGAGAAAAGAAGAGGACAGAAGAGAAACGTGAAAAGAGAAAAAAGAAGAAGTGAAAAAAGAAAAGAGAAGAAGAGAAAAGAGAGATGAGAAAAGAAGAGTAAAGAGAGAAGAAGAGAATAGATCAGAAAAGAGAAAAGAAGAGAAAAGAGAAAAGACAAAAGAAGAGAAAAGAGAAAAGAGAAAAGACTGGAAAAGAAGAGAAAAGGGAAATGAGAAAAGAAGAGTGCAGAAGAGAAATGTGAAAAGAGAAAAAAGAAGTGAAAAAAGAAAAGACAAGAAGAGAAAAGAGAAAAGAGGAAAGAAGAGAAAAGGAGAGAAATGGGAAAAGAGAAAGAAGGAGAAAAGAAGAGGAAAAAAGAGAAAAGAGAAAAGAAGAGAAAAGGGAAACGAGAAATAAAGAGAAAAGAAGAGGAAAGAAGAGAAATGTGAAAAGAGAAAAAAAGAGGAGAAAAGAGAAAAGAGAAAAGAAGAGGAAAGAAGAGAAACGTGAAAAGAGAAAAAAGAAGTGTAAAAAGAAAAGAGAAGAAGAGAAAAGAGAGAAGAGAAAAGAAGAGAAAAGAGAAAAGAAAAAAGAAGAGAAAAGGGAAAAGAGAAGAGAGAAAAGAAGAGAAAAGAGAAAAGGGAAAAGAGAAAAGAGGAGGAAAAAAGAGAAAAACGGAATCAGAAAAATGAAGAGAAAAGGAGAGAAATGGGAAAAGAGAAAAAAGGAGAAAAGAAGAGAAAAGAAGAGGAAAAAAGAGAAAAATGGAATGAGAAAAAAGAAGAGAAAAGGAGAGAAATGGGAAAAGAGAAAAGAAGAGCAAAGGGAAAGAATGAAGAAGAGAAAAGAAGAGGACAGAAGAGAAACGTGAAAAGAGAAAAAAGGAGAAAAGAGAGAAGAGAAAAGAAGAGAAAAGAGAAAAGAAAAAAGAAGAGAAAAGGGAAAAGAGAAGAGAGAAAAGAAGAGAATAGAGAAAAGAGAAAAGAAGAGAAAAGGGAAATGAGAAATAAAGAGAAAAGAAGAGGAAAGAAGAGAGATGTGAAAAGAGAAAAAAATGAGGAGAAAAGAAAAGAGAAAAGAAGAGGAAAGAAGAGAAACGTGAAAAGAGAAAAAAGAAGTGAAAAAAGAAAAGAGAAGAAGAGAAAAGAGAGAAGAGAAAAGAAGAGAAAAGAGAAAAGAAAAAAGAAGAGAAAAGGGAAAAGAGAAGAGAGAAAAGAAGAGAAAAGAGAAAAGAGGAAAGAAGAGAAAAGGAGAGAAATGGGAAAAGAGAAAAAAGGATAAAAGAAGAGAAAAGAAGAGGAAAAAAGAGAAAAGAGAAAAGAAGAGAAAAGGGAAAAGACAAAAGACAAAAGAAGAGAAAAGAGAAAAGAGAAAAGACTGGAAATGAAGAGAAAAGGGAAAAGGGAAAAGAGAAAAGAAGGGGAAAGAAGAGAAAATGGAATGAGAAAAAAGAAGAGGAAAGAATAGAAAAGAGAAAAGAGTAAAGAAGAGCAAAGGGAAAGAATGAAGAAGAGAAAAGAAGAGGACAGAAGAGAAACGTCAAAAGAGAAAAAAGAAGAAGTGAAAAAAGAAAAGAGAAGAAGAGAAAAGAGAGATGAGAAAAGAAGAGTAAAGAGAAAAGAAGAGAATAGATCAGAAAAGAGAAAAGAAGAGAAAAGAGAAAAGACAAAAGAAGAGAAAAGAGAAAAGAGAAAAGACTGGAAAAGAAGAGAAAAGGGAAATGAGAAAAGAAGAGTGCAGAAGAGAAATGTGAAAAGAGAAAAAAGAAGTGAAAAAAGAAAAGACAAGAAGAGAAAAGAGAAAAGAGGAAAGAAGAGAAAAGGAGAGAAATGGGAAAAGAGAAAAAAGGAGAAAAGACGAGAAAAGAAGAGGAAAAAAGAGAAAAGAGAAAAGAAGAGAAAAGGGAAACGAGAAATAAAGAGAAAAGAAGGGGAAAGAAGAGAAATGTGAAAAGAGAAAAAAGAGGAGAAAAGAGAAAAGAGAAAAGAAGAGGAAAGAAGAGAAACGTGAAAAGAGAAAAAAGAATTGAAAAAAGAAAAGAGAAGAAGAGAAAAGAGAGAAGAGAAAAGAAGAGAAAAGAGAAAAGAAAAAAGAAGAGAAAAGGGAAAAGAGAAGAGAGAAAAGAAGAGAAAAGAGAAAAGCGGAAAGAAGAGAAAAGGAGAGAAATGGGAAAAGAGAAAAAAGGAGAAAAGAAGAGAAAAGAAGAGGAAAAAAGAGAAAAGAGAAAAGAAGAGAAAAGGGAAACGAGAAATAAAGAGAAAAGAAGGGGAAAGAAGAGAAACGTGAAAAGAGAAAAAAGAAGTGAAAAAAGAAAAGAGAAGAAGAGAAAAGAGAGAAGAGAAAAGAAGAGAAAAGAGAAAAGAAAAAAGAAGAGAAAAGGGAAAAGAGAAGAGAGAAAAGAAGAGAAAAGAGAAAAGAGGAAAGAAGAGAAAAGGAGAGAAATGGGAAAAGAGAAAAAAGGATAAAAGAAGAGAAAAGAAGAGGAAAAAAGAGAAAAGAGAAAAGAAGAGAAAAGGGAAAAGACAAAAGACAAAAGAAGAGAAAAGAGAAAAGAGAAAAGACTGGAAATGAAGAGAAAAGGGAAAAGGGAAAAGAGAAAAGAAGGGGAAAGAAGAGAAAATGGAATGAGAAAAAAGAAGAGGAAAGAATAGAAAAGAGAAAAGAGTAAAGAAGAGCAAAGGGAAAGAATGAAGAAGAGAAAAGAAGAGGACAGAAGAGAAACGTGAAAAGAGAAAAAAGAAGAAGTGAAAAAAGAAAAGAGAAGAAGAGAAAAGAGAGATGAGAAAAGAAGAGTAAAGAGAGAAGAAGAGAATAGATCAGAAAAGAGAAAAGAAGAGAAAAGAGAAAAGACAAAAGAAGAGAAAAGAGAAAAGAGAAAAGACTGGAAAAGAAGAGAAAAGGGAAATGAGAAAAGAAGAGTGCAGAAGAGAAATGTGAAAAGAGAAAAAAGAAGTGAAAAAAGAAAAGACAAGAAGAGAAAAGAGAAAAGAGGAAAGAAGAGAAAAGGAGAGAAATGGGAAAAGAGAAAGAAGGAGAAAAGAAGAGGAAAAAAGAGAAAAGAGAAAAGAAGAGAAAAGGGAAACGAGAAATAAAGAGAAAAGAAGAGGAAAGAAGAGAAATGTGAAAAGAGAAAAAAAGAGGAGAAAAGAGAAAAGAGAAAAGAAGAGGAAAGAAGAGAAACGTGAAAAGAGAAAAAAGAAGTGTAAAAAGAAAAGAGAAGAAGAGAAAAGAGAGAAGAGAAAAGAAGAGAAAAGAGAAAAGAAAAAAGAAGAGAAAAGGGAAAAGAGAAGAGAGAAAAGAAGAGAAAAGAGAAAAGGGAAAAGAGAAAAGAGGAGGAAAAAAGAGAAAAATGGAATCAGAAAAAAGAAGAGAAAAGGAGAGAAATGGGAAAAGAGAAAAAAGGATAAAAGAAGAGAAAAGAAGAGGAAAGAAGAGAAAAGAGAAAAGAGAAAAGAAGAGAAAAGGAGAGAAATGGTAAAAAGAGAAAAAAGGAGAAAAGAAGAGAAAAGAAGAGGAAAAAAGAGAAAAGAGAAAAGAAGAGAAAAGGGAAACGAGAAATGAAGAGAAAAGAAGGGGAAAGAAGAGAAATGTGAAAAGAGAAAAAAAGAGGAGAAAAGAGAAAAGAGAAAAGAAGAGGAAAGAAGAGAAACGTGAAAAGAGAAAAAAGAAGTGAAAAAAGAAAAGAGAAGAAGAGAAAAGAGAGAAGAGAAAAGAAGAGAAAAGAGAAAAGAAAAAAGAAGAGAAAAGGGAAAAGAGAAGAGAGAAAAGAAGAGAAAAGAGAAAAGGGAAAAGAGAAAAGAGGAGGAAAAAAGAGAAAAATGGAATCAGAAAAAAGAAGAGAAAAGGAGAGAAATGGGAAAAGAGAAAAAAGGAGAAAAGAAGAGAAAAGAAGAGGAAAGAAGAGAAAAGAGAAAAGAGAAAAGAAGAGAAAAGCGAAATGAGAAAAGAAGAGAAAAATAGAGAAAAGAGAAAAGGGAAAAGACAAAAGAGAAAAGTGAAAAGAAGAGAAAAGGGAAATGAGAAGAGAAGAGAAAAGAAGAAAATAGAGAAACGAGAAAAGAAGAGAAAAGAAGAGAAAAGAGAAAAGGGAAATGAGAAAAGAAGAGGACAGAAGAGAAATGTGAAAAGAGAAAAAAGAAGAAGTGAAAAAAGAAGAGAAGAAGAGAAAAGAGAGATGAGAAAAGAAGAGAAAAGAGAAAAGAAGAGAATCGATCAGAAAAGAGAAAAGAAGAGAAAAGACAAAAGAAGAGAAAAGAGAAAAGAGAAAAGACTGGAAACGAAGAGAAAAGGGAAATGAGAAAAGAAGAGTGCAGAAGAGAAATGTGAAAAGAGAAATAAGAAGAAGTGAAAAAAGAAAAGAGAAGAAGAGAAAAGAGAAAAGAGGAAAGAAGAGAAAAGGAGAGAAATGGGAAAAGAGAAAAAAGGAGAAAAGAAGAGAAAAGAAGAGGAAAAAAGAGAAAAGAGAAAAGAAGAGAAAAGGGAAAAGACAAAAGACAAAAGAAGAGAAAAGAGAAAAGAGAAAAGACTGGAAATGAAGAGAAAAGGGAAAAGGGAAAAGAGAAAAGAAGGGGAAAGAAGAGAAAAATGGAATGAGAAAAAAGAAGAGGAAAGAATAGAAAAGAGAAAAGAGTAAAGAAGAGCAAAGGGAAAGAATGAAGAAGAGAAAAGAAGAGGACAGAAGAGAAACGTCAAAAGAGAAAAAAGAAGAAGTGAAAAAAGAAAAGAGAAGAAGAGAAAAGAGAGATGAGAAAAGAAGAGTAAAGAGAAAAGAAGAGAATAGATCAGAAAAGAGAAAAGAAGAGAAAAGAGAAAAGACAAAAGAAGAGAAAAGAGAAAAGAGAAAAGACTGGAAAAGAAGAGAAAAGGGAAATGAGAAAAGAAGAGTGCAGAAGAGAAATGTGAAAAGAGAAAAAAGAAGTGAAAAAAGAAAAGACAAGAAGAGAAAAGAGAAAAGAGGAAAGAAGAGAAAAGGAGAGAAATGGGAAAAGAGAAAAAAGGAGAAAAGACGAGAAAAGAAGAGGAAAAAAGAGAAAAGAGAAAAGAAGAGAAAAGGGAAACGAGAAATAAAGAGAAAAGAAGGGGCAAGAAGAGAAATGTGAAAAGAGAAAAAAGAGGAGAAAAGAGAAAAGAGAAAAGAAGAGGAAAGAAGAGAAACGTGAAAAGAGAAAAAAGAATTGAAAAAAGAAAAGAGAAGAAGAGAAAAGAGAGAAGAGAAAAGAAGAGAAAAGAGAAAAGAAAAAAGAAGAGAAAAGGGAAAAGAGAAGAGAGAAAAGAAGAGAAAAGAGAAAAGCGGAAAGAAGAGAAAAGGAGAGAAATGGGAAAAGAGAAAAAAGGAGAAAAGAAGAGAAAAGAAGAGGAAAAAAGAGAAAAGAGAAAAGAAGAGAAAAGGGAAACGAGAAATAAAGAGAAAAGAAGGGGAAAGAAGAGAAACGTGAAAAGAGAAAAAAGAAGTGAAAAAAGAAAAGAGAAGAAGAGAAAAGAGAGAAGAGAAAAGAAGAGAAAAGAGAAAAGAAAAAAGAAGAGAAAAGGGAAAAGAGAAGAGAGAAAAGAAGAGAAAAGAGAAAAGAGGAAAGAAGAGAAAAGGAGAGAAATGGGAAAAGAGAAAAAAGGATAAAAGAAGAGAAAAGAAGAGGAAAAAAGAGAAAAGAGAAAAGAAGAGAAAAGGGAAAAGACAAAAGACAAAAGAAGAGAAAAGAGAAAAGAGAAAAGACTGGAAATGAAGAGAAAAGGGAAAAGGGAAAAGAGAAAAGAAGGGGAAAGAAGAGAAAATGGAATGAGAAAAAAGAAGAGGAAAGAATAGAAAAGAGAAAAGAGTAAAGAAGAGCAAAGGGAAAGAATGAAGAAGAGAAAAGAAGAGGACAGAAGAGAAACGTGAAAAGAGAAAAAAGAAGAAGTGAAAAAAGAAAAGAGAAGAAGAGAAAAGAGAGATGAGAAAAGAAGAGTAAAGAGAGAAGAAGAGAATAGATCAGAAAAGAGAAAAGAAGAGAAAAGAGAAAAGACAAAAGAAGAGAAAAGAGAAAAGAGAAAAGACTGGAAAAGAAGAGAAAAGGGAAATGAGAAAAGAAGAGTGCAGAAGAGAAATGTGAAAAGAGAAAAAAGAAGTGAAAAAAGAAAAGACAAGAAGAGAAAAGAGAAAAGAGGAAAGAAGAGAAAAGGAGAGAAATGGGAAAAGAGAAAGAAGGAGAAAAGAAGAGGAAAAAAGAGAAAAGAGAAAAGAAGAGAAAAGGGAAACGAGAAATAAAGAGAAAAGAAGAGGAAAGAAGAGAAATGTGAAAAGAGAAAAAAAGAGGAGAAAAGAGAAAAGAGAAAAGAAGAGGAAAGAAGAGAAACGTGAAAAGAGAAAAAAGAAGTGTAAAAAGAAAAGAGAAGAAGAGAAAAGAGAGAAGAGAAAAGAAGAGAAAAGAGAAAAGAAAAAAGAAGAGAAAAGGGAAAAGAGAAGAGAGAAAAGAAGAGAAAAGAGAAAAGGGAAAAGAGAAAAGAGGAGGAAAACAGAGAAAAACGGAATCAGAAAAAAGAAGAGAAAAGGAGAGAAATGGGAAAAGAGAAAAAAGGATAAAAGAAGAGAAAAGAAGAGGAAAGAAGAGAAAAGAGAAAAGAGAAAAGAAGAGAAAAGGAGAGAAATGGTAAAAAGAGAAAAAAGGAGAAAAGAAGAGAAAAGAAGAGGAAAAAAGAGAAAAGAGAAAAGAAGAGAAAAGGGAAACGAGAAATGAAGAGAAAAGAAGGGGAAAGAAGAGAAATGTGAAAAGAGAAAAAAAGAGGAGAAAAGAGAAAAGAGAAAAGAAGAGGAAAGAAGAGAAACGTGAAAAGAGAAAAAAGAAGTGAAAAAAGAAAAGAGAAGAAGAGAAAAGAGAGAAGAGAAAAGAAGAGAAAAGAGAAAAGAAAAAAGAAGAGAAAAGGGAAAAGAGAAGAGAGAAAAGAAGAGAAAAGAGAAAAGGGAAAAGAGAAAAGAGGAGGAAAAAAGAGAAAAATGGAATCAGAAAAAAGAAGAGAAAAGGAGAGAAATGGGAAAAGAGAAAAAAGGAGAAAAGAAGAGAAAAGAAGAGGAAAGAAGAGAAAAGAGAAAAGAGAAAAGAAGAGAAAAGCGAAATGAGAAAAGAAGAGAAAAATAGAGAAAAGAGAAAAGGGAAAAGACAAAAGAGAAAAGTGAAAAGAAGAGAAAAGGGAAATGAGAAGAGAAGAGAAAAGAAGAAAATAGAGAAACGAGAAAAGAAGAGAAAAGAGAAAAGGGAAATGAGAAAAGAAGAGGACAGAAGAGAAATGTGAAAAGAGAAAAAAGAAGAAGTGAAAAAAGAAGAGAAGAAGAGAAAAGAGAGATGAGAAAAGAAGAGAAAAGAGAAAAGAAGAGAATCGATCAGAAAAGAGAAAAGAAGAGAAAAGACAAAAGAAGAGAAAAGAGAAAAGAGAAAAGACTGGAAACGAAGAGAAAAGGGAAATGAGAAAAGAAGAGTGCAGAAGAGAAATGTGAAAAGAGAAATAAGAAGAAGTGAAAAAAGAAAAGAGAAGAAGAGAAAAGAGAAAAGAGGAAAGAAGAGAAAAGGAGAGAAATGGGAAAAGAGAAAAAAGGAGAAAAGAAGAGAAAAGAAGAGGAAAAAAGAGAAAAGAGAAAAGAAGAGAAAAGGGAAAAGACAAAAGACAAAAGAAGAGAAAAGAGAAAAGAGAAAAGACTGGAAATGAAGAGAAAAGGGAAAAGGGAAAAGAGAAAAGAAGGGGAAAGAAGAGAAAAATGGAATGAGAAAAAAGAAGAGGAAAGAATAGAAAAGAGAAAAGAGTAAAGAAGAGCAAAGGGAAAGAATGAAGAAGAGAAAAGAAGAGGACAGAAGAGAAACGTCAAAAGAGAAAAAAGAAGAAGTGAAAAAAGAAAAGAGAAGAAGAGAAAAGAGAGATGAGAAAAGAAGAGAATAGATCAGAAAAGAGAAAAGAAGAGAAAAGAGAAAAGACAAAAGAAGAGAAAAGAGAAAAGAGAAAAGACTGGAAAAGAAGAGAAAAGGGAAATGAGAAAAGAAGAGTGCAGAAGAGAAATGTGAAAAGAGAAAAAAGAAGAAGTGAAAAAAGAAAAGAGAAGAGAAAAGAGAAAAGAGGAAAGAAGAGAAAAGGAGAGAAATGGTAAAAAGAGAAAAAAGGAGAAAAGAAGAGAAAAGATGAGGAAAAAAGAGAAAAGAGAAAAGAAGAGAAAAGGTAAATGAGAAATAAAGAGAAAAGAAGAGGAAAGAAGAGAGATGGGAAAAGAGAAAAAAAAGAGGAGAAAAGAAAAGAGAAAAGAAGAGGAAAGAAGAGAAACGTGAAAAGAGAAAATAGAATTGAAAAAAGAAAAGAGAAGAAGAGAAAAGAGAGAAGAGAAAAGAAGAGAAAAGAGAAAAGAAAAAAGAAGAGAAAAGGGAAAAGAGAAGAGAGAAAAGAAGAGAAAAGAGAAAAGGGAAAAGAGAAAAGAAGAGGAAAAAAGAGAAAAATGGAATGAGAAAAAAGAAGAGAAAAGGAGAGAAATGGGAAAAGAGAAAAATGGAATGAGAAAAAAGAAGAGAAAAGGAGAGAAATGGGAAAAGAGAAAAAAGGAGAAAAGAAGAGGAAAGAAGAGGAAAAAAGAGAAAAGAAAAAAAGAGAAAAGAAGAGAATAGATGAGAAAAGAGAAAAGAAGAGAAAAGACAAAAGACAAAAGACAAAAGAAGAGAAAAGAGAAAAGACTGGAAAAGAAGAGAAAAGGCCAAAGGGAAAAGAGAAAAGAAGGGGAAAGAAGAGAAAAATGGAATGAGAAAAACGAAGAGGAAAGAATTGAAAAGAGAAAAGAGTAAAGAAGAGCAAAGGGAAAGAATGAAAAAGAGAAAAGAAGAGGACAGAAGAGAAACGTCAAAAGAGAAAAAAGAAGTGAAAAAAGAAAAGAGAAGAAGAGAAAAGAGAGATGAGAAAAGAAGAGAAAAGAGAAAAGAAGAGAATAGATCAGAAAAGAGAAAAGAAGAGAAAAGACAAAAGAAGAGAAAAGAGAAAAGAGAAAAGACTGGAAAAGAAGAGAAAAGGGAAATGAGAAAAGAAGAGTGCAGAAGAGAAATGTGAAAAGAGAAAAAAGAAGTGAAAAAAGAAAATACAAGAAGAGAAAAGAGAAAAGAGGAAAGAAGAGAAAAGGAGAGAAATGGGAAAAGAGAAAGAAGGAGAAAAGAAGAGGAAAGAAGAGAAACGTGAAAAGAGAAAAAAGAAGTGTAAAAAGAAAAGAGAAGAAGAGAAAAGAGAGAAGAGAAAAGAAGAGAAAAGAGAAAAGAAAAAAAAAGAGAAAAGGGAAAAGAGAAGAGAGAAAAGAAGAGAAAAGAGAAAAGGGAAAAGAGAAAAGAGGAGGAAAAAAGAGAAAAACGGAATCAGAAAAATGAAGAGAAAAGGAGAGAAATGGGAAAAGAGAAAAAAGGAGAAAAGAAGAGAAAAGAAGAGGAAAAAAGAGAAAAATGGAATGAGAAAAAAGAAGAGAAAAGGAGAGAAATGGGAAAAGAGAAAAAAGGAGAAAAGAAGAGGAAAGAAGAGGAAAGAAGAGAAACGTGAAAAGAGAAAAAAGAAGATTAAAAAGAAAAGAGAAGAAGAGAAAAGAGAGAAGAGAAAAGAAGAGAAAAGAGAAAAGAAAAAAGAAGAGAAAAGGGAAAAGAGAAGAGAGAAAAGAAGAGAAAAGAGAAAAGGGAAAAGAGAAAAGAGGAGGAAAAAAGAGAGAAACGGAATCAGAAAAAAGAAGAGAAAAGGAGAGAAATGGGAAAAGAGAAAAAAGGAGAAAAGAAGAGAAAAGAAGAGGAAAAAAGAGAAAAATGGAATGAGAAAAAAGAAGAGAAAAGGAGAGAAATGGGAAAAGAGAAAAGAAGAGCAAAGGGAAAGAATGAAGAAGAGAAAAGAAGAGGTCAGAAGAGAAACGTGAAAAGAGAAAAAAGGAGAAAAGAGAGAAGAGAAAAGAAGAGAAAAGAGAAAAGAAAAAAGAAGAGAAAAGGGAAAAGAGAAGAGAGAAAAGAAGAGAATAGAGAAAAGAGAAAAGAAGAGAAAAGGGAAATGAGAAATAAAGAGAAAAGAAGAGGAAAGAAGAGAGATGTGAAAAGAGAAAAAAATGAGGAGAAAAGAAAAGAGAAAAGAAGAGGAAAGAAGAGAAACGTGAAAAGAGAAAAAAGAAGTGAAAAAAGAAAAGAGAAGAAGAGAAAAGAGAGAAGAGAAAAGAAGAAAAAAGAGAAAAGAAAAAAGAAGAGAAAAGGGAAACGAGAAATAAAGAGAAAAGAAGGGGAAAGAAGAGAAACGTGAAAAGAGAAAAAAGAAGTGAAAAAAGAAAAGAGAAGAAGAGAAAAGAGAGAAGAGAAAAGAAGAGAAAAGAGAAAAGAAAAAAGAAGAGAAAAGGGAAAAGAGAAGAGAGAAAAGAAGAGAAAAGAGAAAAGAGGAAAGAAGAGAAAAGGAGAGAAATGGGAAAAGAGAAAAAAGGATAAAAGAAGAGAAAAGAAGAGGAAAAAAGAGAAAAGAGAAAAGAAGAGAAAAGGGAAAAGACAAAAGACAAAAGAAGAGAAAAGAGAAAAGAGAAAAGACTGGAAATGAAGAGAAAAGGGAAAAGGGAAAAGAGAAAAGAAGGGGAAAGAAGAGAAAATGGAATGAGAAAAAAGAAGAGGAAAGAATAGAAAAGAGAAAAGAGTAAAGAAGAGCAAAGGGAAAGAATGAAGAAGAGAAAAGAAGAGGACAGAAGAGAAACGTCAAAAGAGAAAAAAGAAGAAGTGAAAAAAGAAAAGAGAAGAAGAGAAAAGAGAGATGAGAAAAGAAGAGTAAAGAGAGAAGAAGAGAATAGATCAGAAAAGAGAAAAGAAGAGAAAAGAGAAAAGACAAAAGAAGAGAAAAGAGAAAAGAGAAAAGACTGGAAAAGAAGAGAAAAGGGAAATGAGAAAAGAAGAGTGCAGAAGAGAAATGTGAAAAGAGAAAAAAGAAGTGAAAAAAGAAAAGACAAGAAGAGAAAAGAGAAAAGAGGAAAGAAGAGAAAAGGAGAGAAATGGGAAAAGAGAAAGAAGGAGAAAAGAAGAGGAAAAAAGAGAAAAGAGAAAAGAAGAGAAAAGGGAAACGAGAAATAAAGAGAAAAGAAGAGGAAAGAAGAGAAATGTGAAAAGAGAAAAAAAGAGGAGAAAAGAGAAAAGAGAAAAGAAGAGGAAAGAAGAGAAACGTGAAAAGAGAAAAAAGAAGTGTAAAAAGAAAAGAGAAGAAGAGAAAAGAGAGAAAGAGAAAAGAAGAGAAAAGAGAAAAGAAAAAAGAAGAGAAAAGGGAAAAGAGAAGAGAGTTAAGAAGAGAAAAGAGAAAAGGGAAAAGAGAAAAGAGGAGGAAAAAAGAGAAAAACGGAATCAGAAAAAAGAAGAGAAAAGGAGAGAAATGGGAAAAGAGAAAAAAGGAGAAAAGAAGAGAAAAGAAGAGAAAAAAGAGAAAAATGGAATGAGAAAAAAGAAGAGAAAAGGAGAGAAATGGGAAAAGAGTAAAAAGGAGAAAAGAAGAGGAAAGAAGAGGAAAAAAGAGAAAAGAGAAAAGAAGAGAAAAGGGAAACGAGAAATAAAGAGAAAAGAAGGGGAAAGAAGAGAAATGTGAAAAGAGAAAAAAAGAGGAGAAAAGAGAAAAGAGAAAAGAAGAGGAAAGAAGAGAAACGTGAAAAGAGAAAAAAGAAGTGAAAAAAGAAAAGAGAAGAAGAGAAAAGAGAGATGAGAAAAGAAGAGAAAAGAGAAAAGAAGAGAATAGATCAGAAAAGAGAAAAGAAGAGAAAAGACAAAAGAAGAGAAAAGAGAAAAGAGAAAAGACTGGAAACGAAGAGAAAAGGGAAATGAGAAAAGAAGAGTGCAGAAGAGAAATGTGAAAAGAGAAATAAGAAGAAGTGAAAAAAGAAAAGAGAAGAAGAGAAAAGAGAAAAGAGGAAAGAAGAGAAAAGGAGAGAAATGGGAAAAGAGAAAAAAGGAGAAAAGAAGAGAAAAGAAGAGGAAAAAAGAGAAAAGAGAAAAGAAGAGAAAAGGGAAAAGACAAAAGACAAAAGAAGAGAAAAGAGAAAAGAGAAAAGACTGGAAATGAAGAGAAAAGGGAAAAGGGAAAAGAGAAAAGAAGGGGAAAGAAGAGAAAAATGGAATGAGAAAAAAGAAGAGGAAAGAATAGAAAAGAGAAAAGAGTAAAGAAGAGCAAAGGGAAAGAATGAAGAAGAGAAAAGAAGAGGACAGAAGAGAAACGTCAAAAGAGAAAAAAGAAGAAGTGAAAAAAGAAAAGAGAAGAAGAGAAAAGAGAGATGAGAAAAGAAGAGAAAAGAAGAGAATAGATCAGAAAAGAGAAAAGAAGAGAAAAGAGAAAAGACAAAAGAAGAGAAAAGAGAAAAGAGAAAAGACTGGAAAAGAAGAGAAAAGGGAAATGAGAAAAGAAGAGTGCAGAAGAGAAATGTGAAAAGAGAAAAAAGAAGAAGTGAAAAAAGAAAAGAGAAGAGAAAAGAGAAAAGAGGAAAGAAGAGAAAAGGAGAGAAATTGGAAAAGAGAAAAAAGGAGAAAAGAAGAGAAAAGAAGAGGAAAAAAGAGAAAAGAGAAAAGAAGAGAAAAGGGAAATGAGAAATAAAGAGAAAAGAAGAGGAAAGAAGAGAGATGGGAAAAGAGAAAAAAAAGAGGAGAAAAGAAAAGAGAAAAGAAGAGGAAAGAAGAGAAACGTGAAAAGAGAAAAAAGAATTGAAAAAAGAAAAGAGAAGAAGAGAAAAGAGAGAAGAGAAAAGAAGAGAAAAGAGAAAAGAAAAAAGAAGAGAAAAGGGAAAAGAGAAGAGAGAAAAGAAGAGAAAAGAGAAAAGGGAAAAGAGAAAAGAAGAGGAAAAAAGAGAAAAATGGAATGAGAAAAAAGAAGAGAAAAGGAGAGAAATGGGAAAAGAGAAAAAAGGAGAAAAGAAGAGGAAAGAAGAGGAAAAAAGAGAAAAGAAAAAAAGAGAAAAGAAGAGAATAGATGAGAAAAGAGAAAAGAAGAGAAAAGAGAAAAGACAAAAGACAAAAGAAGAGAAAAGAGAAAAGAGAAAAGACTGGAAAAGAAGAGAAAAGGCAAAAGGGAAAAGAGAAAAGAAGGGGAAAGAAGAGAAAAATGGAATGAGAAAAAAGAAGAGGAAAGAATAGAAAAGAGAAAAGAGTAAAGAAGAGCAAAGGGAAAGAATGAAAAAGAGAAAAGAAGAGGACAGAAGAGAAACGTCAAAAGAGAAAAAAGAAGAAGTGAAAAAAGAAAAGAGAAGAAGAGAAAAGAGAGATGAGAAAAGAAGAGAAAAGAGAAAAGAAGAGAATAGATCAGAAAAGAGAAAAGAAGAGAAAAGAGAAAAGACAAAAGAAGAGAAAAGAGAAAAGAGAAAAGACTGGAAAAGAAGAGAAAAGGGAAATGAGAAAAGAAGAGTGCAGAAGAGAAATGTGAAAAGAGAAAAAAGAAGTGAAAAAAGAAAAGACAAGAAGAGAAAAGAGAAAAGAGCAAAGAAGAGAAAAGGAGAGAAATGGTAAAAAGAGAAAAAAGGAGAAAAGAAGTGAAAAGAAGAGGAAAAAAGAGAAAAGAGAAAAGAAGAGAAAAGGGAAACGAGAAATAAAGAGAAAAGAAGGGGAAAGAAGAGAAATGTGAAAAGAGAAAAAAAGAGGAGAAAAGAGAAAAGAGAAAAGAAGAGGAAAGGAGAGAAACGTGAAAAGAGAAAAAAGAAGTGAAAAAAGAAAAGAGAAGAAGAGAAAAGAGAGAAGAGAAAAGAAGAGAAAAGAGAAAAGAAAAAAGAAGAG
Organism: Chiloscyllium punctatum; assembly: GCF_047496795.1. Classification (NCBI taxonomy): domain Eukaryota; kingdom Metazoa; phylum Chordata; class Chondrichthyes; order Orectolobiformes; family Hemiscylliidae; genus Chiloscyllium; species Chiloscyllium punctatum. The sequence continues at coordinate 31,050,243 of NC_092778.1, forward strand.
AAAAGGGAAAAGAGAAGAGAGAAAAGAAGAGAAAAGAGAAAAGGGAAAAGAGAAAAGAGGAGGAAAAAAGAGAAAAATGGAATCAGAAAAAAGAAGAGAAAAGGAGAGAAATGGGAAAAGAGAAAAAAGGAGAAAAGAAGAGAAAAGAAGAGGAAAGAAGAGAAAAGAGAAAAGAGAAAAGAAGAGAAAAGCGAAATGAGAAAAGAAGAGAAAAATAGAGAAAAGAGAAAAGGGAAAAGACAAAAGAGAAAAGTGAAAAGAAGAGAAAAGGGAAATGAGAAGAGAAGAGAAAAGAAGACAATAGAGAAACGAGAAAAGAAGAGAAAAGAAGAGAAAAGAGAAAAGGGAAATGAGAAAAGAAGAGGACAGAAGAGAAATGTGAAAAGAGAAAAAAGAAGAAGTGAAAAAAGAAGAGAAGAAGAGAACAGAGAGATGAGAAAAGAAGAGAAAAGAGAAAAGAAGAGAATATATCAGAAAAGAGAAAAGAAGAGAAAAGACAAAAGAAGAGAAAAGAGAAAAGAGAAAAGACTGGAAACGAAGAGAAAAGGGAAATGAGAAAAGAAGAGTGCAGAAGAGAAATGTGAAAAGAGAAATAAAAAGAAGTGAAAAAAGAAAAGAGAAGAAGAGAAAAGAGAAAAGAGGAAAGAAGAGAAAAGGAGAGAAATGGGAAAAGAGAAAAAAGGAGAAAAGAAGAGAAAAGAAGAGGAAAAAAGAGAAAAGAGAAAAGAAGAGAAAAGGGAAAAGACAAAAGACAAAAGAAGAGAAAAGAGAAAAGAGAAAAGACTGGAAATGAAGAGAAAAGGGAAAAGGGAAAAGAGAAAAGAAGGGGAAAGAAGAGAAAAATGGAATGAGAAAAAAGAAGAGGAAAGAATAGAAAAGAGAAAAGAGTAAAGAAGAGCAAAGGGAACGAATGAAGAAGAGAAAAGAAGAGGACAGAAGAGAAACGTCAAAAGAGAAAAAAGAAGAAGTGAAAAAAGAAAAGAGAAGAAGAGAAAAGAGAGATGAGAAAAGAAGAGAAAAGAAGAGAATAGATCAGAAAAGAGAAAAGAAGAGAAAAGAGAAAAGACAAAAGAAGAGAAAAGAGAAAAGAGAAAAGACTGGAAAAGAAGAGAAAAGGGAAATGAGAAAAGAAGAGTGCAGAAGAGAAATGTGAAAAGAGAAAAAAGAAGAAGTGAAAAAAGAAAAGAGAAGAGAAAAGAGAAAAGAGGAAAGAAGAGAAAAGGAGAGAAATGGTAAAAAGAGAAAAAAGGAGAAAAGAAGAGAAAAGATGAGGAAAAAAGAGAAAAGAGAAAAGAAGAGAAAAGGTAAATGAGAAATAAAGAGAAAAGAAGAGGAAAGAAGAGAGATGGGAAAAGAGAAAAAAAAGAGGAGAAAAGAAAAGAGAAAAGAAGAGGAAAGAAGAGAAACGTGAAAAGAGAAAAAAGAATTGAAAAAAGAAAAGAGAAGAAGAGAAAAGAGAGAAGAGAAAAGAAGAGAAAAGAGAAAAGAAAAAAGAAGAGAAAAGGGAAAAGAGAAGAGAGAAAAGAAGAGAAAAGAGAAAAGGGAAAAGAGAAAAGAAGAGGAAAAAAGAGAAAAATGGAATGAGAAAAAAGAAGAGAAAAGGAGAGAAATGGGAAAAGAGAAAAATGGAATGAGAAAAAAGAAGAGAAAAGGAGAGAAATGGGAAAAGAGAAAAAAGGAGAAAAGAAGAGGAAAGAAGAGGAAAGAAGAGAAACGTGAAAAGAGAAAAAAGAAGTGTAAAAAGAAAAGAGAAGAAGAGAAAAGAGAGAAGAGAAAAGAAGAGAAAAGAGAAAAGAAAAAAGAAGAGAAAAGGGAAAAGAGAAGAGAGAAAAGAAGAGAAAAGAGAAAAGGGAAAAGAGAAAAGAGGAGGAAAAAAGAGAAAAACGGAATCAGAAAAATGAAGAGAAAAGGAGAGAAATGGGAAAAGAGAAAAAAGGAGAAAAGAAGAGAAAAGAAGAGGAAAAAAGAGAAAAATGGAATGAGAAAAAAGAAGAGAAAAGGAGAGAAATGGGAAAAGAGAAAAGAAGAGCAAAGGGAAAGAATGAAGAAGAGAAAAGAAGAGGACAGAAGAGAAACGTGAAAAGAGAAAAAAGGAGAAAAGAGAGAAGAGAAAAGAAGAGAAAAGAGAAAAGAAAAAAGAAGAGAAAGGGAAAAGAGAAGAGAGAAAAGAAGAGAATAGAGAAAAGAGAAAAGAAGAGAAAAGGGAAATGAGAAATAAAGAGAAAAGAAGAGGAAAGAAGAGAGATGTGAAAAGAGAAAAAAATGAGGAGAAAAGAAAAGAGAAAAGAAGAGGAAAGAAGAGAAACGTGAAAAGAGAAAAAAAAGTGAAAAAAGAAAAGAGAAGAAGAGAAAAGAGAGAAGAGAAAAGAAGAGAAAAGAGAAAAGAAAAAAGAAGAGAAAAGGGAAAAGAGAAGAGAGAAAAGAAGAGAACAGAGAAAAGAGGAAAGAAGAGAAAAGGAGAGAAATGGGAAAAGAGAAAAAAGGATAAAAGAAGAGAAAAGAAGAGGAAAAAAGAGAAAAGAGAAAAGAAGAGAAAAGGGAAAAGACAAAAGACAAAAGAAGAGAAAAGAGAAAAGAGAAAAGACTGGAAATGAAGAGAAAAGGGAAAAGGGAAAAGAGAAAAGAAGGGGAAAGAAGAGAAAATGGAATGAGAAAAAAGAAGAGGAAAGAATAGAAAAGAGAAAAGAGTAAAGAAGAGCAAAGGGAAAGAATGAAGAAGAGAAAAGAAGAGGACAGAAGAGAAACGTGAAAAGAGAAAAAAGAAGAAGTGAAAAAAGAAAAGAGAAGAAGAGAAAAGAGAGATGAGAAAAGAAGAGAAAAGAGAAAAGAAGAGAATAGATCAGAAAAGAGAAAAGAAGAGAAAAGAGAAAAGACAAAAGAAGAGAAAAGAGAAAAGAGAAAAGACTGGAAAAGAAGAGAAAAGGGAAATGAGAAAAGAAGAGTGCAGAAGAGAAATGTGAAAAGAGAAAAAAGAAGTGAAAAAAGAAAAGACAAGAAGAGAAAAGAGAAAAGAGGAAAGAAGAGAAAAGGAGAGAAATGGGAAAAGAGAAAAAAGGAGAAAAGACGAGAAAAGAAGAGGAAAAAAGAGAAAAGAGAAAAGAAGAGAAAAGGGAAACGAGAAATAAAGAGAAAAGAAGGGGAAAGAAGAGAAATGTGAAAAGAGAAAAAAAGAGGAGAAAAGAGAAAAGAGAAAAGAAGAGGAAAGAAGAGAAACGTGAAAAGAGAAAAAAGAATTGAAAAAAGAAAAGAGAAGAAGAGAAAAGAGAGAAGAGAAAAGAAGAGAAAAGAGAAAAGAAAAAAGAAGAGAAAAGGGAAAAGAGAAGAGAGAAAAGAAGAGAAAAGAGAAAAGCGGAAAGAAGAGAAAAGGAGAGAAATGGGAAAAGAGAAAAAAGGAGAAAAGAAGAGAAAAGAAGAGGAAAAAAGAGAAAAGAGAAAAGAAGAGAAAAGGGAAACGAGAAATAAAGAGAAAAGAAGGGGAAAGAAGAGAAACGTGAAAAGAGAAAAAAGAAGTGAAAAAAGAAAAGAGAAGAAGAGAAAAGAGAGAAGAGAAAAGAAGAGAAAAGAGAAAAGAAAAAAGAAGAGAAAAGGGAAAAGAGAAGAGAGAAAAGAAGAGAAAAGAGAAAAGAGGAAAGAAGAGAAAAGGAGAGAAATGGGAAAAGAGAAAAAAGGAGAAAAGAAGAGAAAAGAAGAGGAAAAAAGAGAAAAGAGAAAAGAAGAGAAAAGGGAAAAGACAAAAGACAAAAGAAGAGAAAAGAGAAAAGAGAAAAGACTGGAAATGAAGAGAAAAGGGAAAAGGGAAAAGAGAAAAGAAGGGGAAAGAAGAGAAAATGGAATGAGAAAAAAGAAGAGGAAAGAATAGAAAAGAGAAAAGAGTAAAGAAGAGCAAAGGGAAAGAATGAAGAAGAGAAAAGAAGAGGACAGAAGAGAAACGTCAAAAGAGAAAAAAGAAGAAGTGAAAAAAGAAAAGAGAAGAAGAGAAAAGAGAGATGAGAAAAGAAGAGAAAAGAGAAAAGAAGAGAATAGATCAGAAAAGAGAAAAGAAGAGAAAAGAGAAAAGACAAAAGAAGAGAAAAGAGAAAAGAGAAAAGACTGGAAAAGAAGAGAAAAGGGAAATGAGAAAAGAAGAGTGCAGAAGAGAAATGTGAAAAGAGAAAAAAGAAGTGAAAAAAGAAAAGACAAGAAGAGAAAAGAGAAAAGAGGAAAGAAGAGAAAAGGAGAGAAATGGGAAAAGAGAAAGAAGGAGAAAAGAAGAGGAAAAAAGAGAAAAGAGAAAAGAAGAGAAAAGGGAAAAGACAAAAGACAAAAGAAGAGAAAAGAGAAAAGAGAAAAGACTGGAAATGAAGAGAAAAGGGAAAAGGGAAAAGAGAAAAGAAGGGGAAAGAAGAGAAAATGGAATGAGAAAAAAGAAGAGGAAAGAATAGAAAAGAGAAAAGAGTAAAGAAGAGCAAAGGGAAAGAATGAAGAAGAGAAAAGAAGAGGACAGAAGAGAAACGTCAAAAGAGAAAAAAGAAGAAGTGAAAAAAGAAAAGAGAAGAAGAGAAAAGAGAGATGAGAAAAGAAGAGTAAAGAGAGAAGAAGAGAATAGATCAGAAAAGAGAAAAGAAGAGAAAAGAGAAAAGACAAAAGAAGAGAAAAGAGAAAAGAGAAAAGACTGGAAAAGAAGAGAAAAGGGAAATGAGAAAAGAAGAGTGCAGAAGAGAAATGTGAAAAGAGAAAAAAGAAGTGAAAAAAGAAAAGACAAGAAGAGAAAAGAGAAAAGAGGAAAGAAGAGAAAAGGAGAGAAATGGGAAAAGAGAAAGAAGGAGAAAAGAAGAGGAAAAAAGAGAAAAGAGAAAAGAAGAGAAAAGGGAAACGAGAAATAAAGAGAAAAGAAGAGGAAAGAAGAGAAATGTGAAAAGAGAAAAAAAGAGGAGAAAAGAGAAAAGAGAAAAGAAGAGGAAAGAAGAGAAACGTGAAAAGAGAAAAAAGAAGTGTAAAAAGAAAAGAGAAGAAGAGAAAAGAGAGAAAGAGAAAAGAAGAGAAAAGAGAAAAGAAAAAAGAAGAGAAAAGGGAAAAGAGAAGAGAGTTAAGAAGAGAAAAGAGAAAAGGGAAAAGAGAAAAGAGGAGGAAAAAAGAGAAAAACGGAATCAGAAAAAAGAAGAGAAAAGGAGAGAAATGGGAAAAGAGAAAAAAGGAGAAAAGAAGAGAAAAGAAGAGAAAAAAGAGAAAAATGGAATGAGAAAAAAGAAGAGAAAAGGAGAGAAATGGGAAAAGAGTAAAAAGGAGAAAAGAAGAGGAAAGAAGAGGAAAAAAGAGAAAAGAGAAAAGAAGAGAAAAGGGAAACGAGAAATAAAGAGAAAAGAAGGGGAAAGAAGAGAAATGTGAAAAGAGAAAAAAAGAGGAGAAAAGAGAAAAGAGAAAAGAAGAGGAAAGAAGAGAAACGTGAAAAGAGAAAAAAGAAGTGAAAAAAGAAAAGAGAAGAAGAGAAAAGAGAGATGAGAAAAGAAGAGAAAAGAGAAAAGAAGAGAATAGATCAGAAAAGAGAAAAGAAGAGAAAAGAGAAAAGAGAAAAGACTGGAAAAGAAGAGAAAAGAAGAGGAAAAAAGAGAAAAGAGAAAAGAAGAGAAAAGGGAAAAGACAAAAGACAAAAGAAGAGAAAAGAGAAAAGAGAAAAGACTGGAAATGAAGAGAAAAGGGAAAAGGGAAAAGAGAAAAGAAGGGGAAAGAAGAGAAAAATGGAATGAGAAAAAAGAAGAGGAAAGAATAGAAAAGAGAAAAGAGTAAAGAAGAGCAAAGGGAAAGAATGAAGAAGAGAAAAGAAGAGGACAGAAGAGAAACGTCAAAAGAGAAAAAAGAAGAAGTGAAAAAAGAAAAGAGAAGAAGAGAAAAGAGAGATGAGAAAAGAAGAGAAAAGAAGAGAATAGATCAGAAAAGAGAAAAGAAGAGAAAAGAGAAAAGACAAAAGAAGAGAAAAGAGAAAAGAGAAAAGACTGGAAAAGAAGAGAAAAGGGAAATGAGAAAAGAAGAGTGCAGAAGAGAAATGTGAAAAGAGAAAAAAGAAGAAGTGAAAAAAGAAAAGAGAAGAGAAAAGAGAAAAGAGGAAAGAAGAGAAAAGGAGAGAAATTGGAAAAGAGAAAAAAGGAGAAAAGAAGAGAAAAGAAGAGGAAAAAAGAGAAAAGAGAAAAGAAGAGAAAAGGGAAATGAGAAATAAAGAGAAAAGAAGAGGAAAGAAGAGAGATGGGAAAAGAGAAAAAAAAGAGGAGAAAAGAAAAGAGAAAAGAAGAGGAAAGAAGAGAAACGTGAAAAGAGAAAAAAGAATTGAAAAAAGAAAAGAGAAGAAGAGAAAAGAGAGAAGAGAAAAGAAGAGAAAAGAGAAAAGAAAAAAGAAGAGAAAAGGGAAAAGAGAAGAGAGAAAAGAAGAGAAAAGAGAAAAGGGAAAAGAGAAAAGAAGAGGAAAAAAGAGAAAAATGGAATGAGAAAAAAGAAGAGAAAAGGAGAGAAATGGGAAAAGAGAAAAAAGGAGAAAAGAAGAGGAAAGAAGAGGAAAAAAGAGAAAAGAAAAAAAGAGAAAAGAAGAGAATAGATGAGAAAAGAGAAAAGAAGAGAAAAGAGAAAAGACAAAAGACAAAAGAAGAGAAAAGAGAAAAGAGAAAAGACTGGAAAAGAAGAGAAAAGGCAAAAGGGAAAAGAGAAAAGAAGGGGAAAGAAGAGAAAAATGGAATGAGAAAAAAGAAGAGGAAAGAATAGAAAAGAGAAAAGAGTAAAGAAGAGCAAAGGGAAAGAATGAAAAAGAGAAAAGAAGAGGACAGAAGAGAAACGTCAAAAGAGAAAAAAGAAGAAGTGAAAAAAGAAAAGAGAAGAAGAGAAAAGAGAGATGAGAAAAGAAGAGAAAAGAGAAAAGAAGAGAATAGATCAGAAAAGAGAAAAGAAGAGAAAAGAGAAAAGACAAAAGAAGAGAAAAGAGAAAAGAGAAAAGACTGGAAAAGAAGAGAAAAGGGAAATGAGAAAAGAAGAGTGCAGAAGAGAAATGTGAAAAGAGAAAAAAGAAGTGAAAAAAGAAAAGACAAGAAGAGAAAAGAGAAAAGAGCAAAGAAGAGAAAAGGAGAGAAATGGTAAAAAGAGAAAAAAGGAGAAAAGAAGTGAAAAGAAGAGGAAAAAAGAGAAAAGAGAAAAGAAGAGAAAAGGGAAACGAGAAATAAAGAGAAAAGAAGGGGAAAGAAGAGAAATGTGAAAAGAGAAAAAAAGAGGAGAAAAGAGAAAAGAGAAAAGAAGAGGAAAGGAGAGAAACGTGAAAAGAGAAAAAAGAAGTGAAAAAAGAAAAGAGAAGAAGAGAAAAGAGAGAAGAGAAAAGAAGAGAAAAGAGAAAAGAAAAAAGAAGAGAAAAGGGAAAAGAGAAGAGAGAAAAGAAGAGAAAAGAGAAAAGGGAAAAGAGAAAAGAGGAGGAAAAAAGAGAAAAATGGAATCAGAAAAAAGAAGAGAAAAGGAGAGAAATGGGAAAAGAGAAAAAAGGAGAAAAGAAGAGAAAAGAAGAGGAAAGAAGAGAAAAGAGAAAAGAGAAAAGAAGAGAAAAGCGAAATGAGAAAAGAAGAGAAAAATAGAGAAAAGAGAAAAGGGAAAAGACAAAAGAGAAAAGTGAAAAGAAGAGAAAAGGGAAATGAGAAGAGAAGAGAAAAGAAGACAATAGAGAAACGAGAAAAGAAGAGAAAAGAAGAGAAAAGAGAAAAGGGAAATGAGAAAAGAAGAGGACAGAAGAGAAATGTGAAAAGAGAAAAAAGAAGAAGTGAAAAAAGAAGAGAAGAAGAGAACAGAGAGATGAGAAAAGAAGAGAAAAGAGAAAAGAAGAGAATATATCAGAAAAGAGAAAAGAAGAGAAAAGACAAAAGAAGAGAAAAGAGAAAAGAGAAAAGACTGGAAACGAAGAGAAAAGGGAAATGAGAAAAGAAGAGTGCAGAAGAGAAATGTGAAAAGAGAAATAAAAAGAAGTGAAAAAAGAAAAGAGAAGAAGAGAAAAGAGAAAAGAGGAAAGAAGAGAAAAGGAGAGAAATGGGAAAAGAGAAAAAAGGAGAAAAGAAGAGAAAAGAAGAGGAAAAAAGAGAAAAGAGAAAAGAAGAGAAAAGGGAAAAGACAAAAGACAAAAGAAGAGAAAAGAGAAAAGAGAAAAGACTGGAAATGAAGAGAAAAGGGAAAAGGGAAAAGAGAAAAGAAGGGGAAAGAAGAGAAAAATGGAATGAGAAAAAAGAAGAGGAAAGAATAGAAAAGAGAAAAGAGTAAAGAAGAGCAAAGGGAACGAATGAAGAAGAGAAAAGAAGAGGACAGAAGAGAAACGTCAAAAGAGAAAAAAGAAGAAGTGAAAAAAGAAAAGAGAAGAAGAGAAAAGAGAGATGAGAAAAGAAGAGAAAAGAAGAGAATAGATCAGAAAAGAGAAAAGAAGAGAAAAGAGAAAAGACAAAAGAAGAGAAAAGAGAAAAGAGAAAAGACTGGAAAAGAAGAGAAAAGGGAAATGAGAAAAGAAGAGTGCAGAAGAGAAATGTGAAAAGAGAAAAAAGAAGAAGTGAAAAAAGAAAAGAGAAGAGAAAAGAGAAAAGAGGAAAGAAGAGAAAAGGAGAGAAATGGTAAAAAGAGAAAAAAGGAGAAAAGAAGAGAAAAGATGAGGAAAAAAGAGAAAAGAGAAAAGAAGAGAAAAGGTAAATGAGAAATAAAGAGAAAAGAAGAGGAAAGAAGAGAGATGGGAAAAGAGAAAAAAAAGAGGAGAAAAGAAAAGAGAAAAGAAGAGGAAAGAAGAGAAACGTGAAAAGAGAAAAAAGAATTGAAAAAAGAAAAGAGAAGAAGAGAAAAGAGAGAAGAGAAAAGAAGAGAAAAGAGAAAAGAAAAAAGAAGAGAAAAGGGAAAAGAGAAGAGAGAAAAGAAGAGAAAAGAGAAAAGGGAAAAGAGAAAAGAAGAGGAAAAAAGAGAAAAATGGAATGAGAAAAAAGAAGAGAAAAGGAGAGAAATGGGAAAAGAGAAAAATGGAATGAGAAAAAAGAAGAGAAAAGGAGAGAAATGGGAAAAGAGAAAAAAGGAGAAAAGAAGAGGAAAGAAGAGGAAAGAAGAGAAACGTGAAAAGAGAAAAAAGAAGTGTAAAAAGAAAAGAGAAGAAGAGAAAAGAGAGAAGAGAAAAGAAGAGAAAAGAGAAAAGAAAAAAGAAGAGAAAAGGGAAAAGAGAAGAGAGAAAAGAAGAGAAAAGAGAAAAGGGAAAAGAGAAAAGAGGAGGAAAAAAGAGAAAAACGGAATCAGAAAAATGAAGAGAAAAGGAGAGAAATGGGAAAAGAGAAAAAAGGAGAAAAGAAGAGAAAAGAAGAGGAAAAAAGAGAAAAATGGAATGAGAAAAAAGAAGAGAAAAGGAGAGAAATGGGAAAAGAGAAAAGAAGAGCAAAGGGAAAGAATGAAGAAGAGAAAAGAAGAGGACAGAAGAGAAACGTGAAAAGAGAAAAAAGGAGAAAAGAGAGAAGAGAAAAGAAGAGAAAAGAGAAAAGAAAAAAGAAGAGAAAAGGGAAAAGAGAAGAGAGAAAAGAAGAGAATAGAGAAAAGAGAAAAGAAGAGAAAAGGGAAATGAGAAATAAAGAGAAAAGAAGAGGAAAGAAGAGAGATGTGAAAAGAGAAAAAAATGAGGAGAAAAGAAAAGAGAAAAGAAGAGGAAAGAAGAGAAACGTGAAAAGAGAAAAAAAAGTGAAAAAAGAAAAGAGAAGAAGAGAAAAGAGAGAAGAGAAAAGAAGAGAAAAGAGAAAAGAAAAAAGAAGAGAAAAGGGAAAAGAGAAGAGAGAAAAGAAGAGAACAGAGAAAAGAGGAAAGAAGAGAAAAGGAGAGAAATGGGAAAAGAGAAAAAAGGATAAAAGAAGAGAAAAGAAGAGGAAAAAAGAGAAAAGAGAAAAGAAGAGAAAAGGGAAAAGACAAAAGACAAAAGAAGAGAAAAGAGAAAAGAGAAAAGACTGGAAATGAAGAGAAAAGGGAAAAGGGAAAAGAGAAAAGAAGGGGAAAGAAGAGAAAATGGAATGAGAAAAAAGAAGAGGAAAGAATAGAAAAGAGAAAAGAGTAAAGAAGAGCAAAGGGAAAGAATGAAGAAGAGAAAAGAAGAGGACAGAAGAGAAACGTGAAAAGAGAAAAAAGAAGAAGTGAAAAAAGAAAAGAGAAGAAGAGAAAAGAGAGATGAGAAAAGAAGAGAAAAGAGAAAAGAAGAGAATAGATCAGAAAAGAGAAAAGAAGAGAAAAGAGAAAAGACAAAAGAAGAGAAAAGAGAAAAGAGAAAAGACTGGAAAAGAAGAGAAAAGGGAAATGAGAAAAGAAGAGTGCAGAAGAGAAATGTGAAAAGAGAAAAAAGAAGTGAAAAAAGAAAAGACAAGAAGAGAAAAGAGAAAAGAGGAAAGAAGAGAAAAGGAGAGAAATGGGAAAAGAGAAAAAAGGAGAAAAGACGAGAAAAGAAGAGGAAAAAAGAGAAAAGAGAAAAGAAGAGAAAAGGGAAACGAGAAATAAAGAGAAAAGAAGGGGAAAGAAGAGAAATGTGAAAAGAGAAAAAAAGAGGAGAAAAGAGAAAAGAGAAAAGAAGAGGAAAGAAGAGAAACGTGAAAAGAGAAAAAAGAATTGAAAAAAGAAAAGAGAAGAAGAGAAAAGAGAGAAGAGAAAAGAAGAGAAAAGAGAAAAGAAAAAAGAAGAGAAAAGGGAAAAGAGAAGAGAGAAAAGAAGAGAAAAGAGAAAAGCGGAAAGAAGAGAAAAGGAGAGAAATGGGAAAAGAGAAAAAAGGAGAAAAGAAGAGAAAAGAAGAGGAAAAAAGAGAAAAGAGAAAAGAAGAGAAAAGGGAAACGAGAAATAAAGAGAAAAGAAGGGGAAAGAAGAGAAACGTGAAAAGAGAAAAAAGAAGTGAAAAAAGAAAAGAGAAGAAGAGAAAAGAGAGAAGAGAAAAGAAGAGAAAAGAGAAAAGAAAAAAGAAGAGAAAAGGGAAAAGAGAAGAGAGAAAAGAAGAGAAAAGAGAAAAGAGGAAAGAAGAGAAAAGGAGAGAAATGGGAAAAGAGAAAAAAGGAGAAAAGAAGAGAAAAGAAGAGGAAAAAAGAGAAAAGAGAAAAGAAGAGAAAAGGGAAAAGACAAAAGACAAAAGAAGAGAAAAGAGAAAAGAGAAAAGACTGGAAATGAAGAGAAAAGGGAAAAGGGAAAAGAGAAAAGAAGGGGAAAGAAGAGAAAATGGAATGAGAAAAAAGAAGAGGAAAGAATAGAAAAGAGAAAAGAGTAAAGAAGAGCAAAGGGAAAGAATGAAGAAGAGAAAAGAAGAGGACAGAAGAGAAACGTCAAAAGAGAAAAAAGAAGAAGTGAAAAAAGAAAAGAGAAGAAGAGAAAAGAGAGATGAGAAAAGAAGAGAAAAGAGAAAAGAAGAGAATAGATCAGAAAAGAGAAAAGAAGAGAAAAGAGAAAAGACAAAAGAAGAGAAAAGAGAAAAGAGAAAAGACTGGAAAAGAAGAGAAAAGGGAAATGAGAAAAGAAGAGTGCAGAAGAGAAATGTGAAAAGAGAAAAAAGAAGTGAAAAAAGAAAAGACAAGAAGAGAAAAGAGAAAAGAGGAAAGAAGAGAAAAGGAGAGAAATGGGAAAAGAGAAAGAAGGAGAAAAGAAGAGGAAAAAAGAGAAAAGAGAAAAGAAGAGAAAAGGGAAACGAGAAATAAAGAGAAAAGAAGAGGAAAGAAGAGAAATGTGAAAAGAGAAAAAAAGAGGAGAAAAGAGAAAAGAGAAAAGAAGAGGAAAGAAAGGAAACGTGAAAAGAGAAAAAAGAAGTGTAAAAAGAAAAGAGAAGAAGAGAAAAGAGAGAAGAGAAAAGAAGAGAAAAGAGAAAAGAAAAAAGAAGAGAAAAGGGAAAAGAGAAGAGAGAAAAGAAGAGAAAAGAGAATTGGGAAAAGAGAAAAGAGGAGGAAAAAAGAGAAAAATGGAATCAGAAAAAAGAAGAGAAAAGGAGGGAAATGGGAAAAGAGAAAAAAGGATAAAAAAAGAGAAAAGAAGAGGAAAGAAGAGAAAAGAGAAAAGAGAAAAGAAGAGAAAAGGAGAGAAATGGGAAAAGAGAAAAAAGGAGAAAAGAAGAGAAAAGAAGAGGAAAAAAGAGAAAAGAGAAAAGAAGAGAAAAGGGAAACGAGAAATAAAGAGAAAAGAAGGGGAAAGAAGAGAAATGTGAAAAGAGAAAAAAAGAGGAGAAAAGAGAAAAGAGAAAAGAAGAGGAAAGAAGAGAAACGTGAAAAGAGAAAAAAGAAGTGAAAAAAGAAAAGAGAAGAAGAGAAAAGAGAGAAGAGAAAAGAAGAGAAAAGAGAAAAGACAAAAGAAGAGAAAAGAGAAAAGAGAAAAGACTGGAAAAGAAGAGAAAAGGGAAATGAGAAAAGAAGAGTGCAGAAGAGAAATGTGAAAAGAGAAAAAAGAAGAAGTGAAAAAAGAAAAGAGAAGAGAAAAGAGAAAAGAGGAAAGAAGAGAAAAGGAGAGAAATTGGAAAAGAGAAAAAAGGAGAAAAGAAGAGAAAAGAAGAGGAAAAAAGAGAAAAGAGAAAAGAAGAGAAAAGGGAAATGAGAAATAAAGAGAAAAGAAGAGGAAAGAAGAGAGATGGGAAAAGAGAAAAAAAAGAGGAGAAAAGAAAAGAGAAAAGAAGAGGAAAGAAGAGAAACGTGAAAAGAGAAAAAAGAATTGAAAAAAGAAAAGAGAAGAAGAGAAAAGAGAGAAGAGAAAAGAAGAGAAAAGAGAAAAGAAAAAAGAAGAGAAAAGGGAAAAGAGAAGAGAGAAAAGAAGAGAAAAGAGAAAAGGGAAAAGAGAAAAGAAGAGGAAAAAAGAGAAAAATGGAATGAGAAAAAAGAAGAGAAAAGGAGAGAAATGGGAAAAGAGAAAAAAGGAGAAAAGAAGAGGAAAGAAGAGGAAAAAAGAGAAAAGAAAAAAAGAGAAAAGAAGAGAATAGATGAGAAAAGAGAAAAGAAGAGAAAAGAGAAAAGACAAAAGACAAAAGAAGAGAAAAGAGAAAAGAGAAAAGACTGGAAAAGAAGAGAAAAGGCAAAAGGGAAAAGAGAAAAGAAGGGGAAAGAAGAGAAAAATGGAATGAGAAAAAAGAAGAGGAAAGAATAGAAAAGAGAAAAGAGTAAAGAAGAGCAAAGGGAAAGAATGAAAAAGAGAAAAGAAGAGGACAGAAGAGAAACGTCAAAAGAGAAAAAAGAAGAAGTGAAAAAAGAAAAGAGAAGAAGAGAAAAGAGAGATGAGAAAAGAAGAGAAAAGAGAAAAGAAGAGAATAGATCAGAAAAGAGAAAAGAAGAGAAAAGAGAAAAGACAAAAGAAGAGAAAAGAGAAAAGAGAAAAGACTGGAAAAGAAGAGAAAAGGGAAATGAGAAAAGAAGAGTGCAGAAGAGAAATGTGAAAAGAGAAAAAAGAAGTGAAAAAAGAAAAGACAAGAAGAGAAAAGAGAAAAGAGCAAAGAAGAGAAAAGGAGAGAAATGGTAAAAAGAGAAAAAAGGAGAAAAGAAGTGAAAAGAAGAGGAAAAAAGAGAAAAGAGAAAAGAAGAGAAAAGGGAAACGAGAAATAAAGAGAAAAGAAGGGGAAAGAAGAGAAATGTGAAAAGAGAAAAAAAGAGGAGAAAAGAGAAAAGAGAAAAGAAGAGGAAAGGAGAGAAACGTGAAAAGAGAAAAAAGAAGTGAAAAAAGAAAAGAGAAGAAGAGAAAAGAGAGAAGAGAAAAGAAGAGAAAAGAGAAAAGAAAAAAGAAGAGAAAAGGGAAAAGAGAAGAGAGAAAAGAAGAGAAAAGAGAAAAGGGAAAAGAGAAAAGAGGAGGAAAAAAGAGAAAAATGGAATCAGAAAAAAGAAGAGAAAAGGAGAGAAATGGGAAAAGAGAAAAAAGGAGAAAAGAAGAGAAAAGAAGAGGAAAGAAGAGAAAAGAGAAAAGAGAAAAGAAGAGAAAAGCGAAATGAGAAAAGAAGAGAAAAATAGAGAAAAGAGAAAAGGGAAAAGACAAAAGAGAAAAGTGAAAAGAAGAGAAAAGGGAAATGAGAAGAGAAGAGAAAAGAAGACAATAGAGAAACGAGAAAAGAAGAGAAAAGAAGAGAAAAGAGAAAAGGGAAATGAGAAAAGAAGAGGACAGAAGAGAAATGTGAAAAGAGAAAAAAGAAGAAGTGAAAAAAGAAGAGAAGAAGAGAACAGAGAGATGAGAAAAGAAGAGAAAAGAGAAAAGAAGAGAATATATCAGAAAAGAGAAAAGAAGAGAAAAGACAAAAGAAGAGAAAAGAGAAAAGAGAAAAGACTGGAAACGAAGAGAAAAGGGAAATGAGAAAAGAAGAGTGCAGAAGAGAAATGTGAAAAGAGAAATAAAAAGAAGTGAAAAAAGAAAAGAGAAGAAGAGAAAAGAGAAAAGAGGAAAGAAGAGAAAAGGAGAGAAATGGGAAAAGAGAAAAAAGGAGAAAAGAAGAGAAAAGAAGAGGAAAAAAGAGAAAAGAGAAAAGAAGAGAAAAGGGAAAAGACAAAAGACAAAAGAAGAGAAAAGAGAAAAGAGAAAAGACTGGAAATGAAGAGAAAAGGGAAAAGGGAAAAGAGAAAAGAAGGGGAAAGAAGAGAAAAATGGAATGAGAAAAAAGAAGAGGAAAGAATAGAAAAGAGAAAAGAGTAAAGAAGAGCAAAGGGAACGAATGAAGAAGAGAAAAGAAGAGGACAGAAGAGAAACGTCAAAAGAGAAAAAAGAAGAAGTGAAAAAAGAAAAGAGAAGAAGAGAAAAGAGAGATGAGAAAAGAAGAGAAAAGAAGAGAATAGATCAGAAAAGAGAAAAGAAGAGAAAAGAGAAAAGACAAAAGAAGAGAAAAGAGAAAAGAGAAAAGACTGGAAAAGAAGAGAAAAGGGAAATGAGAAAAGAAGAGTGCAGAAGAGAAATGTGAAAAGAGAAAAAAGAAGAAGTGAAAAAAGAAAAGAGAAGAGAAAAGAGAAAAGAGGAAAGAAGAGAAAAGGAGAGAAATGGTAAAAAGAGAAAAAAGGAGAAAAGAAGAGAAAAGATGAGGAAAAAAGAGAAAAGAGAAAAGAAGAGAAAAGGTAAATGAGAAATAAAGAGAAAAGAAGAGGAAAGAAGAGAGATGGGAAAAGAGAAAAAAAAGAGGAGAAAAGAAAAGAGAAAAGAAGAGGAAAGAAGAGAAACGTGAAAAGAGAAAAAAGAATTGAAAAAAGAAAAGAGAAGAAGAGAAAAGAGAGAAGAGAAAAGAAGAGAAAAGAGAAAAGAAAAAAGAAGAGAAAAGGGAAAAGAGAAGAGAGAAAAGAAGAGAAAAGAGAAAAGGGAAAAGAGAAAAGAAGAGGAAAAAAGAGAAAAATGGAATGAGAAAAAAGAAGAGAAAAGGAGAGAAATGGGAAAAGAGAAAAATGGAATGAGAAAAAAGAAGAGAAAAGGAGAGAAATGGGAAAAGAGAAAAAAGGAGAAAAGAAGAGGAAAGAAGAGGAAAGAAGAGAAACGTGAAAAGAGAAAAAAGAAGTGTAAAAAGAAAAGAGAAGAAGAGAAAAGAGAGAAGAGAAAAGAAGAGAAAAGAGAAAAGAAAAAAGAAGAGAAAAGGGAAAAGAGAAGAGAGAAAAGAAGAGAAAAGAGAAAAGGGAAAAGAGAAAAGAGGAGGAAAAAAGAGAAAAACGGAATCAGAAAAATGAAGAGAAAAGGAGAGAAATGGGAAAAGAGAAAAAAGGAGAAAAGAAGAGAAAAGAAGAGGAAAAAAGAGAAAAATGGAATGAGAAAAAAGAAGAGAAAAGGAGAGAAATGGGAAAAGAGAAAAGAAGAGCAAAGGGAAAGAATGAAGAAGAGAAAAGAAGAGGACAGAAGAGAAACGTGAAAAGAGAAAAAAGGAGAAAAGAGAGAAGAGAAAAGAAGAGAAAAGAGAAAAGAAAAAAGAAGAGAAAAGGGAAAAGAGAAGAGAGAAAAGAAGAGAATAGAGAAAAGAGAAAAGAAGAGAAAAGGGAAATGAGAAATAAAGAGAAAAGAAGAGGAAAGAAGAGAGATGTGAAAAGAGAAAAAAATGAGGAGAAAAGAAAAGAGAAAAGAAGAGGAAAGAAGAGAAACGTGAAAAGAGAAAAAAAAGTGAAAAAAGAAAAGAGAAGAAGAGAAAAGAGAGAAGAGAAAAGAAGAGAAAAGAGAAAAGAAAAAAGAAGAGAAAAGGGAAAAGAGAAGAGAGAAAAGAAGAGAACAGAGAAAAGAGGAAAGAAGAGAAAAGGAGAGAAATGGGAAAAGAGAAAAAAGGATAAAAGAAGAGAAAAGAAGAGGAAAAAAGAGAAAAGAGAAAAGAAGAGAAAAGGGAAAAGACAAAAGACAAAAGAAGAGAAAAGAGAAAAGAGAAAAGACTGGAAATGAAGAGAAAAGGGAAAAGGGAAAAGAGAAAAGAAGGGGAAAGAAGAGAAAATGGAATGAGAAAAAAGAAGAGGAAAGAATAGAAAAGAGAAAAGAGTAAAGAAGAGCAAAGGGAAAGAATGAAGAAGAGAAAAGAAGAGGACAGAAGAGAAACGTGAAAAGAGAAAAAAGAAGAAGTGAAAAAAGAAAAGAGAAGAAGAGAAAAGAGAGATGAGAAAAGAAGAGAAAAGAGAAAAGAAGAGAATAGATCAGAAAAGAGAAAAGAAGAGAAAAGAGAAAAGACAAAAGAAGAGAAAAGAGAAAAGAGAAAAGACTGGAAAAGAAGAGAAAAGGGAAATGAGAAAAGAAGAGTGCAGAAGAGAAATGTGAAAAGAGAAAAAAGAAGTGAAAAAAGAAAAGACAAGAAGAGAAAAGAGAAAAGAGGAAAGAAGAGAAAAGGAGAGAAATGGGAAAAGAGAAAAAAGGAGAAAAGACGAGAAAAGAAGAGGAAAAAAGAGAAAAGAGAAAAGAAGAGAAAAGGGAAACGAGAAATAAAGAGAAAAGAAGGGGAAAGAAGAGAAATGTGAAAAGAGAAAAAAAGAGGAGAAAAGAGAAAAGAGAAAAGAAGAGGAAAGAAGAGAAACGTGAAAAGAGAAAAAAGAATTGAAAAAAGAAAAGAGAAGAAGAGAAAAGAGAGAAGAGAAAAGAAGAGAAAAGAGAAAAGAAAAAAGAAGAGAAAAGGGAAAAGAGAAGAGAGAAAAGAAGAGAAAAGAGAAAAGCGGAAAGAAGAGAAAAGGAGAGAAATGGGAAAAGAGAAAAAAGGAGAAAAGAAGAGAAAAGAAGAGGAAAAAAGAGAAAAGAGAAAAGAAGAGAAAAGGGAAACGAGAAATAAAGAGAAAAGAAGGGGAAAGAAGAGAAACGTGAAAAGAGAAAAAAGAAGTGAAAAAAGAAAAGAGAAGAAGAGAAAAGAGAGAAGAGAAAAGAAGAGAAAAGAGAAAAGAAAAAAGAAGAGAAAAGGGAAAAGAGAAGAGAGAAAAGAAGAGAAAAGAGAAAAGAGGAAAGAAGAGAAAAGGAGAGAAATGGGAAAAGAGAAAAAAGGAGAAAAGAAGAGAAAAGAAGAGGAAAAAAGAGAAAAGAGAAAAGAAGAGAAAAGGGAAAAGACAAAAGACAAAAGAAGAGAAAAGAGAAAAGAGAAAAGACTGGAAATGAAGAGAAAAGGGAAAAGGGAAAAGAGAAAAGAAGGGGAAAGAAGAGAAAATGGAATGAGAAAAAAGAAGAGGAAAGAATAGAAAAGAGAAAAGAGTAAAGAAGAGCAAAGGGAAAGAATGAAGAAGAGAAAAGAAGAGGACAGAAGAGAAACGTCAAAAGAGAAAAAAGAAGAAGTGAAAAAAGAAAAGAGAAGAAGAGAAAAGAGAGATGAGAAAAGAAGAGAAAAGAGAAAAGAAGAGAATAGATCAGAAAAGAGAAAAGAAGAGAAAAGAGAAAAGACAAAAGAAGAGAAAAGAGAAAAGAGAAAAGACTGGAAAAGAAGAGAAAAGGGAAATGAGAAAAGAAGAGTGCAGAAGAGAAATGTGAAAAGAGAAAAAAGAAGTGAAAAAAGAAAAGACAAGAAGAGAAAAGAGAAAAGAGGAAAGAAGAGAAAAGGAGAGAAATGGGAAAAGAGAAAGAAGGAGAAAAGAAGAGGAAAAAAGAGAAAAGAGAAAAGAAGAGAAAAGGGAAACGAGAAATAAAGAGAAAAGAAGAGGAAAGAAGAGAAATGTGAAAAGAGAAAAAAAGAGGAGAAAAGAGAAAAGAGAAAAGAAGAGGAAAGAAAGGAAACGTGAAAAGAGAAAAAAGAAGTGTAAAAAGAAAAGAGAAGAAGAGAAAAGAGAGAAGAGAAAAGAAGAGAAAAGAGAAAAGAAAAAAGAAGAGAAAAGGGAAAAGAGAAGAGAGAAAAGAAGAGAAAAGAGAATTGGGAAAAGAGAAAAGAGGAGGAAAAAAGAGAAAAATGGAATCAGAAAAAAGAAGAGAAAAGGAGGGAAATGGGAAAAGAGAAAAAAGGATAAAAAAAGAGAAAAGAAGAGGAAAGAAGAGAAAAGAGAAAAGAGAAAAGAAGAGAAAAGGAGAGAAATGGGAAAAGAGAAAAAAGGAGAAAAGAAGAGAAAAGAAGAGGAAAAAAGAGAAAAGAGAAAAGAAGAGAAAAGGGAAACGAGAAATAAAGAGAAAAGAAGGGGAAAGAAGAGAAATGTGAAAAGAGAAAAAAAGAGGAGAAAAGAGAAAAGAGAAAAGAAGAGGAAAGAAGAGAAACGTGAAAAGAGAAAAAAGAAGTGAAAAAAGAAAAGAGAAGAAGAGAAAAGAGAGAAGAGAAAAGAAGAGAAAAGAGAAAAGAAAAAAGAAGAGAAAAGGGAAAAGAGAAGAGAGAAAAGAAGAGAAAAGAGAAAAGAGAAAAGACTGGAAAAGAAGAGAAAAGAAGAGGAAAAAAGAGAAAAGAGAAAAGAAGAGAAAAGGGAAAAGACAAAAGACAAAAGAAGAGAAAAGAGAAAAGAGAAAAGACTGGAAATGAAGAGAAAAGGGAAAAGGGAAAAGAGAAAAGAAGGGGAAAGAAGAGAAAAATGGAATGAGAAAAAAGAAGAGGAAAGAATAGAAAAGAGAAAAGAGTAAAGAAGAGCAAAGGGAAAGAATGAAGAAGAGAAAAGAAGAGGACAGAAGAGAAACGTCAAAAGAGAAAAAAGAAGAAGTGAAAAAAGAAAAGAGAAGAAGAGAAAAGAGAGATGAGAAAAGAAGAGAAAAGAAGAGAATAGATCAGAAAAGAGAAAAGAAGAGAAAAGAGAAAAGACAAAAGAAGAGAAAAGAGAAAAGAGAAAAGACTGGAAAAGAAGAGAAAAGGGAAATGAGAAAAGAAGAGTGCAGAAGAGAAATGTGAAAAGAGAAAAAAGAAGAAGTGAAAAAAGAAAAGAGAAGAGAAAAGAGAAAAGAGGAAAGAAGAGAAAAGGAGAGAAATTGGAAAAGAGAAAAAAGGAGAAAAGAAGAGAAAAGAAGAGGAAAAAAGAGAAAAGAGAAAAGAAGAGAAAAGGGAAATGAGAAATAAAGAGAAAAGAAGAGGAAAGAAGAGAGATGGGAAAAGAGAAAAAAAAGAGGAGAAAAGAAAAGAGAAAAGAAGAGGAAAGAAGAGAAACGTGAAAAGAGAAAAAAGAATTGAAAAAAGAAAAGAGAAGAAGAGAAAAGAGAGAAGAGAAAAGAAGAGAAAAGAGAAAAGAAAAAAGAAGAGAAAAGGGAAAAGAGAAGAGAGAAAAGAAGAGAAAAGAGAAAAGGGAAAAGAGAAAAGAAGAGGAAAAAAGAGAAAAATGGAATGAGAAAAAAGAAGAGAAAAGGAGAGAAATGGGAAAAGAGAAAAAAGGAGAAAAGAAGAGGAAAGAAGAGGAAAAAAGAGAAAAGAAAAAAAGAGAAAAGAAGAGAATAGATGAGAAAAGAGAAAAGAAGAGAAAAGAGAAAAGACAAAAGACAAAAGAAGAGAAAAGAGAAAAGAGAAAAGACTGGAAAAGAAGAGAAAAGGCAAAAGGGAAAAGAGAAAAGAAGGGGAAAGAAGAGAAAAATGGAATGAGAAAAAAGAAGAGGAAAGAATAGAAAAGAGAAAAGAGTAAAGAAGAGCAAAGGGAAAGAATGAAAAAGAGAAAAGAAGAGGACAGAAGAGAAACGTCAAAAGAGAAAAAAGAAGAAGTGAAAAAAGAAAAGAGAAGAAGAGAAAAGAGAGATGAGAAAAGAAGAGAAAAGAGAAAAGAAGAGAATAGATCAGAAAAGAGAAAAGAAGAGAAAAGAGAAAAGACAAAAGAAGAGAAAAGAGAAAAGAGAAAAGACTGGAAAAGAAGAGAAAAGGGAAATGAGAAAAGAAGAGTGCAGAAGAGAAATGTGAAAAGAGAAAAAAGAAGTGAAAAAAGAAAAGACAAGAAGAGAAAAGAGAAAAGAGCAAAGAAGAGAAAAGGAGAGAAATGGTAAAAAGAGAAAAAAGGAGAAAAGAAGTGAAAAGAAGAGGAAAAAAGAGAAAAGAGAAAAGAAGAGAAAAGGGAAACGAGAAATAAAGAGAAAAGAAGGGGAAAGAAGAGAAATGTGAAAAGAGAAAAAAAGAGGAGAAAAGAGAAAAGAGAAAAGAAGAGGAAAGGAGAGAAACGTGAAAAGAGAAAAAAGAAGTGAAAAAAGAAAAGAGAAGAAGAGAAAAGAGAGAAGAGAAAAGAAGAGAAAAGAGAAAAGAAAAAAGAAGAGAAAAGGGAAAAGAGAAGAGAGAAAAGAAGAGAAAAGAGAAAAGGGAAAAGAGAAAAGAGGAGGAAAAAAGAGAAAAATGGAATCAGAAAAAAGAAGAGAAAAGGAGAGAAATGGGAAAAGAGAAAAAAGGAGAAAAGAAGAGAAAAGAAGAGGAAAGAAGAGAAAAGAGAAAAGAGAAAAGAAGAGAAAAGCGAAATGAGAAAAGAAGAGAAAAATAGAGAAAAGAGAAAAGGGAAAAGACAAAAGAGAAAAGTGAAAAGAAGAGAAAAGGGAAATGAGAAGAGAAGAGAAAAGAAGACAATAGAGAAACGAGAAAAGAAGAGAAAAGAAGAGAAAAGAGAAAAGGGAAATGAGAAAAGAAGAGGACAGAAGAGAAATGTGAAAAGAGAAAAAAGAAGAAGTGAAAAAAGAAGAGAAGAAGAGAACAGAGAGATGAGAAAAGAAGAGAAAAGAGAAAAGAAGAGAATATATCAGAAAAGAGAAAAGAAGAGAAAAGACAAAAGAAGAGAAAAGAGAAAAGAGAAAAGACTGGAAACGAAGAGAAAAGGGAAATGAGAAAAGAAGAGTGCAGAAGAGAAATGTGAAAAGAGAAATAAAAAGAAGTGAAAAAAGAAAAGAGAAGAAGAGAAAAGAGAAAAGAGGAAAGAAGAGAAAAGGAGAGAAATGGGAAAAGAGAAAAAAGGAGAAAAGAAGAGAAAAGAAGAGGAAAAAAGAGAAAAGAGAAAAGAAGAGAAAAGGGAAAAGACAAAAGACAAAAGAAGAGAAAAGAGAAAAGAGAAAAGACTGGAAATGAAGAGAAAAGGGAAAAGGGAAAAGAGAAAAGAAGGGGAAAGAAGAGAAAAATGGAATGAGAAAAAAGAAGAGGAAAGAATAGAAAAGAGAAAAGAGTAAAGAAGAGCAAAGGGAACGAATGAAGAAGAGAAAAGAAGAGGACAGAAGAGAAACGTCAAAAGAGAAAAAAGAAGAAGTGAAAAAAGAAAAGAGAAGAAGAGAAAAGAGAGATGAGAAAAGAAGAGAAAAGAAGAGAATAGATCAGAAAAGAGAAAAGAAGAGAAAAGAGAAAAGACAAAAGAAGAGAAAAGAGAAAAGAGAAAAGACTGGAAAAGAAGAGAAAAGGGAAATGAGAAAAGAAGAGTGCAGAAGAGAAATGTGAAAAGAGAAAAAAGAAGAAGTGAAAAAAGAAAAGAGAAGAGAAAAGAGAAAAGAGGAAAGAAGAGAAAAGGAGAGAAATGGTAAAAAGAGAAAAAAGGAGAAAAGAAGAGAAAAGATGAGGAAAAAAGAGAAAAGAGAAAAGAAGAGAAAAGGTAAATGAGAAATAAAGAGAAAAGAAGAGGAAAGAAGAGAGATGGGAAAAGAGAAAAAAAAGAGGAGAAAAGAAAAGAGAAAAGAAGAGGAAAGAAGAGAAACGTGAAAAGAGAAAAAAGAATTGAAAAAAGAAAAGAGAAGAAGAGAAAAGAGAGAAGAGAAAAGAAGAGAAAAGAGAAAAGAAAAAAGAAGAGAAAAGGGAAAAGAGAAGAGAGAAAAGAAGAGAAAAGAGAAAAGGGAAAAGAGAAAAGAAGAGGAAAAAAGAGAAAAATGGAATGAGAAAAAAGAAGAGAAAAGGAGAGAAATGGGAAAAGAGAAAAATGGAATGAGAAAAAAGAAGAGAAAAGGAGAGAAATGGGAAAAGAGAAAAAAGGAGAAAAGAAGAGGAAAGAAGAGGAAAGAAGAGAAACGTGAAAAGAGAAAAAAGAAGTGTAAAAAGAAAAGAGAAGAAGAGAAAAGAGAGAAGAGAAAAGAAGAGAAAAGAGAAAAGAAAAAAGAAGAGAAAAGGGAAAAGAGAAGAGAGAAAAGAAGAGAAAAGAGAAAAGGGAAAAGAGAAAAGAGGAGGAAAAAAGAGAAAAACGGAATCAGAAAAATGAAGAGAAAAGGAGAGAAATGGGAAAAGAGAAAAAAGGAGAAAAGAAGAGAAAAGAAGAGGAAAAAAGAGAAAAATGGAATGAGAAAAAAGAAGAGAAAAGGAGAGAAATGGGAAAAGAGAAAAGAAGAGCAAAGGGAAAGAATGAAGAAGAGAAAAGAAGAGGACAGAAGAGAAACGTGAAAAGAGAAAAAAGGAGAAAAGAGAGAAGAGAAAAGAAGAGAAAAGAGAAAAGAAAAAAGAAGAGAAAAGGGAAAAGAGAAGAGAGAAAAGAAGAGAATAGAGAAAAGAGAAAAGAAGAGAAAAGGGAAATGAGAAATAAAGAGAAAAGAAGAGGAAAGAAGAGAGATGTGAAAAGAGAAAAAAATGAGGAGAAAAGAAAAGAGAAAAGAAGAGGAAAGAAGAGAAACGTGAAAAGAGAAAAAAAAGTGAAAAAAGAAAAGAGAAGAAGAGAAAAGAGAGAAGAGAAAAGAAGAGAAAAGAGAAAAGAAAAAAGAAGAGAAAAGGGAAAAGAGAAGAGAGAAAAGAAGAGAACAGAGAAAAGAGGAAAGAAGAGAAAAGGAGAGAAATGGGAAAAGAGAAAAAAGGATAAAAGAAGAGAAAAGAAGAGGAAAAAAGAGAAAAGAGAAAAGAAGAGAAAAGGGAAAAGACAAAAGACAAAAGAAGAGAAAAGAGAAAAGAGAAAAGACTGGAAATGAAGAGAAAAGGGAAAAGGGAAAAGAGAAAAGAAGGGGAAAGAAGAGAAAATGGAATGAGAAAAAAGAAGAGGAAAGAATAGAAAAGAGAAAAGAGTAAAGAAGAGCAAAGGGAAAGAATGAAGAAGAGAAAAGAAGAGGACAGAAGAGAAACGTGAAAAGAGAAAAAAGAAGAAGTGAAAAAAGAAAAGAGAAGAAGAGAAAAGAGAGATGAGAAAAGAAGAGAAAAGAGAAAAGAAGAGAATAGATCAGAAAAGAGAAAAGAAGAGAAAAGAGAAAAGACAAAAGAAGAGAAAAGAGAAAAGAGAAAAGACTGGAAAAGAAGAGAAAAGGGAAATGAGAAAAGAAGAGTGCAGAAGAGAAATGTGAAAAGAGAAAAAAGAAGTGAAAAAAGAAAAGACAAGAAGAGAAAAGAGAAAAGAGGAAAGAAGAGAAAAGGAGAGAAATGGGAAAAGAGAAAAAAGGAGAAAAGACGAGAAAAGAAGAGGAAAAAAGAGAAAAGAGAAAAGAAGAGAAAAGGGAAACGAGAAATAAAGAGAAAAGAAGGGGAAAGAAGAGAAATGTGAAAAGAGAAAAAAAGAGGAGAAAAGAGAAAAGAGAAAAGAAGAGGAAAGAAGAGAAACGTGAAAAGAGAAAAAAGAATTGAAAAAAGAAAAGAGAAGAAGAGAAAAGAGAGAAGAGAAAAGAAGAGAAAAGAGAAAAGAAAAAAGAAGAGAAAAGGGAAAAGAGAAGAGAGAAAAGAAGAGAAAAGAGAAAAGCGGAAAGAAGAGAAAAGGAGAGAAATGGGAAAAGAGAAAAAAGGAGAAAAGAAGAGAAAAGAAGAGGAAAAAAGAGAAAAGAGAAAAGAAGAGAAAAGGGAAACGAGAAATAAAGAGAAAAGAAGGGGAAAGAAGAGAAACGTGAAAAGAGAAAAAAGAAGTGAAAAAAGAAAAGAGAAGAAGAGAAAAGAGAGAAGAGAAAAGAAGAGAAAAGAGAAAAGAAAAAAGAAGAGAAAAGGGAAAAGAGAAGAGAGAAAAGAAGAGAAAAGAGAAAAGAGGAAAGAAGAGAAAAGGAGAGAAATGGGAAAAGAGAAAAAAGGAGAAAAGAAGAGAAAAGAAGAGGAAAAAAGAGAAAAGAGAAAAGAAGAGAAAAGGGAAAAGACAAAAGACAAAAGAAGAGAAAAGAGAAAAGAGAAAAGACTGGAAATGAAGAGAAAAGGGAAAAGGGAAAAGAGAAAAGAAGGGGAAAGAAGAGAAAATGGAATGAGAAAAAAGAAGAGGAAAGAATAGAAAAGAGAAAAGAGTAAAGAAGAGCAAAGGGAAAGAATGAAGAAGAGAAAAGAAGAGGACAGAAGAGAAACGTCAAAAGAGAAAAAAGAAGAAGTGAAAAAAGAAAAGAGAAGAAGAGAAAAGAGAGATGAGAAAAGAAGAGAAAAGAGAAAAGAAGAGAATAGATCAGAAAAGAGAAAAGAAGAGAAAAGAGAAAAGACAAAAGAAGAGAAAAGAGAAAAGAGAAAAGACTGGAAAAGAAGAGAAAAGGGAAATGAGAAAAGAAGAGTGCAGAAGAGAAATGTGAAAAGAGAAAAAAGAAGTGAAAAAAGAAAAGACAAGAAGAGAAAAGAGAAAAGAGGAAAGAAGAGAAAAGGAGAGAAATGGGAAAAGAGAAAGAAGGAGAAAAGAAGAGGAAAAAAGAGAAAAGAGAAAAGAAGAGAAAAGGGAAACGAGAAATAAAGAGAAAAGAAGAGGAAAGAAGAGAAATGTGAAAAGAGAAAAAAAGAGGAGAAAAGAGAAAAGAGAAAAGAAGAGGAAAGAAAGGAAACGTGAAAAGAGAAAAAAGAAGTGTAAAAAGAAAAGAGAAGAAGAGAAAAGAGAGAAGAGAAAAGAAGAGAAAAGAGAAAAGAAAAAAGAAGAGAAAAGGGAAAAGAGAAGAGAGAAAAGAAGAGAAAAGAGAATTGGGAAAAGAGAAAAGAGGAGGAAAAAAGAGAAAAATGGAATCAGAAAAAAGAAGAGAAAAGGAGGGAAATGGGAAAAGAGAAAAAAGGATAAAAAAAGAGAAAAGAAGAGGAAAGAAGAGAAAAGAGAAAAGAGAAAAGAAGAGAAAAGGAGAGAAATGGGAAAAGAGAAAAAAGGAGAAAAGAAGAGAAAAGAAGAGGAAAAAAGAGAAAAGAGAAAAGAAGAGAAAAGGGAAACGAGAAATAAAGAGAAAAGAAGGGGAAAGAAGAGAAATGTGAAAAGAGAAAAAAAGAGGAGAAAAGAGAAAAGAGAAAAGAAGAGGAAAGAAGAGAAACGTGAAAAGAGAAAAAAGAAGTGAAAAAAGAAAAGAGAAGAAGAGAAAAGAGAGAAGAGAAAAGAAGAGAAAAGAGAAAAGAAAAAAGAAGAGAAAAGGGAAAAGAGAAGAGAGAAAAGAAGAGAAAAGAGAAAAGGGAAAAGAGAAAAGAGGAGGAAAAAAGAGAAAAATGGAATCAGAAAAAAGAAGAGAAAAGGAGAGAAATGGGAAAAGAGAAAAAAGGAGAAAAGAAGAGAAAAGAAGAGGAAAGAAGAGAAAAGAGAAAAGAGAAAAGAAGAGAAAAGCGAAATGAGAAAAGAAGAGAAAAATAGAGAAAAGAGAAAAGGGAAAAGACAAAAGAGAAAAGTGAAAAGAAGAGAAAAGGGAAATGAGAAGAGAAGAGAAAAGAAGACAATAGAGAAACGAGAAAAGAAGAGAAAAGAAGAGAAAAGAGAAAAGGGAAATGAGAAAAGAAGAGGACAGAAGAGAAATGTGAAAAGAGAAAAAAGAAGAAGTGAAAAAAGAAGAGAAGAAGAGAAAAGAGAGATGAGAAAAGAAGAGAAAAGAGAAAAGAAGAGAATAGATCAGAAAAGAGAAAAGAAGAGAAAAGACAAAAGAAGAGAAAAGAGAAAAGAGAAAAGACTGGAAACGAAGAGAAAGGGAAATGAGAAAAGAAGAGTGCAGAAGAGAAATGTGAAAAGAGAAATAAGAAGAAGTGAAAAAAGAAAAGAGAAGAAGAGAAAAGAGAAAAGAGGAAAGAAGAGAAAAGGAGAGAAATGGGAAAAGAGAAAAAAGGAGAAAAGAAGAGAAAAGAAGAGGAAAAAAGAGAAAAGAGAAAAGAAGAGAAAAGGGAAAAGACAAAAGACAAAAGAAGAGAAAAGAGAAAAGAGAAAAGACTGGAAATGAAGAGAAAAGGGAAAAGGGAAAAGAGAAAAGAAGGGGAAAGAAGAGAAAAATGGAATGAGAAAAAAGAAGAGGAAAGAATAGAAAAGAGAAAAGAGTAAAGAAGAGCAAAGGGAAAGAATGAAGAAGAGAAAACAAGAGGACAGAAGAGAAACGTCAAAAGAGAAAAAAGAAGAAGTGAAAAAAGAAAAGAGAAGAAGAGAAAAGAGAGATGAGAAAAGAAGAGAAAAGAAGAGAATAGATCAGAAAAGAGAAAAGAAGAGAAAAGAGAAAAGACAAAAGAAGAGAAAAGAGAAAAGAGAAAAGACTGGAAAAGAAGAGAAAAGGGAAATGAGAAAAGAAGAGTGCAGAAGAGAAATGTGAAAAGAGAAAAAAGAAGAAGTGAAAAAAGAAATGAGAAGAGAAAAGAGAAAAGAGGAAAGAAGAGAAAAGGAGAGAAATGGTAAAAAGAGAAAAAAGGAGAAAAGAAGAGAAAAGATGAGGAAAAAAGAGAAAAGAGAAAAGAAGAGAAAAGGTAAATGAGAAATAAAGAGAAAAGAAGAGGAAAGAAGAGAGATGGGAAAAGAGAAAAAAAAGAGGAGAAAAGAAAAGAGAAAAGAAGAGGAAAGAAGAGAAACGTGAAAAGAGAAAATAGAATTGAAAAAAGAAAAGAGAAGAAGAGAAAAGAGAGAAGAGAAAAGAAGAGAAAAGAGAAAAGAAAAAAGAAGAGAAAAGGGAAAAGAGAAGAGAGAAAAGAAGAGAAAAGAGAAAAGGGAAAAGAGAAAAGAAGAGGAAAAAAGAGAAAAATGGAATGAGAAAAAAGAAGAGAAAAGGAGAGAAATGGGAAAAGAGAAAAATGGAATGAGAAAAAAGAAGAGAAAAGGAGAGAAATGGGAAAAGAGAAAGAAGGAGAAAAGAAGAGGAAAGAAGAGGAAAAAAGAGAAAAGAAAAAAAGAGAAAAGAAGAGAATAGATGAGAAAAGAGAAAAGAAGAGAAAAGACAAAAGACAAAAGACAAAAGAAGAGAAAAGAGAAAAGACTGGAAAAGAAGAGAAAAGGCAAAAGGGAAAAGAGAAAAGAAGGGGAAAGAAGAGAAAAATGGAATGAGAAAAAAGAAGAGGAAAGAATAGAAAAGAGAAAAGAGTAAAGAAGAGCAAAGGGTAAGAATGAAAAAGAGAAAAGAAGAGGACAGAAGAGAAATGGGAAAAGAGAAAAAAGGAGAAAAGAAGAGAAAAGAAGAGGAAAAAAGAGAAAAGAGAAAAGAAGAGAAAAGGGAAAAGACAAAAGACAAAAGAAGAGAAAAGATAAAAGAGAAAAGACTGGAAATGAAGAGAAAAGGGAAAAGGGAAAAGAGAAAAGAAGGGGAAAGAAGAGAAAAATGGAATGAGAAAAAAGAAGAGGAAAGAATAGAAAAGAGAAAAGAGTAAAGAAGAGCAAAGGGAAAGAATGAAGAAGAGAAAAGAAGAGGACAGAAGAGAAACGTCAAAAGAGAAAAAAGAAGAAGTGAAAAAAGAAAAGAGAAGAAGAGAAAAGAGAGATGAGAAAAGAAGAGAAAAGAAGAGAATAGATCAGAAAAGAGAAAAGAAGAGAAAAGAGAAAAGACAAAAGAAGAGAAAAGAGAAAAGAGAAAAGACTGGAAAAGAAGAGAAAAGGGAAATGAGAAAAGAAGAGTGCAGAAGAGAAATGTGAAAAGAGAAAAAAGAAGTGAAAAAAGAAAAGACAAGAAGAGAAAAGAGAAAAGAGGAAAGAACAGAAAAGGAGAGAAATGGGAAAAGAGAAAGAAGGAGAAAAGAAGAGGAAAAAAGAGAAAAGAGAAAAGAAGAGAAAAGGGAAACGAGAAATAAAGAGAAAAGAAGGGGAAAGAAGAGAAATGTGAAAAGAGAAAAAAAGAGGAGAAAAGAGAAAAGAGAAAAGAAGAGGAAAGAAGAGAAACGTGAAAAGAGAAAAAAGAAGTGTAAAAAGAAAAGAGAAGAAGAGAAAAGAGAGAAGAGAAAAGAAGAGAAAAGAGAAAAGAAAAAAGAAGAGAAAAGGGAAAAGAGAAGAGAGAAAAGAAGAGAAAAGAGAAAAGGGAAAAGAGAAAAGAGGAGGAAAAAAGAGAGAAACGGAATCAGAAAAAAGAAGAGAAAAGGAGAGAAATGGGAAAAGAGAAAAAAGGAGAAAAGAAGAGAAAAGAAGAGGAAAAAAGAGAAGAATGGAATGAGAAAAAAGAAGAGAAAAGGAGAGAAATGGGAAAAGAGAAAAAAGGAGAAAAGAAGAGGAAAGAAGAGGAAAAAAGAGAAAAGAAAAAAAGAGAAAAGAAGAGAATAGATGAGAAAAGAGAAAAGAAGAGAAAAGAGAAAAGACAAAAGACAAAAGAAGAGAAAAGAGAAAAGAGAAAAGACTGGAAATGAAGAGAAAAGGCAAAAGGGAAAAGAGAAAAGAAGGGGAAAGAAGAGAAAATGGAATGAGAAAAAAGAAGAGGAAAGAATAGAAAAGAGAAAAGAGTAAAGAAGAGCAAAGGGAAAGAATGAAAAAGAGAAAAGAAGAGGACAGAAGAGAAACGTCAAAAGAGAAAAAAGAAGAAGTGAAAAAAGAAAAGAGAAGAAGAGAATAGAGAGATGAGAAAAGAAGAGAATAGATCAGAAAAGAGAAAAGAAGAGAAAAGAGAAAAGACAAAAGAAGAGAAAAGAGAAAAGAGAAAAGACTGGAAAAGAAGAGAAAAGGGAAATGAGAAAAGAAGAGTGCAGAAGAGAAATGTGAAAAGAGAAAAAAGAAGTGAAAAAAGAAAAGACAAGAAGAGAAAAGAGAAAAGAGGAAAGAAGAGAAAAGGAGAGAAATGGGAAAAGAGAAAAAAGGAGAAAAGACGAGAAAAGAAGAGGAAAAAAGAGAAAAGAGAAAAGAAGAGAAAAGGGAAACGAGAAATAAAGAGAAAAGAAGGGGAAAGAAGAGAAATGTGAAAAGAGAAAAAAAGAGGAGAAAAGAGAAAAGAGAAAAGAAGAGGAAAGAAGAGAAACGTGAAAAGAGAAAAAAGAAGTGAAAAAAGAAAAGAGAAGAAGAGAAAAGAGAGAAGAGAAAAGAAGAGAAAAGAGAAAAGAAAAAAGAAGAGAAAAGGGAAAAGAGAAGAGAGAAAAGAAGAGAAAAGAGAAAAGAGGAAAGAAGAGAAAAGGAGAGAAATGGGAAAAGAGAAAAAAGGAGAAAAGAAGAGAAAAGAAGAGGAAAAAAGAGAAAAGAGAAAAGAAGAGAAAAGGGAAACGAGAAATAAAGAGAAAAGAAGGGGAAAGAAGAGAAACGTGAAAAGAGAAAAAAGAAGTGAAAAAAGAAAAGAGAAGAAGAGAAAAGAGAGAAGAGAAAAGAAGAGAAAAGAGAAAAGAAAAAAGAAGAGAAAAGGGAAAAGAGAAGAGAGAAAAGAAGAGAAAAGAGAAAAGAGGAAAGAAGAGAAAAGGAGAGAAATGGGAAAAGAGAAAAAAGGATAAAAGAAGAGAAAAGAAGAGGAAAAAAGAGAAAAGAGAAAAGAAGAGAAAAGGGAAAAGACAAAAGACAAAAGAAGAGAAAAGAGAAAAGAGAAAAGACTGGAAATGAAGAGAAAAGGGAAAAGGGAAAAGAGAAAAGAAGGGGAAAGAAGAGAAAATGGAATGAGAAAAAAGAAGAGGAAAGAATAGAAAAGAGAAAAGAGTAAAGAAGAGCAAAGGGAAAGAATGAAGAAGAGAAAAGAAGAGGACAGAAGAGAAACGTGAAAAGAGAAAAAAGAAGAAGTGAAAAAAGAAAAGAGAAGAAGAGAAAAGAGAGATGAGAAAAGAAGAGTAAAGAGAAAAGAAGAGAATAGATCAGAAAAGAGAAAAGAAGAGAAAAGAGAAAAGACAAAAGAAGAGAAAAGAGAAAAGAGAAAAGACTGGAAAAGAAGAGAAAAGGGAAATGAGAAAAGAAGAGTGCAGAAGAGAAATGTGAAAAGAGAAAAAAGAAGTGAAAAAAGAAAAGACAAGAAGAGAAAAGAGAAAAGAGGAAAGAAGAGAAAAGGAGAGAAATGGGAAAAGAGAAAGAAGGAAAAAAGAAGAGGAAAAAAGAGAAAAGAGAAAAGAAGAGAAAAGGGAAACGAGAAATAAAGAGAAAAGAAGAGGAAAGAAGAGAAATGTGAAAAGAGAAAAAAAGAGGAGAAAAGAGAAAAGAGAAAAGAAGAGGAAAGAAGAGAAACGTGAAAAGAGAAAAAAGAAGTGTAAAAAGAAAAGAGAAGAAGAGAAAAGAGAGAAAGAGAAAAGAAAAAGAAGAGAAAAGGGAAAAGAGAAGAGAGAAAAGAAGAGAAAAGAGAAAAGGGAAAAGAGAAAAGAGGAGGAAAAAAGAGAGAAACGGAATCAGAAAAAAGAAGAGAAAAGGAGAGAAATGGGAAAAGAGAAAAAAGGAGAAAAGAAGAGAAAAGAAGAGGAAAAAAGAGAAAAATGGAATGAGAAAAAAGAAGAGAAAAGGAGAGAAATGGGAAAAGAGAAAAGAAGAGCAAAGGGAAAGAATGAAGAAGAGAAAAGAAGAGGACAGAAGAGAAACGTGAAAAGAGAAAAAAGGAGAAAAGAGAGAAGAGAAAAGAAGAGAAAAGAGAAAAGAAAAAAGGAGAGAAAAGGGAAAAGAGAAGAGAGAAAAGAAGAGAATAGAGAAAAGAGAAAAGAAGAGAAAAGGGAAATGAGAAATAAAGAGAAAAGAAGAGGAAAGAAGAGAGATGTGAAAAGAGAAAAAAATGAGGAGAAAAGAAAAGAGAAAAGAAGAGGAAAGAAGAGAAACGTGAAAAGAGAAAAAAGAAGTGAAAAAAGAAAAGAGAAGAAGAGAAAAGAGAGAAGAGAAAAGAAGAAAAAAGAGAAAAGAAAAAAGAAGACAAGAGGGAAACGAGAAATAAAGAGAAAAGAAGGGGAAAGAAGAGAAACGTGAAAAGAGAAAAAAGAAGTGAAAAAAGAAAAGAGAAGAAGAGAAAAGAGAGAAGAGAAAAGAGAAAAGAAAAAAGAAGAGAAAAGGGAAAAGAGAAGAGAGAAAAGAAGAGAAAAGAGAAAAGAGGAAAGAAGAGAAAAGGAGAGAAATGGGAAAAGAGAAAAAAGGATAAAAGAAGAGAAAAGAAGAGGAAAAAAGAGAAAAGAGAAAAGAAGAGAAAAGGGAAAAGACAAAAGACAAAAGAAGAGAAAAGAGAAAAGAGAAAAGACTGGAAATGAAGAGAAAAGGGAAAAGGGAAAAGAGAAAAGAAGGGGAAAGAAGAGAAAATGGAATGAGAAAAAAGAAGAGGAAAGAATAGAAAAGAGAAAAGAGTAAAGAAGAGCAAAGGGAAAGAATGAAGAAGAGAAAAGAAGAGGACAGAAGAGAAACGTGAAAAGAGAAAAAAGAAGAAGTGAAAAAAGAAAAGAGAAGAAGAGAAAAGAGAGATGAGAAAAGAAGAGTAAAGAGAAAAGAAGAGAATAGATCAGAAAAGAGAAAAGAAGAGAAAAGAGAAAAGACAAAAGAAGAGAAAAGAGAAAAGAGAAAAGACTGGAAAAGAAGAGAAAAGGGAAATGAGAAAAGAAGAGTGCAGAAGAGAAATGTTAAAAGAGAAAAAAGAAGTGAAAAAAGAAAAGACAAGAAGAGAAAAGAGAAAAGAGGAAAGAAGAGAAAAGGAGAGAAATGGGAAAAGAGAAAGAAGGAGAAAAGAAGAGGAAAAAAGAGAAAAGAGAAAAGAAGAGAAAAGGGAAACGAGAAATAAAGAGAAAAGAAGAGGAAAGAAGAGAAACGTGAAAAGAGAAAAAAGAAGTGTAAAAAGAAAAGAGAAGAAGAGAAAAGAGAGAAGAGAAAAGAAGAGAAAAGAGAAAAGAAAAAAGAAGAGAAAAGGGAAAAGAGAAGAGAGAAAAGAAGAGAAAAGAGAAAAGGGAAAAGAGAAAAGAGGAGGAAAAAAGAGAGAAACGGAATCAGAAAAAAGAAGAGAAAAGGAGAGAAATGGGAAAAGAGAAAGAAGGAGAAAAGAAGAGGAAAAAAGAGAAAAGAGAAAAGAAGAGAAAAGGGAAACGAGAAATAAAGAGAAAAGAAGAGGAAAGAAGAGAAACGTGAAAAGAGAAAAAAGAAGTGTAAAAAGAAAAGAGAAGAAGAGAAAAGAGAGAAGAGAAAAGAAGAGAAAAGAGAAAAGAAAAAAGAAGAGAAAAGGGAAAAGAGAAGAGAGAAAAGAAGAGAAAAGAGAAAAGGGAAAAGAGAAAAGAGGAGGAAAAAAGAGAGAAACGGAATCAGAAAAAAGAAGAGAAAAGGAGAGAAATGGGAAAAGAGAAAAAAGGAGAAAAGAAGAGAAAAGAAGAGGAAAAAAGAGAAAAATGGAATGAGAAAAAAGAAGAGAAAAGGAGAGAAATGGGAAAAGAGAAAAAAGGAGAAAAGAAGAGGAAAGAAGAGGAAAAAAGAGAAAAGAAAAAAAGAGAAAAGAAGAGAATAGATGAGAAAAGAGAAAAGAAGAGAAAAGAGAAAAGACAAAAGACAAAAGAAAAGAAAAGAGAAAAGAGAAAAGACTGGAAAAGAAGAGAAAAGGCAAAAGGGAAAAGAGAAAAGAAGGGGAAAGAAGAGAAAAATGGAATGAGAAAAAAGAAGAGAAAAGGAGAGAAATGGGAAAAGAGAAAAGAAGAGCAAAGGGAAAGAATGAAGAAGAGAAAAGAAGAGGACAGAAGAGAAACGTGAAAAGAGAAAAAAGATGAAGTGAAAAAAGAAAAGAGAAGAAGAGAAAAGAGAGATGAGAAAAGAAGAGAAAAGAGAAAAGAAGAGAATAGATCAGAAAAGAGAAAAGAAGAGAAAAGAGAAAAGACAAAAGAAGAGAAAAGAGAAAAGAGAAAAGACTGGAAACGAAGAGAAAAGGGAAATGAGAAAAGAAGAGTGCAGAAGAGAAATGTGAAAAGAGAAATAAGAAGAAGTGAAAAAAGAAAAGAGAAGAAGAGAAAAGAGAAAAGAGGAAAGAAGAGAAAAGGAGAGAAATGGGAAAAGAGAAAAAAGGAGAAAAGAAGAGAAAAGAAGAGGAAAAAAGAGAAAAGAGAAAAGAAGAGAAAAGGGAAAAGACAAAAGACAAAAGAAGAGAAAAGAGAAAAGAGAAAAGACTGGAAATGAAGAGAAAAGGGAAAAGGGAAAAGAGAAAAGAAGGGGAAAGAAGAGAAAAATGGAATGAGAAAAAAGAAGAGGAAAGAATAGAAAAGAGAAAAGAGTAAAGAAGAGCAAAGGGAAAGAATGAAGAAGAGAAAAGAAGAGGACAGAAGAGAAACGTCAAAAGAGAAAAAAGAAGAAGTGAAAAAAGAAAAGAGAAGAAGAGAAAAGAGAGATGAGAAACGAAGAGAAAAGAAGAGAATAGATCAGAAAAGAGAAAAGAAGAGAAAAGAGAAAAGACAAAAGAAGAGAAAAGAGAAAAGAGAAAAGACTGGAAAAGAAGAGAAAAGGGAAATGAGAAAAGAAGAGTGCAGAAGAGAAATGTAAAAAGAGAAAAAAGAAGAAGTGAAAAAAGAAAAGAGAAGAGAAAAGAGAAAAGAGGAAAGAAGAGAAAAGGAGAGAAATGGTAAAAAGAGAAAAAAGGAGAAAAGAAGAGAAAAGAAGAGGAAAAAAGAGAAAAGAGAAAAGAAGAGAAAAGGGAAACGAGAAATAAAGAGAAAAGAAGAGGAAAGAAGAGAGATGGGAAAAGAGAAAAAAAAGAGGAGAAAAGAAAAGAGAAAAGAAGAGGAAAGAAGAGAAACGTGAAAAGAGAAAAAAGAAGTGAAAAAAGAAAAGAGAAGAAGAGAAAAGAGAGAAGAGAAAAGAAGAGAAAAGAGAAAAGAAAAAAGAAGAGAAAAGGGAAAAGAGAAGAGAGAAAAGAAGAGAAAAGAGAAAAGAGGAAAGAAGAGAAAAGGAGAGAAATGGGAAAAGAGAAAAAAGGAGAAAAGAAGAGAAAAGAAGAGGAAAAAAGAGAAAAGAGAAAAGAAGAGAAAAGGGAAACGAGAAATAAAGAGAAAAGAAGGGGAAAGAAGAGAAACGTGAAAAGAGAAAAAAGAAGTGAAAAAAGAAAAGAGAAGAAGAGAAAAGAGAGAAGAGAAAAGAAGAGAAAAGAGAAAAGAAAAAAGAAGAGAAAAGGGAAAAGAGAAGAGAGAAAAGAAGAGAAAAGAGAAAAGAGGAAAGAAGAGAAAAGGAGAGAAATGGGAAAAGAGAAAAAAGGATAAAAGAAGAGAAAAGAAGAGGAAAAAAGAGAAAAGAGAAAAGAAGAGAAAAGGGAAAAGACAAAAGACAAAAGAAGAGAAAAGAGAAAAGAGAAAAGACTGGAAATGAAGAGAAAAGGGAAAAGGGAAAAGAGAAAAGAAGGGGAAAGAAGAGAAAATGGAATGAGAAAAAAGAAGAGGAAAGAATAGAAAAGAGAAAAGAGTAAAGAAGAGCAAAGGGAAAGAATGAAGAAGAGAAAAGAAGAGGACAGAAGAGAAACGTGAAAAGAGAAAAAAGAAGAAGTGAAAAAAGAAAAGAGAAGAAGAGAAAAGAGAGATGAGAAAAGAAGAGTAAAGAGAAAAGAAGAGAATAGATCAGAAAAGAGAAAAGAAGAGAAAAGAGAAAAGACAAAAGAAGAGAAAAGAGAAAAGAGAAAAGACTGGAAAAGAAGAGAAAAGGGAAATGAGAAAAGAAGAGTGCAGAAGAGAAATGTGAAAAGAGAAAAAAGAAGTGAAAAAAGAAAAGACAAGAAGAGAAAAGAGAAAAGAGGAAAGAAGAGAAAAGGAGAGAAATGGGAAAAGAGAAAGAAGGAAAAAAGAAGAGGAAAAAAGAGAAAAGAGAAAAGAAGAGAAAAGGGAAACGAGAAATAAAGAGAAAAGAAGAGGAAAGAAGAGAAATGTGAAAAGAGAAAAAAAGAGGAGAAAAGAGAAAAGAGAAAAGAAGAGGAAAGAAGAGAAACGTGAAAAGAGAAAAAAGAAGTGTAAAAAGAAAAGAGAAGAAGAGAAAAGAGAGAAAGAGAAAAGAAAAAGAAGAGAAAAGGGAAAAGAGAAGAGAGAAAAGAAGAGAAAAGAGAAAAGGGAAAAGAGAAAAGAGGAGGAAAAAAGAGAGAAACGGAATCAGAAAAAAGAAGAGAAAAGGAGAGAAATGGGAAAAGAGAAAAAAGGAGAAACGAAGAGAAAAGAAGAGGAAAAAAGAGAAAAATGGAATGAGAAAAAAGAAGAGAAAAGGAGAGAAATGGGAAAAGAGAAAAGAAGAGCAAAGGGAAAGAATGAAGAAGAGAAAAGAAGAGGACAGAAGAGAAACGTGAAAAGAGAAAAAAGGAGAAAAGAGAGAAGAGAAAAGAAGAGAAAAGAGAAAAGAAAAAAGGAGAGAAAAGGGAAAAGAGAAGAGAGAAAAGAAGAGAATAGAGAAAAGAGAAAAGAAGAGAAAAGGGAAATGAGAAATAAAGAGAAAAGAAGAGGAAAGAAGAGAGATGTGAAAAGAGAAAAAAATGAGGAGAAAAGAAAAGAGAAAAGAAGAGGAAAGAAGAGAAACGTGAAAAGAGAAAAAAGAAGTGAAAAAAGAAAAGAGAAGAAGAGAAAAGAGAGAAGAGAAAAGAAGAAAAAAGAGAAAAGAAAAAAGAAGACAAGAGGGAAACGAGAAATAAAGAGAAAAGAAGGGGAAAGAAGAGAAACGTGAAAAGAGAAAAAAGAAGTGAAAAAAGAAAAGAGAAGAAGAGAAAAGAGAGAAGAGAAAAGAAGAGAAAAGAGAAAAGAAAAAAGAAGAGAAAAGGGAAAAGAGAAGAGAGAAAAGAAGAGAAAAGAGAAAAGAGGAAAGAAGAGAAAAGGAGAGAAATGGGAAAAGAGAAAAAAGGATAAAAGAAGAGAAAAGAAGAGGAAAAAAGAGAAAAGAGAAAAGAAGAGAAAAGGGAAAAGACAAAAGACAAAAGAAGAGAAAAGAGAAAAGAGAAAAGACTGGAAATGAAGAGAAAAGGGAAAAGGGAAAAGAGAAAAGAAGGGGAAAGAAGAGAAAATGGAATGAGAAAAAAGAAGAGGAAAGAATAGAAAAGAGAAAAGAGTAAAGAAGAGCAAAGGGAAAGAATGAAGAAGAGAAAAGAAGAGGACAGAAGAGAAACGTGAAAAGAGAAAAAAGAAGAAGTGAAAAAAGAAAAGAGAAGAAGAGAAAAGAGAGATGAGAAAAGAAGAGTAAAGAGAAAAGAAGAGAATAGATCAGAAAAGAGAAAAGAAGAGAAAAGAGAAAAGACAAAAGAAGAGAAAAGAGAAAAGAGAAAAGACTGGAAAAGAAGAGAAAAGGGAAATGAGAAAAGAAGAGTGCAGAAGAGAAATGTGAAAAGAGAAAAAAGAAGTGAAAAAAGAAAAGACAAGAAGAGAAAAGAGAAAAGAGGAAAGAAGAGAAAAGGAGAGAAATGGGAAAAGAGAAAGAAGGAGAAAAGAAGAGGAAAAAAGAGAAAAGAGAAAAGAAGAGAAAAGGGAAACGAGAAATAAAGAGAAAAGAAGAGGAAAGAAGAGAAACGTGAAAAGAGAAAAAAGAAGTGTAAAAAGAAAAGAGAAGAAGAGAAAAGAGAGAAGAGAAAAGAAGAGAAAAGAGAAAAGAAAAAAGAAGAGAAAAGGGAAAAGAGAAGAGAGAAAAGAAGAGAAAAGAGAAAAGGGAAAAGAGAAAAGAGGAGGAAAAAAGAGAGAAACGGAATCAGAAAAAAGAAGAGAAAAGGAGAGAAATGGGAAAAGAGAAAGAAGGAGAAAAGAAGAGGAAAAAAGAGAAAAGAGAAAAGAAGAGAAAAGGGAAACGAGAAATAAAGAGAAAAGAAGAGGAAAGAAGAGAAACGTGAAAAGAGAAAAAAGAAGTGTAAAAAGAAAAGAGAAGAAGAGAAAAGAGAGAAGAGAAAAGAAGAGAAAAGAGAAAAGAAAAAAGAAGAGAAAAGGGAAAAGAGAAGAGAGAAAAGAAGAGAAAAGAGAAAAGGGAAAAGAGAAAAGAGGAGGAAAAAAGAGAGAAACGGAATCAGAAAAAAGAAGAGAAAAGGAGAGAAATGGGAAAAGAGAAAAAAGGAGAAAAGAAGAGAAAAGAAGAGGAAAAAAGAGAAAAATGGAATGAGAAAAAAGAAGAGAAAAGGAGAGAAATGGGAAAAGAGAAAAAAGGAGAAAAGAAGAGGAAAGAAGAGGAAAAAAGAGAAAAGAAAAAAAGAGAAAAGAAGAGAATAGATGAGAAAAGAGAAAAGAAGAGAAAAGAGAAAAGACAAAAGACAAAAGAAGAGAAAAGAGAAAAGAGAAAAGACTGGAAAAGAAGAGAAAAGGCAAAAGGGAAAAGAGAAAAGAAGGGGAAAGAAGAGAAAAATGGAATGAGAAAAAAGAAGAGAAAAGGAGAGAAATGGGAAAAGAGAAAAGAAGAGCAAAGGGAAAGAATGAAGAAGAGAAAAGAAGAGGACAGAAGAGAAACGTGAAAAGAGAAAAAAGATGAAGTGAAAAAAGAAAAGAGAAGAAGAGAAAAGAGAGATGAGAAAAGAAGAGAAAAGAGAAAAGAAGAGAATAGATCAGAAAAGAGAAAAGAAGAGAAAAGAGAAAAGACAAAAGAAGAGAAAAGAGAAAAGAGAAAAGACTGGAAACGAAGAGAAAAGGGAAATGAGAAAAGAAGAGTGCAGAAGAGAAATGTGAAAAGAGAAATAAGAAGAAGTGAAAAAAGAAAAGAGAAGAAGAGAAAAGAGAAAAGAGGAAAGAAGAGAAAAGGAGAGAAATGGGAAAAGAGAAAAAAGGAGAAAAGAAGAGAAAAGAAGAGGAAAAAAGAGAAAAGAGAAAAGAAGAGAAAAGGGAAAAGACAAAAGACAAAAGAAGAGAAAAGAGAAAAGAGAAAAGACTGGAAATGAAGAGAAAAGGGAAAAGGGAAAAGAGAAAAGAAGGGGAAAGAAGAGAAAAATGGAATGAGAAAAAAGAAGAGGAAAGAATAGAAAAGAGAAAAGAGTAAAGAAGAGCAAAGGGAAAGAATGAAGAAGAGAAAAGAAGAGGACAGAAGAGAAACGTCAAAAGAGAAAAAAGAAGAAGTGAAAAAAGAAAAGAGAAGAAGAGAAAAGAGAGATGAGAAAAGAAGAGAAAAGAGAAAAGAAGAGAATAGATCAGAAAAGAGAAAAGAAGAGAAAAGAGAAAAGACAAAATAAGAGAAAAGAGAAAAGAGAAAAGACTGGAAAAGAAGAGAAAAGGGAAATGAGAAAAGAAGAGTGCAGAAGAGAAATGTGAAAAGAGAAAAAAGAAGTGAAAAAAGAAAAGACAAGAAGAGAAAAGAGAAAAGAGGAAAGAAGAGAAAAGGAGAGAAATGGGAAAAGAGAAAGAAGGAGAAAAGAAGAGGAAAAAAGAGAAAAGAGAAAAGAAGAGAAAAGGGAAACGAGAAATAAAGAGAAAAGAAGAGGAAAGAAGAGAAATGTGAAAAGAGAAAAAAAGAGGAGAAAAGAGAAAAGAGAAAAGAAGAGGAAAGAAGAGAAACGTGAAAAGAGAAAAAAGAAGTGTAAAAAGAAAAGAGAAGAAGAGAAAAGAGAGAAGAGAAAAGAAGAGAAAAGAGAAAAGAAAAAAGAAGAGAAAAGGGAAAAGAGAAGAGAGAAAAGAAGAGAAAAGAGAAAAGGGAAAAGAGAAAAGAGGAGGAAAAAAGAGAGAAACGGAATCAGAAAAAAGAAGAGAAAAGGAGAGAAATGGGAAAAGAGAAAAAAGGAGAAAAGAAGAGAAAAGAAGAGGAAAAAAGAGAAAAATGGAATGAGAAAAAAGAAGAGAAAAGGAGAG
Source organism: Chiloscyllium punctatum (assembly GCF_047496795.1). Lineage (NCBI taxonomy): Eukaryota > Metazoa > Chordata > Chondrichthyes > Orectolobiformes > Hemiscylliidae > Chiloscyllium > Chiloscyllium punctatum. The sequence continues at coordinate 31,089,124 of NC_092778.1, forward strand.
AAATGGGAAAAGAGAAAAAAGGAGAAAAGAAGAGGAAAGAAGAGGAAAAAAGAGAAAAGAAAAAAAGAGAAAAGAAGAGAATAGATGAGAAAAGAGAAAAGACTGGAAAAGAAGAGAAAAGGGAAATGAGAAAAGAAGAGTGCAGAAGAGAAATGTGAAAAGAGAAAAAAGAAGTGAAAAAAGAAAAGACAAGAAGAGAAAAGAGAAAAGAGGAAAGAAGAGAAAAGGAGAGAAATGGGAAAAGAGAAAAAAGGAGAAAAGAAGAGAAAAGAAGATGAAAAAAGAGAAAAGAGAAAAGAAGAGAAAAGGGAAACGAGCAATAAAGAGAAAAGAAGGGGAAAGAAGAGAAATGTGAAAAGAGAAAAAAAGAGGAGAAAAGAGAAAAGAGAAAAGAAGAGGAAAGAAGAGAAACGTGAAAAGAGAAAAAAGAAGTGTAAAAAGAAAAGAGAAGAAGAGAAAAGAGAGAAGAGAAAAGAAGAGAAAAGAGAAAAGAAAAAAGAAGAGAAAAGGGAAAAGAGAAGAGAGAAAAGAAGAGAAAAGAGAAAAGGGAAAAGAGAAAAGAGGAGGGAAAAAGAGAAAAATGGAATCAGAAAAAAGAAGAGAAAAGGAGAGAAATGGGAAAAGAGAAAAAAGGAGAAAAGAAGAGAAAAGAAGAGGAAAGAAGAGAAAAGAGAAAAGAGAAAAGAAGAGAAAAGGGAAATGAGAAAAGAAGAGAAAAATAGAGAAAAGAGAAAAGGGAAAAGACAAAAGAGAAAAGTGAAAAGAAGAGAAAAGGGAAATGAGAAGAGAAGAGAAAAGAAGACAATAGAGAAACGAGAAAAGAAGAGAAAAGAAGAGAAAAGAGAAAAGGGAAATGAGAAAAGAAGAGGACAGAAGAGAAATGTGAAAAGAGAAAAAAGAAGAAGTGAAAAAAGAAGAGAAGAAGAGAAAAGAGAGATGAGAAAAGAAGAGAAAAGAGAAAAGAAGAGAATAGATCAGAAAAGAGAAAAGAAGAGAAAAGACAAAAGAAGAGAAAAGAGAATAGAGAAAAGACTGGAAACGAAGAGAAAAGGGAAATGAGAAAAGAAGAGTGCAGAAGAGAAATGTGAAAAGAGAAATAAGAAGAAGTGAAAAAAGAAAAGAGAAGAAGAGAAAAGAGAAAAGAGGAAAGAAGAGAAAAGGAGAGAAATGGGAAAAGAGAAAAAAGGAGAAAAGAAGAGAAAAGAAGAGGAAAAAAGAGAAAAGAGAAAAGAAGAGAAAAGGGAAAAGACAAAAGACAAAAGAAGAGAAAAGAGAAAAGAGAAAAGACTGGAAATGAAGAGAAAAGGGAAAAGGGAAAAGAGAAAAGAAGGGGAAAGAAGAGAAAAATGGAATGAGAAAAAAGAAGAGGAAAGAATAGAAAAGAGAAAAGAGTAAAGAAGAGCAAAGGGAAAGAATGAAGAAGAGAAAAGAAGAGGACAGAAGAGAAACGTCAAAAGAGAAAAAAGAAGAAGTGAAAAAAGAAAAGAGAAGAAGAGAAAAGAGAGATGAGAAAAGAAGAGAAAAGAAGAGAATAGATCAGAAAAGAGAAAAGAAGAGAAAAGAGAAAAGACAAAAGAAGAGAAAAGAGTAAAGAGAAAAGACTGGAAAAGAAGAGAAAAGGGAAATGAGAAAAGAAGAGTGCAGAAGAGAAATGTGAAAAGAGAAAAAAGAAGAAGTGAAAAAAGAAAAGAGAAGAGAAAAGAGAAAAGAGGAAAGAAGAGAAAAGGAGAGAAATGGTAAAAAGAGAAAAAAGGAGAAAAGAAGAGAAAAGATGAGGAAAAAAGAGAAAAGTGAAAAGAAGAGAAAAGGTAAATGAGAAATAAAGAGAAAAGAAGAGGAAAGAAGAGAGATGGGAAAAGAGAAAAAAAAGAGGAGAAAAGAAAAGAGAAAAGAAGAGGAAAGAAGAGAAACGTGAAAAGAGAAAAAAGAATTGAAAAAAGAAAAGAGAAGAAGAGAAAAGAGAGAAGAGAAAAGAAGAGAAAAGAGAAAAGAAAAAAGAAGAGAAAAGGGAAAAGAGAAGAGAGAAAAGAAGAGAAAAGAGAAAAGGGAAAAGAGAAAAGAAGAGGAAAAAAGAGAAAAATGGAATGAGAAAAAAGAAGAGAAAAGGAGAGAAATGGGAAAAGAGAAAAATGGAATGAGAAAAAAGAAGAGAAAAGGAGAGAAATGGGAAAAGAGAAAAAAGGAGAAAAGAAGAGGAAAGAAGAGGAAAAAAGAGAAAAGAAAAAAAGAGAAAAGAAGAGAATAGATGAGAAAAGAGAAAAGAAGAGAAAAGACAAAAGACAAAAGACAAAAGAAGAGAAAAGAGAAAAGACTGGAAAAGAAGAGAAAAGGCAAAAGGGAAAAGAGAAAAGAAGGGGAAAGAAGAGAAAAATGGAATGAGAAAAAAGAAGAGGAAAGAATAGAAAAGAGAAAAGAGTAAAGAAGAGCAAAGGGAAAGAATGAAAAAGAGAAAAGAAGAGGACAGAAGAGAAACGTCAAAAGAGAAAAAAGAAGAAGTGAAAAAAGAAAAGAGAAGAAGAGAAAAGAGAGATGAGAAAAGAAGAGAAAAGAGAAAAGAAGAGAATGGATCAGAAAAGAGAAAAGAAGAGAAAAGACAAAAGAAGAGAAAAGAGAAAAGAGAAAAGACTGGAAAAGAAGAGAAAAGGGAAATGAGAAAAGAAGAGTGCAGAAGAGAAATGTGAAAAGAGAAAAAAGAAGTGAAAAAAGAAAATACAAGAAGAGAAAAGAGAAAAGAGGAAAGAAGAGAAAAGGAGAGAAATGGGAAAAGAGAAAGAAGGAGAAAAGAAGAGGAAAAAAGAGAAAAGAGAAAAGAAGAGAAAAGGGAAACGAGAAATAAAGAGAAAAGAAGAGGAAATTAGAGAAATGTGAAAAGAGAAAAAAAGAGGAGAAAAGAGAAAAGAGAAAAGAAGAGGAAAGAAGAGAAACGTGAAAAGAGAAAAAAGAAGTGTAAAAAGAAAAGAGAAGAAGAGAAAAGAGAGAAGAGAAAAGAAGAGAAAAGAGAAAAGAAAAAAGAAGAGAAAAGGGAAAAGAGAAGAGAGAAAAGAAGAGAAAAGAGAAAAGGGAAAAGAGAAAAGAAGAGGAAAAAAGAGAAAAATGGAATGAGCAAAAAGAAGAGAAAAGGAGAGAAATGGGAAAAGAGAAAAAAGGAGAAAAGAAGAGAAAAGAAGAGAAACGTGAAAAGAGAAAAAAGAAGAGTAAAAAGAAAAGAGAAGAAGAGAAAAGAGAGAAGAGAAAAGAAGAGAAAAGAGAAATGAAAAAAGAAGAGAAAAGGGAAAAGAGAAGAGAGAAAAGAAGAGAAAAGAGAAAAGGGAAAAGAGAAAAGAGGAGGAAAAAAGAGAGAAACGGAATCAGAAAAAAGAAGAGAAAAGGAGAGAAATGGGAAAAGAGAAAAAAGGAGAAAAGAAGAGAAAAGAAGAGGAAAAAAGAGAAAAATGGAATGAGAAAAAAGAAGAGAAAAGGAGAGAAATGGGAAAAGAGAAAAGAAGAGCAAAGGGAAAGAATGAAGAAGAGAAAAGAAGAGGACAGAAGAGAAACGTGAAAAGAGAAAAAAGGAGAAAAGAGAGAAGAGAAAAGAAGAGAAAAGAGAAAAGAAAAAAGGAGAGAAAAGGGAAAAGAGAAGAGAGAAAAGAAGAGAATAGAGAAAAGAGAAAAGAAGAGAAAAGGGAAATGAGAAATAAAGAGAAAAGAAGAGGAAAGAAGAGAGATGTGAAAAGAGAAAAAAATGAGGAGAAAAGAAAAGAGAAAAGAAGAGGAAAGAAGAGAAACGTGAAAAGAGAAAAAAGAAGTGAAAAAAGAAAAGAGAAGAAGAGAAAAGAGAGAAGAGCAAAGAAGAAAAAAGAGAAAAGAAAAAAGAAGACAAGAGGGAAACGAGAAATAAAGAGAAAAGAAGGGGAAAGAAGAGAAACGTGAAAAGAGAAAAAAGAAGTGAAAAAAGAAAAGAGAAGAAGAGAAAAGAGAGAAGAGAAAAGAAGAGAAAAGAGAAAAGAAAAAAGAAGAGAAAAGGGAAAAGAGAAGAGAGAAAAGAAGAGAAAAGAGAAAAGAGGAAAGAAGAGAAAAGGAGAGAAATGGGAAAAGAGAAAAAAGGATAAAAGAAGAGAAAAGAAGAGGAAAAAAGAGAAAAGAGAAAAGAAGAGAAAAGGGAAAAGACAAAAGACAAAAGAAGAGAAAAGAGAAAAGAGAAAAGACTGGAAATGAAGAGAAAAGGGAAAAGGGAAAAGAGAAAAGAAGGGGAAAGAAGAGAAAATGGAATGAGAAAAAAGAAGAGGAAAGAATAGAAAAGAGAAAAGAGTAAAGAAGAGCAAAGGGAAAGAATGAAGAAGAGAAAAGAAGAGGACAGAAGAGAAACGTGAAAAGAGAAAAAAGAAGAAGTGAAAAAAGAAAAGAGAAGAAGAGAAAAGAGAGATGAGAAAAGAAGAGTAAAGAGAAAAGAAGAGAATAGATCAGAAAAGAGAAAAGAAGAGAAAAGAGAAAAGACAAAAGAAGAGAAAAGAGAAAAGAGAAAAGACTGGAAAAGAAGAGAAAAGGGAAATGAGAAAAGAAGAGTGCAGAAGAGAAATGTGAAAAGAGAAAAAAGAAGTGAAAAAAGAAAAGACAAGAAGAGAAAAGAGAAAAGAGGAAAGAAGAGAAAAGGAGAGAAATGGGAAAAGAGAAAGAAGGAGAAAAGAAGAGGAAAAAAGAGAAAAGAGAAAAGAAGAGAAAAGGGAAACGAGAAATAAAGAGAAAAGAAGAGGAAAGAAGAGAAATGTGAAAAGAGAAAAAAAGAGGAGAAAAGAGAAAAGAGAAAAGAAGAGGAAAGAAGAGAAACGTGAAAAGAGAAAAAAGAAGTGTAAAAAGAAAAGAGAAGAAGAGAAAAGAGAGAAAGAGAAAAGAAGAGAAAAGAGAAAAGAAAAAAGAAGAGAAAAGGGAAAAGAGAAGAGAGAAAAGAAGAGAAAAGAGAAAAGGGAAAAGAGAAAAGAGGAGGAAAAAAGAGAGAAACGGAATCAGAAAAAAGAAGAGAAAAGGAGAGAAATGGGAAAAGAGAAAAAAGGAGAAAAGAAGAGGAAAAAAGAGAAAAATGGAATGAGAAAAAAGAAGAGAAAAGGAGAGAAATGGGAAAAGAGAAAAGAAGAGCAAAGGGAAAGAATGAAGAAGAGAAAAGAAGAGGACAGAAGAGAAACGTGAAAAGAGAAAAAAGGAGAAAAGAGAGAAGAGAAAAGAACAGAAAAGAGAAAAGAAAAAAGGAGAGAAAAGGGAAAAGAGAAGAGAGAAAAGAAGAGAATAGAGAAAAGAGAAAAGAAGAGAAAAGGGAAATGAGAAATAAAGAGAAAAGAAGAGGAAAGAAGAGAGATGTGAAAAGAGAAAAAAATGAGGAGAAAAGAAAAGAGAAAAGAAGAGGAAAGAAGAGAAACGTGAAAAGAGAAAAAAGAAGTGAAAAAAGAAAAGAGAAGAAGAGAAAAGAGAGAAGAGAAAAGAAGAAAAAAGAGAAAAGAAAAAAGAAGACAAGAGGGAAACGAGAAATAAAGAGAAAAGAAGGGGAAAGAAGAGAAACGTGAAAAGAGAAAAAAGAAGTGAAAAAAGAAAAGAGAAGAAGAGAAAAGAGAGAAGAGAAAAGAAGAGAAAAGAGAAAAGAAAAAAGAAGAGAAAAGGGAAAAGAGAAGAGAGAAAAGAAGAGAAAAGAGAAAAGAGGAAAGAAGAGAAAAGGAGAGAAATGGGAAAAGAGAAAAAAGGATAAAAGAAGAGAAAAGAAGAGGAAAAAAGAGAAAAGAGAAAAGAAGAGAAAAGGGAAAAGACAAAAGACAAAAGAAGAGAAAAGAGAAAAGAGAAAAGACTGGAAATGAAGAGAAAAGGGAAAAGGGAAAAGAGAAAAGAAGGGGAAAGAAGAGAAAATGGAATGAGAAAAAAGAAGAGGAAAGAATAGAAAAGAGAAAAGAGTAAAGAAGAGCAAAGGGAAAGAATGAAGAAGAGAAAAGAAGAGGACAGAAGAGAAACGTGAAAAGAGAAAAAAGTAGAAGTGAAAAAAGAAAAGAGAAGAAGAGAAAAGAGAGATGAGAAAAGAAGAGTAAAGAGAAAAGAAGAGAATAGATCAGAAAAGAGAAAAGAAGAGAAAAGAGAAAAGACAAAAGAAGAGAAAAGAGAAAAGAGAAAAGACTGGAAAAGAAGAGAAAAGGGAAATGAGAAAAGAAGAGTGCAGAAGAGAAATGTGAAAAGAGAAAAAAGAAGTGAAAAAAGAAAAGACAAGAAGAGAAAAGAGAAAAGAGGAAAGAAGAGAAAAGGAGAGAAATGGGAAAAGAGAAAGAAGGAGAAAAGAAGAGGAAAAAAGAGAAAAGAGAAAAGAAGAGAAAAGGGAAACGAGAAATAAAGAGAAAAGAAGAGGAAAGAAGAGAAATGTGAAAAGAGAAAAAAAGAGGAGAAAAGAGAAAAGAGAAAAGAAGAGGAAAGAAGAGAAACGTGAAAAGAGAAAAAAGAAGTGTAAAAAGAAAAGAGAAGAAGAGAAAAGAGAGAAAGAGAAAAGAAGAGAAAAGAGAAAAGAAAAAAGAAGAGAAAAGGGAAAAGAGAAGAGAGAAAAGAAGAGAAAAGAGAAAAGGGAAAAGAGAAAAGAGGAGGAAAAAAGAGAAAAACGGAATCAGAAAAAAGAAGAGAAAAGGAGAGAAATGGGAAAAGAGAAAAAAGGAGAAAAGAAGAGAAAAGAAGAGGAAAAAAGAGAAAAATGGAATGAGAAAAAAGAAGAGAAAAGGAGAGAAATGGGAAAAGAGAAAAAAGGAGAAAAGAAGAGGAAAGAAGAGGAAAGAAGAGAAACGTGAAAAGAGAAAAGAAGAGAAAAATAGAGAAAAGAGAAAAGGGAAAAGACAAAAGAGAAAAGTGAAAAGAAGAGAAAAGGGAAATGAGAAGAGAAGAGAAAAGAAGACAATAGAGAAACGAGAAAAGAAGAGAAAAGAAGAGAAAAGAGAAAAGGGAAATGAGAAAAGAAGAGGACAGAAGAGAAATGTGAAAAGAGAAAAAAGAAGAAGTGAAAAAAGAAGAGAAGAAGAGAAAAGAGAGATGAGAAAAGAAGAGAAAAGAGAAAAGAAGAGAATAGATCAGAAAAGAGAAAAGAAGAGAAAAGACAAAAGAAGAGAAAAGAGAAAAGAGAAAAGACTGGAAACGAAGAGAAAAGGGAAATGAGAAAAGAAGAGTGCAGAAGAGAAATGTGAAAAGAGAAATAAGAAGAAGTGAAAAAAGAAAAGAGAAGAAGAGAAAAGAGAAAAGAGGAAAGAAGAGAAAAGGAGAGAAATGGGAAAAGAGAAAAAAGGAGAAAAGAAGAGAAAAGAAGAGGAAAAAAGAGAAAAGAGAAAAGAAGAGAAAAGGGAAAAGACAAAAGACAAAAGAAGAGAAAAGAGAAAAGAGAAAAGACTGGAAATGAAGAGAAAAGGGAAAAGGGAAAAGAGAAAAGAAGGGGAAAGAAGAGAAAAATGGAATGAGAAAAAAGAAGAGGAAAGAATAGAAAAGAGAAAAGAGTAAAGAAGAGCAAAGGGAAAGAATGAAGAAGAGAAAAGAAGAGGACAGAAGAGAAACGTCAAAAGAGAAAAAAGAAGAAGTGAAAAAAGAAAAGAGAAGAAGAGAAAAGAGAGATGAGAAAAGAAGAGAAAAGAAGAGAATAGATCAGAAAAGAGAAAAGAAGAGAAAAGAGAAAAGACAAAAGAAGAGAAAAGAGAAAAGAGAAAAGACTGGAAAAGAAGAGAAAAGGGAAATGAGAAAAGAAGAGTGCAGAAGAGAAATGTGAAAAGAGAAAAAAGAAGAAGTGAAAAAAGAAAAGAGAAGAGAAAAGAGAAAAGAGGAAAGAAGAGAAAAGGAGAGAAATGGTAAAAAGAGAAAAAAGGAGAAAAGAAGAGAAAAGATGAGGAAAAAAGAGAAAAGAGAAAAGAAGAGAAAAGGTAAATGAGAAATAAAGAGAAAAGAAGAGGAAAGAAGAGAGATGGGAAAAGAGAAAAAAAAGAGGAGAAAAGAAAAGAGAAAAGAAGAGGAAAGAAGAGAAACGTGAAAAGAGAAAAAAGAATTGAAAAAAGAAAAGAGAAGAAGAGAAAAGAGAGAAGAGAAAAGAAGAGAAAAGAGAAAAGAAAAAAGAAGAGAAAAGGGAAAAGAGAAGAGAGAAAAGAAGAGAAAAGAGAAAAGAGGAAAGAAGAGAAAAGGAGAGAAATGGGAAAAGAGAAAAAAGGATAAAAGAAGAGAAAAGAAGAGGAAAAAAGAGAAAAGAGAAAAGAAGAGAAAAGGGAAAAGACAAAAGACAAAAGAAGAGAAAAGAGAAAAGAGAAAAGACTGGAAATGAAGAGAAAAGGGAAAAGGGAAAAGAGAAAAGAAGGGGAAAGAAGAGAAAATGGAATGAGAAAAAAGAAGAGGAAAGAATAGAAAAGAGAAAAGAGTAAAGAAGAGCAAAGGGAAAGAATGAAGAAGAGAAAAGAAGAGGACAGAAGAGAAACGTGAAAAGAGAAAAAAGTAGAAGTGAAAAAAGAAAAGAGAAGAAGAGAAAAGAGAGATGAGAAAAGAAGAGTAAAGAGAAAAGAAGAGAATAGATCAGAAAAGAGAAAAGAAGAGAAAAGAGAAAAGACAAAAGAAGAGAAAAGAGAAAAGAGAAAAGACTGGAAAAGAAGAGAAAAGGGAAATGAGAAAAGAAGAGTGCAGAAGAGAAATGTGAAAAGAGAAAAAAGAAGTGAAAAAAGAAAAGACAAGAAGAGAAAAGAGAAAAGAGGAAAGAAGAGAAAAGGAGAGAAATGGGAAAAGAGAAAGAAGGAGAAAAGAAGAGGAAAAAAGAGAAAAGAGAAAAGAAGAGAAAAGGGAAACGAGAAATAAAGAGAAAAGAAGAGGAAAGAAGAGAAATGTGAAAAGAGAAAAAAAGAGGAGAAAAGAGAAAAGAGAAAAGAAGAGGAAAGAAGAGAAACGTGAAAAGAGAAAAAAGAAGTGTAAAAAGAAAAGAGAAGAAGAGAAAAGAGAGAAAGAGAAAAGAAGAGAAAAGAGAAAAGAAAAAAGAAGAGAAAAGGGAAAAGAGAAGAGAGAAAAGAAGAGAAAAGAGAAAAGGGAAAAGAGAAAAGAGGAGGAAAAAAGAGAAAAACGGAATCAGAAAAAAGAAGAGAAAAGGAGAGAAATGGGAAAAGAGAAAAAAGGAGAAAAGAAGAGAAAAGAAGAGGAAAAAAGAGAAAAATGGAATGAGAAAAAAGAAGAGAAAAGGAGAGAAATGGGAAAAGAGAAAAAAGGAGAAAAGAAGAGGAAAGAAGAGGAAAGAAGAGAAACGTGAAAAGAGAAAAGAAGAGAAAAATAGAGAAAAGAGAAAAGGGAAAAGACAAAAGAGAAAAGTGAAAAGAAGAGAAAAGGGAAATGAGAAGAGAAGAGAAAAGAAGACAATAGAGAAACGAGAAAAGAAGAGAAAAGAAGAGAAAAGAGAAAAGGGAAATGAGAAAAGAAGAGGACAGAAGAGAAATGTGAAAAGAGAAAAAAGAAGAAGTGAAAAAAGAAGAGAAGAAGAGAAAAGAGAGATGAGAAAAGAAGAGAAAAGAGAAAAGAAGAGAATAGATCAGAAAAGAGAAAAGAAGAGAAAAGACAAAAGAAGAGAAAAGAGAAAAGAGAAAAGACTGGAAACGAAGAGAAAAGGGAAATGAGAAAAGAAGAGTGCAGAAGAGAAATGTGAAAAGAGAAATAAGAAGAAGTGAAAAAAGAAAAGAGAAGAAGAGAAAAGAGAAAAGAGGAAAGAAGAGAAAAGGAGAGAAATGGGAAAAGAGAAAAAAGGAGAAAAGAAGAGAAAAGAAGAGGAAAAAAGAGAAAAGAGAAAAGAAGAGAAAAGGGAAAAGACAAAAGACAAAAGAAGAGAAAAGAGAAAAGAGAAAAGACTGGAAATGAAGAGAAAAGGGAAAAGGGAAAAGAGAAAAGAAGGGGAAAGAACAGAAAAATGGAATGAGAAAAAAGAAGAGGAAAGAATAGAAAAGAGAAAAGAGTAAAGAAGAGCAAAGGGAAAGAATGAAGAAGAGAAAAGAAGAGGACAGAAGAGAAACGTCAAAAGAGAAAAAAGAAGAAGTGAAAAAAGAAAAGAGAAGAAGAGAAAAGAGAGATGAGAAAAGAAGAGAAAAGAAGAGAATAGATCAGAAAAGAGAAAAGAAGAGAAAAGAGAAAAGACAAAAGAAGAGAAAAGAGAAAAGAGAAAAGACTGGAAAAGAAGAGAAAAGGGAAATGAGAAAAGAAGAGTGCAGAAGAGAAATGTGAAAAGAGAAAAAAGAAGAAGTGAAAAAAGAAAAGAGAAGAGAAAAGAGAAAAGAGGAAAGAAGAGAAAAGGAGAGAAATGGTAAAAAGAGAAAAAAGGAGAAAAGAAGAGAAAAGATGAGGAAAAAAGAGAAAAGAGAAAAGAAGAGAAAAGGTAAATGAGAAATAAAGAGAAAAGAAGAGGAAAGAAGAGAGATGGGAAAAGAGAAAAAAAAGAGGAGAAAAGAAAAGAGAAAAGAAGAGGAAAGAAGAGAAACGTGAAAAGAGAAAAAAGAATTGAAAAAAGAAAAGAGAAGAAGAGAAAAGAGAGAAGAGAAAAGAAGAGAAAAGAGAAAAGAAAAAAGAAGAGAAAAGGGAAAAGAGAAGAGAGAAAAGAAGAGAAAAGAGAAAAGGGAAAAGAGAAAAGAAGAGGAAAAAAGAGAAAAATGGAATGAGAAAAAAGAAGAGAAAAGGAGAGAAATGGGAAAAGAGAAAAATGGAATGAGAAAAAAGAAGAGAAAAGGAGAGAAATGGGAAAAGAGAAAAAAGGAGAAAAGAAGAGGAAAGAAGAGGAAAAAAGAGAAAAGAAAAAAGAGAAAAGAAGAGAATAGATGAGAAAAGAGAAAAGAAGAGAAAAGACAAAAGACAAAAGACAAAAGAAGAGAAAAGAGAAAAGACTGGAAAAGAAGAGAAAAGGCAAAAGGGAAAAGAGAAAAGAAGGGGAAAGAAGAGAAAAATGGAATGAGAAAAAAGAAGAGGAAAGAATAGAAAAGAGAAAAGAGTAAAGAAGAGCAAAGGGAAAGAATGAAAAAGAGAAAAGAAGAGGACAGAAGAGAAACGTGAAAAGAGAAAAAAGAAGTGAAAAAAGAAAAGAGAAGAAGAGAAAAGAGAGATGAGAAAAGAAGAGAAAAGAGAAAAGAAGAGAATGGATCAGAAAAGAGAAAAGAAGAGAAAAGACAAAAGAAGAGAAAAGAGAAAAGAGAAATGACTGGAAAAGAAGAGAAAAGGGAAATGAGAAAAGAAGAGTGCAGAAGAGAAATGTGAAAAGAGAAAAAAGAAGTGAAAAAAGAAAATACTAGAAGAGAAAAGAGAAAAGAGGAAAGAAGAGAAAAGGAGAGAAATGGGAAAAGAGAAAGAAGGAGAAAAGAAGAGGAAAAAAGAGAAAAGAGAAAAGAAGAGAAAAGGGAAACGAGAAATAAAGAGAAAAGAAGAGGAAAGAAGAGAAATGTGAAAAGAGAAAAAAAGAGGAGAAAAGAGAAAAGAGAAAAGAAGAGGAAAGAAGAGAAACGTGAAAAGAGAAAAAAGAAGTGTAAAAAGAAAAGAGAAGAAGAGAAAAGAGAGAAAGAGAAAAGAAGAGAAAAGAGAAAAGAAAAAAGAAGAGAAAAGGGAAAAGAGAAGAGAGAAAAGAAGAGAAAAGAGAAAAGGGAAAAGAGAAAAGAGGAGGAAAAAAGAGAAAAACGGAATCAGAAAAAAGAAGAGAAAAGGAGAGAAATGGGAAAAGAGAAAAAAGGAGAAAAGAAGAGAAAAGAAGAGGAAAAAAGAGAAAAATGGAATGAGAAAAAAGAAGAGAAAAGGAGAGAAATGGGAAAAGAGAAAAAAGGAGAAAAGAAGAGGAAAGAAGAGGAAAGAAGAGAAACGTGAAAAGAGAAAAGAAGAGAAAAATAGAGAAAAGAGAAAAGGGAAAAGACAAAAGAGAAAAGTGAAAAGAAGAGAAAAGGGAAATGAGAAGAGAAGAGAAAAGAAGACAATAGAGAAACGAGAAAAGAAGAGAAAAGAAGAGAAAAGAGAAAAGGGAAATGAGAAAAGAAGAGGACAGAAGAGAAATGTGAAAAGAGAAAAAAGAAGAAGTGAAAAAAGAAGAGAAGAAGAGAAAAGAGAGATGAGAAAAGAAGAGAAAAGAGAAAAGAAGAGAATAGATCAGAAAAGAGAAAAGAAGAGAAAAGACAAAAGAAGAGAAAAGAGAAAAGAGAAAAGACTGGAAACGAAGAGAAAAGGGAAATGAGAAAAGAAGAGTGCAGAAGAGAAATGTGAAAAGAGAAATAAGAAGAAGTGAAAAAAGAAAAGAGAAGAAGAGAAAAGAGAAAAGAGGAAAGAAGAGAAAAGGAGAGAAATGGGAAAAGAGAAAAAAGGAGAAAAGAAGAGAAAAGAAGAGGAAAAAAGAGAAAAGAGAAAAGAAGAGAAAAGGGAAAAGACAAAAGACAAAAGAAGAGAAAAGAGAAAAGAGAAAAGACTGGAAATGAAGAGAAAAGGGAAAAGGGAAAAGAGAAAAGAAGGGGAAAGAACAGAAAAATGGAATGAGAAAAAAGAAGAGGAAAGAATAGAAAAGAGAAAAGAGTAAAGAAGAGCAAAGGGAAAGAATGAAGAAGAGAAAAGAAGAGGACAGAAGAGAAACGTCAAAAGAGAAAAAAGAAGAAGTGAAAAAAGAAAAGAGAAGAAGAGAAAAGAGAGATGAGAAAAGAAGAGAAAAGAAGAGAATAGATCAGAAAAGAGAAAAGAAGAGAAAAGAGAAAAGACAAAAGAAGAGAAAAGAGAAAAGAGAAAAGACTGGAAAAGAAGAGAAAAGGGAAATGAGAAAAGAAGAGTGCAGAAGAGAAATGTGAAAAGAGAAAAAAGAAGAAGTGAAAAAAGAAAAGAGAAGAGAAAAGAGAAAAGAGGAAAGAAGAGAAAAGGAGAGAAATGGTAAAAAGAGAAAAAAGGAGAAAAGAAGAGAAAAGATGAGGAAAAAAGAGAAAAGAGAAAAGAAGAGAAAAGGTAAATGAGAAATAAAGAGAAAAGAAGAGGAAAGAAGAGAGATGGGAAAAGAGAAAAAAAAGAGGAGAAAAGAAAAGAGAAAAGAAGAGGAAAGAAGAGAAACGTGAAAAGAGAAAAAAGAATTGAAAAAAGAAAAGAGAAGAAGAGAAAAGAGAGAAGAGAAAAGAAGAGAAAAGAGAAAAGAAAAAAGAAGAGAAAAGGGAAAAGAGAAGAGAGAAAAGAAGAGAAAAGAGAAAAGGGAAAAGAGAAAAGAAGAGGAAAAAAGAGAAAAATGGAATGAGAAAAAAGAAGAGAAAAGGAGAGAAATGGGAAAAGAGAAAAATGGAATGAGAAAAAAGAAGAGAAAAGGAGAGAAATGGGAAAAGAGAAAAAAGGAGAAAAGAAGAGGAAAGAAGAGGAAAAAAGAGAAAAGAAAAAAAGAGAAAAGAAGAGAATAGATGAGAAAAGAGAAAAGAAGAGAAAAGACAAAAGACAAAAGACAAAAGAAGAGAAAAGAGAAAAGACTGGAAAAGAAGAGAAAAGGCAAAAGGGAAAAGAGAAAAGAAGGGGAAAGAAGAGAAAAATGGAATGAGAAAAAAGAAGAGGAAAGAATAGAAAAGAGAAAAGAGTAAAGAAGAGCAAAGGGAAAGAATGAAAAAGAGAAAAGAAGAGGACAGAAGAGAAACGTGAAAAGAGAAAAAAGAAGAAGTGAAAAAAGAAAAGAGAAGAAGAGAAAAGAGAGATGAGAAAAGAAGAGAAAAGAGAAAAGAAGAGAATGGATCAGAAAAGAGAAAAGAAGAGAAAAGACAAAAGAAGAGAAAAGAGAAAAGAGAAATGACTGGAAAAGAAGAGAAAAGGGAAATGAGAAAAGAAGAGTGCAGAAGAGAAATGTGAAAAGAGAAAAAAGAAGTGAAAAAAGAAAATACTAGAAGAGAAAAGAGAAAAGAGGAAAGAAGAGAAAAGGAGAGAAATGGGAAAAGAGAAAGAAGGAGAAAAGAAGAGGAAAAAAGAGAAAAGAGAAAAGAAGAGAAAAGGGAAACGAGAAATAAAGAGAAAAGAAGAGGAAAGAAGAGAAATGTGAAAAGAGAAAAAAAGAGGAGAAAAGAGAAAAGAGAAAAGAAGAGGAAAGAAGAGAAACGTGAAAAGAGAAAAAAGAAGTGTAAAAAGAAAAGAGAAGAAGAGAAAAGAGAGAAGAGAAAAGAAGAGAAAAGAGAAAAGAAAAAAGAAGAGAAAAGGGAAAAGAGAAGAGAGAAAAGAAGAGAAAAGAGAAAAGGGAAAAGAGAAAAGAAGAGGAAAAAAGAGAAAAATGGAATGAGAAAAAAGAAGAGAAAAGGAGAGAAATGGGAAAAGAGAAAAAAGGAGAAAAGAAGAGGAAAGAAGAGAAACGTGAAAAGAGAAAAAAGAAGAGTAAAAAGAAAAGAGAAGAAGAGAAAAGAGAGAAGAGAAAAGAAGAGAAAAGAGAAAAGAAAAAAGAAGAGAAAAGGGAAAAGAGAAGAGAGAAAAGAAGAGAAAAGAGAAAAGGGAAAAGAGAAAAGAGGAGGAAAAAAGAGAGAAACGGAATCAGAAAAAAGAAGAGAAAAGGAGAGAAATGGGAAAAGAGAAAAAAGGAGAAAAGAAGAGAAAAGAAGAGGAAAAAAGAGAAAAATGGAATGAGAAAAAAGAAGAGAAAAGGAGAGAAATGGGAAAAGAGAAAAGAAGAGCAAAGGGAAAGAATGAAGAAGAGAAAAGAAGAGGACAGAAGAGAAACGTGAAAAGAGAAAAAAGGAGAAAAGAGAGAAGAGAAAAGAAGAGAAAAGAGAAAAGAAAAAAGGAGAGAAAAGGGAAAAGAGAAGAGAGAAAAGAAGAGAATAGAGAAAAGAGAAAAGAAGAGAAAAGGGAAATGAGAAATAAAGAGAAAAGAAGAGGAAAGAAGAGAGATGTGAAAAGAGAAAAAAATGAGGAGAAAAGAAAAGAGAAAAGAAGAGGAAAGAAGAGAAACGTGAAAAGAGAAAAAAGAAGTGAAAAAAGAAAAGAGAAGAAGAGAAAAGAGAGAAGAGAAAAGAAGAAAAAAGAGAAAAGAAAAAAGAAGACAAGAGGGAAACGAGAAATAAAGAGAAAAGAAGGGGAAAGAAGAGAAACGTGAAAAGAGAAAAAAGAAGTGAAAAAAGAAAAGAGAAGAAGAGAAAAGAGAGAAGAGAAAAGAAGAGAAAAGAGAAAAGAAAAAAGAAGAGAAAAGGGAAAAGAGAAGAGAGAAAAGAAGAGAAAAGAGAAAAGAGGAAAGAAGAGAAAAGGAGAGAAATGGGAAAAGAGAAAAAAGGATAAAAGAAGAGAAAAGAAGAGGAAAAAAGAGAAAAGAGAAAAGAAGAGAAAAGGGAAAAGACAAAAGACAAAAGAAGAGAAAAGAGAAAAGAGAAAAGACTGGAAATGAAGAGAAAAGGGAAAAGGGAAAAGAGAAAAGAAGGGGAAAGAAGAGAAAATGGAATGAGAAAAAAGAAGAGGAAAGAATAGAAAAGAGAAAAGAGTAAAGAAGAGCAAAGGGAAAGAATGAAGAAGAGAAAAGAAGAGGACAGAAGAGAAACGTGAAAAGAGAAAAAAGAAGAAGTGAAAAAAGAAAAGAGAAGAAGAGAAAAGAGAGATGAGAAAAGAAGAGTAAAGAGAAAAGAAGAGAATAGATCAGAAAAGAGAAAAGAAGAGAAAAGAGAAAAGACAAAAGAAGAGAAAAGAGAAAAGAGAAAAGACTGGAAAAGAAGAGAAAAGGGAAATGAGAAAAGAAGAGTGCAGAAGAGAAATGTGAAAAGAGAAAAAAGAAGTGAAAAAAGAAAAGACAAGAAGAGAAAAGAGAAAAGAGGAAAGAAGAGAAAAGGAGAGAAATGGGAAAAGAGAAAGAAGGAGAAAAGAAGAGGAAAAAAGAGAAAAGAGAAAAGAAGAGAAAAGGGAAACGAGAAATAAAGAGAAAAGAAGAGGAAAGAAGAGAAATGTGAAAAGAGAAAAAAAGAGGAGAAAAGAGAAAAGAGAAAAGAAGAGGAAAGAAGAGAAACGTGAAAAGAGAAAAAAGAAGTGTAAAAAGAAAAGAGAAGAAGAGAAAAGAGAGAAAGAGAAAAGAAGAGAAAAGAGAAAAGAAAAAAGAAGAGAAAAGGGAAAAGAGAAGAGAGAAAAGAAGAGAAAAGAGAAAAGGGAAAAGAGAAAAGAGGAGGAAAAAAGAGAAAAACGGAATCAGAAAAAAGAAGAGAAAAGGAGAGAAATGGGAAAAGAGAAAAAAGGAGAAAAGAAGAGAAAAGAAGAGGAAAAAAGAGAAAAATGGAATGAGAAAAAAGAAGAGAAAAGGAGAGAAATGGGAAAAGAGAAAAAAGGAGAAAAGAAGAGGAAAGAAGAGGAAAGAAGAGAAACGTGAAAAGAGAAAAGAAGAGAAAAATAGAGAAAAGAGAAAAGGGAAAAGACAAAAGAGAAAAGTGAAAAGAAGAGAAAAGGGGAATGAGAAGAGAAGAGAAAAGAAGACAATAGAGAAACGAGAAAAGAAGAGAAAAGAAGAGAAAAGAGAAAAGGGAAATGAGAAAAGAAGAGGACAGAAGAGAAATGTGAAAAGAGAAAAAAGAAGAAGTGAAAAAAGAAGAGAAGAAGAGAAAAGAGAGATGAGAAAAGAAGAGAAAAGAGAAAAGAAGAGAATAGATCAGAAAAGAGAAAAGAAGAGAAAAGACAAAAGAAGAGAAAAGAGAAAAGAGAAAAGACTGGAAACGAAGAGAAAAGGGAAATGAGAAAAGAAGAGTGCAGAAGAGAAATGTGAAAAGAGAAATAAGAAGAAGTGAAAAAAGAAAAGAGAAGAAGAGAAAAGAGAAAAGAGGAAAGAAGAGAAAAGGAGAGAAATGGGAAAAGAGAAAAAAGGAGAAAAGAAGAGAAAAGAAGAGGAAAAAAGAGAAAAGAGAAAAGAAGAGAAAAGGGAAAAGACAAAAGACAAAAGAAGAGAAAAGAGAAAAGAGAAAAGACTGGAAATGAAGAGAAAAGGGAAAAGGGAAAAGAGAAAAGAAGGGGAAAGAACAGAAAAATGGAATGAGAAAAAAGAAGAGGAAAGAATAGAAAAGAGAAAAGAGTAAAGAAGAGCAAAGGGAAAGAATGAAGAAGAGAAAAGAAGAGGACAGAAGAGAAACGTCAAAAGAGAAAAAAGAAGAAGTGAAAAAAGAAAAGAGAAGAAGAGAAAAGAGAGATGAGAAAAGAAGAGAAAAGAAGAGAATAGATCAGAAAAGAGAAAAGAAGAGAAAAGAGAAAAGACAAAAGAAGAGAAAAGAGAAAAGAGAAAAGACTGGAAAAGAAGAGAAAAGGGAAATGAGAAAAGAAGAGTGCAGAAGAGAAATGTGAAAAGAGAAAAAAGAAGAAGTGAAAAAAGAAAAGAGAAGAGAAAAGAGAAAAGAGGAAAGAAGAGAAAAGGAGAGAAATGGTAAAAAGAGAAAAAAGGAGAAAAGAAGAGAAAAGATGAGGAAAAAAGAGAAAAGAGAAAAGAAGAGAAAAGGTAAATGAGAAATAAAGAGAAAAGAAGAGGAAAGAAGAGAGATGGGAAAAGAGAAAAAAAAGAGGAGAAAAGAAAAGAGAAAAGAAGAGGAAAGAAGAGAAACGTGAAAAGAGAAAAAAGAATTGAAAAAAGAAAAGAGAAGAAGAGAAAAGAGAGAAGAGAAAAGAAGAGAAAAGAGAAAAGAAAAAAGAAGAGAAAAGGGAAAAGAGAAGAGAGAAAAGAAGAGAAAAGAGAAAAGGGAAAAGAGAAAAGAAGAGGAAAAAAGAGAAAAATGGAATGAGAAAAAAGAAGAGAAAAGGAGAGAAATGGGAAAAGAGAAAAATGGAATGAGAAAAAAGAAGAGAAAAGGAGAGAAATGGGAAAAGAGAAAAAAGGAGAAAAGAAGAGGAAAGAAGAGGAAAAAAGAGAAAAGAAAAAAGAGAAAAGAAGAGAATAGATGAGAAAAGAGAAAAGAAGAGAAAAGACAAAAGACAAAAGACAAAAGAAGAGAAAAGAGAAAAGACTGGAAAAGAAGAGAAAAGGCAAAAGGGAAAAGAGAAAAGAAGGGGAAAGAAGAGAAAAATGGAATGAGAAAAAAGAAGAGGAAAGAATAGAAAAGAGAAAAGAGTAAAGAAGAGCAAAGGGAAAGAATGAAAAAGAGAAAAGAAGAGGACAGAAGAGAAACGTGAAAAGAGAAAAAAGAAGAAGTGAAAAAAGAAAAGAGAAGAAGAGAAAAGAGAGATGAGAAAAGAAGAGAAAAGAGAAAAGAAGAGAATGGATCAGAAAAGAGAAAAGAAGAGAAAAGACAAAAGAAGAGAAAAGAGAAAAGAGAAATGACTGGAAAAGAAGAGAAAAGGGAAATGAGAAAAGAAGAGTGCAGAAGAGAAATGTGAAAAGAGAAAAAAGAAGTGAAAAAAGAAAATACTAGAAGAGAAAAGAGAAAAGAGGAAAGAAGAGAAAAGGAGAGAAATGGGAAAAGAGAAAGAAGGAGAAAAGAAGAGGAAAAAAGAGAAAAGAGAAAAGAAGAGAAAAGGGAAACGAGAAATAAAGAGAAAAGAAGAGGAAAGAAGAGAAATGTGAAAAGAGAAAAAAAGAGGAGAAAAGAGAAAAGAGAAAAGAAGAGGAAAGAAGAGAAACGTGAAAAGAGAAAAAAGAAGTGTAAAAAGAAAAGAGAAGAAGAGAAAAGAGAGAAAGAGAAAAGAAGAGAAAAGAGAAAAGAAAAAAGAAGAGAAAAGGGAAAAGAGAAGAGAGAAAAGAAGAGAAAAGAGAAAAGGGAAAAGAGAAAAGAGGAGGAAAAAAGAGAAAAACGGAATCAGAAAAAAGAAGAGAAAAGGAGAGAAATGGGAAAAGAGAAAAAAGGAGAAAAGAAGAGAAAAGAAGAGGAAAAAAGAGAAAAATGGAATGAGAAAAAAGAAGAGAAAAGGAGAGAAATGGGAAAAGAGAAAAAAGGAGAAAAGAAGAGGAAAGAAGAGGAAAGAAGAGAAACGTGAAAAGAGAAAAGAAGAGAAAAATAGAGAAAAGAGAAAAGGGAAAAGACAAAAGAGAAAAGTGAAAAGAAGAGAAAAGGGAAATGAGAAGAGAAGAGAAAAGAAGACAATAGAGAAACGAGAAAAGAAGAGAAAAGAAGAGAAAAGAGAAAAGGGAAATGAGAAAAGAAGAGGACAGAAGAGAAATGTGAAAAGAGAAAAAAGAAGAAGTGAAAAAAGAAGAGAAGAAGAGAAAAGAGAGATGAGAAAAGAAGAGAAAAGAGAAAAGAAGAGAATAGATCAGAAAAGAGAAAAGAAGAGAAAAGACAAAAGAAGAGAAAAGAGAAAAGAGAAAAGACTGGAAACGAAGAGAAAAGGGAAATGAGAAAAGAAGAGTGCAGAAGAGAAATGTGAAAAGAGAAATAAGAAGAAGTGAAAAAAGAAAAGAGAAGAAGAGAAAAGAGAAAAGAGGAAAGAAGAGAAAAGGAGAGAAATGGGAAAAGAGAAAAAAGGAGAAAAGAAGAGAAAAGAAGAGGAAAAAAGAGAAAAGAGAAAAGAAGAGAAAAGGGAAAAGACAAAAGACAAAAGAAGAGAAAAGAGAAAAGAGAAAAGACTGGAAATGAAGAGAAAAGGGAAAAGGGAAAAGAGAAAAGAAGGGGAAAGAACAGAAAAATGGAATGAGAAAAAAGAAGAGGAAAGAATAGAAAAGAGAAAAGAGTAAAGAAGAGCAAAGGGAAAGAATGAAGAAGAGAAAAGAAGAGGACAGAAGAGAAACGTCAAAAGAGAAAAAAAGAAGAAGTGAAAAAAGAAAAGAGAAGAAGAGAAAAGAGAGATGAGAAAAGAAGAGAAAAGAAGAGAATAGATCAGAAAAGAGAAAAGAAGAGAAAAGAGAAAAGACAAAAGAAGAGAAAAGAGAAAAGAGAAAAGACTGGAAAAGAAGAGAAAAGGGAAATGAGAAAAGAAGAGTGCAGAAGAGAAATGTGAAAAGAGAAAAAAGAAGAAGTGAAAAAAGAAAAGAGAAGAGAAAAGAGAAAAGAGGAAAGAAGAGAAAAGGAGAGAAATGGTAAAAAGAGAAAAAAGGAGAAAAGAAGAGAAAAGATGAGGAAAAAAGAGAAAAGAGAAAAGAAGAGAAAAGGTAAATGAGAAATAAAGAGAAAAGAAGAGGAAAGAAGAGAGATGGGAAAAGAGAAAAAAAAGAGGAGAAAAGAAAAGAGAAAAGAAGAGGAAAGAAGAGAAACGTGAAAAGAGAAAAAAGAATTGAAAAAAGAAAAGAGAAGAAGAGAAAAGAGAGAAGAGAAAAGAAGAGAAAAGAGAAAAGAAAAAAGAAGAGAAAAGGGAAAAGAGAAGAGAGAAAAGAAGAGAAAAGAGAAAAGGGAAAAGAGAAAAGAAGAGGAAAAAAGAGAAAAATGGAATGAGAAAAAAGAAGAGAAAAGGAGAGAAATGGGAAAAGAGAAAAATGGAATGAGAAAAAAGAAGAGAAAAGGAGAGAAATGGGAAAAGAGAAAAAAGGAGAAAAGAAGAGGAAAGAAGAGGAAAAAAGAGAAAAGAAAAAAAGAGAAAAGAAGAGAATAGATGAGAAAAGAGAAAAGAAGAGAAAAGACAAAAGACAAAAGACAAAAGAAGAGAAAAGAGAAAAGACTGGAAAAGAAGAGAAAAGGCAAAAGGGAAAAGAGAAAAGAAGGGGAAAGAAGAGAAAAATGGAATGAGAAAAAAGAAGAGGAAAGAATAGAAAAGAGAAAAGAGTAAAGAAGAGCAAAGGGAAAGAATGAAAAAGAGAAAAGAAGAGGACAGAAGAGAAACGTGAAAAGAGAAAAAAGAAGAAGTGAAAAAAGAAAAGAGAAGAAGAGAAAAGAGAGATGAGAAAAGAAGAGAAAAGAGAAAAGAAGAGAATGGATCAGAAAAGAGAAAAGAAGAGAAAAGACAAAAGAAGAGAAAAGAGAAAAGAGAAATGACTGGAAAAGAAGAGAAAAGGGAAATGAGAAAAGAAGAGTGCAGAAGAGAAATGTGAAAAGAGAAAAAAGAAGTGAAAAAAGAAAATACTAGAAGAGAAAAGAGAAAAGAGGAAAGAAGAGAAAAGGAGAGAAATGGGAAAAGAGAAAGAAGGAGAAAAGAAGAGGAAAAAAGAGAAAAGAGAAAAGAAGAGAAAAGGGAAACGAGAAATAAAGAGAAAAGAAGAGGAAAGAAGAGAAATGTGAAAAGAGAAAAAAAGAGGAGAAAAGAGAAAAGAGAAAAGAAGAGGAAAGAAGAGAAACGTGAAAAGAGAAAAAAGAAGTGTAAAAAGAAAAGAGAAGAAGAGAAAAGAGAGAAGAGAAAAGAAGAGAAAAGAGAAAAGAAAAAAGAAGAGAAAAGGGAAAAGAGAAGAGAGAAAAGAAGAGAAAAGAGAAAAGGGAAAAGAGAAAAGAAGAGGAAAAAAGAGAAAAATGGAATGAGAAAAAAGAAGAGAAAAGGAGAGAAATGGGAAAAGAGAAAAAAGGAGAAAAGAAGAGGAAAGAAGAGAAACGTGAAAAGAGAAAAAAGAAGAGTAAAAAGAAAAGAGAAGAAGAGAAAAGAGAGAAGAGAAAAGAAGAGAAAAGAGAAAAGAAAAAAGAAGAGAAAAGGGAAAAGAGAAGAGAGAAAAGAAGAGAAAAGAGAAAAGGGAAAAGAGAAAAGAGGAGGAAAAAAGAGAGAAACGGAATCAGAAAAAAGAAGAGAAAAGGAGAGAAATGGGAAAAGAGAAAAAAGGAGAAAAGAAGAGAAAAGAAGAGGAAAAAAGAGAAAAATGGAATGAGAAAAAAGAAGAGAAAAGGAGAGAAATGGGAAAAGAGAAAAGAAGAGCAAAGGGAAAGAATGAAGAAGAGAAAAGAAGAGGACAGAAGAGAAACGTGAAAAGAGAAAAAAGGAGAAAAGAGAGAAGAGAAAAGAAGAGAAAAGAGAAAAGAAAAAAGGAGAGAAAAGGGAAAAGAGAAGAGAGAAAAGAAGAGAATAGAGAAAAGAGAAAAGAAGAGAAAAGGGAAATGAGAAATAAAGAGAAAAGAAGAGGAAAGAAGAGAGATGTGAAAAGAGAAAAAAATGAGGAGAAAAGAAAAGAGAAAAGAAGAGGAAAGAAGAGAAACGTGAAAAGAGAAAAAAGAAGTGAAAAAAGAAAAGAGAAGAAGAGAAAAGAGAGAAGAGAAAAGAAGAAAAAAGAGAAAAGAAAAAAGAAGACAAGAGGGAAACGAGAAATAAAGAGAAAAGAAGGGGAAAGAAGAGAAACGTGAAAAGAGAAAAAAGAAGTGAAAAAAGAAAAGAGAAGAAGAGAAAAGAGAGAAGAGAAAAGAAGAGAAAAGAGAAAAGAAAAAAGAAGAGAAAAGGGAAAAGAGAAGAGAGAAAAGAAGAGAAAAGAGAAAAGAGGAAAGAAGAGAAAAGGAGAGAAATGGGAAAAGAGAAAAAAGGATAAAAGAAGAGAAAAGAAGAGGAAAAAAGAGAAAAGAGAAAAGAAGAGAAAAGGGAAAAGACAAAAGACAAAAGAAGAGAAAAGAGAAAAGAGAAAAGACTGGAAATGAAGAGAAAAGGGAAAAGGGAAAAGAGAAAAGAAGGGGAAAGAAGAGAAAATGGAATGAGAAAAAAGAAGAGGAAAGAATAGAAAAGAGAAAAGAGTAAAGAAGAGCAAAGGGAAAGAATGAAGAAGAGAAAAGAAGAGGACAGAAGAGAAACGTGAAAAGAGAAAAAAGAAGAAGTGAAAAAAGAAAAGAGAAGAAGAGAAAAGAGAGATGAGAAAAGAAGAGTAAAGAGAAAAGAAGAGAATAGATCAGAAAAGAGAAAAGAAGAGAAAAGAGAAAAGACAAAAGAAGAGAAAAGAGAAAAGAGAAAAGACTGGAAAAGAAGAGAAAAGGGAAATGAGAAAAGAAGAGTGCAGAAGAGAAATGTGAAAAGAGAAAAAAGAAGTGAAAAAAGAAAAGACAAGAAGAGAAAAGAGAAAAGAGGAAAGAAGAGAAAAGGAGAGAAATGGGAAAAGAGAAAGAAGGAGAAAAGAAGAGGAAAAAAGAGAAAAGAGAAAAGAAGAGAAAAGGGAAACGAGAAATAAAGAGAAAAGAAGAGGAAAGAAGAGAAATGTGAAAAGAGAAAAAAAGAGGAGAAAAGAGAAAAGAGAAAAGAAGAGGAAAGAAGAGAAACGTGAAAAGAGAAAAAAGAAGTGTAAAAAGAAAAGAGAAGAAGAGAAAAGAGAGAAAGAGAAAAGAAGAGAAAAGAGAAAAGAAAAAAGAAGAGAAAAGGGAAAAGAGAAGAGAGAAAAGAAGAGAAAAGAGAAAAGGGAAAAGAGAAAAGAGGAGGAAAAAAGAGAAACGTGAAAAGAGAAAAAAGAAGTGAAAAAAGAAAAGAGAAGAAGAGAAAAGAGAGAAGAGAAAAGAAGAAAAAAGAGAAAAGAAAAAAGAAGACAAGAGGGAAACGAGAAATAAAGAGAAAAGAAGGGGAAAGAAGAGAAACGTGAAAAGAGAAAAAAGAAGTGAAAAAAGAAAAGAGAAGAAGAGAAAAGAGAGAAGAGAAAAGAAGAGAAAAGAGAAAAGAAAAAAGAAGAGAAAAGGGAAAAGAGAAGAGAGAAAAGAAGAGAAAAGAGAAAAGAGGAAAGAAGAGAAAAGGAGAGAAATGGGAAAAGAGAAAAAAGGATAAAAGAAGAGAAAAGAAGAGGAAAAAAGAGAAAAGAGAAAAGAAGAGAAAAGGGAAAAGACAAAAGACAAAAGAAGAGAAAAGAGAAAAGAGAAAAGACTGGAAATGAAGAGAAAAGGGAAAAGGGAAAAGAGAAAAGAAGGGGAAAGAAGAGAAAATGGAATGAGAAAAAAGAAGAGGAAAGAATAGAAAAGAGAAAAGAGTAAAGAAGAGCAAAGGGAAAGAATGAAGAAGAGAAAAGAAGAGGACAGAAGAGAAACGTGAAAAGAGAAAAAAGAAGAAGTGAAAAAAGAAAAGAGAAGAAGAGAAAAGAGAGATGAGAAAAGAAGAGTAAAGAGAAAAGAAGAGAATAGATCAGAAAAGAGAAAAGAAGAGAAAAGAGAAAAGACAAAAGAAGAGAAAAGAGAAAAGAGAAAAGACTGGAAAAGAAGAGAAAAGGGAAATGAGAAAAGAAGAGTGCAGAAGAGAAATGTGAAAAGAGAAAAAAGAAGTGAAAAAAGAAAAGACAAGAAGAGAAAAGAGAAAAGAGGAAAGAAGAGAAAAGGAGAGAAATGGGAAAAGAGAAAGAAGGAGAAAAGAAGAGGAAAAAAGAGAAAAGAGAAAAGAAGAGAAAAGGGAAACGAGAAATAAAGAGAAAAGAAGAGGAAAGAAGAGAAATGTGAAAAGAGAAAAAAAGAGGAGAAAAGAGAAAAGAGAAAAGAAGAGGAAAGAAGAGAAACGTGAAAAGAGAAAAAAGAAGTGTAAAAAGAAAAGAGAAGAAGAGAAAAGAGAGAAAGAGAAAAGAAGAGAAAAGAGAAAAGAAAAAAGAAGAGAAAAGGGAAAAGAGAAGAGAGAAAAGAAGAGAAAAGAGAAAAGGGAAAAGAGAAAAGAGGAGGAAAAAAGAGAGAAACGGAATCAGAAAAAAGAAGAGAAAAGGAGAGAAATGGGAAAAGAGAAAAAAGGAGAAAAGAAGAGAAAAGAAGAGGAAAAAAGAGAAAAATGGAATGAGAAAAAAGAAGAGAAAAGGAGAGAAATGGGAAAAGAGAAAAGAAGAGCAAATGGAAAGAATGAAGAAGAGAAAAGAAGAGGACAGAAGAGAAACGTGAAAAGAGAAAAAAGGAGAAAAGAGAGAAGAGAAAAGAAGAGAAAAGAGAAAAGAAAAAAGGAGAGAAAAGGGAAAAGAGAAGAGAGAAAAGAAGAGAATAGAGAAAAGAGAAAAGAAGAGAAAAGGGAAATGAGAAATAAAGAGAAAAGAAGAGGAAAGAAGAGAGATGTGAAAAGAGAAAAAAATGAGGAGAAAAGAAAAGAGAAAAGAAGAGGAAAGAAGAGAAACGTGAAAAGAGAAAAAAGAAGTGAAAAAAGAAAAGAGAAGAAGAGAAAAGAGAGAAGAGAAAAGAAGAAAAAAGAGAAAAGAAAAAGAAGACAAGAGGGAAACGAGAAATAAAGAGAAAAGAAGGGGAAAGAAGAGAAACGTGAAAAGAGAAAAAAGAAGTGAAAAAAGAAAAGAGAAGAAGAGAAAAGAGAGAAGAGAAAAGAAGAGAAAAGAGAAAAGAAAAAAGAAGAGAAAAGGGAAAAGAGAAGAGAGAAAAGAAGAGAAAAGAGAAAAGAGGAAAGAAGAGAAAAGGAGAGAAATGGGAAAAGAGAAAAAAGGATAAAAGAAGAGAAAAGAAGAGGAAAAAAGAGAAAAGAGAAAAGAAGAGAAAAGGGAAAAGACAAAAGACAAAAGAAGAGAAAAGAGAAAAGAGAAAAGACTGGAAATGAAGAGAAAAGGGAAAAGGGAAAAGAGAAAAGAAGGGGAAAGAAGAGAAAATGGAATGAGAAAAAAGAAGAGGAAAGAATAGAAAAGAGAAAAGAGTAAAGAAGAGCAAAGGGAAAGAATGAAGAAGAGAAAAGAAGAGGACAGAAGAGAAACGTGAAAAGAGAAAAAAGTAGAAGTGAAAAAAGAAAAGAGAAGAAGAGAAAAGAGAGATGAGAAAAGAAGAGTAAAGAGAAAAGAAGAGAATAGATCAGAAAAGAGAAAAGAAGAGAAAAGAGAAAAGACAAAAGAAGAGAAAAGAGAAAAGAGAAAAGACTGGAAAAGAAGAGAAAAGGGAAATGAGAAAAGAAGAGTGCAGAAGAGAAATGTGAAAAGAGAAAAAAGAAGTGAAAAAAGAAAAGACAAGAAGAGAAAAGAGAAAAGAGGAAAGAAGAGAAAAGGAGAGAAATGGGAAAAGAGAAAGAAGGAGAAAAGAAGAGGAAAAAAGAGAAAAGAGAAAAGAAGAGAAAAGGGAAACGAGAAATAAAGAGAAAAGAAGAGGAAAGAAGAGAAATGTGAAAAGAGAAAAAAAGAGGAGAAAAGAGAAAAGAGAAAAGAAGAGGAAAGAAGAGAAACGTGAAAAGAGAAAAAAGAAGTGTAAAAAGAAAAGAGAAGAAGAGAAAAGAGAGAAAGAGAAAAGAAGAGAAAAGAGAAAAGAAAAAAGAAGAGAAAAGGGAAAAGAGAAGAGAGAAAAGAAGAGAAAAGAGAAAAGGGAAAAGAGAAAAGAGGAGGAAAAAAGAGAAAAACGGAATCAGAAAAAAGAAGAGAAAAGGAGAGAAATGGGAAAAGAGAAAAAAGGAGAAAAGAAGAGAAAAGAAGAGGAAAAAAGAGAAAAATGGAATGAGAAAAAAGAAGAGAAAAGGAGAGAAATGGGAAAAGAGAAAAAAGGAGAAAAGAAGAGGAAAGAAGAGGAAAGAAGAGAAACGTGAAAAGAGAAAAGAAGAGAAAAATAGAGAAAAGAGAAAAGGGAAAAGACAAAAGAGAAAAGTGAAAAGAAGAGAAAAGGGAAATGAGAAGAGAAGAGAAAAGAAGACAATAGAGAAACGAGAAAAGAAGAGAAAAGAAGAGAAAAGAGAAAAGGGAAATGAGAAAAGAAGAGGACAGAAGAGAAATGTGAAAAGAGAAAAAAGAAGAAGTGAAAAAAGAAGAGAAGAAGAGAAAAGAGAGATGAGAAAAGAAGAGAAAAGAGAAAAGAAGAGAATAGATCAGAAAAGAGAAAAGAAGAGAAAAGACAAAAGAAGAGAAAAGAGAAAAGAGAAAAGACTGGAAACGAAGAGAAAAGGGAAATGAGAAAAGAAGAGTGCAGAAGAGAAATGTGAAAAGAGAAATAAGAAGAAGTGAAAAAAGAAAAGAGAAGAAGAGAAAAGAGAAAAGAGGAAAGAAGAGAAAAGGAGAGAAATGGGAAAAGAGAAAAAAGGAGAAAAGAAGAGAAAAGAAGAGGAAAAAAGAGAAAAGAGAAAAGAAGAGAAAAGGGAAAAGACAAAAGACAAAAGAAGAGAAAAGAGAAAAGAGAAAAGACTGGAAATGAAGAGAAAAGGGAAAAGGGAAAAGAGAAAAGAAGGGGAAAGAACAGAAAAATGGAATGAGAAAAAAGAAGAGGAAAGAATAGAAAAGAGAAAAGAGTAAAGAAGAGCAAAGGGAAAGAATGAAGAAGAGAAAAGAAGAGGACAGAAGAGAAACGTCAAAAGAGAAAAAAGAAGTGAAAAAAGAAAAGAGAAGAAGAGAAAAGAGAGATGAGAAAAGAAGAGAAAAGAAGAGAATAGATCAGAAAAGAGAAAAGAAGAGAAAAGAGAAAAGACAAAAGAAGAGAAAAGAGAAAAGAGAAAAGACTGGAAAAGAAGAGAAAAGGGAAATGAGAAAAGAAGAGTGCAGAAGAGAAATGTGAAAAGAGAAAAAAGAAGAAGTGAAAAAAGAAAAGAGAAGAGAAAAGAGAAAAGAGGAAAGAAGAGAAAAGGAGAGAAATGGTAAAAAGAGAAAAAAGGAGAAAAGAAGAGAAAAGATGAGGAAAAAAGAGAAAAGAGAAAAGAAGAGAAAAGGTAAATGAGAAATAAAGAGAAAAGAAGAGGAAAGAAGAGAGATGGGAAAAGAGAAAAAAAAGAGGAGAAAAGAAAAGAGAAAAGAAGAGGAAAGAAGAGAAACGTGAAAAGAGAAAAAAGAATTGAAAAAAGAAAAGAGAAGAAGAGAAAAGAGAGAAGAGAAAAGAAGAGAAAAGAAAAAAGAAGAGAAAAGGGAAAAGAGAAGAGAGAAAAGAAGAGAAAAGAGAAAAGGGAAAAGAGAAAAGAAGAGGAAAAAAGAGAAAAATGGAATGAGAAAAAAGAAGAGAAAAGGAGAGAAATGGGAAAAGAGAAAAATGGAATGAGAAAAAAGAAGAGAAAAGGAGAGAAATGGGAAAAGAGAAAAAAGGAGAAAAGAAGAGGAAAGAAGAGGAAAAAAGAGAAAAGAAAAAAAGAGAAAAGAAGAGAATAGATGAGAAAAGAGAAAAGAAGAGAAAAGACAAAAGACAAAAGACAAAAGAAGAGAAAAGAGAAAAGACTGGAAAAGAAGAGAAAAGGCAAAAGGGAAAAGAGAAAAGAAGGGGAAAGAAGAGAAAAATGGAATGAGAAAAAAGAAGAGGAAAGAATAGAAAAGAGAAAAGAGTAAAGAAGAGCAAAGGGAAAGAATGAAAAAGAGAAAAGAAGAGGACAGAAGAGAAACGTGAAAAGAGAAAAAAGAAGAAGTGAAAAAAGAAAAGAGAAGAAGAGAAAAGAGAGATGAGAAAAGAAGAGAAAAGAGAAAAGAAGAGAATGGATCAGAAAAGAGAAAAGAAGAGAAAAGACAAAAGAAGAGAAAAGAGAAAAGAGAAAAGACTGGAAAAGAAGAGAAAAGGGAAATGAGAAAAGAAGAGTGCAGAAGAGAAATGTGAAAAGAGAAAAAAGAAGTGAAAAAAGAAAATACAAGAAGAGAAAAGAGAAAAGAGGAAAGAAGAGAAAAGGAGAGAAATGGGAAAAGAGAAAGAAGGAGAAAAGAAGAGGAAAAAAGAGAAAAGAGAAAAGAAGAGAAAAGGGAAACGAGAAATAAAGAGAAAAGAAGAGGAAAGATGAGAAATGTGAAAAGAGAAAAAAAGAGGAGAAAAGAGAAAAGAGAAAAGAAGAGGAAAGAAGAGAAACGTGAAAAGAGAAAAAAGAAGTGTAAAAAGAAAAGAGAAGAAGAGAAAAGAGAGAAGAGAAAAGAAGAGAAAAGAGAAAAGAAAAAAGAAGAGAAAAGGGAAAAGAGAAGAGAGAAAAGAAGAGAAAAGAGAAAAGGGAAAAGAGAAAAGAAGAGGAAAAAAGAGAAAAATGGAATGAGAAAAAAGAAGAGAAAAGGAGAGAAATGGGAAAAGAGAAAAAAGGAGAAAAGAAGAGGAAAGAAGAGGAAAGAAGAGAAACGTGAAAAGAGAAAAAAGAAGAGTAAAAAGAAAAGAGAAGAAGAGAAAAGAGAGAAGAGAAAAGAAGAGAAAAGAGAAAAGAAAAAAGAAGAGAAAAGGGAAAAGAGAAGAGAGAAAAGAAGAGAAAAGAGAAAAGGGAAAAGAGAAAAGAGGAGGAAAAAAGAGAGAAACGGAATCAGAAAAAAGAAGAGAAAAGGAGAGAAATGGGAAAAGAGAAAAAAGGAGAAAAGAAGAGAAAAGAAGAGGAAAAAAGAGAAAAATGGAATGAGAAAAATGAAGAGAAAAGGAGAGAAATGGGAAAAGAGAAAAGAAGAGCAAAGGGAAAGAATGAAGAAGAGAAAAGAAGAGGACAGAAGAGAAACGTGAAAAGAGAAAAAAGGAGAAAAGAGAGAAGAGAAAAGAAGAGAAAAGAGAAAAGAAAAAAGGAGAGAAAAGGGAAAAGAGAAGAGAGAAAAGAAGAGAATAGAGAAAAGAGAAAAGAAGAGAAAAGGGAAATGAGAAATAAAGAGAAAAGAAGAGGAAAGAAGAGAGATGTGAAAAGAGAAAAAAATGAGGAGAAAAGAAAAGAGAAAAGAAGAGGAAAGAAGAGAAACGTGAAAAGAGAAAAAAGAAGTGTAAAAAGAAAAGAGAAGAAGAGAAAAGAGAGAAGAGAAAAGAAGAAAAAAGAGAAAAGAAAAAAGAAGACAAGAGGGAAACGAGAAATAAAGAGAAAAGAAGGGGAAAGAAGAGAAACGTGAAAAGAGAAAAAAGAAGTGAAAAAAGAAAAGAGAAGAAGAGAAAAGAGAAAAGAAAAAAGAAGAGAAAAGGGAAAAGAGAAGAGAGAAAAGAAGAGAAAAGAGAAAAGAGGAAAGAAGAGAAAAGGAGAGAAATGGGAAAAGAGAAAAAAGGATAAAAGAAGAGAAAAGAAGAGGAAAAAAGAGAAAAGAGAAAAGAAGAGAAAAGGGAAAAGACAAAAGACAAAAGAAGAGAAAAGAGAAAAGAGAAAAGACTGGAAATGAAGAGAAAAGGGAAAAGGGAAAAGAGAAAAGAAGGGGAAAGAAGAGAAAATGGAATGAGAAAAAAGAAGAGGAAAGAATAGAAAAGAGAAAAGAGTAAAGAAGAGCAAAGGGAAAGAATGAAGAAGAGAAAAGAAGAGGACAGAAGAGAAACGTGAAAAGAGAAAAAAGAAGAAGTGAAAAAAGAAAAGAGAAGAAGAGAAAAGAGAGATGAGAAAAGAAGAGTAAAGAGAAAAGAAGAGAATAGATCAGAAAAGAGAAAA
This sequence comes from Chiloscyllium punctatum, assembly GCF_047496795.1. NCBI lineage: Eukaryota > Metazoa > Chordata > Chondrichthyes > Orectolobiformes > Hemiscylliidae > Chiloscyllium > Chiloscyllium punctatum. The sequence continues at coordinate 31,119,013 of NC_092778.1, forward strand.
GAAGAGAAAAGAGAAAAGAGAAAAGAAGAGAAAAGAGAAAAGAGAAAAGACTGGAAAAGAAGAGAAAAGGGAAATGAGAAAAGAAGAGTGCAGAAGAGAAATGTGAAAAGAGAAAAAAGAAGTGAAAAAAGAAAAGACAAGAAGAGAAAAGAGAAAAGAGGAAAGAAGAGAAAAGGAGAGAAATGGGAAAAGAGAAAGAAGGAGAAAAGAAGAGGAAAAAAGAGAAAAGAGAAAAGAAGAGAAAAGGGAAACGAGAAATAAAGAGAAAAGAAGAGGAAAGAAGAGAAATGTGAAAAGAGAAAAAAAGAGGAGAAAAGAGAAAAGAGAAAAGAAGAGGAAAGAAGAGAAACGTGAAAAGAGAAAAAAGAAGTGTAAAAAGAAAAGAGAAGAAGAGAAAAGAGAGAAAGAGAAAAGAAGAGAAAAGAGAAAAGAAAAAAGAAGAGAAAAGGGAAAAGAGAAGAGAGAAAAGAAGAGAAAAGAGAAAAGGGAAAAGAGAAAAGAGGAGGAAAAAAGAGAAAAACGGAATCAGAAAAAAGAAGAGAAAAGGAGAGAAATGGGAAAAGAGAAAAAAGAAGAAAAGAAGAGAAAAGAAGAGGAAAAAAGAGAAAAATGGAATGAGAAAAAAGAAGAGAAAAGGAGAGAAATGGGAAAAGAGAAATAAGGAGAAAAGAAGAGGAAAGAAGAGGAAAAAAGAGAAAAGAGAAAAGAAGAGAAAATGGAAACGAGAAATAAAGAGAAAAGAAGGGGAAAGAAGAGAAATGTGAAAAGAGAAAAAAGAGGAGAAAAGAGAAAAGAGAAAAGAAGAGGAAAGAAGAGAAACGTGAAAAGAGAAAAAAGAAGTGAAAAAAGAAAAGAGAAGAAGAGAAAAGAGAGAAGAGAAAAGAAGAGAAAAGAGAAAAGAAAAAAGAAGAGAAAAGGGAAAAGAGAAGAGAGAAAAGAAGAGAAAAGAGAAAAGGGAAAAGAGAAAAGAGGAGGAAAAAAGAGAAAAATGGAATCAGAAAAAAGAAGAGAAAAGGAGAGAAATGGGAAAAGAGAAAAAAGGAGAAAAGAAGAGAAAAGAAGAGGAAAGAAGAGAAAAGAGAAAAGAAGAGAAAAGGGAAAGAATGAAGAAGAGAAAAGAAGAGGACAGAAGAGAAACGTCAAAAGAGAAAAAAGAAGAAGTGAAAAAAGAAAAGAGAAGAAGAGAAAAGAGAGATGAGAAAAGAAGAGAAAAGAGAAAAGAAGAGAATAGATTAGAAAAGAGAAAAGAAGAGAAAAGAGAAAAGACAAAAGAAGAGAAAAGAGAAAAGAGAAAAGACTGGAAAAGAAGAGAAAAGGGAAATGAGAAAAGAAGAGTGCAGAAGAGAAATGTGAAAAGAGAAAAAAGAAGTGAAAAAAGAAAAGACAAGAAGAGAAAAGAGAAAAGAGGAAAGAAGAGAAAAGGAGAGAAATGGGAAAAGAGAAAGAAGGAGAAAAGAAGAGGAAAAAAGAGAAAAGAGAAAAGAAGAGAAAAGGGAAACGAGAAATAAAGAGAAAAGAAGAGGAAAGAAGAGAAATGTGAAAAGAGAAAAAAAGAGGAGAAAAGAGAAAAGAGAAAAGAAGAGGAAAGAAGAGAAACGTGAAAAGAGAAAAAAGAAGTGTAAAAAGAAAAGAGAAGAAGAGAAAAGAGAGAAGAGAAAAGAAGAGAAAAGAGAAAAGAAAAAAGAAGAGAAAAGGGAAAAGAGAAGAGAGAAAAGAAGAGAAAAGAGAAAAGAGAAAAGACTGGAAATGAAGAGAAAAGGGAAAAGGGAAAAGAGAAAAGAAGGGGAAAGAAGAGAAAAATGGAATGAGAAAAAAGAAGAGGAAAGAATAGAAAAGAGAAAAGAGTAAAGAAGAGCAAAGGGAAAGAATGAAGAAGAGAAAAGAAGAGGACAGAAGAGAAACGTCAAAAGAGAAAAAAGAAGAAGTGAAAAAAGAAAAGAGAAGAAGAGAAAAGAGAGATGAGAAAAGAAGAGAAAAGAAGAGAATAGATCAGAAAAGAGAAAAGAAGAGAAAAGAGAAAAGACAAAATAAGAGAAAAGAGAAAAGAGAAAAGACTGGAAAAGAAGAGAAAAGGGAAATGAGAAAAGAAGAGTGCAGAAGAGAAATGTGAAAAGAGAAAAAAGAAGTGAAAAAAGAAAAGACAAGAAGAGAAAAGAGAAAAGAGGAAAGAAGAGAAAAGGAGAGAAATGGGAAAAGAGAAAAAAGGAGAAAAGAAGAGAAAAGAAGAGGAAAAAAGAGAAAAGAGAAAAGAAGAGAAAAGGGAAATGAGAAAAGAAGAGAAAAGAAGAGAAAAGAGAAAAGGGAAATGAGAAAAGAAGAGGACAGAAGAGAAATGTGAAAAGAGAAAAAAGAAGTGAAAAAAGAAGAAAAGAAGAGAAAAGAGAGATGAGAAAAGAAGAGAAAAGAGAAAAGAAGAGAATAGATCAGAAAAGAGAAAAGAAGAGAAAAGACAAAAGAAGAGAAAAGAGAAAAGAGAAAAGACTGGAAACGAAGAGAAAAGGGAAATGAGAAAAGAAGAGTGCAGAAGAGAAATGTGTAAAGAGAAATAAGAAGAAGTTAAAAAAGAAAAGAGAAGAAGAGAAAAGAGAAAAGAGGAAAGAAGAGAAAAGGAGAGAAATGGGAAAAGAGAAAAAAGGAGAAAAGAAGAGAAAAGAAGAGGAAAAAAGAGAAAAGAGAAAAGAAGAGAAAAGGGAAAAGAGAAAAGACAAAAGAAGAGAAAAGAGAAAAGACTGGAAATGAAGAGAAAAGGGAAAAGGGAAAAGAGAAAAGAAGGGGAAAGAAGAGAAAAATAGAATGAGAAAAAAGAAGAGGAAAGAATAGAAAAGAGAAAAGAGTAAAGAAGAGCAAAGGGAAAGAATGAAGAAGAGAAAAGAAGAGGACAGAAGAGAAACGTCAAAAGAGAAAAAAGAAGAAGTGAAAAAAGAAAAGAGAAGAAGAGAAAAGAGAGATGAGAAAAGAAGAGTAAAGAAGAGAATAGATCAGAAAAGAGAAAAGAAGAGAAAAGAGAAAAGACAAAAGAAGAGAAAAGAGAAAAGAGAAAAGACTGGAAAAGAAGAGAAAAGGGAAATGAGAAAAGAAGAGTGCAGAAGAGAAATGTGAAAAGAGAAAAAAGAAGTGAAAAAAGAAAAGACAAGAAGAGAAAAGAGAAAAGAGGAAAGAAGAGAAAAGGAGAGAAATGGGAAAAGAGAAAGAAGGAGAAAAGAAGAGGAAAAAAGAGAAAAGAGAAAAGAAGAGAAAAGGGAAACGAGAAATAAAGAGAAAAGAAGAGGAAAGAAGAGAAATGTGAAAAGAGAAAAAAAGAGGAGAAAAGAGAAAAGAGAAAAGAAGAGGAAAGAAGAGAAACGTGAAAAGAGAAAAAAGAAGTGTAAAAAGAAAAGAGAAGAAGAGAAAAGAGAGAAGAGAAAAGAAGAGAAAAGAGAAAAGAAAAAAGAAGAGAAAAGGGAAAAGAGAAGAGAGAAAAGAAGAGAAAAGAGAAAAGGGAAAAGAGAAAAGAGGAGGAAAAAAGAGAAAAATGGAATGAGAAAAAAGAAGAGAAAAGGAGAGAAATGGGAAAAGAGAAAAAAGGAGAAAAGAAGAGAAAAGAAGAGGAAAAAGAGAAAAATGGAATGAGAAAAAAGAAGAGAAAAGGAGAGAAATGGGAAAAGAGAAAAAAGGAGAAAAGAAGAGGAAAGAAGAGGAAAAAAGAGAAAAGAAAAAAAGAGAAAAGAAGAGAATAGATGAGAAAAGAGAAAAGAAGAGAAAAGAGAAAAGAGAAAAGACAGGAAAAGAAGAGAAAAGGGAAATGAGAAAAGAAGAGTGCAGAAGAGAAATGTGAAAAGAGAAAAAAGAAGAAGTGAAAAAAGAAAAGAGAAGAGAAAAGAGAAAAGAGGAAAGAAGAGAAAAGGAGAGAAATGGTAAAAAGAGAAAAAAGGAGAAAAGAAGAGAAAAGAAGAGGAAAAAAGAGAAAAGAGAAAAGAAGAGAAAAGGTAAATGAGAAATAAAGAGAAAAGAAGAGGAAAGAAGAGAGATGGGAAAAGAGAAAAAAAAGAGGAGAAAAGAAAAGAGAAAAGAAGAGGAAAGAAGAGAAACGTGAAAAGAGAAAAAAGAATTGAAAAAAGAAAAGAGAAGAAGAGAAAAGAGAGAAGAGAAATGAAGAGAAAAGAGAAAAGAAAAAAGAAGAGAAAAGGGAAAAGAGAAGAGAGAAAAGAAGAGAAACGGAATCAGAAAAAAGAAGAGAAAAGGAGAGAAATGGGAAAAGAGAAAAAAGGAGAAAAGAAGAGAAAAGAAGAGGAAAAAAGAGAAAAATGGAATGAGAAAAAAGAAGAGAAAAGGAGAGAAATGGGAAAAGAGAAAAAAGGAGAAAAGAAGAGGAAAGAAGAGGAAAAAAGAGAAAAGAAAAAAAGAGAAAAGAAGAGAATAGATGAGAAAAGAGAAAAGAAGAGAAAAGAGAAAAGACAAAAGACAAAAGAAGAGAAAAGAGAAAAGAGAAAAGACTGGAAAAGAAGAGAAAAGGCAAAAGGGAAAAGAGAAAAGAAGGGGAAAGAAGAGAAAAATGGAATGAGAAAAAAGAAGAGAAAAGTAGAGAAATGGGTAAAGAGAAAAGAAGAGCAAAGGGAAAGAATGAAGAAGAGAAAAGAAGAGGACAGAAAAGAAACTTGAAAAGAGAAAAAAGAAGAAGTGAAAAAAGAAAAGAGAAGAAGAGAAAAGAGAGATGAGAAAAGAAGAGAAAAGAGAAAAGAAGAGAATAGATCAGAAAAGAGAAAAGAAGAGAAAAGAGAAGAGACAAAAGAAGAGAAAAGAGAAAAGAGAAAAGACTGGAAAAGAAGAGAAAAGGGAAATGAGAAAAGAAGAGTGCAGAAGAGAAATGTGAAAAGAGAAAAAAGAAGTGAGAAAAGACAAGAAGAGAAAAGAGAAAAGAGGAAAGAAGAGAAAAGGAGAGAAATGGGAAAAGAGAAAAAAGGAGAAAAGAAGAGAAAAGAAGAGGAAAAAAGAGAAAAGAGAAAAGAAGAGAAAAGGGAAACGAGAAATAAAGAGAAAAGAAGGGGAAAGAAGAGTAATGTGAAAAGAGAAAAAAAGAGGAGAAAAGAGAAAAGAGAAAAGAAGAGGAAAGAAGAGAAAAGTGAAAAGAGAAAAAAGAAGTGAAAAAAGAAAAGAGAAGAAGAGAAAAGAGAGAAGAGAAAAGAAGAGAAAAGAGAAAAGAAAAAAGAAGAGAAAAGGGAAAAGAGAAGAGAGAAAAGAAGAGAAAAGAGAAAAGGGAAAAGAGAAAAGAGGAGGAAAAAAGAGAAAAATGGAATCAGAAAAAAGAAGAGAAAAGGAGAGAAATGGGAAAAGAGAAAAAAGGAGAAAAGAAGAGAAAAGAAGAGGAAAGAAGAGAAAAGAGAAAAGAGAAAAGAACAGAAAAGGGAAATGAGAAAAGAAGAGAAAAATAGAGAAAAGAGAAAAGGGAAAAGACAAAAGAGAAAAGTGAAAAGAAGAGAAAAGGGAAATGAGAAGAGAAGAGAAAAGAATACAATAGAGAAACGAGAAAAGAAGAGAAAAGAAGAGAAAAGAGAAAAGGGAAATGAGAAAAGAAGAGGACAGAAGAGAAATGTGAAAAGAGAAAAAAGAAGAAGTGAAAAAAGAAGAGAAGAAGAGAAAAGAGAGATGAGAAAAGAAGAGAAAAGAGAAAAGAAGAGAATAGATCAGAAAAGAGAAAAGAAGAGAAAAGACAAAAGAAGAGAAAAGAGAAAAGAGAAAAGACTGGAAACGAAGAGAAAAGGGAAATGAGAAAAGAAGAGTGCAGAAGAGAAATGTGAAAAGAGAAATAAGAAGAAGTGAAAAAAGAAAAGAGAAGAAGAGAAAAGAGAAAAGAGGAAAGAAGAGAAAAGGAGAGAAATGGGAAAAGAGAAAAAAGGAGAAAAGAAGAGAAAAGAAGAGGAAAAAAGAGAAAAGAGAAAAGAAGAGAAAAGGGAAAAGACAAAAGACAAAAGAAGAGAAAAGAGAAAAGAGAAAAGACTGGAAATGAAGAGAAAAGGGAAAAGGGAAAAGAGAAAAGAAGGGGAAAGAACAGAAAAATGGAATGAGAAAAAAGAAGAGGAAAGAATAGAAAAGAGAAAAGAGTAAAGAAGAGCAAAGGGAAAGAATGAAGAAGAGAAAAGAAGAGGACAGAAGAGAAACGTCAAAAGAGAAAAAAGAAGAAGTGAAAAAAGAAAAGAGAAGAAGAGAAAAGAGAGATGAGAAAAGAAGAGAAAAGAAGAGAATAGATCAGAAAAGAGAAAAGAAGAGAAAAGAGAAAAGACAAAAGAAGAGAAAAGAGAAAAGAGAAAAGACTGGAAAAGAAGAGAAAAGGGAAATGAGAAAAGAAGAGTGCAGAAGAGAAATGTGAAAAGAGAAAAAAGAAGTGAAAAAAGAAAAGACAAGAAGAGAAAAGAGAAAAGAGGAAAGAAGAGAAAAGGAGAGAAATGGGAAAAGAGAAAGAAGGAGAAAAGAAGAGGAAAAAAGAGAAAAGAGAAAAGAAGAGAAAAGGGAAACGAGAAATAAAGAGAAAAGAAGAGGAAAGAAGAGAAATGTGAAAAGAGAAAAAAAGAGGAGAAAAGAGAAAAGAGAAAAGAAGAGGAAAGAAGAGAAACGTGAAAAGAGAAAAAAGAAGTGTAAAAAGAAAAGAGAAGAAGAGAAAAGAGAGAAAGAGAAAAGAAGAGAAAAGAGAAAAGAAAAAAGAAGAGAAAAGGGAAAAGAGAAGAGAGAAAAGAAGAGAAAAGAGAAAAGGGAAAAGAGAAAAGAGGAGGAAAAAAGAGAAAAACGGAATCAGAAAAAAGAAGAGAAAAGGAGAGAAATGGGAAAAGAGAAAAAAGGAGAAAAGAAGAGAAAAGAAGAGGAAAAAGAGAAAAATGGAATGAGAAAAAAGAAGAGAAAAGGAGAGAAATGGGAAAAGAGAAAAAAGGAGAAAAGAAGAGGAAAGAAGAGGAAAAAAGAGAAAAGAGAAAAGAAGAGAAAAGGGAAACGAGAAATAAAGAGAAAAGAAGGGGAAAGAAGAGAAATGTGAAAAGAGAAAAAAAGAGGAGAAAAGAGAAAAGAGAAAAGAAGAGGAAAGAAGAGAAACGTGAAAAGAGAAAAAAGAAGTGAAAAAAGAAAAGAGAAGAAGAGAAAAGAGAGATGAGAAAAGAACAGAAAAGAGAAAAGAAGAGAATAGATCAGAAAAGAGAAAAGAAGAGAAAAGACAAAAGAAGAGAAAAGAGAAAAGACTGGAAACGAAGAGAAAAGGGAAATGAGAAAAGAAGAGTGCAGAAGAGAAATGTGAAAAGAGAAATAAGAAGAAGTGAAAAAAGAAAAGAGAAGAAGAGAAAAGAGAAAAGAGGAAAGAAGAGAAAAGGAGAGAAATGGGAAAAGAGAAAAAAGGAGAAAAGAAGAGAAAAGAAGAGGAAAAAAGAGAAAAGAGAAAAGAAGAGAAAAGGGAAAAGACAAAAGACAAAAGAAGAGAAAAGAGAAAAGAGAAAAGACTGGAAATGAAGAGAAAAGGGAAAAGGGAAAAGAGAAAAGAAGGGGAAAGAAGAGAAAAATGGAATGAGAAAAAAGAAGAGGAAAGAATAGAAAAGAGAAAAGAGTAAAGAAGAGCAAAGGGAAAGAATGAAGAAGAGAAAAGAAGAGGACAGAAGAGAAATGGGTAAAGAGAAAAAAGGAGAAAAGAAGAGAAAAGAGAAAAGAAGAGAATAGATCAGAAAAGTGAAAAGAAGAGAAAAGACAAAAGAAGAGAAAAGAGAAAAGAGAAAAGACTGGAAACGAAGAGAAAAGGGAAATGAGAAAAGAAGAGTGCAGAAGAGAAATGTGAAAAGAGAAATAAGAAGAAGTGAAAAAAGAAAAGAGAAGAAGAGAAAAGAGAAAAGAGGAAAGAAGAGAAAAGGAGAGAAATGGGAAAAGAGAAAAAAGGAGAAAAGAAGAGAAAAGAAGAGGAAAAAAGAGAAAAGAGAAAAGAAGAGAAAAGGGAAAAGACAAAAGACAAAAGAAGAGAAAAGAGAAAAGAGAAAAGACTGGAAATGAAGAGAAAAGGGAAAAGGGAAAAGAGAAAAGAAGGGGAAAGAAGAGAAAAATGGAATGAGAAAAAAGAAGAGGAAAGAATAGAAAAGAGAAAAGAGTAAAGAAGAGCAAAGGGAAAGAATGAAGAAGAGAAAAGAAGAGGACAGAAGAGAAACGTCAAAAGAGAAAAAAGAAGAAGTGAAAAAAGAAAAGAGAAGAAGAGAAAAGAGAGATGAGAAAAGAAGAGAAAAGAGAAAAGAAGAGAATAGATCAGAAAAGAGAAAAGAAGAGAAAAGAGAAAAGACAAAAGAAGAGAAAAGAGAAAAGAGAAAAGACTGGAAAAGAAGAGAAAAGGGAAATGAGAAAAGAAGAGTGCAGAAGAGAAATGTGAAAAGAGAAAAAAGAAGTGAAAAAAGAAAAGACAAGAAGAGAAAAGAGAAAAGAGGAAAGAAGAGAAAAGGAGAGAAATGGGAAAAGAGAAAGAAGGAGAAAAGAAAAGGAAAAAAGAGAAAAGAGAAAAGAAGAGAAAAGGGAAACGAGAAATAAAGAGAAAAGAAGAGGAAAGAAGAGAAATGTGAAAAGAGAAAAAAAGAGGAGAAAAGAGAAAAGAGAAAAGAAGAGGAAAGAAGAGAAACGTGAAAAGAGAAAAAAGAAGTGTAAAAAGAAAAGAGAAGAAGAGAAAAGAGAGAAGAGAAAAGAAGAGAAAAGAGAAAAGAAAAAAGAAGAGAAAAGGGAAAAGAGAAGAGAGAAAAGAAGAGAAAAGAGAAAAGGGAAAAGAGAAAAGAGGAGGAAAAAAGAGAGAAACGGAATCAGAAAAAAGAAGAGAAAAGGAGAGAAATGGGAAAAGAGAAAAAAGGAGAAAAGAAGAGAAAAGAAGAGGAAAAAAGAGAAAAATGGAATGAGAAAAAAGAAGAGAAAAGGAGAGAAATGGGAAAAGAGAAAAAAGGAGAAAAGAAGAGGAAAGAAGAGGAAAAAAGAGAAAAGAAAAAAAGAGAAAAGAAGAGAATAGATGAGAAAAGAGAAAAGAAGAGAAAAGAGAAAAGACAAAAGACAAAAGAAGAGAAAAGAGAAAAGAGAAAAGACTGGAAAAGAAGAGAAAAGGCAAAAGGGAAAAGAGAAAAGAAGGGGAAAGAAGAGAAAAATGGAATGAGAAAAAAGAAGAGAAAAGTAGAGAAATGGGTAAAGAGAAAAGAAGAGCAAAGGGAAAGAATGAAGAAGAGAAAAGAAGAGGACAGAAAAGAAACTTGAAAAGAGAAAAAAGAAGAAGTGAAAAAAGAAAAGAGAAGAAGAGAAAAGAGAGATGAGAAAAGAAGAGAAAAGAGAAAAGAAGAGAATAGATCAGAAAAGAGAAAAGAACAGAAAAGAGAAGAGACAAAAGAAGAGAAAAGAGAAAAGAGAAAAGACTGGAAAAGAAGAGAAAAGGGAAATGAGAAAAGAAGAGTGCAGAAGAGAAATGTGAAAAGAGAAAAAAGAAGTGAGAAAAGACAAGAAGAGAAAAGAGAAAAGAGGAAAGAAGAGAAAAGGAGAGAAATGGGAAAAGAGAAAAAAGGAGAAAAGAAGAGAAAAGAAGAGGAAAAAAGAGAAAAGAGAAAAGAAGAGAAAAGGGAAACGAGAAATAAAGAGAAAAGAAGGGGAAAGAAGAGTAATGTGAAAAGAGAAAAAAAGAGGAGAAAAGAGAAAAGAGAAAAGAAGAGGAAAGAAGAGAAAAGTGAAAAGAGAAAAAAGAAGTGAAAAAAGAAAAGAGAAGAAGAGAAAAGAGAGAAGAGAAAAGAAGAGAAAAGAGAAAAGAAAAAAGAAGAGAAAAGGGAAAAGAGAAGAGAGAAAAGAAGAGAAAAGAGAAAAGGGAAAAGAGAAAAGAGGAGGAAAAAAGAGAAAAATGGAATCAGAAAAAAGAAGAGAAAAGGAGAGAAATGGGAAAAGAGAAAAAAGGAGAAAAGAAGAGAAAAGAAGAGGAAAGAAGAGAAAAGAGAAAAGAGAAAAGAACAGAAAAGGGAAATGAGAAAAGAAGAGAAAAATAGAGAAAAGAGAAAAGGGAAAAGACAAAAGAGAAAAGTGAAAAGAAGAGAAAAGGGAAATGAGAAGAGAAGAGAAAAGAATACAATAGAGAAACGAGAAAAGAAGAGAAAAGAAGAGAAAAGAGAAAAGGGAAATGAGAAAAGAAGAGGACAGAAGAGAAATGTGAAAAGAGAAAAAAGAAGAAGTGAAAAAAGAAGAGAAGAAGAGAAAAGAGAGATGAGAAAAGAAGAGAAAAGAGAAAAGAAGAGAATAGATCAGAAAAGAGAAAAGAAGAGAAAAGACAAAAGAAGAGAAAAGAGAAAAGAGAAAAGACTGGAAACGAAGAGAAAAGGGAAATGAGAAAAGAAGAGTGCAGAAGAGAAATGTGAAAAGAGAAATAAGAAGAAGTGAAAAAAGAAAAGAGAAGAAGAGAAAAGAGAAAAGAGGAAAGAAGAGAAAAGGAGAGAAATGGGAAAAGAGAAAAAAGGAGAAAAGAAGAGAAAAGAAGAGGAAAAAAGAGAAAAGAGAAAAGAAGAGAAAAGGGAAAAGACAAAAGACAAAAGAAGAGAAAAGAGAAAAGAGAAAAGACTGGAAATGAAGAGAAAAGGGAAAAGGGAAAAGAGAAAAGAAGGGGAAAGAACAGAAAAATGGAATGAGAAAAAAGAAGAGGAAAGAATAGAAAAGAGAAAAGAGTAAAGAAGAGCAAAGGGAAAGAATGAAGAAGAGAAAAGAAGAGGACAGAAGAGAAACGTCAAAAGAGAAAAAAGAAGAAGTGAAAAAAGAAAAGAGAAGAAGAGAAAAGAGAGATGAGAAAAGAAGAGAAAAGAAGAGAATAGATCAGAAAAGAGAAAAGAAGAGAAAAGAGAAAAGACAAAAGAAGAGAAAAGAGAAAAGAGAAAAGACTGGAAAAGAAGAGAAAAGGGAAATGAGAAAAGAAGAGTGCAGAAGAGAAATGTGAAAAGAGAAAAAAGAAGTGAAAAAAGAAAAGACAAGAAGAGAAAAGAGAAAAGAGGAAAGAAGAGAAAAGGAGAGAAATGGGAAAAGAGAAAGAAGGAGAAAAGAAGAGGAAAAAAGAGAAAAGAGAAAAGAAGAGAAAAGGGAAACGAGAAATAAAGAGAAAAGAAGAGGAAAGAAGAGAAATGTGAAAAGAGAAAAAAAGAGGAGAAAAGAGAAAAGAGAAAAGAAGAGGAAAGAAGAGAAACGTGAAAAGAGAAAAAAGAAGTGTAAAAAGAAAAGAGAAGAAGAGAAAAGAGAGAAAGAGAAAAGAAGAGAAAAGAGAAAAGAAAAAAGAAGAGAAAAGGGAAAAGAGAAGAGAGAAAAGAAGAGAAAAGAGAAAAGGGAAAAGAGAAAAGAGGAGGAAAAAAGAGAAAAACGGAATCAGAAAAAAGAAGAGAAAAGGAGAGAAATGGGAAAAGAGAAAAAAGGAGAAAAGAAGAGAAAAGAAGAGGAAAAAGAGAAAAATGGAATGAGAAAAAAGAAGAGAAAAGGAGAGAAATGGGAAAAGAGAAAAAAGGAGAAAAGAAGAGGAAAGAAGAGGAAAAAAGAGAAAAGAGAAAAGAAGAGAAAAGGGAAACGAGAAATAAAGAGAAAAGAAGGGGAAAGAAGAGAAATGTGAAAAGAGAAAAAAAGAGGAGAAAAGAGAAAAGAGAAAAGAAGAGGAAAGAAGAGAAACGTGAAAAGAGAAAAAAGAAGTGAAAAAAGAAAAGAGAAGAAGAGAAAAGAGAGATGAGAAAAGAACAGAAAAGAGAAAAGAAGAGAATAGATCAGAAAAGAGAAAAGAAGAGAAAAGACAAAAGAAGAGAAAAGAGAAAAGACTGGAAACGAAGAGAAAAGGGAAATGAGAAAAGAAGAGTGCAGAAGAGAAATGTGAAAAGAGAAATAAGAAGAAGTGAAAAAAGAAAAGAGAAGAAGAGAAAAGAGAAAAGAGGAAAGAAGAGAAAAGGAGAGAAATGGGAAAAGAGAAAAAAGGAGAAAAGAAGAGAAAAGAAGAGGAAAAAAGAGAAAAGAGAAAAGAAGAGAAAAGGGAAAAGACAAAAGACAAAAGAAGAGAAAAGAGAAAAGAGAAAAGACTGGAAATGAAGAGAAAAGGGAAAAGGGAAAAGAGAAAAGAAGGGGAAAGAAGAGAAAAATGGAATGAGAAAAGAGAAGAGGAAAGAATAGAAAAGAGAAAAGAGTAAAGAAGAGCAAAGGGAAAGAATGAAGAAGAGAAAAGAAGAGGACAGAAGAGAAATGGGTAAAGAGAAAAAAGGAGAAAAGAAGAGAAAAGAGAAAAGAAGAGAATAGATCAGAAAAGTGAAAAGAAGAGAAAAGACAAAAGAAGAGAAAAGAGAAAAGAGAAAAGACTGGAAACGAAGAGAAAAGGGAAATGAGAAAAGAAGAGTGCAGAAGAGAAATGTGAAAAGAGAAATAAGAAGAAGTGAAAAAAGAAAAGAGAAGAAGAGAAAAGAGAAAAGAGGAAAGAAGAGAAAAGGAGAGAAATGGGAAAAGAGAAAAAAGGAGAAAAGAAGAGAAAAGAAGAGGAAAAAAGAGAAAAGAGAAAAGAAGAGAAAAGGGAAAAGACAAAAGACAAAAGAAGAGAAAAGAGAAAAGAGAAAAGACTGGAAATGAAGAGAAAAGGGAAAAGGGAAAAGAGAAAAGAAGGGGAAAGAAGAGAAAAATGGAATGAGAAAAAAGAAGAGGAAAGAATAGAAAAGAGAAAAGAGTAAAGAAGAGCAAAGGGAAAGAATGAAGAAGAGAAAAGAAGAGGACAGAAGAGAAACGTCAAAAGAGAAAAAAGAAGAAGTGAAAAAAGAAAAGAGAAGAAGAGAAAAGAGAGATGAGAAAAGAAGAGAAAAGAGAAAAGAAGAGAATAGATCAGAAAAGAGAAAAGAAGAGAAAAGAGAAAAGACAAAAGAAGAGAAAAGAGAAAAGAGAAAAGACTGGAAAAGAAGAGAAAAGGGAAATGAGAAAAGAAGAGTGCAGAAGAGAAATGTGAAAAGAGAAAAAAGAAGTGAAAAAAGAAAAGAGAAGAAGAGAAAAGAGAAAAGAGGAAAGAAGAGAAAAGGAGAGAAATGGGAAAAGAGAAAAAAGGAGAAAAGAAGAGAAAAGAAGAGGAAAAAAGAGAAAAGAGAAAAGAAGAGAAAAGGGAAACGAGAAATAAAGAGAAAAGAAGGGGAAAGAAGAGAAATGTGAAAAGAGAAAAAAAGAGGAGAAAAGAGAAAAGAGAAAAGAAGAGGAAAGAAGAGAAACGTGAAAAGAGAAAAAAGAAGTGAAAAAAGAAAAGAGAAGAAGAGAAAAGAGAGAAGAGAAAAGAAGAGAAAAGAGAAAAGAAAAAAGAAGAGAAAAGGGAAAAGAGAAGAGAGAAAAGAAGAGAAAAGAGAAAAGGGAAAAGAGAAAAGAGGAGGAAAAAAGAGAAAAATGGAATCAGAAAAAAGAAGAGAAAAGGAGAGAAAAGAGAAAAGAAGAGCAAAGGGAAAGAATGAAGAAGAGAAAAGAAGAGGACAGAAGAGAAACGTCAAAAGAGAAAAAAGAAGAAGTGAAAAAAGAAAAGAGAAGAAGAGAAAAGAGAGATGAGAAAAGAAGAGAAAAGAGAAAAGAAGAGAATAGATCAGAAAAGAGAAAAGAAGAGAAAAGAGAAAAGACAAAAGAAGAGAAAAGAGAAAAGAGAAAAAACTGGAAAAGAAGAGAAAAGGGAAATGAGAAAAGAAGAGTGCAGAAGAGAAATGTGAAAAGAGAAAAAAGAAGTGAAAAAAGAAAAGAGAAGAAGAGAAAAGAGAAAAGAGGAAAGAAGAGAAAAGGAGAGAAATGGGAAAAGAGAAAAAAGGAGAAAAGAAGAGAAAAGAAGAGGAAAAAAGAGAAAAGAGAAAAGAAGAGAAAAGGGAAAAGACAAAAGACAAAAGAAGAGAAAAGAGAAAAGAGAAAAGACTGGAAATGAAGAGAAAAGGGAAAAGGGAAAAGAGAAAAGAAGGGGAAAGAAGAGAAAAATGGAATGAGAAAAAAGAAGAGGAAAGAATAGAAAAGAGAAAAGAGTAAAGAAGAGCAAAGGGAAAGAATGAAGAAGAGAAAAGAAGAGGACAGAAGAGAAACGTCAAAAGAGAAAAAAGAAGAAGTGAAAAAAGAAAAGAGAAGAAGAGAAAAGAGAGATGAGAAAAGAAGAGAAAAGAGAAAAGAAGAGAATAGATCAGAAAAGAGAAAAGAAGAGAAAAGAGAAAAGACAAAAGAAGAGAAAAGAGAAAAGAGAAAAGACTGGAAAAGAAGAGAAAAGGGAAATGAGAAAAGAAGAGTGCAGAAGAGAAATGTGAAAAGAGAAAAAAGAAGTGAAAAAAGAAAAGACAAGAAGAGAAAAGAGAAAAGAGGAAAGAAGAGAAAAGGAGAGAAATGGGAAAAGAGAAAGAAGGAGAAAAGAAAAGGAAAAAAGAGAAAAGAGAAAAGAAGAGAAAAGGGAAACGAGAAATAAAGAGAAAAGAAGAGGAAAGAAGAGAAATGTGAAAAGAGAAAAAAAGAGGAGAAAAGAGAAAAGAGAAAAGAAGAGGAAAGAAGAGAAACGTGAAAAGAGAAAAAAGAAGTGTAAAAAGAAAAGAGAAGAAGAGAAAAGAGAGAAGAGAAAAGAAGAGAAAAGAGAAAAGGGAAAAGAGAAAAGAGGAGGAAAAAAGAGAGAAACGGAATCAGAAAAAAGAAGAGAAAAGGAGAGAAATGGGAAAAGAGAAAAAAGGAGAAAAGAAGAGAAAAGAAGAGGAAAAAAGAGAAAAATGGAATGAGAAAAAAGAAGAGAAAAGGAGAGAAATGGGAAAAGAGAAAAAAGGAGAAAAGAAGAGGAAAGAAGAGGAAAAAAGAGAAAAGAAAAAAAGAGAAAAGAAGAGAAAAGAGAAAAGACAAAAGACAAAAGAAGAGAAAAGAGAAAAGAGAAAAGACTGGAAAAGAAGAGAAAAGGCAAAAGGGAAAAGAGAAAAGAAGGGGAAAGAAGAGAAAAATGGAATGAGAAAAAAGAAGAGAAAAGTAGAGAAATGGGTAAAGAGAAAAGAAGAGCAAAGGGAAAGAATGAAGAAGAGAAAAGAAGAGGACAGAAAAGAAACTTGAAAAGAGAAAAAAGAAGAAGTGAAAAAAGAAAAGAGAAGAAGAGAAAAGAGAGAAGAGAAAAGAAGAGAAAAGAGAAAAGAAAAAAGAAGGGAAAAGGGAAAAGAGAAAAAAGAAGTGTAAAAAGAAAAGAGAAGAAGAGAAAAGAGAGAAGAGAAAAGAAGAGAAAAGAGAAAAGAAAAAAGAAGAGAAAAGGGAAAAGAGAAGAGAGAAAAGAAGAGAAAAGAGAAAAGGGAAAAGAGAAAAGAGGAGGAAAAAAGAGAGAAACGGAATCAGAAAAAAGAAGAGAAAAGGAGAGAAATGGGAAAAGAGAAAAAAGGAGAAAAGAAGAGAAAAGAAGAGGAAAAAAGAGAAAAATGGAATGAGAAAAAAGAAGAGAAAAGGAGAGAAATGGGAAAAGAGAAAAAAGGAGAAAAGAAGAGGAAAGAAGAGGAAAAAAGAGAAAAGAAAAAAAGAGAAAAGAAGAGAATAGATGAGAAAAGAGAAAAGACTGGAAAAGAAGAGAAAAGGGAAATGAGAAAAGAAGAGTGCAGAAGAGAAATGTGAAAAGAGAAAAAAGAAGTGAAAAAAGAAAAGACAAGAAGAGAAAAGAGAAAAGAGGAAAGAAGAGAAAAGGAGAGAAATGGGAAAAGAGAAAAAAGGAGAAAAGAAGAGAAAAGAAGATGAAAAAAGAGAAAAGAGAAAAGAAGAGAAAAGGGAAACGAGCAATAAAGAGAAAAGAAGGGGAAAGAAGAGAAATGTGAAAAGAGAAAAAAAGAGGAGAAAAGAGAATAGAGAAAAGAAGAGGAAAGAAGAGAAACGTGAAAAGAGAAAAAAGAAGTGTAAAAAGAAAAGAGAAGAAGAGAAAAGAGAGAAGAGAAAAGAAGAGAAAAGAGAAAAGAAAAAAGAAGAGAAAAGGGAAAAGAGAAGAGAGAAAAGAAGAGAAAAGAGAAAAGGGAAAAGAGAAAAGAGGAGGGAAAAAGAGAAAAATGGAATCAGAAAAAAGAAGAGAAAAGGAGAGAAATGGGAAAAGAGAAAAAAGGAGAAAAGAAGAGAAAAGAAGAGGAAAGAAGAGAAAAGAGAAAAGAGAAAAGAAGAGAAAAGGGAAATGAGAAAAGAAGAGAAAAATAGAGAAAAGAGAAAAGGGAAAAGACAAAAGAGAAAAGTGAAAAGAAGAGAAAAGGGAAATGAGAAGAGAAGAGAAAAGAAGACAATAGAGAAACGAGAAAAGAAGAGAAAAGAAGAGAAAAGAGAAAAGGGAAATGAGAAAAGAAGAGGACAGAAGAGAAATGTGAAAAGAGAAAAAAGAAGAAGTGAAAAAAGAAGAGAAGAAGAGAAAAGAGAGATGAGAAAAGAAGAGAAAAGAGAAAAGAAGAGAATAGATCAGAAAAGAGAAAAGAAGAGAAAAGACAAAAGAAGAGAAAAGAGAATAGAGAAAAGACTGGAAACGAAGAGAAAAGGGAAATGAGAAAAGAAGAGTGCAGAAGAGAAATGTGAAAAGAGAAATAAGAAGAAGTGAAAAAAGAAAAGAGAAGAAGAGAAAAGAGAAAAGAGGAAAGAAGAGAAAAGGAGAGAAATGGGAAAAGAGAAAAAAGGAGAAAAGAAGAGAAAAGAAGAGGAAAAAAGAGAAAAGAGAAAAGAAGAGAAAAGGGAAAAGACAAAAGACAAAAGAAGAGAAAAGAGAAAAGAGAAAAGACTGGAAATGAAGAGAAAAGGGAAAAGGGAAAAGAGAAAAGAAGGGGAAAGAAGAGAAAAATGGAATGAGAAAAAAGAAGAGGAAAGAATAGAAAAGAGAAAAGAGTAAAGAAGAGCAAAGGGAAAGAATGAAGAAGAGAAAAGAAGAGGACAGAAGAGAAACGTCAAAAGAGAAAAAAGAAGAAGTGAAAAAAGAAAAGAGAAGAAGAGAAAAGAGAGATGAGAAAAGAAGAGAAAAGAGAAAAGAAGAGAATAGATCAGAAAAGAGAAAAGAAGAGAAAAGAGAAAAGACAAAAGAAGAGAAAAGAGAAAAGAGAAAAGACTGGAAAAGAAGAGAAAAGGGAAATGAGAAAAGAAGAGTGCAGAAGAGAAATGTGAAAAGAGAAAAAAGAAGTGAAAAAAGAAAAGACAAGAAGAGAAAAGAGAAAAGAGGAAAGAAGAGAAAAGGAGAGAAATGGGAAAAGAGAAAGAAGGAGAAAAGAAAAGGAAAAAAGAGAAAAGAGAAAAGAAGAGAAAAGGGAAACGAGAAATAAAGAGAAAAGAAGAGGAAAGAAGAGAAATGTGAAAAGAGAAAAAAAGAGGAGAAAAGAGAAAAGAGAAAAGAAGAGGAAAGAAGAGAAACGTGAAAAGAGAAAAAAGAAGTGTAAAAAGAAAAGAGAAGAAGAGAAAAGAGAGAAGAGAAAAGAAGAGAAAAGAGAAAAGAAAAAAGAAGAGAAAAGGGAAAAGAGAAGAGAGAAAAGAAGAGAAAAGAGAAAAGGGAAAAGAGAAAAGAGGAGGAAAAAAGAGAGAAACGGAATCAGAAAAAAGAAGAGAAAAGGAGAGAAATGGGAAAAGAGAAAAAAGGAGAAAAGAAGAGAAAAGAAGAGGAAAAAAGAGAAAAATGGAATGAGAAAAAAGAAGAGAAAAGGAGAGAAATGGGAAAAGAGAAAAAAGGAGAAAAGAAGAGGAAAGAAGAGGAAAAAAGAGAAAAGAAAAAAAGAGAAAAGAAGAGAATAGATGAGAAAAGAGAAAAGAAGAGAAAAGAGAAAAGACAAAAGACAAAAGAAGAGAAAAGAGAAAAGAGAAAAGACTGGAAAAGAAGAGAAAAGGCAAAAGGGAAAAGAGAAAAGAAGGGGAAAGAAGAGAAAAATGGAATGAGAAAAAAGAAGAGAAAAGTAGAGAAATGGGTAAAGAGAAAAGAAGAGCAAAGGGAAAGAATGAAGAAGAGAAAAGAAGAGGACAGAAAAGAAACTTGAAAAGAGAAAAAAGAAGAAGTGAAAAAAGAAAAGAGAAGAAGAGAAAAGAGAGATGAGAAAAGAAGAGAAAAGAGAAAAGAAGAGAATAGATCAGAAAAGAGAAAAGAAGAGAAAAGAGAAGAGACAAAAGAAGAGAAAAGAGAAAAGAGAAAAGACTGGAAAAGAAGAGAAAAGGGAAATGAGAAAAGAAGAGTGCAGAAGAGAAATGTGAAAAGAGAAAAAAGAAGTGAGAAAAGACAAGAAGAGAAAAGAGAAAAGAGGAAAGAAGAGAAAAGGAGAGAAATGGGAAAAGAGAAAAAAGGAGAAAAGAAGAGAAAAGAAGAGGAAAAAAGAGAAAAGAGAAAAGAAGAGAAAAGGGAAACGAGAAATAAAGAGAAAAGAAGGGGAAAGAAGAGTAATGTGAAAAGAGAAAAAAAGAGGAGAAAAGAGAAAAGAGAAAAGAAGAGGAAAGAAGAGAAAAGTGAAAAGAGAAAAAAGAAGTGAAAAAAGAAAAGAGAAGAAGAGAAAAGAGAGAAGAGAAAAGAAGAGAAAAGAGAAAAGAAAAAAGAAGAGAAAAGGGAAAAGAGAAGAGAGAAAAGAAGAGAAAAGAGAAAAGGGAAAAGAGAAAAGAGGAGGAAAAAAGAGAAAAATGGAATCAGAAAAAAGAAGAGAAAAGGAGAGAAATGGGAAAAGAGAAAAAAGGAGAAAAGAAGAGAAAAGAAGAGGAAAGAAGAGAAAAGAGAAAAGAGAAAAGAACAGAAAAGGGAAATGAGAAAAGAAGAGAAAAATAGAGAAAAGAGAAAAGGGAAAAGACAAAAGAGAAAAGTGAAAAGAAGAGAAAAGGGAAATGAGAAGAGAAGAGAAAAGAATACAATAGAGAAACGAGAAAAGAAGAGAAAAGAAGAGAAAAGAGAAAAGGGAAATGAGAAAAGAAGAGGACAGAAGAGAAATGTGAAAAGAGAAAAAAGAAGAAGTGAAAAAAGAAGAGAAGAAGAGAAAAGAGAGATGAGAAAAGAAGAGAAAAGAGAAAAGAAGAGAATAGATCAGAAAAGAGAAAAGAAGAGAAAAGACAAAAGAAGAGAAAAGAGAAAAGAGAAAAGACTGGAAACGAAGAGAAAAGGGAAATGAGAAAAGAAGAGTGCAGAAGAGAAATGTGAAAAGAGAAATAAGAAGAAGTGAAAAAAGAAAAGAGAAGAAGAGAAAAGAGAAAAGAGGAAAGAAGAGAAAAGGAGAGAAATGGGAAAAGAGAAAAAAGGAGAAAAGAAGAGAAAAGAAGAGGAAAAAAGAGAAAAGAGAAAAGAAGAGAAAAGGGAAAAGACAAAAGACAAAAGAAGAGAAAAGAGAAAAGAGAAAAGACTGGAAATGAAGAGAAAAGGGAAAAGGGAAAAGAGAAAAGAAGGGGAAAGAAGAGAAAAATGGAATGAGAAAAAAGAAGAGGAAAGAATAGAAAAGAGAAAAGAGTAAAGAAGAGCAAAGGGAAAGAATGAAGAAGAGAAAAGAAGAGGACAGAAGAGAAACGTCAAAAGAGAAAAAAGAAGAAGTGAAAAAAGAAAAGAGAAGAAGAGAAAAGAGAGATGAGAAAAGAAGAGAAAAGAAGAGAATAGATCAGAAAAGAGAAAAGAAGAGAAAAGAGAAAAGACAAAAGAAGAGAAAAGAGAAAAGAGAAAAGACTGGAAAAGAAGAGAAAAGGGAAATGAGAAAAGAAGAGTGCAGAAGAGAAATGTGAAAAGAGAAAAAAGAAGTGAAAAAAGAAAAGACAAGAAGAGAAAAGAGAAAAGAGGAAAGAAGAGAAAAGGAGAGAAATGGGAAAAGAGAAAGAAGGAGAAAAGAAGAGGAAAAAAGAGAAAAGAGAAAAGAAGAGAAAAGGGAAACGAGAAATAAAGAGAAAAGAAGAGGAAAGAAGAGAAATGTGAAAAGAGAAAAAAGAGGAGAAAAGAGAAAAGAGAAAAGAAGAGGAAAGAAGAGAAACGTGAAAAGAGAAAAAAGAAGTGTAAAAAGAAAAGAGAAGAAGAGAAAAGAGAGAAAGAGAAAAGAAGAGAAAAGAGAAAAGAAAAAAGAAGAGAAAAGGGAAAAGAGAAGAGAGAAAAGAAGAGAAAAGAGAAAAGGGAAAAGAGAAAAGAGGAGGAAAAAAGAGAAAAACGGAATCAGAAAAAAGAAGAGAAAAGGAGAGAAATGGGAAAAGAGAAAAAAGGAGAAAAGAAGAGAAAAGAAGAGGAAAAAGAGAAAAATGGAATGAGAAAAAAGAAGAGAAAAGGAGAGAAATGGGAAAAGAGAAAAAAGGAGAAAAGAAGAGGAAAGAAGAGGAAAAAAGAGAAAAGAGAAAAGAAGAGAAAAGGGAAACGAGAAATAAAGAGAAAAGAAGGGGAAAGAAGAGAAATGTGAAAAGAGAAAAAAAGAGGAGAAAAGAGAAAAGAGAAAAGAAGAGGAAAGAAGAGAAACGTGAAAAGAGAAAAAAGAAGTGAAAAAAGAAAAGAGAAGAAGAGATTTAGAGATGAGAAAAGAACAGAAAAGAGAAAAGAAGAGAATAGATCAGAAAAGAGAAAAGAAGAGAAAAGACAAAAGAAGAGAAAAGAGAAAAGACTGGAAACGAAGAGAAAAGGGAAATGAGAAAAGAAGAGTGCAGAAGAGAAATGTGAAAAGAGAAATAAGAAGAAGTGAAAAAAGAAAAGAGAAGAAGAGAAAAGAGAAAAGAGGAAAGAAGAGAAAAGGAGAGAAATGGGAAAAGAGAAAAAAGGAGAAAAGAAGAGAAAAGAAGAGGAAAAAAGAGAAAAGAGAAAAGAAGAGAAAAGGGAAAAGACAAAAGACAAAAGAAGAGAAAAGAGAAAAGAGAAAAGACTGGAAATGAAGAGAAAAGGGAAAAGGGAAAAGAGAAAAGAAGGGGAAAGAAGAGAAAAATGGAATGAGAAAAAAGAAGAGGAAAGAATAGAAAAGAGAAAAGAGTAAAGAAGAGCAAAGGGAAAGAATGAAGAAGAGAAAAGAAGAGGACAGAAGAGAAATGGGTAAAGAGAAAAAAGGAGAAAAGAAGAGAAAAGAGAAAAGAAGAGAATAGATCAGAAAAGTGAAAAGAAGAGAAAAGACAAAAGAAGAGAAAAGAGAAAAGAGAAAAGACTGGAAACGAAGAGAAAAGGGAAATGAGAAAAGAAGAGTGCAGAAGAGAAATGTGAAAAGAGAAATAAGAAGAAGTGAAAAAAGAAAAGAGAAGAAGAGAAAAGAGAAAAGAGGAAAGAAGAGAAAAGGAGAGAAATGGGAAAAGAGAAAAAAGGAGAAAAGAAGAGAAAAGAAGAGGAAAAAAGAGAAAAGAGAAAAGAAGAGAAAAGGGAAAAGACAAAAGACAAAAGAAGAGAAAAGAGAAAAGAGAAAAGACTGGAAATGAAGAGAAAAGAGAAAAGGGAAAAGAGAAAAGAGGAGGAAAAAAGAGAAAAATGGAATCAGAAAAAAGAAGAGAAAAGGAGAGAAATGGGAAAAGAGAAAAATGGAGAAAAGAAGAGAAAAGAAGAGGAAAGAAGAGAAAAGAGAAAAGAAGAGCAAAGGGAAAGAATGAAGAAGAGAAAAGAAGAGGACAGAAGAGAAACGTCAAAAGAGAAAAAAGAAGAAGTGAAAAAAGAAAAGAGAAGAAGAGAAAAGAGAGATGAGAAAAGAAGAGAAAAGAGAAAAGAAGAGAATAGATCAGAAAAGAGAAAAGAAGAGAAAAGAGAAAAGACAAAAGAAGAGAAAAGAGAAAAGAGAAAAAACTGGAAAAGAAGAGAAAAGGGAAATGAGAAAAGAAGAGTGCAGAAGAGAAATGTGAAAAGAGAAAAAAGAAGTGAAAAAAGAAAAGAGAAGAAGAGAAAAGAGAAAAGAGGAAAGAAGAGAAAAGGAGAGAAATGGGAAAAGAGAAAAAAGGAGAAAAGAAGAGAAAAGAAGAGGAAAAAAGAGAAAAGAGAAAAGAAGAGAAAAGGGAAAAGACAAAAGACAAAAGAAGAGAAAAGAGAAAAGAGAAAAGACTGGAAATGAAGAGAAAAGGGAAAAGGGAAAAGAGAAAAGAAGGGGAAAGAAGAGAAAAATGGAATGAGAAAAAAGAAGAGGAAAGAATAGAAAAGAGAAAAGAGTAAAGAAGAGCAAAGGGAAAGAATGAAGAAGAGAAAAGAAGAGGACAGAAGAGAAACGTCAAAAGAGAAAAAAGAAGAAGTGAAAAAAGAAAAGAGAAGAAGAGAAAAGAGAGATGAGAAAAGAAGAGAAAAGAGAAAAGAAGAGAATAGAACAGAAAAGAGAAAAGAAGAGAAAAGAGAAAAGACAAAAGAAGAGAAAAGAGAAAAGAGAAAAGACTGGAAAAGAAGAGAAAAGGGAAATGAGAAAAGAAGAGTGCAGAAGAGAAATGTGAAAAGAGAAAAAAGAAGTGAAAAAAGAAAAGACAAGAAGAGAAAAGAGAAAAGAGGAAAGAAGAGAAAAGGAGAGAAATGGGAAAAGAGAAAGAAGGAGAAAAGAAAAGGAAAAAAGAGAAAAGAGAAAAGAAGAGAAAAGGGAAACGAGAAATAAAGAGAAAAGAAGAGGAAAGAAGAGAAATGTGAAAAGAGAAAAAAAGAGGAGAAAAGAGAAAAGAGAAAAGAAGAGGAAAGAAGAGAAACGTGAAAAGAGAAAAAAGAAGTGTAAAAAGAAAAGAGAAGAAGAGAAAAGAGAGAAGAGAAAAGAAGAGAAAAGAGAAAAGAAAAAAGAAGAGAAAAGGGAAAAGAGAAGAGAGAAAAGAAGAGAAAAGAGAAAAGGGAAAAGAGAAAAGAGGAGGAAAAAAGAGAGAAACGGAATCAGAAAAAAGAAGAGAAAAGGAGAGAAATGGGAAAAGAGAAAAAAGGAGAAAAGAAGAGAAAAGAAGAGGAAAAAAGAGAAAAATGGAATGAGAAAAAAGAAGAGAAAAGGAGAGAAATGGGAAAAGAGAAAAAAGGAGAAAAGAAGAGGAAAGAAGAGGAAAAAAGAGAAAAGAAAAAAAGAGAAAAGAAGAGAATAGATGAGAAAAGAGAAAAGAAGAGAAAAGAGAAAAGACAAAAGACAAAAGAAGAGAAAAGAGAAAAGAGAAAAGACTGGAAAAGAAGAGAAAAGGCAAAAGGGAAAAGAGAAAAGAAGGGGAAAGAAGAGAAAAATGGAATGAGAAAAAAGAAGAGAAAAGTAGAGAAATGGGTAAAGAGAAAAGAAGAGCAAAGGGAAAGAATGAAGAAGAGAAAAGAAGAGGACAGAAAAGAAACTTGAAAAGAGAAAAAAGAAGAAGTGAAAAAAGAAAAGAGAAGAAGAGAAAAGAGAGATGAGAAAAGAAGAGAAAAGAGAAAAGAAGAGAATAGATCAGAAAAGAGAAAAGAAGAGAAAAGAGAAGAGACACAAGAAGAGAAAAGAGAAAAGAGAAAAGACTGGAAAAGAAGAGAAAAGGGAAATGAGAAAAGAAGAGTGCAGAAGAGAAATGTGAAAAGAGAAAAAAGAAGTGAGAAAAGACAAGAAGAGAAAAGAGAAAAGAGGAAAGAAGAGAAAAGGAGAGAAATGGGAAAAGAGAAAAAAGGAGAAAAGAAGAGAAAAGAAGAGGAAAAAAGAGAAAAGAGAAAAGAAGAGAAAAGGGAAACGAGAAATAAAGAGAAAAGAAGGGGAAAGAAGAGTAATGTGAAAAGAGAAAAAAAGAGGAGAAAAGAGAAAAGAGAAAAGAAGAGGAAAGAAGAGAAAAGTGAAAAGAGAAAAAAGAAGTGAAAAAAGAAAAGAGAAGAAGAGAAAAGAGAGAAGAGAAAAGAAGAGAAAAGAGAAAAGAAAAAAGAAGAGAAAAGGGAAAAGAGAAGAGAGAAAAGAAGAGAAAAGAGAAAAGGGAAAAGAGAAAAGAGGAGGAAAAAAGAGAAAAATGGAATCAGAAAAAAGAAGAGAAAAGGAGAGAAATGGGAAAAGAGAAAAAAGGAGAAAAGAAGAGAAAAGAAGAGGAAAGAAGAGAAAAGAGAAAAGAGAAAAGAACAGAAAAGGGAAATGAGAAAAGAAGAGAAAAATAGAGAAAAGAGAAAAGGGAAAAGACAAAAGAGAAAAGTGAAAAGAAGAGAAAAGGGAAATGAGAAGAGAAGAGAAAAGAATACAATAGAGAAACGAGAAAAGAAGAGAAAAGAAGAGAAAAGAGAAAAGGGAAATGAGAAAAGAAGAGGACAGAAGAGAAATGTGAAAAGAGAAAAAAGAAGAAGTGAAAAAAGAAGAGAAGAAGAGAAAAGAGAGATGAGAAAAGAAGAGAAAAGAGAAAAGAAGAGAATAGATCAGAAAAGAGAAAAGAAGAGAAAAGACAAAAGAAGAGAAAAGAGAAAAGAGAAAAGACTGGAAACGAAGAGAAAAGGGAAATGAGAAAAGAAGAGTGCAGAAGAGAAATGTGAAAAGAGAAATAAGAAGAAGTGAAAAAAGAAAAGAGAAGAAGAGAAAAGAGAAAAGAGGAAAGAAGAGAAAAGGAGAGAAATGGGAAAAGAGAAAAAAGGAGAAAAGAAGAGAAAAGAAGAGGAAAAAAGAGAAAAGAGAAAAGAAGAGAAAAGGGAAAAGACAAAAGACAAAAGAAGAGAAAAGAGAAAAGAGAAAAGACTGGAAATGAAGAGAAAAGGGAAAAGGGAAAAGAGAAAAGAAGGGGAAAGAACAGAAAAATGGAATGAGAAAAAAGAAGAGGAAAGAATAGAAAAGAGAAAAGAGTAAAGAAGAGCAAAGGGAAAGAATGAAGAAGAGAAAAGAAGAGGACAGAAGAGAAACGTCAAAAGAGAAAAAAGAAGAAGTGAAAAAAGAAAAGAGAAGAAGAGAAAAGAGAGATGAGAAAAGAAGAGAAAAGAAGAGAATAGATCAGAAAAGAGAAAAGAAGAGAAAAGAGAAAAGACAAAAGAAGAGAAAAGAGAAAAGAGAAAAGACTGGAAAAGAAGAGAAAAGGGAAATGAGAAAAGAAGAGTGCAGAAGAGAAATGTGAAAAGAGAAAAAAGAAGTGAAAAAAGAAAAGACAAGAAGAGAAAAGAGAAAAGAGGAAAGAAGAGAAAAGGAGAGAAATGGGAAAAGAGAAAGAAGGAGAAAAGAAGAGGAAAAAAGAGAAAAGAGAAAAGAAGAGAAAAGGGAAACGAGAAATAAAGAGAAAAGAAGAGGAAAGAAGAGAAATGTGAAAAGAGAAAAAAAGAGGAGAAAAGAGAAAAGAGAAAAGAAGAGGAAAGAAGAGAAACGTGAAAAGAGAAAAAAGAAGTGTAAAAAGAAAAGAGAAGAAGAGAAAAGAGAGAAAGAGAAAAGAAGAGAAAAGAGAAAAGAAAAAAGAAGAGAAAAGGGAAAAGAGAAGAGAGAAAAGAAGAGAAAAGAGAAAAGGGAAAAGAGAAAAGAGGAGGAAAAAAGAGAAAAACGGAATCAGAAAAAAGAAGAGAAAAGGAGAGAAATGGGAAAAGAGAAAAAAGGAGAAAAGAAGAGAAAAGAAGAGGAAAAAGAGAAAAATGGAATGAGAAAAAAGAAGAGAAAAGGAGAGAAATGGGAAAAGAGAAAAAAGGAGAAAAGAAGAGGAAAGAAGAGGAAAAAAGAGAAAAGAGAAAAGAAGAGAAAAGGGAAACGAGAAATAAAGAGAAAAGAAGGGGAAAGAAGAGAAATGTGAAAAGAGAAAAAAAGAGGAGAAAAGAGAAAAGAGAAAAGAAGAGGAAAGAAGAGAAACGTGAAAAGAGAAAAAAGAAGTGAAAAAAGAAAAGAGAAGAAGAGAAAAGAGAGATGAGAAAAGAACAGAAAAGAGAAAAGAAGAGAATAGATCAGAAAAGAGAAAAGAAGAGAAAAGACAAAAGAAGAGAAAAGAGAAAAGACTGGAAACGAAGAGAAAAGGGAAATGAGAAAAGAAGAGTGCAGAAGAGAAATGTGAAAAGAGAAATAAGAAGAAGTGAAAAAAGAAAAGAGAAGAAGAGAAAAGAGAAAAGAGGAAAGAAGAGAAAAGGAGAGAAATGGGAAAAGAGAAAAAAGGAGAAAAGAAGAGAAAAGAAGAGGAAAAAAGAGAAAAGAGAAAAGAAGAGAAAAGGGAAAAGACAAAAGACAAAAGAAGAGAAAAGAGAAAAGAGAAAAGACTGGAAATGAAGAGAAAAGGGAAAAGGGAAAAGAGAAAAGAAGGGGAAAGAAGAGAAAAATGGAATGAGAAAAAAGAAGAGGAAAGAATAGAAAAGAGAAAAGAGTAAAGAAGAGCAAAGGGAAAGAATGAAGAAGAGAAAAGAAGAGGACAGAAGAGAAATGGGTAAAGAGAAAAAAGGAGAAAAGAAGAGAAAAGAGAAAAGAAGAGAATAGATCAGAAAAGTGAAAAGAAGAGAAAAGACAAAAGAAGAGAAAAGAGAAAAGAGAAAAGACTGGAAACGAAGAGAAAGGGAAATGAGAAAAGAAGAGTGCAGAAGAGAAATGTGAAAAGAGAAATAAGAAGAAGTGAAAAAAGAAAAGAGAAGAAGAGAAAAGAGAAAAGAGGAAAGAAGAGAAAAGGAGAGAAATGGGAAAAGAGAAAAAAGGAGAAAAGAAGAGAAAAGAAGAGGAAAAAAGAGAAAAGAGAAAAGAAGAGAAAAGGGAAAAGACAAAAGACAAAAGAAGAGAAAAGAGAAAAGAGAAAAGACTGGAAATGAAGAGAAAAGGGAAAAGGGAAAAGAGAAAAGAAGGGGAAAGAAGAGAAAAATGGAATGAGAAAAAAGAAGAGGAAAGAATAGAAAAGAGAAAAGAGTAAAGAAGAGCAAAGGGAAAGAATGAAGAAGAGAAAAGAAGAGGACAGAAGAGAAACGTCAAAAGAGAAAAAAGAAGAAGTGAAAAAAGAAAAGAGAAGAAGAGAAAAGAGAGATGAGAAAAGAAGAGAAAAGAGAAAAGAAGAGAATAGATCAGAAAAGAGAAAAGAAGAGAAAAGAGAAAAGACAAAAGAAGAGAAAAGAGAAAAGAGAAAAGACTGGAAAAGAAGAGAAAAGGGAAATGAGAAAAGAAGAGTGCAGAAGAGAAATGTGAAAAGAGAAAAAAGAAGTGAAAAAAGAAAAGAGAAGAAGAGAAAAGAGAAAAGAGGAAAGAAGAGAAAAGGAGAGAAATGGGAAAAGAGAAAAAAGGAGAAAAGAAGAGAAAAGAAGAGGAAAAAAGAGAAAAGAGAAAAGAAGAGAAAAGGGAAACGAGAAATAAAGAGAAAAGAAGGGGAAAGAAGAGAAATGTGAAAAGAGAAAAAAAGAGGAGAAAAGAGAAAAGAGAAAAGAAGAGGAAAGAAGAGAAACGTGAAAAGAGAAAAAAGAAGTGAAAAAAGAAAAGACAAGAAGAGAAAAGAGAAAAGAGGAAAGAAGAGAAAAGGAGAGAAATGGGAAAAGAGAAAAAAGGAGAAAAGAAGAGAAAAGAAGAGGAAAAAAGAGAAAAGAGAAAAGAAGAGAAAAGGGAAACGAGAAATAAAGAGAAAAGAAGGGGAAAGAAGAGTAATGTGAAAAGAGAAAAAAAGAGGAGAAAAGAGAAAAGAGAAAAGAAGAGGAAAGAAGAGAAAAGTGAAAAGAGAAAAAAGAAGTGAAAAAAGAAAAGAGAAGAAGAGAAAAGAGAGAAGAGAAAAGAAGAGAAAAGAGAAAAGAAAAAAGAAGAGAAAAGGGAAAAGAGAAGAGAGAAAAGAAGAGAAAAGAGAAAAGGGAAAAGAGAAAAGAGGAGGAAAAAAGAGAAAAATGGAATCAGAAAAAAGAAGAGAAAAGGAGAGAAATGGGAAAAGAGAAAAAAGGAGAAAAGAAGAGAAAAGAAGAGGAAAGAAGAGAAAAGAGAAAAGAGAAAAGAACAGAAAAGGGAAATGAGAAAAGAAGAGAAAAATAGAGAAAAGAGAAAAGGGAAAAGACAAAAGAGAAAAGTGAAAAGAAGAGAAAAGGGAAATGAGAAGAGAAGAGAAAAGAATACAATAGAGAAACGAGAAAAGAAGAGAAAAGAAGAGAAAAGAGAAAAGGGAAATGAGAAAAGAAGAGGACAGAAGAGAAATGTGAAAAGAGAAAAAAGAAGAAGTGAAAAAAGAAGAGAAGAATAGAAAAGAGAGATGAGAAAAGAAGAGAAAAGAGAAAAGAAGAGAATAGATCAGAAAAGAGAAAAGAAGAGAAAAGACAAAAGAAGAGAAAAGAGAAAAGAGAAAAGACTGGAAACGAAGAGAAAAGGGAAATGAGAAAAGAAGAGTGCAGAAGAGAAATGTGAAAAGAGAAATAAGAAGAAGTGAAAAAAGAAAAGAGAAGAAGAGAAAAGAGAAAAGAGGAAAGAAGAGAAAAGGAGAGAAATGGGAAAAGAGAAAAAAGGAGAAAAGAAGAGAAAAGAAGAGGAAAAAAGAGAAAAGAGAAAAGAAGAGAAAAGGGAAAAGACAAAAGACAAAAGAAGAGAAAAGAGAAAAGAGAAAAGACTGGAAATGAAGAGAAAAGGGAAAAGGGAAAAGAGAAAAGAAGGGGAAAGAACAGAAAAATGGAATGAGAAAAAAGAAGAGGAAAGAATAGAAAAGAGAAAAGAGTAAAGAAGAGCAAAGGGAAAGAATGAAGAAGAGAAAAGAAGAGGACAGAAGAGAAACGTCAAAAGAGAAAAAAGAAGAAGTGAAAAAAGAAAAGAGAAGAAGAGAAAAGAGAGATGAGAAAAGAAGAGAAAAGAAGAGAATAGATCAGAAAAGAGAAAAGAAGAGAAAAGAGAAAATACAAAAGAAGAGAAAAGAGAAAAGAGAAAAGACTGGAAAAGAAGAGAAAAGGGAAATGAGAAAAGAAGAGTGCAGAAGAGAAATGTGAAAAGAGAAAAAAGAAGTGAAAAAAGAAAAGAGAAGAAGAGAAAAGAGAAAAGAGGAAAGAAGAGAAAAGGAGAGAAATGGGAAAAGAGAAAAAAGGAGAAAAGAAGAGAAAAGAAGAGGAAAAAAGAGAAAAGAGAAAAGAAGAGAAAAGGGAAAAGACAAAAGACAAAAGAAGAGAAAAGAGAAAAGAGAAAAGACTGGAAATGAAGAGAAAAGGGAAAAGGGAAAAGAGAAAAGAAGGGGAAAGAAGAGAAAAATGGAATGAGAAAAAAGAAGAGGAAAGAATAGAAAAGAGAAAAGAGTAAAGAAGAGCAAAGGGAAAGAATGAAGAAGAGAAAAGAAGAGGACAGAAGAGAAACGTCAAAAGAGAAAAAAGAAGAAGTGAAAAAAGAAAAGAGAAGAAGAGAAAAGAGAGATGAGAAAAGAAGAGAAAAGAGAAAAGAAGAGAATAGATCAGAAAAGAGAAAAGAAGAGAAAAGAGAAAAGACAAAAGAAGAGAAAAGAGAAAAGAGAAAAGACTGGAAAAGAAGAGAAAAGGGAAATGAGAAAAGAAGAGTGCAGAAGAGAAATGTGAAAAGAGAAAAAAGAAGTGAAAAAAGAAAAGACAAGAAGAGAAAAGAGAAAAGAGGAAAGAAGAGAAAAGGAGAGAAATGGGAAAAGAGAAAGAAGGAGAAAAGAAAAGGAAAAAAGAGAAAAGAGAAAAGAAGAGAAAAGGGAAACGAGAAATAAAGAGAAAAGAAGAGGAAAGAAGAGAAACGTGAAAAGAGAAAAAAGAAGTGTAAAAAGAAAAGAGAAGAAGAGAAAAGAGAGAAGAGAAAAGAAGAGAAAAGAGAAAAGAAAAAAGAAGAGAAAAGGGAAAAGAGAAGAGAGAAAAGAAGAGAAAAGAGAAAAGGGAAAAGAGAAAAGAGGAGGAAAAAAGAGAGAAACGGAATCAGAAAAAAGAAGAGAAAAGGAGAGAAATGGGAAAAGAGAAAAAAGGAGAAAAGAAGAGAAAAGAAGAGGAAAAAAGAGAAAAATGGAATGAGAAAAAAGAAGAGAAAAGGAGAGAAATGGGAAAAGAGAAAAAAGGAGAAAAGAAGAGGAAAGAAGAGGAAAAAAGAGAAAAGAAAAAAAGAGAAAAGAAGAGAATAGATGAGAAAAGAGAAAAGAAGAGAAAAGAGAAAAGACAAAAGACAAAAGAAGAGAAAAGAGAAAAGAGAAAAGACTGGAAAAGAAGAGAAAAGGCAAAAGGGAAAAGAGAAAAGAAGGGGAAAGAAGAGAAAAATGGAATGAGAAAAAAGAAGAGAAAAGTAGAGAAATGGGAAAAGAGAAAAAAGGAGAAAAGAAGAGGAAAGAAGAGGAAAAAAGAGAAAAGAAAAAAAGAGAAAAGAAGAGAATAGATGAGAAAAGAGAAAAGAAGAGAAAAGAGAAAAGACAAAAGACAAAAGAAGAGAAAAGAGAAAAGACTGGAAAAGAAGAGAAAAGGCAAAAGGGAAAAGAGAAAAGAAGGGGAAAGAAGAGAAAAATGGAATGAGAAAAAAGAAGAGAAAAGTAGAGAAATGGGTAAAGAGAAAAGAAGAGCAAAGGGAAAGAATGAAGAAGAGAAAAGAAGAGGACAGAAAAGAAACTTGAAAAGAGAAAAAAGAAGAAGTGAAAAAAGAAAAGAGAAGAAGAGAAAAGAGAGATGAGAAAAGAAGAGAAAAGAGAAAAGAAGAGAATAGATCAGAAAAGAGAAAAGAAGAGAAAAGAGAAGAGACAAAAGAAGAGAAAAGAGAAAAGAGAAAAGACTGGAAAAGAAGAGAAAAGGGAAATGAGAAAAGAAGAGTGCAGAAGAGAAATGTGAAAAGAGAAAAAAGAAGTGAGAAAAGACAAGAAGAGAAAAGAGAAAAGAGGAAAGAAGAGAAAAGGAGAGAAATGGGAAAAGAGAAAAAAGGAGAAAAGAAGAGAAAAGAAGAGGAAAAAAGAGAAAAGAGAAAAGAAGAGAAAAGGGAAACGAGAAATAAAGAGAAAAGAAGGGGAAAGAAGAGTAATGTGAAAAGAGAAAAAAAGAGGAGAAAAGAGAAAAGAGAAAAGAAGAGGAAAGAAGAGAAAAGTGAAAAGAGAAAAAAGAAGTGAAAAAAGAAAAGAGAAGAAGAGAAAAGAGAGAAGAGAAAAGAAGAGAAAAGAGAAAAGAAAAAAGAAGAGAAAAGGGAAAAGAGAAGAGAGAAAAGAAGAGAAAAGAGAAAAGGGAAAAGAGAAAAGAGGAGGAAAAAAGAGAAAAATGGAATCAGAAAAAAGAAGAGAAAAGGAGAGAAATGGGAAAAGAGAAAAAAGGAGAAAAGAAGAGAAAAGAAGAGGAAAGAAGAGAAAAGAGAAAAGAGAAAAGAACAGAAAAGGGAAATGAGAAAAGAAGAGAAAAATAGAGAAAAGAGAAAAGGGAAAAGACAAAAGAGAAAAGTGAAAAGAAGAGAAAAGGGAAATGAGAAGAGAAGAGAAAAGAATACAATAGAGAAACGAGAAAAGAAGAGAAAAGAAGAGAAAAGAGAAAAGGGAAATGAGAAAAGAAGAGGACAGAAGAGAAATGTGAAAAGAGAAAAAAGAAGAAGTGAAAAAAGAAGAGAAGAAGAGAAAAGAGAGATGAGAAAAGAAGAGAAAAGAGAAAAGAAGAGAATAGATCAGAAAAGAGAAAAGAAGAGAAAAGACAAAAGAAGAGAAAAGAGAAAAGAGAAAAGACTGGAAACGAAGAGAAAAGGGAAATGAGAAAAGAAGAGTGCAGAAGAGAAATGTGAAAAGAGAAATAAGAAGAAGTGAAAAAAGAAAAGAGAAGAAGAGAAAAGAGAAAAGAGGAAAGAAGAGAAAAGGAGAGAAATGGGAAAAGAGAAAAAAGGAGAAAAGAAGAGAAAAGAAGAGGAAAAAAGAGAAAAGAGAAAAGAAGAGAAAAGGGAAAAGACAAAAGACAAAAGAAGAGAAAAGAGAAAAGAGAAAAGACTGGAAATGAAGAGAAAAGGGAAAAGGGAAAAGAGAAAAGAAGGGGAAAGAACAGAAAAATGGAATGAGAAAAAAGAAGAGGAAAGAATAGAAAAGAGAAAAGAGTAAAGAAGAGCAAAGGGAAAGAATGAAGAAGAGAAAAGAAGAGGACAGAAGAGAAACGTCAAAAGAGAAAAAAGAAGAAGTGAAAAAAGAAAAGAGAAGAAGAGAAAAGAGAGATGAGAAAAGAAGAGAAAAGAAGAGAATAGATCAGAAAAGAGAAAAGAAGAGAAAAGAGAAAAGACAAAAGAAGAGAAAAGAGAAAAGAGAAAAGACTGGAAAAGAAGAGAAAAGGGAAATGAGAAAAGAAGAGTGCAGAAGAGAAATGTGAAAAGAGAAAAAAGAAGTGAAAAAAGAAAAGACAAGAAGAGAAAAGAGAAAAGAGGAAAGAAGAGAAAAGGAGAGAAATGGGAAAAGAGAAAGAAGGAGAAAAGAAGAGGAAAAAAGAGAAAAGAGAAAAGAAGAGAAAAGGGAAACGAGAAATAAAGAGAAAAGAAGAGGAAAGAAGAGAAATGTGAAAAGAGAAAAAAAGAGGAGAAAAGAGAAAAGAGAAAAGAAGAGGAAAGAAGAGAAACGTGAAAAGAGAAAAAAGAAGTGTAAAAAGAAAAGAGAAGAAGAGAAAAGAGAGAAAGAGAAAAGAAGAGAAAAGAGAAAAGAAAAAAGAAGAGAAAAGGGAAAAGAGAAGAGAGAAAAGAAGAGAAAAGAGAAAAGGGAAAAGAGAAAAGAGGAGGAAAAAAGAGAAAAACGGAATCAGAAAAAAGAAGAGAAAAGGAGAGAAATGGGAAAAGAGAAAAAAGGAGAAAAGAAGAGAAAAGAAGAGGAAAAAGAGAAAAATGGAATGAGAAAAAAGAAGAGAAAAGGAGAGAAATGGGAAAAGAGAAAAAAGGAGAAAAGAAGAGGAAAGAAGAGGAAAAAAGAGAAAAGAGAAAAGAAGAGAAAAGGGAAACGAGAAATAAAGAGAAAAGAAGGGGAAAGAAGAGAAATGTGAAAAGAGAAAAAAAGAGGAGAAAAGAGAAAAGAGAAAAGAAGAGGAAAGAAGAGAAACGTGAAAAGAGAAAAAAGAAGTGAAAAAAGAAAAGAGAAGAAGAGAAAAGAGAGATGAGAAAAGAACAGAAAAGAGAAAAGAAGAGAATAGATCAGAAAAGAGAAAAGAAGAGAAAAGACAAAAGAAGAGAAAAGAGAAAAGACTGGAAACGAAGAGAAAAGGGAAATGAGAAAAGAAGAGTGCAGAAGAGAAATGTGAAAAGAGAAATAAGAAGAAGTGAAAAAAGAAAAGAGAAGAAGAGAAAAGAGAAAAGAGGAAAGAAGAGAAAAGGAGAGAAATGGGAAAAGAGAAAAAAGGAGAAAAGAAGAGAAAAGAAGAGGAAAAAAGAGAAAAGAGAAAAGAAGAGAAAAGGGAAAAGACAAAAGACAAAAGAAGAGAAAAGAGAAAAGAGAAAAGACTGGAAATGAAGAGAAAAGGGAAAAGGGAAAAGAGAAAAGAAGGGGAAAGAAGAGAAAAATGGAATGAGAAAAAAGAAGAGGAAAGAATAGAAAAGAGAAAAGAGTAAAGAAGAGCAAAGGGAAAGAATGAAGAAGAGAAAAGAAGAGGACAGAAGAGAAATGGGTAAAGAGAAAAAAGGAGAAAAGAAGAGAAAAGAGAAAAGAAGAGAATAGATCAGAAAAGTGAAAAGAAGAGAAAAGACAAAAGAAGAGAAAAGAGAAAAGAGAAAAGACTGGAAACGAAGAGAAAAGGGAAATGAGAAAAGAAGAGTGCAGAAGAGAAATGTGAAAAGAGAAATAAGAAGAAGTGAAAAAAGAAAAGAGAAGAAGAGAAAAGAGAAAAGAGGAAAGAAGAGAAAAGGAGAGAAATGGGAAAAGAGAAAAAAGGAGAAAAGAAGAGAAAAGAAGAGGAAAAAAGAGAAAAGAGAAAAGAAGAGAAAAGGGAAAAGACAAAAGACAAAAGAAGAGAAAAGAGAAAAGAGAAAAGACTGGAAATGAAGAGAAAAGGGAAAAGGGAAAAGAGAAAAGAAGGGGAAAGAAGAGAAAAATGGAATGAGAAAAAAGAAGAGGAAAGAATAGAAAAGAGAAAAGAGTAAAGAAGAGCAAAGGGAAAGAATGAAGAAGAGAAAAGAAGAGGACAGAAGAGAAACGTCAAAAGAGAAAAAAGAAGTGAAAAAAGAAAAGAGAAGAAGAGAAAAGAGAGATGAGAAAAGAAGAGAAAAGAAGAGAATAGATCAGAAAAGAGAAAAGAAGAGAAAAGAGAAAAGACAAAAGAAGAGAAAAGAGAAAAGAGAAAAGACTGGAAAAGAAGAGAAAAGGGAAATGAGAAAAGAAGAGTGCAGAAGAGAAATGTGAAAAGAGAAAAAAGAAGAAGTGAAAAAAGAAAAGAGAAGAGAAAAGAGAAAAGAGGAAAGAAGAGAAAAGGAGAGAAATGGGAAAAGAGAAAGAAGGAGAAAAGAAGAGGAAAAAAGAGAAAAGAGAAAAGAAGAGAAAAGGGAAACGAGAAATAAAGAGAAAAGAAGAGGAAAGAAGAGAAATGTGAAAAGAGAAAAAAAGAGGAGAAAAGAGAAAAGAGAAAAGAAGAGGAAAGAAGAGAAATGTGAAAAGAGAAAAAAGAAGTGTAAAAAGAAAAGAGAAGAAGAGAAAAGAGAGAAGAGAAAAGAAGAGAAAAGAGAAAAGAAAAAAGAAGAGAAAAGGGAAAAGAGAAGAGAGAAAAGAAGAGAAAAGAGAAAAGGGAAAAGAGAAAAGAGGAGGAAAAAAGAGAAAAACGGAATCAGAAAAAAGAAGAGAAAAGGAGAGAAATGGGAAAAGAGAAAAAAGGAGAAAAGAAGAGAAAAGAAGAGGAAAAAAGAGAAAAATGGAATGAGAAAAAACAAGAGAAAAGGAGAGAAATGGGAAAAGAGAAAAAAGGAGAAAAGAAGAGGAAAGAAGAGGAAAAAAGAGAAAAGAGAAAAGAAGAGAAAATGGAAACGAGAAATAAAGAGAAAAGAAGGGGAAAGAAGAGAAATGTGAAAAGAGAAAAAAAGAGGAGAAAAGAGAAAAGAGAAAAGAAGAGGAAAGAAGAGAAACGTGAAAAGAGAAAAAAGAAGTGAAAAAAGAAAAGAGAAGAAGAGAAAAGAGAGAAGAGAAAAGAAGAGAAAAGAGAAAAGAAAAAAGAAGAGAAAAGGGAAAAGAGAAGAGAGAAAAGAAGAGAAAAGAGAAAAGGGAAAAGAGAAAAGAGGAGGAAAAAAGAGAAAAATGGAATCAGAAAAAAGAAGAGAAAAGGAGAGAAATGGGAAAAGAGAAAAATGGAGAAAAGAAGAGAAAAGAAGAGGAAAGAAGAGAAAAGAGAAAAGAAGAGCAAAGGGAAAGAATGAAGAAGAGAAAAGAAGAGGACAGAAGAGAAACGTCAAAAGAGAAAAAAGAAGAAGTGAAAAAAGAAAAGAGAAGAAGAGAAAAGAGAGATGAGAAAAGAAGAGAAAAGAGAAAAGAAGAGAATAGATCAGAAAAGAGAAAAGAAGAGAAAAGAGAAAAGACAAAAGAAGAGAAAAGAGAAAAGAGAAAAAACTGGAAAAGAAGAGAAAAGGGAAATGAGAAAAGAAGAGTGCAGAAGAGAAATGTGAAAAGAGAAAAAAGAAGTGAAAAAAGAAAAGAGAAGAAGAGAAAAGAGAAAAGGGAAAAGAGAAAAGAGGAGGAAAAAAGAGAAAAATGGAATCAGAAAAAAGAAGAGAAAAGGAGAGAAATGGGAAAAGAGAAAAAAGGAGAAAAGAAGAGAAAAGAAGAGGAAAGAAGAGAAAAGAGAAAAGAGAAAAGAACAGAAAAGGGAAATGAGAAAAGAAGAGAAAAATAGAGAAAAGAGAAAAGGGAAAAGACAAAAGAGAAAAGTGAAAAGAAGAGAAAAGGGAAATGAGAAGAGAAGAGAAAAGAATACAATAGAGAAACGAGAAAAGAAGAGAAAAGAAGAGAAAAGAGAAAAGGGAAATGAGAAAAGAAGAGGACAGAAGAGAAATGTGAAAAGAGAAAAAAGAAGAAGTGAAAAAAGAAGAGAAGAAGAGAAAAGAGAGATGAGAAAAGAAGAGAAAAGAGAAAAGAAGAGAATAGATCAGAAAAGAGAAAAGAAGAGAAAAGACAAAAGAAGAGAAAAGAGAAAAGAGAAAAGACTGGAAACGAAGAGAAAAGGGAAATGAGAAAAGAAGAGTGCAGAAGAGAAATGTGAAAAGAGAAATAAGAAGAAGTGAAAAAAGAAAAGAGAAGAAGAGAAAAGAGAAAAGAGGAAAGAAGAGAAAAGGAGAGAAATGGGAAAAGAGAAAAAAGGAGAAAAGAAGAGAAAAGAAGAGGAAAAAAGAGAAAAGAGAAAAGAAGAGAAAAGGGAAAAGACAAAAGACAAAAGAAGAGAAAAGAGAAAAGAGAAAAGACTGGAAATGAAGAGAAAAGGGAAAAGGGAAAAGAGAAAAGAAGGGGAAAGAACAGAAAAATGGAATGAGAAAAAAGAAGAGGAAAGAATAGAAAAGAGAAAAGAGTAAAGAAGAGCAAAGGGAAAGAATGAAGAAGAGAAAAGAAGAGGACAGAAGAGAAACGTCAAAAGAGAAAAAAGAAGAAGTGAAAAAAGAAAAGAGAAGAAGAGAAAAGAGAGATGAGAAAAGAAGAGAAAAGAAGAGAATAGATCAGAAAAGAGAAAAGAAGAGAAAAGAGAAAAGACAAAAGAAGAGAAAAGAGAAAAGAGAAAAGACTGGAAAAGAAGAGAAAAGGGAAATGAGAAAAGAAGAGTGCAGAAGAGAAATGTGAAAAGAGAAAAAAGAAGTGAAAAAAGAAAAGACAAGAAGAGAAAAGAGAAAAGAGGAAAGAAGAGAAAAGGAGAGAAATGGGAAAAGAGAAAGAAGGAGAAAAGAAGAGGAAAAAAGAGAAAAGAGAAAAGAAGAGAAAAGGGAAACGAGAAATAAAGAGAAAAGAAGAGGAAAGAAGAGAAATGTGAAAAGAGAAAAAAAGAGGAGAAAAGAGAAAAGAGAAAAGAAGAGGAAAGAAGAGAAACGTGAAAAGAGAAAAAAGAAGTGTAAAAAGAAAAGAGAAGAAGAGAAAAGAGAGAAAGAGAAAAGAAGAGAAAAGAGAAAAGAAAAAAGAAGAGAAAAGGGAAAAGAGAAGAGAGAAAAGAAGAGAAAAGAGAAAAGGGAAAAGAGAAAAGAGGAGGAAAAAAGAGAAAAACGGAATCAGAAAAAAGAAGAGAAAAGGAGAGAAATGGGAAAAGAGAAAAAAGGAGAAAAGAAGAGAAAAGAAGAGGAAAAAGAGAAAAATGGAATGAGAAAAAAGAAGAGAAAAGGAGAGAAATGGGAAAAGAGAAAAAAGGAGAAAAGAAGAGGAAAGAAGAGGAAAAAAGAGAAAAGAGAAAAGAAGAGAAAAGGGAAACGAGAAATAAAGAGAAAAGAAGGGGAAAGAAGAGAAATGTGAAAAGAGAAAAAAAGAGGAGAAAAGAGAAAAGAGAAAAGAAGAGGAAAGAAGAGAAACGTGAAAAGAGAAAAAAGAAGTGAAAAAAGAAAAGAGAAGAAGAGAAAAGAGAGATGAGAAAAGAACAGAAAAGAGAAAAGAAGAGAATAGATCAGAAAAGAGAAAAGAAGAGAAAAGACAAAAGAAGAGAAAAGAGAAAAGACTGGAAACGAAGAGAAAAGGGAAATGAGAAAAGAAGAGTGCAGAAGAGAAATGTGAAAAGAGAAATAAGAAGAAGTGAAAAAAGAAAAGAGAAGAAGAGAAAAGAGAAAAGAGGAAAGAAGAGAAAAGGAGAGAAATGGGAAAAGAGAAAAAAGGAGAAAAGAAGAGAAAAGAAGAGGAAAAAAGAGAAAAGAGAAAAGAAGAGAAAAGGGAAAAGACAAAAGACAAAAGAAGAGAAAAGAGAAAAGAGAAAAGACTGGAAATGAAGAGAAAAGGGAAAAGGGAAAAGAGAAAAGAAGGGGAAAGAAGAGAAAAATGGAATGAGAAAAAAGAAGAGGAAAGAATAGAAAAGAGAAAAGAGTAAAGAAGAGCAAAGGGAAAGAATGAAGAAGAGAAAAGAAGAGGACAGAAGAGAAATGGGTAAAGAGAAAAAAGGAGAAAAGAAGAGAAAAGAGAAAAGAAGAGAATAGATCAGAAAAGTGAAAAGAAGAGAAAAGACAAAAGAAGAGAAAAGAGAAAAGAGAAAAGACTGGAAACGAAGAGAAAAGGGAAATGAGAAAAGAAGAGTGCAGAAGAGAAATGTGAAAAGAGAAATAAGAAGAAGTGAAAAAAGAAAAGAGAAGAAGAGAAAAGAGAAAAGAGGAAAGAAGAGAAAAGGAGAGAAATGGGAAAAGAGAAAAAAGGAGAAAAGAAGAGAAAAGAAGAGGAAAAAAGAGAAAAGAGAAAAGAAGAGAAAAGGGAAAAGACAAAAGACAAAAGAAGAGAAAAGAGAAAAGAGAAAAGACTGGAAATGAAGAGAAAAGGGAAAAGGGAAAAGAGAAAAGAAGGGGAAAGAAGAGAAAAATGGAATGAGAAAAAAGAAGAGGAAAGAATAGAAAAGAGAAAAGAGTAAAGAAGAGCAAAGGGAAAGAATGAAGAAGAGAAAAGAAGAGGACAGAAGAGAAACGTCAAAAGAGAAAAAAGAAGTGAAAAAAGAAAAGAGAAGAAGAGAAAAGAGAGATGAGAAAAGAAGAGAAAAGAAGAGAATAGATCAGAAAAGAGAAAAGAAGAGAAAAGAGAAAAGACAAAAGAAGAGAAAAGAGAAAAGAGAAAAGACTGGAAAAGAAGAGAAAAGGGAAATGAGAAAAGAAGAGTGCAGAAGAGAAATGTGAAAAGAGAAAAAAGAAGAAGTGAAAAAAGAAAAGAGAAGAGAAAAGAGAAAAGAGGAAAGAAGAGAAAAGGAGAGAAATGGGAAAAGAGAAAGAAGGAGAAAAGAAGAGGAAAAAAGAGAAAAGAGAAAAGAAGAGAAAAGGGAAACGAGAAATAAAGAGAAAAGAAGAGGAAAGAAGAGAAATGTGAAAAGAGAAAAAAAGAGGAGAAAAGAGAAAAGAGAAAAGAAGAGGAAAGAAGAGAAATGTGAAAAGAGAAAAAAGAAGTGTAAAAAGAAAAGAGAAGAAGAGAAAAGAGAGAAGAGAAAAGAAGAGAAAAGAGAAAAGAAAAAAGAAGAGAAAAGGGAAAAGAGAAGAGAGAAAAGAAGAGAAAAGAGAAAAGGGAAAAGAGAAAAGAGGAGGAAAAAAGAGAAAAACGGAATCAGAAAAAAGAAGAGAAAAGGAGAGAAATGGGAAAAGAGAAAAAAGGAGAAAAGAAGAGAAAAGAAGAGGAAAAAAGAGAAAAATGGAATGAGAAAAAACAAGAGAAAAGGAGAGAAATGGGAAAAGAGAAAAAAGGAGAAAAGAAGAGGAAAGAAGAGGAAAAAAGAGAAAAGAGAAAAGAAGAGAAAATGGAAACGAGAAATAAAGAGAAAAGAAGGGGAAAGAAGAGAAATGTGAAAAGAGAAAAAAAGAGGAGAAAAGAGAAAAGAGAAAAGAAGAGGAAAGAAGAGAAACGTGAAAAGAGAAAAAAGAAGTGAAAAAAGAAAAGAGAAGAAGAGAAAAGAGAGAAGAGAAAAGAAGAGAAAAGAGAAAAGAAAAAAGAAGAGAAAAGGGAAAAGAGAAGAGAGAAAAGAAGAGAAAAGAGAAAAGGGAAAAGAGAAAAGAGGAGGAAAAAAGAGAAAAATGGAATCAGAAAAAAGAAGAGAAAAGGAGAGAAATGGGAAAAGAGAAAAATGGAGAAAAGAAGAGAAAAGAAGAGGAAAGAAGAGAAAAGAGAAAAGAAGAGCAAAGGGAAAGAATGAAGAAGAGAAAAGAAGAGGACAGAAGAGAAACGTCAAAAGAGAAAAAAGAAGAAGTGAAAAAAGAAAAGAGAAGAAGAGAAAAGAGAGATGAGAAAAGAAGAGAAAAGAGAAAAGAAGAGAATAGATCAGAAAAGAGAAAAGAAGAGAAAAGAGAAAAGACAAAAGAAGAGAAAAGAGAAAAGAGAAAAAACTGGAAAAGAAGAGAAAAGGGAAATGAGAAAAGAAGAGTGCAGAAGAGAAATGTGAAAAGAGAAAAAAGAAGTGAAAAAAGAAAAGAGAAGAAGAGAAAAGAGAAAAGAGGAAAGAAGAGAAAAGGAGAGAAATGGGAAAAGAGAAAAAAGGAGAAAAGAAGAGAAAAGAAGAGGAAAAAAGAGAAAAGAGAAAAGAAGAGAAAAGGGAAAAGACAAAAGACAAAAGAAGAGAAAAGAGAAAAGAGAAAAGACTGGAAATGAAGAGAAAAGGGAAAAGGGAAAAGAGAAAAGAAGGGGAAAGAAGAGAAAAATGGAATGAGAAAAAAGAAGAGGAAAGAATAGAAAAGAGAAAAGAGTAAAGAAGAGCAAAGGGAAAGAATGAAGAAGAGAAAAGAAGAGGACAGAAGAGAAACGTCAAAAGAGAAAAAAGAAGAAGTGAAAAAAGAAAAGAGAAGAAGAGAAAAGAGAGATGAGAAAAGAAGAGAAAAGAAGAGAATAGATCAGAAAAGAGAAAAGAAGAGATTAGAGAAAAGACAAAAGAAGAGAAAAGAGAAAAGAGAAAAGACTGGAAAAGAAGAGAAAAGGGAAATGAGAAAAGAAGAGTGCAGAAGAGAAATGTGAAAAGAGAAAAAAGAAGAAGTGAAAAAAGAAAAGAGAAGAGAAAAGAGAAAAGAGGAAAGAAGAGAAAAGGAGAGAAATGGGAAAAGAGAAAGAAGGAGAAAAGAAGAGGAAAAAAGAGAAAAGAGAAAAGAAGAGAAAAGGGAAACGAGAAATAAAGAGAAAAGAAGAGGAAAGAAGAGAAATGTGAAAAGAGAAAAAAAGAGGAGAAAAGAGAAAAGAGAAAAGAAGAGGAAAGAAGAGAAACGTGAAAAGAGAAAAAAGAAGTGAAAAAAGAAAAGAGAAGAAGAGAAAAGAGAGAAGAGAAAAGAAGAGAAAAGAGAAAAGAAAAAAGAAGAGAAAAGGGAAAAGAGAAGAGAGAAAAGAAGAGAAAAGAGAAAAGGGAAAAGAGAAAAGAGGAGGAAAAAAGAGAAAAACGGAATCAGAAAAAAGAAGAGAAAAGGAGAGAAATGGGAAAAGAGAAAAAAGGAGAAAAGAAGAGAAAAGAAGAGGAAAAAAGAGAAAAATGGAATGAGAAAAAACAACAGAAAAGGAGCGAAATGGGAAAAGAGAAAAAAGGAGAAAAGAAGAGGAAAGAAGAGGAAAAAAGAGAAAAGAGAAAAGAAGAGAAAATGGAAACGAGAAATAAAGAGAAAAGAAGGGGAAAGAAGAGAAATGTGAAAAGAGAAAAAAAGAGGAGAAAAGAGAAAAGAGAAAAGAAGAGGAAAGAAGAGAAACGTGAAAATAGAAAAAAGAAGTGAAAAAAGAAAAGAGAAGAAGAGAAAAGAGAGAAGAGAAAAGAAGAGAAAAGAGAAAAGAAAAAAGAAGAGAAAAGGGAAAAGAGAAGAGAGAAAAGAAGAGAAAAGAGAAAAGGGAAAAGAGAAAAGAGGAGGAAAAAAGAGAAAAATGGAATCAGAAAAAAAGAAGAGAAAAGGAGAGAAATGGGAAAAGAGAAAAATGGAGAAAAGAAGAGAAAAGAAGAGGAAAGAAGAGAAAAGAGAAAAGAAGAGCAAAGGGAAAGAATGAAGAAGAGAAAAGAAGAGGACAGAAGAGAAACGTGAAAAGAGAAAAAAGAAGAAGTGAAAAAAGAAAAGAGAAGAAGAGAAAAGAGAGATGAGAAAAGAAGAGAAAAGAGAAAAGAAGAGAATAGACAGAAAAGAGAAAAGAAGAGAAAAGAGAAAAGACAAAAGAAGAGAAAAGAGAAAAGAGAAAAAACTGGAAAAGAAGAGAAAAGGGAAATGAGAAAAGAAGAGTGCAGAAGAGAAATGTGAAAAGAGAAAAAAGAAGTGAAAAAAGAAAAGACAAGAAGAGAAAAGAGAAAAGAGGAAAGAAGAGAAAAGGAGAGAAATGGGAAAAGAGAAAAAAGGAGAAAAGAAGAGAAAAGAAGAGGAAAAAAGAGAAAAGAGAAAAGAAGAGAAAAGGGAAAAGACAAAAGACAAAAGAAGAGAAAAGAGAAAAGAGAAAAGACTGGAAATGAAGAGAAAAGGGAAAAGGGAAAAGAGAAAAGAAGGGGAAAGAAGAGAAAAATGGAATGAGAAAAAAGAAGAGGAAAGAATAGAAAAGAGAAAAGAGTAAAGAAGAGCAAAGGGAAAGAATGAAGAAGAGAAAAGAAGAGGACAGAAGAGAAACGTCAAAAGAGAAAAAAGAAGAAGTGAAAAAAGAAAAGAGAAGAAGAGAAAAGAGAGATGAGAAAAGAAGAGAAAAGAGAAAAGAAGAGAATAGATCAGAAAAGAGAAAAGAAGAGAAAAGAGAAAAGACAAAATAAGAGAAAAGAGAAAAGAGAAAAGACTGGAAAAGAAGAGAAAAGGGAAATGAGAAAAGAAGAGTGCAGAAGAGAAATGTGAAAAGAGAAAAAAGAAGTGAAAAAAGAAAAGACAAGAAGAGAAAAGAGAAAAGAGGAAAGAAGAGAAAAGGAGAGAAATGGGAAAAGAGAAAGAAGGAGAAAAGAAGAGGAAAAAAGAGAAAAGAGAAAAGAAGAGAAAAGGGAAACGAGAAATAAAGAGAAAAGAAGAGGAAAGAAGAGAAATGTGAAAAGAGAAAAAAAGAGGAGAAAAGAGAAAAGAGAAAAGAAGAGGAAAGAAGAGAAACGTGAAAAGAGAAAAAAGAAGTGAAAAAAGAAAAGAGAAGAAGAGAAAAGAGAGAAGAGAAAAGAAGAGAAAAGAGAAAAGAAAAAAGAAGAGAAAAGGGAAAAGATAAGAGAGAAAAGAAGAGAAAAGAGAAAAGGGAAAAGAGAAAAGAGGAGGAAAAAAGAGAAAAACGGAATCAGAAAAAAGAAGAGAAAAGGAGAGAAATGGGAAAAGAGAAAAAAGGAGAAAAGAAGAGAAAAGAAGAGGAAAAAAGAGAAAAA
The DNA here is from genome assembly GCF_047496795.1 of Chiloscyllium punctatum. NCBI lineage: Eukaryota > Metazoa > Chordata > Chondrichthyes > Orectolobiformes > Hemiscylliidae > Chiloscyllium > Chiloscyllium punctatum. The sequence continues at coordinate 31,161,482 of NC_092778.1, forward strand.
TGGAATGAGAAAAAAGAAGAGAAAAGGAGAGAAATGGGAAAAGAGAAAAAAGGAGAAAAGAAGAGGAAAGAAGAGGAAAAAAGAGAAAAGAAAAAAAGAGAAAAGAAGAGAATAGATGAGAAAAGAGAAAAGAAGAGAAAAGAGAAAAGACAAAAGACAAAAGAAGAGAAAAGAGAAAAGAGAAAAGACTGGAAAAGAAGAGAAAAGGCAAAAGGGAAAAGAGAAAAGAAGGGGAAAGAAGAGAAAAATGGAATGAGAAAAAAGAAGAGAAAAGGAGAGAAATGGGAAAAGAGAAAAGAAGAGCAAAGGGAAAGAATGAAGAAGAGAAAAGAAGAGGACAGAAGAGAAACGTGAAAAGAGAAAAAAGATGAAGTGAAAAAAGAAAAGAGAAGAAGAGAAAAGAGAGATGAGAAAAGAAGAGAAAAGAGAAAAGAAGAGAATAGATCAGAAAAGAGAAAAGAAGAGAAAAGAGAAAAGACAAAAGAAGAGAAAAGAGAAAAGAGAAAAGACTGGAAAAGAAGAGAAAAGGGAAATGAGAAAAGAAGAGTGCAGAAGAGAAATGTGAAAAGAGAAAAAAGAAGTGAAAAAAGAAAAGACAAGAAGAGAAAAGAGAAAAGAGGAAAGAAGAGAAAAGGAGAGAAATGGGAAAAGAGAAAAAAGGAGAAAAGAAGAGAAAAGAAGAGGAAAAAAGAGAAAAGAGAAAAGAAGAGAAAAGGGAAACGAGAAATAAAGAGAAAAGAAGGGGAAAGAAGAGAAATGTGAAAAGAGAAAAAAAGAGGAGAAAAGAGAAAAGAAGAGGAAAGAAGAGAAACGTGAAAAGAGAAAAAAGAAGTGAAAAAAGAAAAGAGAAGAAGAGAAAAGAGAGAAGAGAAAAGAAGAGAAAAGAGAAAAGAAAAAAGAAGAGAAAAGGGAAAAGAGAAGAGAGAAAAGAAGAGAAAAGAGAAAAGGGAAAAGAGAAAAGAGGAGGAAAAAAGAGAAAAATGGAATCAGAAAAAAGAAGAGAAAAGGAGAGAAATGGGAAAAGAGAAAAAAGGAGAAAAGAAGAGAAAAGAAGAGGAAAGAAGAGAAAAGAGAAAAGAGAAAAGAAGAGAAAAGCGAAATGAGAAAAGAAGAGAAAAATAGAGAAAAGAGAAAAGGGAAAAGACAAAAGAGAAAAGTGAAAAGAAGAGAAAAGGGAAATGAGAAGAGAAGAGAAAAGAAGACAATAGAGAAACGAGAAAAGAAGAGAAAAGAAGAGAAAAGAGAAAAGGGAAATGAGAAAAGAAGAGGACAGAAGAGAAATGTGAAAAGAGAAAAAAGAAGTGAAAAAAGAAGAGAAGAAGAGAAAAGAGAGATGAGAAAAGAAGAGAAAAGAGAAAAGAAGAGAATCGATCAGAAAAGAGAAAAGAAGAGAAAAGACAAAAGAAGAGAAAAGAGAAAAGAGAAAAGACTGGAAACGAAGAGAAAAGGGAAATGAGAAAAGAAGAGTGCAGAAGAGAAATGTGAAAAGAGAAATAAGAAGAAGTGAAAAAAGAAAAGAGAAGAAGTGAAAAGAGAAAAGAGGAAAGAAGAGAAAAGGAGAGAAATGGGAAAAGAGAAAAAAGGAGAAAAGAAGAGAAAAGAAGAGGAAAAAAGAGAAAAGAGAAAAGAAGAGAAAAGGGAAAAGACAAAAGACAAAAGAAGAGAAAAGAGAAAAGAGAAAAGACTGGAAATGAAGAGAAAAGGGAAAAGGGAAAAGAGAAAAGAAGGGGAAAGAAGAGAAAAATGGAATGAGAAAAAAGAAGAGGAAAGAATAGAAAAGAGAAAAGAGTAAAGAAGAGCAAAGGGAAAGAACGAAGAAGAGAAAAGAAGAGGACAGAAGAGAAACGTCAAAAGAGAAAAAAGAAGAAGTGAAAAAAGAAAAGAGAAGAAGAGAAAAGAGAGATGAGAAAAGAAGAGAAAAGAGAAAAGAAGAGAATAGATCAGAAAAGAGAAAAGAAGAGAAAAGAGAAAAGACAAAAGAAGAGAAAAGAGAAAAGAGAAAAAACTGGAAAAGAAGAGAAAAGGGAAATGAGAAAAGAAGAGTGCAGAAGAGAAATGTGAAAAGAGAAAAAAGAAGTGAAAAAAGAAAAGAGAAGAAGAGAAAAGAGAAAAGAGGAAAGAAGAGAAAAGGAGAGAAATGGGAAAAGAGAAAAAAGGAGAAAAGAAGAGAAAAGAAGAGGAAAAAAGAGAAAAGAGAAAAGAAGAGAAAAGGGAAAAGACAAAAGACAAAAGAAGAGAAAAGAGAAAAGAGAAAAGACTGGAAATGAAGAGAAAAGGGAAAAGGGAAAAGAGAAAAGAAGGGGAAAGAAGAGAAAAATGGAATGAGAAAAAAGAAGAGGAAAGAATAGAAAAGAGAAAAGAGTAAAGAAGAGCAAAGGGAAAGAATGAAGAAGAGAAAAGAAGAGGACAGAAGAGAAACGTCAAAAGAGAAAAAAGAAGAAGTGAAAAAAGAAAAGAGAAGAAGAGAAAAGAGAGATGAGAAAAGAAGAGAAAAGAAGAGAATAGATCAGAAAAGAGAAAAGAAGAGAAAAGAGAAAAGACAAAAGAAGAGAAAAGAGAAAAGAGAAAAGACTGGAAAAGAAGAGAAAAGGGAAATGAGAAAAGAAGAGTGCAGAAGAGAAATGTGTAAAGAGAAAAAAGAAGTGAAAAAAGAAAAGACAAGAAGAGAAAAGAGAGAAGAGAAAAGAAGAGAAAAGAGAAAAGAAAAAAGAAGAGAAAAGGGAAAAGAGAAGAGAGAAAAGAAGAGAAAAGAGAAAAGGGAAAAGAGAAAAGAGGAGGAAAAAAGAGAAAAATGGAATCAGAAAAAAGAAGAGAAAAGGAGAGAAATGGGAAAAGAGAAAAAAGGAGAAAAGAAGAGAAAAGAAGAGGAAAGAAGAGAAAAGAGAAAAGAAGCGCAAAGGGAAAGAATGAAGAAGAGAAAAGAAGAGGACAGAAGAGAAACGTCAAAAGAGAAAAAAGAAGAAGTGAAAAAAGAAAAGAGAAGAAGAGAAAAGAGAGATGAGAAAAGAAGAGAAAAGAGAAAAGAAGAGAATAGACAGAAAAGAGAAAAGAAGAGAAAAGAGAAAAGACAAAAGAAGAGAAAAGAGAAAAGAGAAAAAACTGGAAAAGAAGAGAAAAGGGAAATGAGAAAAGAAGAGTGCAGAAGAGAAATGTGAAAAGAGAAAAAAGAAGTGAAAAAAGAAAAGACAAGAAGAGAAAAGAGAAAAGAGGAAAGAAGAGAAAAGGAGAGAAATGGGAAAAGAGAAAAAAGGATAAAAGAAGAGAAAAGAAGAGGAAAAAAGAGAAAAGAGAAAAGAAGAGAAAAGGGAAAAGACAAAAGACAAAAGAAGAGAAAAGAGAAAAGAGAAAAGACTGGAAATGAAGAGAAAAGGGAAAAGGGAAAAGAGAAAAGAAGGGGAAAGAAGAGAAAAATGGAATGAGAAAAAAGAAGAGGAAAGAATAGAAAAGAGAAAAGAGTAAAGAAGAGCAAAGGGAAAGAATGAAGAAGAGAAAAGAAGAGGACAGAAGAGAAACGTCAAAAGAGAAAAAAGAAGAAGTGAAAAAAGAAAAGAGAAGAAGAGAAAAGAGAGATGAGAAAAGAAGAGAAAAGAGAAAAGAAGAGAATAGATCAGAAAAGAGAAAAGAAGAGAAAAGAGAAAAGACAAAATAAGAGAAAAGAGAAAAGAGAAAAGACTGGAAAAGAAGAGAAAAGGGAAATGAGAAAAGAAGAGTGCAGAAGAGAAATGTGAAAAGAGAAAAAAGAAGTGAAAAAAGAAAAGACAAGAAGAGAAAAGAGAAAAGAGGAAAGAAGAGAAAAGGAGAGAAATGGGAAAAGAGAAAGAAGGAGAAAAGAAGAGGAAAAAAGAGAAAAGAGAAAAGAAGAGAAAAGGGAAACGAGAAATAAAGAGAAAAGAAGAGGAAAGAAGAGAAATGTGAAAAGAGAAAAAAAGAGGAGAAAAGAGAAAAGAGAAAAGAAGAGGAAAGAAGAGAAACGTGAAAAGAGAAAAAAGAAGTGTAAAAAGAAAAGAGAAGAAGAGAAAAGAGAGAAGAGAAAAGAAGAGAAAAGAGAAAAGAAAAAAGAAGAGAAAAGGGAAAAGAGAAGAGAGAAAAGAAGAGAAAAGAGAAAAGGGAAAAGAGAAAAGAGGAGGAAAAAAGAGAGAAACGGAATCAGAAAAAAGAAGAGAAAAGGAGAGAAATGGGAAAAGAGAAAAAAGGAGAAAAGAAGAGAAAAGAAGAGGAAAAAAGAGAAAAATGGAATGAGAAAAAAGAAGAGAAAAGGAGAGAAATGGGAAAAGAGAAAAAAGGAGAAAAGAAGAGGAAAGAAGAGGAAAAAAAGAGAAAAGAAAAAAAGAGAAAAGAAGAGAATAGATGAGAAAAGAGAAAAGAAGAGAAAAGAGAAAAGACAAAAGACAAAAGAAGAGAAAAGAGAAAAGAGAAAAGACTGGAAAAGAAGAGAAAAGGCAAAAGGGAAAAGAGAAAAGAAGGGGAAAGAAGAGAAAAATGGAATGAGAAAAAAGAAGAGAAAAGGAGAGAAATGGGAAAAGAGAAAAGAAGAGCAAAGGGAAAGAATGAAGAAGAGAAAAGAAGAGGACAGAAGAGAAACGTGAAAAGAGAAAAAAGATGAAGTGAAAAAAGAAAAGAGAAGAAGAGAAAAGAGAGATGAGAAAAGAAGAGAAAAGAGAAAAGAAGAGAATAGATCAGAAAAGAGAAAAGAAGAGAAAAGAGAAAAGACAAAAGAAGAGAAAAGAGAAAAGAAGAGAATAGATCAGAAAAGAGAAAAGAAGAGAAAAGAGAAAAGACAAAATAAGAGAAAAGAGAAAAGAGAAAAGACTGGAAAAGAAGAGAAAAGGGAAATGAGAAAAGAAGAGTGCAGAAGAGAAATGTGAAAAGAGAAAAAAGAAGTGAAAAAAGAAAAGACAAGAAGAGAAAAGAGAAAAGAGGAAAGAAGAGAAAAGGAGAGAAATGGGAAAAGAGAAAGAAGGAGAAAAGAAGAGGAAAAAAGAGAAAAGAGAAAAGAAGAGAAAAGGGAAACGAGAAATAAAGAGAAAAGAAGAGGAAAGAAGAGAAATGTGAAAAGAGAAAAAAAGAGGAGAAAAGAGAAAAGAGAAAAGAAGAGGAAAGAAGAGAAACGTGAAAAGAGAAAAAAGAAGTGTAAAAAGAAAAGAGAAGAAGAGAAAAGAGAGAAGAGAAAAGAAGAGAAAAGAGAAAAGAAAAAAGAAGAGAAAAGGGAAAAGAGAAGAGAGAAAAGAAGAGAAAAGAGAAAAGGGAAAAGAGAAAAGAGGAGGAAAAAAGAGAGAAACGGAATCAGAAAAAAGAAGAGAAAAGGAGAGAAATGGGAAAAGAGAAAAAAGGAGAAAAGAAGAGAAAAGAAGAGGAAAAAAGAGAAAAATGGAATGAGAAAAAAGAAGAGAAAAGGAGAGAAATGGGAAAAGAGAAAAAAGGAGAAAAGAAGAGGAAAGAAGAGGAAAAAAGAGAAAAGAAAAAAAGAGAAAAGAAGAGAATAGATGAGAAAAGAGAAAAGAAGAGAAAAGAGAAAAGACAAAAGACAAAAGAAGAGAAAAGAGAAAAGACTGGAAAAGAAGAGAAAAGGCAAAAGGGAAAAGAGAAAAGAAGGGGAAAGAAGAGAAAAATGGAATGAGAAAAAAGAAGAGAAAAGGAGAGAAATGGGAAAAGAGAAAAGAAGAGCAAAGGGAAAGAATGAAGAAGAGAAAAGAAGAGGACAGAAGAGAAACGTGAAAAGAGAAAAAAGATGAAGTGAAAAAAGAAAAGAGAAGAAGAGAAAAGAGAGATGAGAAAAGAAGAGAAAAGAGAAAAGAAGAGAATAGATCAGAAAAGAGAAAAGAAGAGAAAAGAGAAAAGACAAAAGAAGAGAAAAGAGAAAAGAGAAAAGACTGGAAAAGAAGAGAAAAGGGAAATGAGAAAAGAAGAGTGCAGAAGAGAAATGTGAAAAGAGAAAAAAGAAGTGAAAAAAGAAAAGACAAGAAGAGAAAAGAGAAAAGAGGAAAGAAGAGAAAAGGAGAGAAATGGGAAAAGAGAAAAAAGGAGAAAAGAAGAGAAAAGAAGAGGAAAAAAGAGAAAAGAGAAAAGAAGAGAAAAGGGAAACGAGAAATAAAGAGAAAAGAAGGGGAAAGAAGAGAAATGTGAAAAGAGAAAAAAAGAGGAGAAAAGAGAAAAGAGAAAAGAAGAGGAAAGAAGAGAAACGTGAAAAGAGAAAAAAGAAGTGAAAAAAGAAAAGAGAAGAAGAGAAAAGAGAGAAGAGAAAAGAAGAGAAAAGAGAAAAGAAAAAAGAAGAGAAAAGGGAAAAGAGAAGAGAGAAAAGAAGAGAAAAGAGAAAAGGGAAAAGAGAAAAGAGGAGGAAAAAAGAGAAAAATGGAATCAGAAAAAAGAAGAGAAAAGGAGAGAAATGGGAAAAGAGAAAAAAGGAGAAAAGAAGAGAAAAGAAGAGGAAAGAAGAGAAAAGAGAAAAGAGAAAAGAAGAGAAAAGGGAAATGAGAAAAGAAGAGAAAAATAGAGAAAAGAGAAAAGGGAAAAGACAAAAGAGAAAAGTGAAAAGAAGAGAAAAGGAAAATGAGAAGAGAAGAGAAAAGAAGACAATAGAGAAACGAGAAAAGAAGAGAAAAGAAGAGAAAAGAGAAAAGGGAAATGAGAAAAGAAGAGGACAGAAGAGAAATGTGAAAAGAGAAAAAAGAAGTGAAAAAAGAAGAGAAGAAGAGAAAAGAGAGATGAGAAAAGAAGAGAAAAGAGAAAAGAAGAGAATCGATCAGAAAAGAGAAAAGAAGAGAAAAGACAAAAGAAGAGAAAAGAGAAAAGAGAAAAGACTGGAAACGAAGAGAAAAGGGAAATGAGAAAAGAAGAGTGCAGAAGAGAAATGTGAAAAGAGAAATAAGAAGAAGTGAAAAAAGAAAAGAGAAGAAGTGAAAAGAGAAAAGAGGAAAGAAGAGAAAAGGAGAGAAATGGGAAAAGAGAAAAAAGGAGAAAAGAAGAGAAAAGAAGAGGAAAAAAGAGAAAAGAGAAAAGAAGAGAAAAGGGAAAAGACAAAAGACAAAAGAAGAGAAAAGAGAAAAGAGAAAAGACTGGAAATGAAGAGAAAAGGGAAAAGGGAAAAGAGAAAAGAAGGGGAAAGAAGAGAAAAATGGAATGAGAAAAAAGAAGAGGAAAGAATAGAAAAGAGAAAAGAGTAAAGAAGAGCAAAGGGAAAGAATGAAGAAGAGAAAAGAAGAGGACAGAAGAGAAACGTCAAAAGAGAAAAAAGAAGAAGTGAAAAAAGAAAAGAGAAGAAGAGAAAAGAGAGATGAGAAAAGAAGAGAAAAGAGAAAAGAAGAGAATAGATCAGAAAAGAGAAAAGAAGAGAAAAGAGAAAAGACAAAATAAGAGAAAAGAGAAAAGAGAAAAGACTGGAAAAGAAGAGAAAAGGGAAATGAGAAAAGAAGAGTGCAGAAGAGAAATGTGAAAAGAGAAAAAAGAAGTGAAAAAAGAAAAGACAAGAAGAGAAAAGAGAAAAGAGGAAAGAAGAGAAAAGGAGAGAAATGGGAAAAGAGAAAGAAGGAGAAAAGAAGAGGAAAAAAGAGAAAAGAGAAAAGAAGAGAAAAGGGAAACGAGAAATAAAGAGAAAAGAAGAGGAAAGAAGAGAAATGTGAAAAGAGAAAAAAAGAGGAGAAAAGAGAAAAGAGAAAAGAAGAGGAAAGAAGAGAAACGTGAAAAGAGAAAAAAGAAGTGTAAAAAGAAAAGAGAAGAAGAGAAAAGAGAGAAGAGAAAAGAAGAGAAAAGAGAAAAGAAAAAAGAAGAGAAAAGGGAAAAGAGAAGAGAGAAAAGAAGAGAAAAGAGAAAAGGGAAAAGAGAAAAGAGGAGGAAAAAAGAGAGAAACGGAATCAGAAAAAAGAAGAGAAAAGGAGAGAAATGGGAAAAGAGAAAAAAGGAGAAAAGAAGAGAAAAGAAGAGGAAAAAAGAGAAAAATGGAATGAGAAAAAAGAAGAGAAAAGGAGAGAAATGGGAAAAGAGAAAAAAGGAGAAAAGAAGAGGAAAGAAGAGGAAAAAAGAGAAAAGAAAAAAAGAGAAAAGAAGAGAATAGATGAGAAAAGAGAAAAGAAGAGAAAAGAGAAAAGACAAAAGACAAAAGAAGAGAAAAGAGAAAAGAGAAAAGACTGGAAAAGAAGAGAAAAGGCAAAAGGGAAAAGAGAAAAGAAGGGGAAAGAAGAGAAAAATGGAATGAGAAAAAAGAAGAGAAAAGGAGAGAAATGGGAAAAGAGAAAAGAAGAGCAAAGGGAAAGAATGAAGAAGAGAAAAGAAGAGGACAGAAGAGAAACGTGAAAAGAGAAAAAAGATGAAGTGAAAAAAGAAAAGAGAAGAAGAGAAAAGAGAGATGAGAAAAGAAGAGAAAAGAGAAAAGAAGAGAATAGATCAGAAAAGAGAAAAGAAGAGAAAAGAGAAAAGAGGAAAGAAGAGAAAAGGAGAGAAATGGGAAAAGAGAAAAAAGGAGAAAAGAAGAGAAAAGAAGAGGAAAAAAGAGAAAAGAGAAAAGAAGAGAAAAGGGAAACGAGCAATAAAGAGAAAAGAAGGGGAAAGAAGAGAAATGTGAAAAGAGAAAAAAAGAGGAGAAAAGAGAAAAGAGAAAAGAAGAGGAAAGAAGAGAAACGTGAAAAGAGAAAAAAGAAGTGTAAAAAGAAAAGAGAAGAAGAGAAAAGAGAGAAGAGAAAAGAAGAGAAAAGAGAAAAGAAAAAAGAAGAGAAAAGGGAAAAGAGAAGAGAGAAAAGAAGAGAAAAGAGAAAAGGGAAAAGAGAAAAGAGGAGGGAAAAAGAGAAAAATGGAATCAGAAAAAAGAAGAGAAAAGGAGAGAAATGGGAAAAGAGAAAAAAGGAGAAAAGAAGAGAAAAGAAGAGGAAAGAAGAGAAAAGAGAAAAGAGAAAAGAAGAGAAAAGGGAAATGAGAAAAGAAGAGAAAAATAGAGAAAAGAGAAAAGGGAAAAGACAAAAGAGAAAAGTGAAAAGAAGAGAAAAGGGAAATGAGAAGAGAAGAGAAAAGAAGACAATAGAGAAACGAGAAAAGAAGAGAAAAGAAGAGAAAAGAGAAAAGGGAAATGAGAAAAGAAGAGGACAGAAGAGAAATGTGAAAAGAGAAAAAAGAAGAAGTGAAAAAAGAAGAGAAGAAGAGAAAAGAGAGATGAGAAAAGAAGAGAAAAGAGAAAAGAAGAGAATAGATCAGAAAAGAGAAAAGAAGAGAAAAGACAAAAGAAGAGAAAAGAGAAAAGAGAAAAGACTGGAAACGAAGAGAAAAGGGAAATGAGAAAAGAAGAGTGCAGAAGAGAAATGTGAAAAGAGAAATAAGAAGAAGTGAAAAAAGAAAAGAGAAGAAGAGAAAAGAGAAAAGAGGAAAGAAGAGAAAAGGAGAGAAATGGGAAAAGAGAAAAAAGGAGAAAAGAAGAGAAAAGAAGAGGAAAAAAGAGAAAAGAGAAAAGAAGAGAAAAGGGAAAAGACAAAAGACAAAAGAAGAGAAAAGAGAAAAGAGAAAAGACTGGAAATGAAGAGAAAAGGGAAAAGGGAAAAGAGAAAAGAAGGGGAAAGAAGAGAAAAATGGAATGAGAAAAAAGAAGAGGAAAGAATAGAAAAGAGAAAAGAGTAAAGAAGAGCAAAGGGAAAGAATGAAGAAGAGAAAAGAAGAGGACAGAAGAGAAACGTCAAAAGAGAAAAAAGAAGAAGTGAAAAAAGAAAAGAGAAGAAGAGAAAAGAGAGATGAGAAAAGAAGAGAAAAGAGAAAAGAAGAGAATAGATCAGAAAAGAGAAAAGAAGAGAAAAGAGAAAAGACAAAATAAGAGAAAAGAGAAAAGAGAAAAGACTGGAAAAGAAGAGAAAAGGGAAATGAGAAAAGAAGAGTGCAGAAGAGAAATGTGAAAAGAGAAAAAAGAAGTGAAAAAAGAAAAGACAAGAAGAGAAAAGAGAAAAGAGGAAAGAAGAGAAAAGGAGAGAAATGGGAAAAGAGAAAGAAGGAGAAAAGAAGAGGAAAAAAGAGAAAAGAGAAAAGAAGAGAAAAGGGAAACGAGAAATAAAGAGAAAAGAAGAGGAAAGAAGAGAAATGTGAAAAGAGAAAAAAAGAGGAGAAAAGAGAAAAGAGAAAAGAAGAGGAAAGAAGAGAAACGTGAAAAGAGAAAAAAGAAGTGTAAAAAGAAAAGAGAAGAAGAGAAAAGAGAGAAGAGAAAAGAAGAGAAAAGAGAAAAGAAAAAAGAAGAGAAAAGGGAAAAGAGAAGAGAGAAAAGAAGAGAAAAGAGAAAAGGGAAAAGAGAAAAGAGGAGGAAAAAAGAGAGAAACGGAATCAGAAAAAAGAAGAGAAAAGGAGAGAAATGGGAAAAGAGAAAAAAGGAGAAAAGAAGAGAAAAGAAGAGGAAAAAAGAGAAAAATGGAATGAGAAAAAAGAAGAGAAAAGGAGAGAAATGGGAAAAGAGAAAAAAGGAGAAAAGAAGAGGAAAGAAGAGGAAAAAAGAGAAAAGAAAAAAAGAGAAAAGAAGAGAATAGATGAGAAAAGAGAAAAGAAGAGAAAAGAGAAAAGACAAAAGACAAAAGAAGAGAAAAGAGAAAAGAGAAAAGACTGGAAAAGAAGAGAAAAGGCAAAAGGGAAAAGAGAAAAGAAGGGGAAAGAAGAGAAAAATGGAATGAGAAAAAAGAAGAGAAAAGGAGAGAAATGGGAAAAGAGAAAAGAAGAGCAAAGGGAAAGAATGAAGAAGAGAAAAGAAGAGGACAGAAGAGAAACGTGAAAAGAGAAAAAAGATGAAGTGAAAAAAGAAAAGAGAAGAAGAGAAAAGAGAGATGAGAAAAGAAGAGAAAAGAGAAAAGAAGAGAATAGATCAGAAAAGAGAAAAGAAGAGAAAAGAGAAAAGACAAAAGAAGAGAAAAGAGAAAAGAGAAAAGACTGGAAAAGAAGAGAAAAGGGAAATGAGAAAAGAAGAGTGCAGAAGAGAAATGTGAAAAGAGAAAAAAGAAGTGAAAAAAGAAAAGACAAGAAGAGAAAAGAGAAAAGAGGAAAGAAGAGAAAAGGAGAGAAATGGGAAAAGAGAAAAAAGGAGAAAAGAAGAGAAAAGAAGAGGAAAAAAGAGAAAAGAGAAAAGAAGAGAAAAGGGAAACGAGCAATAAAGAGAAAAGAAGGGGAAAGAAGAGAAATGTGAAAAGAGAAAAAAAGAGGAGAAAAGAGAAAAGAGAAAAGAAGAGGAAAGAAGAGAAACGTGAAAAGAGAAAAAAGAAGTGTAAAAAGAAAAGAGAAGAAGAGAAAAGAGAGAAGAGAAAAGAAGAGAAAAGAGAAAAGAAAAAAGAAGAGAAAAGGGAAAAGAGAAGAGAGAAAAGAAGAGAAAAGAGAAAAGGGAAAAGGGAAAAGAGGAGGGAAAAAGAGAAAAATGGAATCAGAAAAAAGAAGAGAAAAGGAGAGAAATGGGAAAAGAGAAAAAAGGAGAAAAGAAGAGAAAAGAAGAGGAAAGAAGAGAAAAGAGAAAAGAGAAAAGAAGAGAAAAGGGAAATGAGAAAAGAAGAGAAAAATAGAGAAAAGAGAAAAGGGAAAAGACAAAAGAGAAAAGTGAAAAGAAGAGAAAAGGGAAATGAGAAGAGAAGAGAAAAGAAGACAATAGAGAAACGAGAAAAGAAGAGAAAAGAAGAGAAAAGAGAAAAGGGAAATGAGAAAAGAAGAGGACAGAAGAGAAATGTGAAAAGAGAAAAAAGAAGAAGTGAAAAAAGAAGAGAAGAAGAGAAAAGAGAGATGAGAAAAGAAGAGAAAAGAGAAAAGAAGAGAATAGATCAGAAAAGAGAAAAGAAGAGAAAAGACAAAAGAAGAGAAAAGAGAAAAGAGAAAAGACTGGAAACGAAGAGAAAAGGGAAATGAGAAAAGAAGAGTGCAGAAGAGAAATGTGAAAAGAGAAATAAGAAGAAGTGAAAAAAGAAAAGAGAAGAAGAGAAAAGAGAAAAGAGGAAAGAAGAGAAAAGGAGAGAAATGGGAAAAGAGAAAAAAGGAGAAAAGAAGAGAAAAGAAGAGGAAAAAAGAGAAAAGAGAAAAGAAGAGAAAAGGGAAAAGACAAAAGACAAAAGAAGAGAAAAGAGAAAAGAGAAAAGACTGGAAATGAAGAGAAAAGGGAAAAGGGAAAAGAGAAAAGAAGGGGAAAGAAGAGAAAAATGGAATGAGAAAAAAGAAGAGGAAAGAATAGAAAAGAGAAAAGAGTAAAGAAGAGCAAAGGGAAAGAATGAAGAAGAGAAAAGAAGAGGACAGAAGAGAAACGTCAAAAGAGAAAAAAGAAGAAGTGAAAAAAGAAAAGAGAAGAAGAGAAAAGAGAGATGAGAAAAGAAGAGAAAAGAGAAAAGAAGAGAATAGATCAGAAAAGAGAAAAGAAGAGAAAAGAGAAAAGACAAAATAAGAGAAAAGAGAAAAGAGAAAAGACTGGAAAAGAAGAGAAAAGGGAAATGAGAAAAGAAGAGTGCAGAAGAGAAATGTGAAAAGAGAAAAAAGAAGTGAAAAAAGAAAAGACAAGAAGAGAAAAGAGAAAAGAGGAAAGAAGAGAAAAGGAGAGAAATGGGAAAAGAGAAAGAAGGAGAAAAGAAGAGGAAAAAAGAGAAAAGAGAAAAGAAGAGAAAAGGGAAACGAGAAATAAAGAGAAAAGAAGAGGAAAGAAGAGAAATGTGAAAAGAGAAAAAAAGAGGAGAAAAGAGAAAAGAAGAGGAAAGAAGAGAAACGTGAAAAGAGAAAAAAGAAGTGTAAAAAGAAAAGAGAAGAAGAGAAAAGAGAGAAGAGAAAAGAAGAGAAAAGAGAAAAGAAAAAAGAAGAGAAAAGGGAAAAGAGAAGAGAGAAAAGAAGAGAAAAGAGAAAAGGGAAAAGAGAAAAGAGGAGGAAAAAAGAGAGAAACGGAATCAGAAAAAAGAAGAGAAAAGGAGAGAAATGGGAAAAGAGAAAAAAGGAGAAAAGAAGAGAAAAGAAGAGGAAAAAAGAGAAAAATGGAATGAGAAAAAAGAAGAGAAAAGGAGAGAAATGGGAAAAGAGAAAAAAGGAGAAAAGAAGAGGAAAGAAGAGGAAAAAAGAGAAAAGAAAAAAAGAGAAAAGAAGAGAATAGATGAGAAAAGAGAAAAGAAGAGAAAAGAGAAAAGACAAAAGACAAAAGAAGAGAAAAGAGAAAAGAGAAAAGACTGGAAAAGAAGAGAAAAGGCAAAAGGGAAAAGAGAAAAGAAGGGGAAAGAAGAGAAAAATGGAATGAGAAAAAAGAAGAGAAAAGGAGAGAAATGGGAAAAGAGAAAAGAAGAGCAAAGGGAAAGAATGAAGAAGAGAAAAGAAGAGGACAGAAGAGAAACGTGAAAAGAGAAAAAAGATGAAGTGAAAAAAGAAAAGAGAAGAAGAGAAAAGAGAGATGAGAAAAGAAGAGAAAAGAGAAAAGAAGAGAATAGATCAGAAAAGAGAAAAGAAGAGAAAAGAGAAAAGACAAAAGAAGAGAAAAGAGAAAAGAGAAAAGACTGGAAAAGAAGAGAAAAGGGAAATGAGAAAAGAAGAGTGCAGAAGAGAAATGTGAAAAGAGAAAAAAGAAGTGAAAAAAGAAAAGACAAGAAGAGAAAAGAGAAAAGAGGAAAGAAGAGAAAAGGAGAGAAATGGGAAAAGAGAAAAAAGGAGAAAAGAAGAGAAAAGAAGAGGAAAAAAGAGAAAAGAGAAAAGAAGAGAAAAGGGAAACGAGCAATAAAGAGAAAAGAAGGGGAAAGAAGAGAAATGTGAAAAGAGAAAAAAAGAGGAGAAAAGAGAAAAGAGAAAAGAAGAGGAAAGAAGAGAAACGTGAAAAGAGAAAAAAGAAGTGTAAAAAGAAAAGAGAAGAAGAGAAAAGAGAGAAGAGAAAAGAAGAGAAAACAGAAAAGAAAAAAGAAGAGAAAAGGGAAAAGAGAAGAGAGAAAAGAAGAGAAAAGAGAAAAGGGAAAAGAGAAAAGAGGAGGGAAAAAGAGAAAAATGGAATCAGAAAAAAGAAGAGAAAAGGAGAGAAATGGGAAAAGAGAAAAAAGGAGAAAAGAAGAGAAAAGAAGAGGAAAGAAGAGAAAAGAGAAAAGAGAAAAGAAGAGAAAAGGGAAATGAGAAAAGAAGAGAAAAATAGAGAAAAGAGAAAAGGGAAAAGACAAAAGAGAAAAGTGAAAAGAAGAGAAAAGGGAAATGAGAAGAGAAGAGAAAAGAAGACAATAGAGAAACGAGAAAAGAAGAGAAAAGAAGAGAAAAGAGAAAAGGGAAATGAGAAAAGAAGAGGACAGAAGAGAAATGTGAAAAGAGAAAAAAGAAGTGAAAAAAGAAGAGAAGAAGAGAAAAGAGAGATGAGAAAAGAAGAGAAAAGAGAAAAGAAGAGAATCGATCAGAAAAGAGAAAAGAAGAGAAAAGACAAAAGAAGAGAAAAGAGAAAAGAGAAAAGACTGGAAACGAAGAGAAAAGGGAAATGAGAAAAGAAGAGTGCAGAAGAGAAATGTGAAAAGAGAAATAAGAAGAAGTGAAAAAAGAAAAGAGAAGAAGTGAAAAGAGAAAAGAGGAAAGAAGAGAAAAGGAGAGAAATGGGAAAAGAGAAAAAAGGAGAAAAGAAGAGAAAAGAAGAGGAAAAAAGAGAAAAGAGAAAAGAAGAGAAAAGGGAAAAGACAAAAGACAAAAGAAGAGAAAAGAGAAAAGAGAAAAGACTGGAAATGAAGAGAAAAGGGAAAAGGGAAAAGAGAAAAGAAGGGGAAAGAAGAGAAAAATGGAATGAGAAAAAAGAAGAGGAAAGAATAGAAAAGAGAAAAGAGTAAAGAAGAGCAAAGGGAAAGAATGAAGAAGAGAAAAGAAGAGGACAGAAGAGAAACGTCAAAAGAGAAAAAAGAAGAAGTGAAAAAAGAAAAGAGAAGAAGAGAAAAGAGAGATGAGAAAGGAAGAGAAAAGAGAAAAGAAGAGAATAGATCAGAAAAGAGAAAAGAAGAGAAAAGAGAAAAGACAAAAGAAGAGAAAAGAGAAAAGAGAAAAGAGAAAAAACTGGAAAAGAAGAGAAAAGGGAAATGAGAAAAGAAGAGTGCAGAAGAGAAATGTGAAAAGAGAAAAAAGAAGTGAAAAAAGAAAAGAGAAGAAGAGAAAAGAGAAAAGAGGAAAGAAGAGAAAAGGAGAGAAATGGGAAAAGAGAAAAAAGGAGAAAAGAAGAGAAAAGAAGAGGAAAAAAGAGAAAAGAGAAAAGAAGAGAAAAGGGAAAAGACAAAAGACAAAAGAAGAGAAAAGAGAAAAGAGAAAAGACTGGAAATGAAGAGAAAAGGGAAAAGGGAAAAGAGAAAAGAAGGGGAAAGAAGAGAAAAATGGAATGAGAAAAAAGAAGAGGAAAGAATAGAAAAGAGAAAAGAGTAAAGAAGAGCAAAGGGAAAGAATGAAGAAGAGAAAAGAAGAGGACAGAAGAGAAACGTCAAAAGAGAAAAAAGAAGAAGTGAAAAAAGAAAAGAGAAGAAGAGAAAAGAGAGATGAGAAAAGAAGAGAAAAGAAGAGAATAGATCAGAAAAGAGAAAAGAAGAGAAAAGAGAAAAGACAAAA
This sequence comes from Chiloscyllium punctatum, assembly GCF_047496795.1. Classification (NCBI taxonomy): domain Eukaryota; kingdom Metazoa; phylum Chordata; class Chondrichthyes; order Orectolobiformes; family Hemiscylliidae; genus Chiloscyllium; species Chiloscyllium punctatum. The sequence continues at coordinate 31,176,974 of NC_092778.1, forward strand.
GAAGAGAAAAGAGAAAAGAGAAAAGACTGGAAAAGAAGAGAAAAGGGAAATGAGAAAAGAAGAGTGCAGAAGAGAAATGTGTAAAGAGAAAAAAGAAGTGAAAAAAGAAAAGACAAGAAGAGAAAAGAGAGAAGAGAAAAGAAGAGAAAAGAGAAAAGAAAAAAGAAGAGAAAAGGGAAAAGAGAAGAGAGAAAAGAAGAGAAAAGAGAAAAGGGAAAAGAGAAAAGAGGAGGAAAAAAGAGAAAAATGGAATCAGAAAAAAGAAGAGAAAAGGAGAGAAATGGGAAAAGAGAAAAAAGGAGAAAAGAAGAGAAAAGAAGAGGAAAGAAGAGAAAAGAGAAAAGAAGAGCAAAGGGAAAGAATGAAGAAGAGAAAAGAAGAGGACAGAAGAGAAACGTCAAAAGAGAAAAAAGAAGAAGTGAAAAAAGAAAAGAGAAGAAGAGAAAAGAGAGATGAGAAAAGAAGAGAAAAGAGAAAAGAAGAGAATAGACAGAAAAGAGAAAAGAAGAGAAAAGAGAAAAGACAAAAGAAGAGAAAAGAGAAAAGAGAAAAAACTGGAAAAGAAGAGAAAAGGGAAATGAGAAAAGAAGAGTGCAGAAGAGAAATGTGAAAAGAGAAAAAAGAAGTGAAAAAAGAAAAGACAAGAAGAGAAAAGAGAAAAGAGGAAAGAAGAGAAAAGGAGAGAAATGGGTAAAGAGAAAAAAGGATAAAAGAAGAGAAAAGAAGAGGAAAAAAGAGAAAAGAGAAAAGAAGAGAAAAGGGAAAAGACAAAAGACAAAAGAAGAGAAAAGAGAAAAGAGAAAAGACTGGAAATGAAGAGAAAAGGGAGAAGGGAAAAGAGAAAAGAAGGGGAAAGAAGAGAAAAATGGAATGAGAAAAAAGAAGAGGAAAGAATAGAAAAGAGAAAAGAGTAAAGAAGAGCAAAGGGAAAGAATGAAGAAGAGAAAAGAAGAGGACAGAAGAGAAACGTCAAAAGAGAAAAAAGAAGAAGTGAAAAAAGAAAAGAGAAGAAGAGAAAAGAGAGATGAGAAAAGAAGAGAAAAGAGAAAAGAAGAGAATAGATCAGAAAAGAGAAAAGAAGAGAAAAGAGAAAAGACAAAATAAGAGAAAAGAGAAAAGAGAAAAGACTGGAAAAGAAGAGAAAAGGGAAATGAGAAAAGAAGAGTGCAGAAGAGAAATGTGAAAAGAGAAAAAAGAAGTGAAAAAAGAAAAGACAAGAAGAGAAAAGAGAAAAGAGGAAAGAAGAGAAAAGGAGAGAAATGGGAAAAGAGAAAGAAGGAGAAAAGAAGAGGAAAAAAGAGAAAAGAGAAAAGAAGAGAAAAGGGAAACGAGAAATAAAGAGAAAAGAAGAGGAAAGAAGAGAAATGTGAAAAGAGAAAAAAAGAGGAGAAAAGAGAAAAGAGAAAAGAAGAGGAAAGAAGAGAAACGTGAAAAGAGAAAAAAGAAGTGTAAAAAGAAAAGAGAAGAAGAGAAAAGAGAGAAGAGAAAAGAAGAGAAAAGAGAAAAGAAAAAAGAAGAGAAAAGGGAAAAGAGAAGAGAGAAAAGAAGAGAAAAGAGAAAAGGGAAAAGAGAAAAGAGGAGGAAAAAAGAGAGAAACGGAATCAGAAAAAAGAAGAGAAAAGGAGAGAAATGGGAAAAGAGAAAAAAGGAGAAAAGAAGAGAAAAGAAGAGGAAAAAAGAGAAAAATGGAATGAGAAAAAAGAAGAGAAAAGGAGAGAAATGGGAAAAGAGAAAAAAGGAGAAAAGAAGAGGAAAGAAGAGGAAAAAAGAGAAAAGAAAAAAGAGAAAAGAAGAGAATAGATGAGAAAAGAGAAAAGAAGAGAAAAGAGAAAAGACAAAAGACAAAAGAAGAGAAAAGAGAAAAGAGAAAAGACTGGAAAAGAAGAGAAAAGGCAAAAGGGAAAAGAGAAAAGAAGGGGAAAGAAGAGAAAAATGGAATGAGAAAAAAGAAGAGAAAAGGAGAGAAATGGGAAAAGAGAAAAGAAGAGCAAAGGGAAAGAATGAAGAAGAGAAAAGAAGAGGACAGAAGAGAAACGTGAAAAGAGAAAAAAGATGAAGTGAAAAAAGAAAAGAGAAGAAGAGAAAAGAGAGATGAGAAAAGAAGAGAAAAGAGAAAAGAAGAGAATAGATCAGAAAAGAGAAAAGAAGAGAAAAGAGAAAAGACAAAAGAAGAGAAAAGAGAAAAGAGAAAAGACTGGAAAAGAAGAGAAAAGGGAAATGAGAAAAGAAGAGTGCAGAAGAGAAATGTGAAAAGAGAAAAAAGAAGTGAAAGAAAAGATAAGAAAAGGGAAATGAGAAAAGAAGAGTGCAGAAGAGAAATGTGAAAAGAGAAAAAAGAAGTGTAAAAAGAGAAGACAAGAAGAGAAAAGAGAAAAGAGGAAAGAAGAGAAAAGGAGAGAAATGGGAAAAGAGAAAGAAGGAGAAAAGAAGAGGAAAAAAGAGAAAAGAGAAAAGAAGAGAAAAGGGAAACGAGAAATAAAGAGAAAAGAAGAGGAAAGAAGAGAAATGTGAAAAGAGAAAAAAAGAGGAGAAAAGAGAAAAGAGAAAAGAAGAGGAAAGAAGAGAAACGTGAAAAGAGAAAAAAGAAGTGTAAAAAGAAAAGAGAAGAAGAGAAAAGAGAGAAGAGAAAAGAAGAGAAAAGAGAAAAGAAAAAAGAAGAGAAAAGGGAAAAGAGAAGAGAGAAAAGAAGAGAAAAGAGAAAAGGGAAAAGAGAAAAGAGGAGGAAAAAAGAGAGAAACGGAATCAGAAAAAAGAAGAGAAAAGGAGAGAAATGGGAAAAGAGAAAAAAGGAGAAAAGAAGAGAAAAGAAGAGGAAAAAAGAGAAAAATGGAATGAGAAAAAAGAAGAGAAAAGGAGAGAAATGGGAAAAGAGAAAAAAGGAGAAAAGAAGAGGAAAGAAGAGGAAAAAAGAGAAAAGAAAAAAAGAGAAAAGAAGAGAATAGATGAGAAAAGAGAAAAGACAAAAGACAAAAGAAGAGAAAAGAGAAAAGAGAAAAGACTGGAAAAGAAGAGAAAAGGCAAAAGGGAAAAGAGAAAAGAAGGGGAAAGAAGAGAAAAATGGAATGAGAAAAAAGAAGAGAAAAGGAGAGAAATGGGAAAAGAGAAAAGAAGAGCAAAGGGAAAGAATGAAGAAGAGAAAAGAAGAGGACAGAAGAGAAACGTGAAAAGAGAAAAAAGATGAAGTGAAAAAAGAAAAGAGAAGAAGAGAAAAGAGAGATGAGAAAAGAAGAGAAAAGAGAAAAGAAGAGAATAGATCAGAAAAGAGAAAAGAAGAGAAAAGAGAAAAGACAAAAGAAGAGAAAAGAGAAAAGAGAAAAGACTGGAAAAGAAGAGAAAAGGGAAATGAGAAAAGAAGAGTGCAGAAGAGAAATGTGAAAAGAGAAAAAAGAAGTGAAAAAAGAAAAGACAAGAAGAGAAAAGAGAAAAGAGGAAAGAAGAGAAAAGGAGAGAAATGGGAAAAGAGAAAAAAGGAGAAAAGAAGAGAAAAGAAGAGGAAAAAAGAGAAAAGAGAAAAGAAGAGAAAAGGGAAACGAGAAATAAAGAGAAAAGAAGGGGAAAGAAGAGAAATGTGAAAAGAGAAAAAAAGAGGAGAAAAGAGAAAAGAGAAAAGAAGAGGAAAGAAGAGAAACGTGAAAAGAGAAAAAAGAAGTGAAAAAAGAAAAGAGAAGAAGAGAAAAGAGAGAAGAGAAAAGAAGAGAAAAGAGAAAAGAAAAAAGAAGAGAAAAGGGAAAAGAGAAGAGAGAAAAGAAGAGAAAAGAGAAAAGGGAAAAGAGAAAAGAGGAGGAAAAAAGAGAAAAATGGAATCAGAAAAAAGAAGAGAAAAGGAGAGAAATGGGAAAAGAGAAAAAAGGAGAAAAGAAGAGAAAAGAAGAGGAAAGAAGAGAAAAGAGAAAAGAGAAAAGAAGAGAAAAGGGAAATGAGAAAAGAAGAGAAAAATAGAGAAAAGAGAAAAGGGAAAAGACAAAAGAGAAAAGTGAAAAGAAGAGAAAAGGGAAATGAGAAGAGAAGAGAAAAGAAGACAATAGAGAAACGAGAAAAGAAGAGAAAAGAAGAGAAAAGAGAAAAGGGAAATGAGAAAAGAAGAGGACAGAAGAGAAATGTGAAAAGAGAAAAAAGAAGTGAAAAAAGAAGAGAAGAAGAGAAAAGAGAGATGAGAAAAGAAGAGAAAAGAGAAAAGAAGAGAATCGATCAGAAAAGAGAAAAGAAGAGAAAAGACAAAAGAAGAGAAAAGAGAAAAGAGAAAAGACTGGAAACGAAGAGAAAAGGGAAATGAGAAAAGAAGAGTGCAGAAGAGAAATGTGAAAAGAGAAATAAGAAGAAGTGAAAAAAGAAAAGAGAAGAAGTGAAAAGAGAAAAGAGGAAAGAAGAGAAAAGGAGAGAAATGGGAAAAGAGAAAAAAGGATAAAAGAAGAGAAAAGAAGAGGAAAAAAGAGAAAAGAGAAAAGAAGAGAAAAGGGAAAAGACAAAAGACAAAAGAAGAGAAAAGAGAAAAGAGAAAAGACTGGAAATGAAGAGAAAAGGGAAAAGGGAAAAGAGAAAAGAAGGGGAAAGAAGAGAAAAATGGAATGAGAAAAAAGAAGAGGAAAGAATAGAAAAGAGAAAAGAGTAAAGAAGAGCAAAGGGAAAGAATGAAGAAGAGAAAAGAAGAGGACAGAAGAGAAACGTCAAAAGAGAAAAAAGAAGAAGTGAAAAAAGAAAAGAGAAGAAGAGAAAAGAGAGATGAGAAAAGAAGAGAAAAGAGAAAAGAAGAGAATAGATCAGAAAAGAGAAAAGAAGAGAAAAGAGAAAAGACAAAAGAAGAGAAAAGAGAAAAGAGAAAAGACTGGAAAAGAAGAGAAAAGGGAAATGAGAAAAGAAGAGTGCAGAAGAGAAATGTGAAAAGAGAAAAAAGAAGTGAAAAAAGAAAAGACAAGAAGAGAAAAGAGAAAAGAGGAAAGAAGAGAAAAGGAGAGAAATGGGAAAAGAGAAAGAAGGAGAAAAGAAGAGGAAAAAAGAGAAAAGAGAAAAGAAGAGAAAAGGGAAACGAGAAATAAAGAGAAAAGAAGAGGAAAGAAGAGAAATGTGAAAAGAGAAAAAAAGAGGAGAAAAGAGAAAAGAGAAAAGAAGAGGAAAGAAGAGAAACGTGAAAAGAGAAAAAAGAAGTGTAAAAAGAAAAGAGAAGAAGAGAAAAGAGAGAAGAGAAAAGAAGAGAAAAGAGAAAAGAAAAAAGAAGAGAAAAGGGAAAAGAGAAGAGAGAAAAGAAGAGAAAAGAGAAAAGGGAAAAGAGAAAAGAGGAGGAAAAAAGAGAGAAACGGAATCAGAAAAAAGAAGAGAAAAGGAGAGAAATGGGAAAAGAGAAAAAAGGAGAAAAGAAGAGAAAAGAAGAGGAAAAAAGAGAAAAATGGAATGAGAAAAAAGAAGAGAAAAGGAGAGAAATGGGAAAAGAGAAAAAAGGAGAAAAGAAGAGGAAAGAAGAGGAAAAAAGAGAAAAGAAAAAAAGAGAAAAGAAGAGAATAGATGAGAAAAGAGAAAAGAAGAGAAAAGAGAAAAGACAAAAGACAAAAGAAGAGAAAAGAGAAAAGAGAAAAGACTGGAAAAGAAGAGAAAAGGCAAAAGGGAAAAGAGAAAAGAAGGGGAAAGAAGAGAAAAATGGAATGAGAAAAAAGAAGAGAAAAGGAGAGAAATGGGAAAAGAGAAAAGAAGAGCAAAGGGAAAGAATGAAGAAGAGAAAAGAAGAGGACAGAAGAGAAACGTGAAAAGAGAAAAAAGATGAAGTGAAAAAAGAAAAGAGAAGAAGAGAAAAGAGAGATGAGAAAAGAAGAGAAAAGAGAAAAGAAGAGAATAGATCAGAAAAGAGAAAAGAAGAGAAAAGAGAAAAGACAAAAGAAGAGAAAAGAGAAAAGAGAAAAGACTGGAAAAGAAGAGAAAAGGGAAATGAGAAAAGAAGAGTGCAGAAGAGAAATGTGAAAAGAGAAAAAAGAAGTGAAAGAAAAGAAGAGAAAAGGGAAATGAGAAAAGAAGAGTGCAGAAGAGAAATGTGAAAAGAGAAAAAAGAAGTGAAAAAAGAGAAGACAAGAAGAGAAAAGAGAAAAGAGGAAAGAAGAGAAAAGGAGAGAAATGGGAAAAGAGAAAGAAGGAGAAAAGAAGAGGAAAAAAGAGAAAAGAGAAAAGAAGAGAAAAGGGAAACGAGAAATAAAGAGAAAAGAAGAGGAAAGAAGAGAAATGTGAAAAGAGAAAAAAAGAGGAGAAAAGAGAAAAGAGAAAAGAAGAGGAAAGAAGAGAAACGTGAAAAGAGAAAAAAGAAGTGTAAAAAGAAAAGAGAAGAAGAGAAAAGAGAGAAGAGAAAAGAAGAGAAAAGAGAAAAGAAAAAAGAAGAGAAAAGGGAAAAGAGAAGAGAGAAAAGAAGAGAAAAGAGAAAAGGGAAAAGAGAAAAGAGGAGGAAAAAAGAGAGAAACGGAATCAGAAAAAAGAAGAGAAAAGGATTGAAATGGGAAAAGAGAAAAAAGGAGAAAAGAAGAGAAAAGAAGAGGAAAAAAGAGAAAAATGGAATGAGAAAAAAGAAGAGAAAAGGAGAGAAATGGGAAAAGAGAAAAAAGGAGAAAAGAAGAGGAAAGAAGAGGAAAAAAGAGAAAAGAAAAAAAGAGAAAAGAAGAGAATAGATGAGAAAAGAGAAAAGAAGAGAAAAGGGAAAAGACAAAAGACAAAAGAAGAGAAAAGAGAAAAGAGAAAAGACTGGAAAAGAAGAGAAAAGGCAAAAGGGAAAAGAGAAAAGAAGGGGAAAGAAGAGAAAAATGGAATGAGAAAAAAGAAGAGAAAAGGAGAGAAATGGGAAAAGAGAAAAGAAGAGCAAAGGGAAAGAATGAAGAAGAGAAAAGAAGAGGACAGAAGAGAAACGTGAAAAGAGAAAAAAGATGAAGTGAAAAAAGAAAAGAGAAGAAGAGAAAAGAGAGATGAGAAAAGAAGAGAAAAGAGAAAAGAAGAGAATAAATCAGAAAAGAGAAAAGAAGAGAAAAGAGAAAAGACAAAAGAAGAGAAAAGAGAAAAGAGAAAAGACTGGAAAAGAAGAGAAAAGGGAAATGAGAAAAGAAGAGTGCAGAAGAGAAATGTGAAAAGAGAAAAAAGAAGTGAAAAAAGAAAAGACAAGAAGAGAAAAGAGAAAAGAGGAAAGAAGAGAAAAGGAGAGAAATGGGAAAAGAGAAAAAAGGAGAAAAGAAGAGAAAAGAAGAGGAAAAAAGAGAAAAGAGAAAAGAAGAGAAAAGGGAAACGAGAAATAAAGAGAAAAGAAGGGGAAAGAAGAGAAATGTGAAAAGAGAAAAAAAGAGGAGAAAAGAGAAAAGAGAAAAGAAGAGGAAAGAAGAGAAACGTGAAAAGAGAAAAAAGAAGTGAAAAAAGAAAAGAGAAGAAGAGAAAAGAGAGAAGAGAAAAGAAGAGAAAAGAGAAAAGAAAAAAGAAGAGAAAAGGGAAAAGAGAAGAGAGAAAAGAAGAGAAAAGAGAAAAGGGAAAAGAGAAAAGAGGAGGGAAAAAGAGAAAAATGGAATCAGAAAAAAGAAGAGAAAAGGAGAGAAATGGGAAAAGAGAAAAAAGGAGAAAAGAAGAGAAAAGAAGAGGAAAGAAGAGAAAAGAGAAAAGAGAAAAGAAGAGAAAAGGGAAATGAGAAAAGAAGAGAAAAATAGAGAAAAGAGAAAAGGGAAAAGACAAAAGAGAAAAGTGAAAAGAAGAGAAAAGGGAAATGAGAAGAGAAGAGAAAAGAAGACAATAGAGAAACGAGAAAAGAAGAGAAAAGAAGAGAAAAGAGAAAAGGGAAATGAGAAAAGAAGAGGACAGAAGAGAAATGTGAAAAGAGAAAAAAGAAGTGAAAAAAGAAGAGAAGAAGAGAAAAGAGAGATGAGAAAAGAAGAGAAAAGAGAAAAGAAGAGAATCGATCAGAAAAGAGAAAAGAAGAGAAAAGACAAAAGAAGAGAAAAGAGAAAAGAGAAAAGACTGGAAACGAAGAGAAAAGGGAAATGAGAAAAGAAGAGTGCAGAAGAGAAATGTGAAAAGAGAAATAAGAAGAAGTGAAAAAAGAAAAGAGAAGAAGTGAAAAGAGAAAAGAGGAAAGAAGAGAAAAGGAGAGAAATGGGAAAAGAGAAAAAAGGAGAAAAGAAGAGAAAAGAAGAGGAAAAAAGAGAAAAGAGAAAAGAAGAGAAAAGGGAAAAGACAAAAGACAAAAGAAGAGAAAAGAGAAAAGAGAAAAGACTGGAAATGAAGAGAAAAGGGAAAAGGGAAAAGAGAAAAGAAGGGGAAAGAAGAGAAAAATGGAATGAGAAAAAAGAAGAGGAAAGAATAGAAAAGAGAAAAGAGTAAAGAAGAGCAAAGGGAAAGAATGAAGAAGAGAAAAGAAGAGGACAGAAGAGAAACGTCAAAAGAGAAAAAAGAAGAAGTGAAAAAAGAAAAGAGAAGAAGAGAAAAGAGAGATGAGAAAAGAAGAGAAAAGAGAAAAGAAGAGAATAGATCAGAAAAGAGAAAAGAAGAGAAAAGAGAAAAGACAAAATAAGAGAAAAGAGAAAAGAGAAAAGACTGGAAAAGAAGAGAAAAGGGAAATGAGAAAAGAAGAGTGCAGAAGAGAAATGTGAAAAGAGAAAAAAGAAGTGAAAAAAGAAAAGACAAGAAGAGAAAAGAGAAAAGAGGAAAGAAGAGAAAAGGAGAGAAATGGGAAAAGAGAAAGAAGGAGAAAAGAAAAGGAAAAAAGAGAAAAGAGAAAAGAAGAGAAAAGGGAAACGAGAAATAAAGAGAAAAGAAGAGGAAAGAAGAGAAATGTGAAAAGAGAAAAAAAGAGGAGAAAAGAGAAAAGAGAAAAGAAGAGGAAAGAAGAGAAACGTGAAAAGAGAAAAAAGAAGTGTAAAAAGAAAAGAGAAGAAGAGAAAAGAGAGAAGAGAAAAGAAGAGAAAAGAGAAAAGAAAAAAGAAGAGAAAAGGGAAAAGAGAAGAGAGAAAAGAAGAGAAAAGAGAAAAGGGAAAAGAGAAAAGAGGAGGAAAAAAGAGAGAAACGGAATCAGAAAAAAGAAGAGAAAAGGAGAGAAATGGGAAAAGAGAAAAAAGGAGAAAAGAAGAGAAAAGAAGAGGAAAAAAGAGAAAAATGGAATGAGAAAAAAGAAGAGAAAAGGAGAGAAATGGGAAAAGAGAAAAAAGGAGAAAAGAAGAGGAAAGAAGAGGAAAAAAGAGAAAAGAAAAAAAGAGAAAAGAAGAGAATAGATGAGAAAAGAGAAAAGAAGAGAAAAGAGAAAAGACAAAAGACAAAAGAAGAGAAAAGAGAAAAGAGAAAAGACTGGAAAAGAAGAGAAAAGGCAAAAGGGAAAAGAGAAAAGAAGGGGAAAGAAGAGAAAAATGGAATGAGAAAAAAGAAGAGAAAAGGAGAGAAATGGGAAAAGAGAAAAGAAGAGCAAAGGGAAAGAATGAAGAAGAGAAAAGAAGAGGACAGAAGAGAAACGTGAAAAGAGAAAAAAGATGAAGTGAAAAAAGAAAAGAGAAGAAGAGAAAAGAGAGATGAGAAAAGAAGAGAAAAGAGAAAAGAAGAGAATAGATCAGAAAAGATAAAAGAAGAGAAAAGAGAAAAGACAAAAGAAGAGAAAAGAGAAAAGAGAAAAGACTGGAAAAGAAGAGAAAAGGGAAATGAGAAAAGAAGAGTGCAGAAGAGAAATGTGAAAAGAGAAAAAAGAAGTGAAAAAAGAAAAGACAAGAAGAGAAAAGAGAAAAGAGGAAAGAAGAGAAAAGGAGAGAAATGGGAAAAGAGAAAAAAGGAGAAAAGAAGAGAAAAGAAGAGGAAAAAAGAGAAAAGAGAAAAGAAGAGAAAAGGGAAACGAGCAATAAAGAGAAAAGAAGGGGAAAGAAGAGAAATGTGAAAAGAGAAAAAAAGAGGAGAAAAGAGAAAAGAGAAAAGAAGAGGAAAGAAGAGAAACGTGAAAAGAGAAAAAAGAAGTGTAAAAAGAAAAGAGAAGAAGAGAAAAGAGAGAAGAGAAAAGAAGAGAAAAGAGAAAAGAAAAAAGAAGAGAAAAGGGAAAAGAGAAGAGAGAAAAGAAGAGAAAAGAGAAAAGGGAAAAGAGAAAAGAGGAGGGAAAAAGAGAAAAATGGAATCAGAAAAAAGAAGAGAAAAGGAGAGAAATGGGAAAAGAGAAAAAAGGAGAAAAGAAGAGAAAAGAAGAGGAAAGAAGAGAAAAGAGAAAAGAGAAAAGAAGAGAAAAGGGAAATGAGAAAAGAAGAGAAAAATAGAGAAAAGAGAAAAGGGAAAAGACAAAAGAGAAAAGTGAAAAGAAGAGAAAAGGGAAATGAGAAGAGAAGAGAAAAGAAGACAATAGAGAAACGAGAAAAGAAGAGAAAAGAAGAGAAAAGAGAAAAGGGAAATGAGAAAAGAAGAGGACAGAAGAGAAATGTGAAAAGAGAAAAAAGAAGAAGTGAAAAAAGAAGAGAAGAAGAGAAAAGAGAGATGAGAAAAGAAGAGAAAAGAGAAAAGAAGAGAATAGATCAGAAAAGAGAAAAGAAGAGAAAAGACAAAAGAAGAGAAAAGAGAAAAGAGAAAAGACTGGAAACGAAGAGAAAAGGGAAATGAGAAAAGAAGAGTGCAGAAGAGAAATGTGAAAAGAGAAATAAGAAGAAGTGAAAAAAGAAAAGAGAAGAAGAGAAAAGAGAAAAGAGGAAAGAAGAGAAAAGGAGAGAAATGGGAAAAGAGAAAAAAGGAGAAAAGAAGAGAAAAGAAGAGGAAAAAAGAGAAAAGAGAAAAGAAGAGAAAAGGGAAAAGACAAAAGACAAAAGAAGAGAAAAGAGAAAAGAGAAAAGACTGGAAATGAAGAGAAAAGGGAAAAGGGAAAAGAGAAAAGAAGGGGAAAGAAGAGAAAAATGGAATGAGAAAAAAGAAGAGGAAAGAATAGAAAAGAGAAAAGAGTAAAGAAGAGCAAAGGGAAAGAATGAAGAAGAGAAAAGAAGAGGACAGAAGAGAAACGTCAAAAGAGAAAAAAGAAGAAGTGAAAAAAGAAAAGAGAAGAAGAGAAAAGAGAGATGAGAAAAGAAGAGAAAAGAGAAAAGAAGAGAATAGATCAGAAAAGAGAAAAGAAGAGAAAAGAGAAAAGACAAAATAAGAGAAAAGAGAAAAGAGAAAAGACTGGAAAAGAAGAGAAAAGGGAAATGAGAAAAGAAGAGTGCAGAAGAGAAATGTGAAAAGAGAAAAAAGAAGTGAAAAAAGAAAAGACAAGAAGAGAAAAGAGAAAAGAGGAAAGAAGAGAAAAGGAGAGAAATGGGAAAAGAGAAAGAAGGAGAAAAGAAGAGGAAAAAAGAGAAAAGAGAAAAGAAGAGAAAAGGGAAACGAGAAATAAAGAGAAAAGAAGAGGAAAGAAGAGAAATGTGAAAAGAGAAAAAAAGAGGAGAAAAGAGAAAAGAGAAAAGAAGAGGAAAGAAGAGAAACGTGAAAAGAGAAAAAAGAAGTGTAAAAAGAAAAGAGAAGAAGAGAAAAGAGAGAAGAGAAAAGAAGAGAAAAGAGAAAAGAAAAAAGAAGAGAAAAGGGAAAAGAGAAGAGAGAAAAGAAGAGAAAAGAGAAAAGGGAAAAGAGAAAAGAGGAGGAAAAAAGAGAGAAACGGAATCAGAAAAAAGAAGAGAAAAGGAGAGAAATGGGAAAAGAGAAAAAAGGAGAAAAGAAGAGAAAAGAAGAGGAAAAAAGAGAAAAATGGAATGAGAAAAAAGAAGAGAAAAGGAGAGAAATGGGAAAAGAGAAAAAAGGAGAAAAGAAGAGGAAAGAAGAGGAAAAAAGAGAAAAGAAAAAAAGAGAAAAGAAGAGAATAGATGAGAAAAGAGAAAAGAAGAGAAAAGAGAAAAGACAAAAGACAAAAGAAGAGAAAAGAGAAAAGAGAAAAGACTGGAAAAGAAGAGAAAAGGCAAAAGGGAAAAGAGAAAAGAAGGGGAAAGAAGAGAAAAATGGAATGAGAAAAAAGAAGAGAAAAGGAGAGAAATGGGAAAAGAGAAAAGAAGAGCAAAGGGAAAGAATGAAGAAGAGAAAAGAAGAGGACAGAAGAGAAACGTGAAAAGAGAAAAAAGATGAAGTGAAAAAAGAAAAGAGAAGAAGAGAAAAGAGAGATGAGAAAAGAAGAGAAAAGAGAAAAGAAGAGAATAGATCAGAAAAGAGAAAAGAAGAGAAAAGAGAAAAGACAAAAGAAGAGAAAAGAGAAAAGAGAAAAGACTGGAAAAGAAGAGAAAAGGGAAATGAGAAAAGAAGAGTGCAGAAGAGAAATGTGAAAAGAGAAAAAAGAAGTGAAAAAAGAAAAGACAAGAAGAGAAAAGAGAAAAGAGGAAAGAAGAGAAAAGGAGAGAAATGGGAAAAGAGAAAAAAGGAGAAAAGAAGAGAAAAGAAGAGGAAAAAAGAGAAAAGAGAAAAGAAGAGAAAAGGGAAACGAGCAATAAAGAGAAAAGAAGGGGAAAGAAGAGAAATGTGAAAAGAGAAAAAAAGAGGAGAAAAGAGAAAAGAGAAAAGAAGAGGAAAGAAGAGAAACGTGAAAAGAGAAAAAAGAAGTGTAAAAAGAAAAGAGAAGAAGAGAAAAGAGAGAAGAGAAAAGAAGAGAAAAGAGAAAAGAAAAAAGAAGAGAAAAGGGAAAAGAGAAGAGAGAAAAGAAGAGAAAAGAGAAAAGGGAAAAGAGAAAAGAGGAGGGAAAAAGAGAAAAATGGAATCAGAAAAAAGAAGAGAAAAGGAGAGAAATGGGAAAAGAGAAAAAAGGAGAAAAGAAGAGAAAAGAAGAGGAAAGAAGAGAAAAGAGAAAAGAGAAAAGAAGAGAAAAGGGAAATGAGAAAAGAAGAGAAAAATAGAGAAAAGAGAAAAGGGAAAAGACAAAAGAGAAAAGTGAAAAGAAGAGAAAAGGGAAATGAGAAGAGAAGAGAAAAGAAGACAATAGAGAAACGAGAAAAGAAGAGAAAAGAAGAGAAAAGAGAAAAGGGAAATGAGAAAAGAAGAGGACAGAAGAGAAATGTGAAAAGAGAAAAAAGAAGAAGTGAAAAAAGAAGAGAAGAAGAGAAAAGAGAGATGAGAAAAGAAGAGAAAAGAGAAAAGAAGAGAATAGATCAGAAAAGAGAAAAGAAGAGAAAAGACAAAAGAAGAGAAAAGAGAAAAGAGAAAAGACTGGAAACGAAGAGAAAAGGGAAATGAGAAAAGAAGAGTGCAGAAGAGAAATGTGAAAAGAGAAATAAGAAGAAGTGAAAAAAGAAAAGAGAAGAAGAGAAAAGAGAAAAGAGGAAAGAAGAGAAAAGGAGAGAAATGGGAAAAGAGAAAAAAGGAGAAAAGAAGAGAAAAGAAGAGGAAAAAAGAGAAAAGAGAAAAGAAGAGAAAAGGGAAAAGACAAAAGACAAAAGAAGAGAAAAGAGAAAAGAGAAAAGACTGGAAATGAAGAGAAAAGGGAAAAGGGAAAAGAGAAAAGAAGGGGAAAGAAGAGAAAAATGGAATGAGAAAAAAGAAGAGGAAAGAATAGAAAAGAGAAAAGAGTAAAGAAGAGCAAAGGGAAAGAATGAAGAAGAGAAAAGAAGAGGACAGAAGAGAAACGTCAAAAGAGAAAAAAGAAGAAGTGAAAAAAGAAAAGAGAAGAAGAGAAAAGAGAGATGAGAAAAGAAGAGAAAAGAGAAAAGAAGAGAATAGATCAGAAAAGAGAAAAGAAGAGAAAAGAGAAAAGACAAAATAAGAGAAAAGAGAAAAGAGAAAAGACTGGAAAAGAAGAGAAAAGGGAAATGAGAAAAGAAGAGTGCAGAAGAGAAATGTGAAAAGAGAAAAAAGAAGTGAAAAAAGAAAAGACAAGAAGAGAAAAGAGAAAAGAGGAAAGAAGAGAAAAGGAGAGAAATGGGAAAAGAGAAAGAAGGAGAAAAGAAGAGGAAAAAAGAGAAAAGAGAAAAGAAGAGAAAAGGGAAACGAGAAATAAAGAGAAAAGAAGAGGAAAGAAGAGAAATGTGAAAAGAGAAAAAAAGAGGAGAAAAGAGAAAAGAAGAGGAAAGAAGAGAAACGTGAAAAGAGAAAAAAGAAGTGTAAAAAGAAAAGAGAAGAAGAGAAAAGAGAGAAGAGAAAAGAAGAGAAAAGAGAAAAGAAAAAAGAAGAGAAAAGGGAAAAGAGAAGAGAGAAAAGAAGAGAAAAGAGAAAAGGGAAAAGAGAAAAGAGGAGGAAAAAAGAGAGAAACGGAATCAGAAAAAAGAAGAGAAAAGGAGAGAAATGGGAAAAGAGAAAAAAGGAGAAAAGAAGAGAAAAGAAGAGGAAAAAAGAGAAAAATGGAATGAGAAAAAAGAAGAGAAAAGGAGAGAAATGGGAAAAGAGAAAAAAGGAGAAAAGAAGAGGAAAGAAGAGGAAAAAAGAGAAAAGAAAAAAAGAGAAAAGAAGAGAATAGATGAGAAAAGAGAAAAGAAGAGAAAAGAGAAAAGACAAAAGACAAAAGAAGAGAAAAGAGAAAAGAGAAAAGACTGGAAAAGAAGAGAAAAGGCAAAAGGGAAAAGAGAAAAGAAGGGGAAAGAAGAGAAAAATGGAATGAGAAAAAAGAAGAGTGCAGAAGAGAAATGTGAAAAGAGAAAAAAGAAGTGAAAAAAGAAAAGACAAGAAGAGAAAAGAGAAAAGAGGAAAGAAGAGAAAAGGAGAGAAATGGGAAAAGAGAAAAAAGGAGAAAAGAAGAGAAAAGAAGAGGAAAAAAGAGAAAAGAGAAAAGAAGAGAAAAGGGAAACGAGCAATAAAGAGAAAAGAAGGGGAAAGAAGAGAAATGTGAAAAGAGAAAAAAAGAGGAGAAAAGAGAAAAGAGAAAAGAAGAGGAAAGAAGAGAAACGTGAAAAGAGAAAAAAGAAGTGTAAAAAGAAAAGAGAAGAAGAGAAAAGAGAGAAGAGAAAAGAAGAGAAAAGAGAAAAGAAAAAAGAAGAGAAAAGGGAAAAGAGAAGAGAGAAAAGAAGAGAAAAGAGAAAAGGGAAAAGAGAAAAGAGGAGGGAAAAAGAGAAAAATGGAATCAGAAAAAAGAAGAGAAAAGGAGAGAAATGGGAAAAGAGAAAAAAGGAGAAAAGAAGAGAAAAGAAGAGGAAAGAAGAGAAAAGAGAAAAGAGAAAAGAAGAGAAAAGGGAAATGAGAAAAGAAGAGAAAAATAGAGAAAAGAGAAAAGGGAAAAGACAAAAGAGAAAAGTGAAAAGAAGAGAAAAGGGAAATGAGAAGAGAAGAGAAAAGAAGACAATAGAGAAACGAGAAAAGAAGAGAAAAGAAGAGAAAAGAGAAAAGGGAAATGAGAAAAGAAGAGGACAGAAGAGAAATGTGAAAAGAGAAAAAAGAAGAAGTGAAAAAAGAAGAGAAGAAGAGAAAAGAGAGATGAGAAAAGAAGAGAAAAGAGAAAAGAAGAGAATAGATCAGAAAAAAGAAAAGAAGAGAAAAGACAAAAGAAGAGAAAAGAGAAAAGAGAAAAGACTGGAAACGAAGAGAAAAGGGAAATGAGAAAAGAAGAGTGCAGAAGAGAAATGTGAAAAGAGAAATAAGAAGAAGTGAAAAAAGAAAAGAGAAGAAGAGAAAAGAGAAAAGAGGAAAGAAGAGAAAAGGAGAGAAATGGGAAAAGAGAAAAAAGGAGAAAAGAAGAGAAAAGAAGAGGAAAAAAGAGAAAAGAGAAAAGAAGAGAAAAGGGAAAAGACAAAAGACAAAAGAAGAGAAAAGAGAAAAGAGAAAAGACTGGAAATGAAGAGAAAAGGGAAAAGGGAAAAGAGAAAAGAAGGGGAAAGAAGAGAAAAATGGAATGAGAAAAAAGAAGAGGAAAGAATAGAAAAGAGAAAAGAGTAAAGAAGAGCAAAGGGAAACGAGCAATAAAGAGAAAAGAAGGGGAAAGAAGAGAAATGTGAACAGAGAAAAAAAGAGGAGAAAAGAGAAAAGAGAAAAGAAGAGGAAAGAAGAGAAACGTGAAAAGAGAAAAAAGAAGTGTAAAAAGAAAAGAGAAGAAGAGAAAAGAGAGAAGAGAAAAGAAGAGAAAAGAGAAAAGAAAAAAGAAGAGAAAAGGGAAAAGAGAAGAGAGAAAAGAAGAGAAAAGAGAAAAGGGAAAAGAGAAAAGAGGAGGGAAAAAGAGAAAAATGGAATCAGAAAAAAGAAGAGAAAAGGAGAGAAATGGGAAAAGAGAAAAAAGGAGAAAAGAAGAGAAAAGAAGAGGAAAGAAGAGAAAAGAGAAAAGAAGAGAAAAGGGAAATGAGAAAAGAAGAGAAAAATAGAGAAAAGAGAAAAGGGAAAAGACAAAAGAGAAAAGTGAAAAGAAGAGAAAAGGGAAATGAGAAGAGAAGAGAAAAGAAGACAATAGAGAAACGAGAAAAGAAGAGAAAAGAAGAGAAAAGAGAAAAGGGAAATGAGAAAAGAAGAGGACAGAAGAGAAATGTGAAAAGAGAAAAAAGAAGAAGTGAAAAAAGAAGAGAAGAAGAGAAAAGAGAGATGAGAAAAGAAGAGAAAAGAGAAAAGAAGAGAATAGATCAGAAAAGAGAAAAGAAGAGAAAAGACAAAAGAAGAGAAAAGAGAAAAGAGAAAAGACTGGAAACGAAGAGAAAAGGGAAATGAGAAAAGAAGAGTGCAGAAGAGAAATGTGAAAAGAGAAATAAGAAGAAGTGAAAAAAGAAAAGAGAAGAAGAGAAAAGAGAAAAGAGGAAAGAAGAGAAAAGGAGAGAAATGGGAAAAGAGAAAAAAGGAGAAAAGAAGAGAAAAGAAGAGGAAAAAAGAGAAAAGAAGAGAAAAGGGAAAAGACAAAAGACAAAAGAAGAGAAAAGAGAAAAGAGAAAAGACTGGAAATGAAGAGAAAAGGGAAAAGGGAAAAGAGAAAAGAAGGGGAAAGAAGAGAAAAATGGAATGAGAAAAAAGAAGAGGAAAGAATAGAAAAGAGAAAAGAGTAAAGAAGAGCAAAGGGAAAGAATGAAGAAGAGAAAAGAAGAGGACAGAAGAGAAACGTCAAAAGAGAAAAAAGAAGAAGTGAAAAAAGAAAAGAGAAGAAGAGAAAAGAGAGATGAGAAAAGAAGAGAAAAGAAGAGAATAGATCAGAAAAGAGAAAAGAAGAGAAAAGAGAAAAGACAAAAGAAGAGAAAAGAGAAAAGAGAAAAGACTGGAAAAGAAGAGAAAAGGGAAATGAGAAAAGAAGAGTGCAGAAGAGAAATGTGAAAAGAGAAAAAAGAAGAAGTGAAAAAAGAAAAGAGAAGAGAAAAGAGAAAAGAGGAAAGAAGAGAAAAGGAGAGAAATGGTAAAAAGAGAAAAAAGGAGAAAAGAAGAGAAAAGATGAGGAAAAAAGAGAAAAGAGAAAAGAAGAGAAAAGGTAAATGAGAAATAAAGAGAAAAGAAGAGGAAAGAAGAGAGATGGGAAAAGAGAAAAAAAAGAGGAGAAAAGAAAAGAGAAAAGAAGAGGAAAGAAGAGAAACGTGAAAAGAGAAAAAAGAATTGAAAAAAGAAAAGAGAAGAAGAGAAAAGAGAGAAGAGAAAAGAAGAGAAAAGAGAAAAGAAAAAAGAAGAGAAAAGGGAAAAGAGAAGAGAGAAAAGAAGAGAAAAGAGAAAAGGGAAAAGAGAAAAGAAGAGGAAAAAAGAGAAAAATGGAATGAGAAAAAAGAAGAGAAAAGGAGAGAAATGGGAAAAGAGAAAAAAGGAGAA
Source organism: Chiloscyllium punctatum (assembly GCF_047496795.1). NCBI lineage: Eukaryota > Metazoa > Chordata > Chondrichthyes > Orectolobiformes > Hemiscylliidae > Chiloscyllium > Chiloscyllium punctatum. The sequence continues at coordinate 31,194,560 of NC_092778.1, forward strand.
AAGAAGAGAAAAGAAGAGGAAAGAAGAGAAAAGAGAAAAGAAGAGCAAAGGGAAAGAATGAAGAAGAGAAAAGAAGAGGACAGAAGAGAAACGTCAAAAGAGAAAAAAGAAGAAGTGAAAAAAGAAAAGAGAAGAAGAGAAAAGAGAGATGAGAAAAGAAGAGAAAAGAGAAAAGAAGAGAATAGACAGAAAAGAGAAAAGAAGAGAAAAGAGAAAAGACAAAAGAAGAGAAAAGAGAAAAGAGAAAAAACTGGAAAAGAAGAGAAAAGGGAAATGAGAAAAGAAGAATGCAGAAGAGAAATGTGAAAAGAGAAAAAAGAAGTGAAAAAAGAAAAGACAAGAAGAGAAAAGAGAAAAGAGGAAAGAAGAGAAAAGGAGAGAAATGGGAAAAGAGAAAAAAGGAGAAAAGAAGAGAAAAGAAGAGGAAAAAAGAGAAAAGAGAAAAGAAGAGAAAAGGGAAAAGACAAAAGACAAAAGAAGAGAAAAGAGAAAAGAGAAAAGACTGGAAATGAAGAGAAAAGGGAAAAGGGAAAAGAGAAAAGAAGGGGAAAGAAGAGAAAAATGGAATGAGAAAAAAGAAGAGGAAAGAATAGAAAAGAGAAAAGAGTAAAGAAGAGCAAAGGGAAAGAATGAAGAAGAGAAAAGAAGAGGACAGAAGAGAAACGTGAAAAGAGAAAAAAGAAGAAGTGAAAAAAGAAAAGAGAAGAAGAGAAAAGAGAGATGAGAAAAGAAGAGAAAAGAAGAGAATAGATCAGAAAAGAGAAAAGAAGAGAAAAGAGAAAAGACAAAATAAGAGAAAAGAGAAAAGAGAAAAGACTGGAAAAGAAGAGAAAAGGGAAATGAGAAAAGAAGAGTGCAGAAGAGAAATGTGAAAAGAGAAAAAAGAAGTGAAAAAAGAAAAGACAAGAAGAGGAAAGAAGAGAAAAGGAGAGAAATGGGAAAAGAGAAAAAAGGAGAAAAGAAGAGAAAAGAAGAGGAAAAAAGAGAAAAGAAGAGAAAAGGGAAATGAGAAAAGAAGAGAAAAGAAGAGAAAAGAGAAAATGGAAATGAGAAAAGAAGAGGACAGAAGAGAAATGTGAAAAGAGAAAAAAGAAGTGAAAAAAGATGAGAAGAAGAGAAAAGAGAGATGAGAAAAGAAGAGAAAAGAGAAAAGAAGAGAATAGATCAGAAAAGAGAAAAGAAGAGAAAAGACAAAAGAAGAGAAAAGAGAAAAGACTGGAAACGAAGAGAAAAGGGAAATGAGAAAAGAAGAGTGCAGAAGAGAAATGTGAAAAGAGAAATAAGAAGAAGTGAAAAAAGAAAAGAGAAGAAGAGAAAAGAGAAAAGAGGAAAGAAGAGAAAAGGAGAGAAATGGGAAAAGAGAAAAAAGGAGAAAAGAAGAGAAAAGAAGAGGAAAAAAGAGAAAAGAGAAAAGAAGAGAAAAGGGAAAAGACAAAAGACAAAAGAAGAGAAAAGAGAAAAGACTGGAAATGAAGAGAAAAGGGAAAAGGGAAAAGAGAAAAGAAGGGGAAAGAAGAGAAAAATGGAATGAGAAAAAAGAAGAGGAAAGAATAGAAAAGAGAAAAGAGTAAAGAAGAGCAAAGGGAAAGAATGAAGAAGAGAAAAGAAGAGGACAGAAGAGAAACGTCAAAAGAGAAAAAAGAAGAAGTGAAAAAAGAAAAGAGAAGAAGAGAAAAGAGAGATGAGAAAAGAAGAGAAAAGAAGAGAATAGATCAGAAAAGAGAAAAGAAGAGAAAAGAGAAAAGACAAAAGAAGAGAAAAGAGAAAAGAGAAAAGACTGGAAAAGAAGAGAAAAGGGAAATGAGAAAAGAAGAGTGCAGAAGAGAAATGTGAAAAGAGAAAAAAGAAGAAGTGAAAAAAGAAAAGAGAAGAGAAAAGAGAAAAGAGGAAAGAAGAGAAAAGGAGAGAAATGGGAAAAGAGAAAAAAGGAGAAAAGAAGAGAAAAGAAGAGGAAAAAAGAGAAAAGAGAAAAGAAGAGAAAAGGGAAATGAGAAATAAAGAGAAAAGAAGAGGAAAGAAGAGAGATGGGAAAAGAGAAAAAAAAGAGGAGAAAAGAAAAGAGAAAAGAAGAGGAAAGAAGAGAAACGTGAAAAGAGAAAAAAGAATTGAAAAAAGAAAAGAGAAGAAGAGAAAAGAGAGAAGAGAAAAGAAGAGAAAAGAGAAAAGAAAAAAGAAGAGAAAAGGGAAAACAGAAGAGAGAAAAGAAGAGAAAAGAGAAAAGGGAAAAGAGAAAAGAAGAGGAAAAAAGAGAAAAATGGAATGAGAAAAAAGAAGAGAAAAGGAGAGAAATGGGAAAAGAGAAAAATAGAATGAGAAAAAAGAAGGGAAAAGGAGAGAAATGGGAAAAGAGAAAAAAGGAGAAAAGAAGAGGAAAGAAGAGGAAAAAAGAGAAAAGAAAAAAAGAGAAAAGAAGAGAATAGATGAGAAAAGAGAAAAGAAGAGAAAAGAGAAAAGACAAAAGACAAAAGAAGAGAAAAGCGAAAAGAGAAAAGACTGGAAAAGAAGAGAAAAGGCAAAAGGGAAAAGAGAAAAGAAGGGGAAAGAAGAGAAAAATTGAATGAGAAAAAAGAAGAGGAAAGAATAGAAAAGAGAAAAGAGTAAAGAAGAGCAAAGGGAAAGAATGAAAAAGAGAAAAGAAGAGGACAGAAGAGAAACGTCAAAAGAGAAAAAAGAAGAAGTGAAAAAAGAAAAGAGAAGAAGAGAAAAGAGAGATGAGAAAAGAAGAGAAAAGAGAAAAGAAGAGAATAGATCAGAAAAGAGAAAAGAAGAGAAAAGACAAAAGAAGAGTAAAGAGAAAAGAGAAAAGACTGGAAAAGAAGAGAAAACGGAAATGAGAAAAGAAGAGTGCAGAAGAGAAATGTGAAAAGAGAAAAAAGAAGTGAAAAAAGAAAAGAGAAGAAGAGAAAAGAGAAAAGAGGAAAGAAGAGAAAAGGAGAGAAATGGGAAAAGAGAAAGAAGGAGAAAAGAAGAGGAAAAAAGAGAAAAGAGAAAAGAAGAGAAAAGGGAAACGAGAAATAAAGAGAAAAGAAGAGGAAAGAAGAGAAATGTGAAAAGAGAAAAAAAGAGGAGAAAAGAGAAAAGAGAAAAGAAGAGGAAAGAAGAGAAACGTGAAAAGAGAAAAAAAGAAGTGTAAAAAGAAAAGAGAAGAAGAGAAAAGAGAGAAGAGAAAAGAAGAGAAAAGAGAAAAGAAAAAAGAAGAGAAAAGGGAAAAGAGAAGAGAGAAAAGAAGAGAAAAGAGAAAAGGGAAAAGAGAAAAGAGGAGGAAAAAAGAGAAAAACGGAATCAGAAAAAAGAAGAGAAAAGGAGAGAAATGGGAAAAGAGAAAAAAGGAGAAAAGAAGAGAAAAGAAGAGGAAAAAAGAGAAAAATGGAATGAGAGAAAAGAAGAGAAAAGGAGAGAAATGGGAAAAGAGAAAAAAGGAGAAAAGAAGAGGAAAGAAGAGGAAAGAAGAGAAACGTGAAAAGAGAAAAAAGAAGTGTAAAAAGAAAAGAGAAGAAGAGAAAAGAGAGAAGAGAAAAGAAGAGAAAAGAGAAAAGAAAAAAGAAGAGAAAAGGGAAAAGAGAAGAGAGAAAAGAAGAGAAAAGAGAAAAGGGAAAAGAGAAAAGAGGAGGAAAAAAGAGAAAAACGGAATCAGCAAAAGAAGAGAAAAGGAGAGAAATGGGAAAAGAGAAAAAAGGAGAAAAGAAGAGAAAAGAAGAGGAAAAAAGAGAAAAATGGAATGAGAAAAAAGAAGAGAAAAGGAGAGAAATGGGAAAAGAGAAAAGAAGAGCAAAGGGAAAGAATGAAGAAGAGAAAAGAAGAGGACAGAAGAGAAACGTGAAAAGAGAAAAAAGGAGAAAAGAGAGAAGAGAAAAGAAGAGAAAAGAGAAAAGAAAAAAGAAGAGAAAAGGGAAAAGAGAAGAGAGAAAAGAAGAAAATAGAGAAAAGAGAAAAGAAGAGAAAAGCGAAATGAGAAATAAAGAGAAAAGAAGAGGAAAGAAGAGAGATGTGAAAAGAGAAAAAAATGAGGAGAAAAGAAAAGAGAAAAGAAGAGGAAAGAAGAGAAACGTGAAAAGAGAAAAAAGAAGTGAAAAAAGAAAAGAGAAGAAGAGAAAAGAGAGAAGAGAAAAGAAGAAAAAAGAGAAAAGAAAAAAGAAGAGAAAAGGGAAAAGAGAAGAGAGAAAAGAAGAGAAAAGAGAAAAGAGGAAAGAAGAGAAAAGGAGAGAAATGGGAAAAGAGAAAAAAGGAGAAAAGAAGAGAAAAGAAGAGGAAAAAAAAGAAAAGAGAAAAGAAGAGAAAAGGGAAACGAGAAATAAAGAGAAAAGAAGGGGAAAGAAGAGAAACGTGAAAAGAGAAAAAAGAAGTGAAAAAAGAAAAGAGAAGAAGAGAAAAGAGAGAAGAGAAAAGAAGAGAAAAGAGAAAAGAAAAAAGAAGAGAAAAGGGAAAAGAGAAGAGAGAAAAGAAGAGAAAAGAGAAAAGAGGAAAGAAGAGAAAAGGAGAGAAATGGGAAAAGAGAAAAAAGGATAAAAGAAGAGAAAAGAAGAGGAAAAAAGAGAAAAGAGAAAAGAAGAAAAAAGGGAAAAGACAAAAGACAAAAGAAGAGAAAAGAGAAAAGAGAAAAGACTGGAAATGAAGAGAAAAGGGAAAAGGGAAAAGAGAAAAGAAGGGGAAAGAAGAGAAAATGGAATGAGAAAAAAGAAGAGGAAAGAATAGAAAAGAGAAAAGAGTAAAGAAGAGCAAAGGGAAAGAATGAAGAAGAGAAAAGAAGAGGACAGAAGAGAAACGTCAAAAGAGAAAAAAGAAGAAGTGAAAAAAGAAAAGAGAAGAAGAGAAAAGAGAGATGAGAAAAGAAGAGAAAAGAAGAGAATAGATCAGAAAAGAGAAAAGAAGAGAAAAGAGAAAAGACAAAAGAAGAGAAAAGAGAAAAGAGAAAAGACTGGAAAAGAAGAGAAAAGGGAAATGAGAAAAGAAGAGTGCAGAAGAGAAATGTGAAAAGAGAAAAAAGAAGTGAAAAAAGAAAAGACAAGAAGAGAAAAGAGAAAAGAGGAAAGAAGAGAAAAGGAGAGAAATGGGAAAAGAGAAAAAAGGAGAAAAGAAGAGAAAAGAAGAGGAAAAAAGAGAAAAGAGAAAAGAAGAGAAAAGGGAAATGAGAAAAGAAGAGAAAAGAAGAGAAAAGAGAAAAGGGAAATGAGAAAAGAAGAGGACAGAAGAGAAATGTGAAAAGAGAAAAAAGAAGTGAAAAATGATGAGAAGAAGAGAAAAGAGAGATGAGAAAAGAAGAGAAAAGAGAAAAGAAGAGAATAGATCAGAAAAGAGAAAAGAAGAGAAAAGACAAAAGAAGAGAAAAGAGAAAAGACTGGAAACGAAGAGAAAGGGAAATGAGAAAAGAAGAGTGCAGAAGAGAAATGTGAAAAGAGAAATAAGAAGAAGTGAAAAAAGAAAAGAGAAGAAGAGAAAAGAGAAAAGAGGAAAGAAGAGAAAAGGAGAGAAATGGGAAAAGAGAAAAAAGGAGAAAAGAAGAGAAAAGAAGAGGAAAAAAGAGAAAAGAGAAAAGAAGAGAAAAGGGAAAAGACAAAAGACAAAAGAAGAGAAAAGAGAAAAGAGAAAAGACTGGAAATGAAGAGAAAAGGGAAAAGGGAAAAGAGAAAAGAAGGGGAAAGAAGAGAAAAATGGAATGAGAAAAAAGAAGAGGAAAGAATAGAAAAGAGAAAAGAGTAAAGAAGAGCAAAGGGAAAGAATGAAGAAGAGAAAAGAAGAGGACAGAAGAGAAACGTCAAAAGAGAAAAAAGAAGAAGTGAAAAAAGAAAAGAGAAGAAGAGAAAAGAGAGATGAGAAAAGAAGAGAAAAGAAGAGAATAGATCAGAAAAGAGAAAAGAAGAGAAAAGAGAAAAGAGAAAAGACTGGAAAAGAAGAGAAAAGGGAAATGAGAAAAGAAGAGTGCAGAAGAGAAATGTGAAAAGAGAAAAAAGAAGAAGTGAAAAAAAAAAGAGAAGAGAAAAGAGAAAAGAGGAAAGAAGAGAAAAGGAGAGAAATGGGAAAAGAGAAAAAAGGAGAAAAGAAGAGAAAAGAAGAGGAAAAAAGAGAAAAGAGAAAAGAAGAGAAAAGGGAAATGAGAAATAAAGAGAAAAGAAGAGGAAAGAAGAGAGATGGGAAAAGAGAAAAAAAAGAGGAGAAAAGAAAAGAGAAAAGAAGAGGAAAGAAGAGAAACGTGAAAAGAGAAAAAAGAATTGAAAAAAGAAAAGAGAAGAAGAGAAAAGTGAGAAGAGAAAAGAAGAGAAAAGAGAAAAGAAAAAAGAAGAGAAAAGGGAAAAGAGAAGAGAGAAAAGAAGAGAAAAGAGAAAAGGGAAAAGAGAAAAGAAGAGGAAAAAAGAGAAAAATGGAATGAGAAAAAAGAAGAGAAAAGGAGAGAAATGGGAAAAGAGAAAAATAGAATGAGAAAAAAGAAGGGAAAAGGAGAGAAATGGGAAAAGAGAAAAAAGGAGAAAAGAAGAGGAAAGAAGAGGAAAAAAGAGAAAAGAAAAAAAGAGAAAAGAAGAGAATAGATGAGAAAAGAGAAAAGAAGAGAAAAGAGAAAAGACAAAAGACAAAAGAAGAGAAAAGCGAAAAGAGAAAAGACTGGAAAAGAAGAGAAAAGGCAAAAGGGAAAAGAGAAAAGAAGGGGAAAGAAGAGAAAAATGGAATGAGAAAAAAGAAGAGGAAAGAATAGAAAAGAGAAAAGAGTAAAGAAGAGCAAAGGGAAAGAATGAAAAAGAGAAAAGAAGAGGACAGAAGAGAAACGTCAAAAGAGAAAAAAGAAGTGAAAAAAGAAAAGAGAAGAAGAGAAAAGAGAGATGAGAAAAGAAGAGAAAAGAGAAAAGAAGAGAATAGATCATAAAAGAGAAAAGAAGAGAAAAGACAAAAGAAGAGAAAAGAGAAAAGAGAAAAGACTGGAAAAGAAGAGAAAAGGGAAATGAGAAAAGAAGAGTGCAGAAGAGAAATGTGAAAAGAGAAAAAAGAAGTGAAAAAAGAAAAGACAAGAAGAGAAAAGAGAAAAGAGGAAAGAAGAGAAAAGGAGAGAAATGGGAAAAGAGAAAAAAGGAGAAAAGAAGAGAAAAGAGAAAAGGGAAATGAGAAAAGAAGAGGACAGAAGAGAAATGTGAAAAGAGAAAAAAGAAGTGAAAAAAGATGAGAAGAAGAGAAAAGAGAGATGAGAAAAGAAGAGAAAAGAGAAAAGAAGAGAATAGATCAGAAAAGAGAAAAGAAGAGAAAAGACAAAAGAAGAGAAAAGAGAAAAGACTGGAAACGAAGAGAAAAGGGAAATGAGAAAAGAAGAGTGCAGAAGAGAAATGTGAAAAGAGAAATAAGAAGAAGTGAAAAAAGAAAAGAGAAGAAGAGAAAAGAGAAAAGAGGAAAGAAGAGAAAAGGAGAGAAATGGGAAAAGAGAAAAAAGGAGAAAAGAAGAGAAAAGAAGAGGAAAAAAGAGAAAAGAGAAAAGAAGAGAAAAGGGAAAAGACAAAAGACAAAAGAAGAGAAAAGAGAAAAGAGAAAAGACTGGAAATGAAGAGAAAAGGGAAAAGGGAAAAGAGAAAAGAAGGGGAAAGAACAGAAAAATGGAATGAGAAAAAAGAAGAGGAAAGAATAGAAAAGAGAAAAGAGTAAAGAAGAGCAAAGGGAAAGAATGAAGAAGAGAAAAGAAGAGGACAGAAGAGAAACGTCAAAAGAGAAAAAAGAAGAAGTGAAAAAAGAAAAGAGAAGAAGAGAAAAGAGAGATGAGAAAAGAAGAGAAAAGAAGAGAATAGATCAGAAAAGAGAAAAGAAGAGAAAAGAGAAAAGAGAAAAGACTGGAAAAGAAGAGAAAAGGGAAATGAGAAAAGAAGAGTGCAGAAGAGAAATGTGAAAAGAGAAAAAAGAAGAAGTGAAAAAAGAAAAGAGAAGAGAAAAGAGAAAAGAGGAAAGAAGAGAAAAGGAGAGAAATGGGAAAAGAGAAAAAAGGAGAAAAGAAGAGAAAAGAAGAGGAAAAATGAGAAAAGAGAAAAGAAGAGAAAAGGGAAATGAGAAATAAAGAGAAAAGAAGAGGAAAGAAGAGAGATGGGAAAAGAGAAAAAAAAGAGGAGAAAAGAAAAGAGAAAAGAAGAGGAAAGAAGAGAAACGTGAAAAGAGAAAAAAGAATTGAAAAAAGAAAAGAGAAGAAGAGAAAAGAGAGAAGAGAAAAGAAGAGAAAAGAGAAAAGAAAAAAGAAGAGAAAAGGGAAAAGAGAAGAGAGAAAAGAAGAGAAAAGAGAAAAGGGAAAAGAGAAAAGAAGAGGAAAAAAGAGAAAAATGGAATGAGAAAAAAGAAGAGAAAAGGAGAGAAATGGGAAAAGAGAAAAATAGAATGAGAAAAAAGAAGGGAAAAGGAGAGAAATGGGAAAAGAGAAAAAAGGAGAAAAGAAGAGGAAAGAAGAGGAAAAAAGAGAAAAGAAAAAAAGAGAAAAGAAGAGAATAGATGAGAAAAGAGAAAAGAAGAGAAAAGAGAAAAGACAAAAGACAAAAGAAGAGAAAAGCGAAAAGAGAAAAGACTGGAAAAGAAGAGAAAAGGCAAAAGGGAAAAGAGAAAAGAAGGGGAAAGAAGAGAAAAATGGAATGAGAAAAAAGAAGAGGAAAGAATAGAAAAGAGAAAAGAGTAAAGAAGAGCAAAGGGAAAGAATGAAAAAGAGAAAAGAAGAGGACAGAAGAGAAACGTCAAAAGAGAAAAAAGAAGTGAAAAAAGAAAAGAGAAGAAGAGAAAAGAGAGATGAGAAAAGAAGAGAAAAGAGAAAAGAAGAGAATAGATCATAAAAGAGAAAAGAAGAGAAAAGACAAAAGAAGAGAAAAGAGAAAAGAGAAAAGACTGGAAAAGAAGAGAAAAGGGAAATGAGAAAAGAAGAGTGCAGAAGAGAAATGTGAAAAGAGAAAAAAGAAGTGAAAAAAGAAAAGACAAGAAGAGAAAAGAGAAAAGAGGAAAGAAGAGAAAAGGAGAGAAATGGGAAAAGAGAAAAAAGGAGAAAAGAAGAGAAAAGAAGAGGAAAAAAGAGAAAAGAGAAAAGATGAGAAAAGGGAAACGAGAAATAAAGAGAAAAGAAGGGGAAAGAAGAGAAATGTGAAAAGAGAAAAAAAGAGGAGAAAAGAGAAAAGAGAAAAGAAGAGGAAAGAAGAGAAACGTGAAAAGAGAAAAAAGAAGTGAAAAAAGAAAAGAGAAGAAGAGAAAAGAGAGAAGAGAAAAGAAGAGAAAAGAGAAAAGAAAAAAGAAGAGAAAAGGGAAAAGAGAAGAGAGAAAAGAAGAGAAAAGAGAAAAGAGGAAAGAAGAGAAAAGGAGAGAAATGGGAAAAGAGAAAAAAGGAGAAAAGAAGAGAAAAGAAGAGGAAAAAAGAGAAAAGAGAAAAGAAGAGAAAAGGGAAACGAGAAATAAAGAGAAAAGAAGGGGAAAGAAGAGAAACGTGAAAAGAGAAAAAAGAAGTGAAAAAAGAAAAGAGATGAGAAAAGAGAGAAGAGAAAAGAAGAGAAAAGAGAAAAGAAAAAAGAAGAGAAAAGGGAAAAGAGAAGAGAGAAAAGAAGAGAAAAGAGAAAAGAGGAAAGAAGAGAAAAGGAGAGAAATGGGAAAAGAGAAAAAAGGATAAAAGAAGAGAAAAGAAGAGGAAAAAAGAGAAAAGAGAAAAGAAGAGAAAAGGGAAAAGACAAAAGACAAAAGAAGAGAAAAGAGAAAAGAGAAAAGACTGGAAATGAAGAGAAAAGGGAAAAGGGAAAAGAGAAAAGAAGGGGAAAGAAGAGAAAATGGAATGAGAAAAAAGAAGAGGAAAGAATAGAAAAGAGAAAAGAGTAAAGAAGAGCAAAGGGAAAGAATGAAGAAGAGAAAAGAAGAGGACAGAAGAGAAACGTCAAAAGAGAAAAAAGAAGAAGTGAAAAAAGAAAAGAGAAGAAGAGAAAAGAGAGATGAGAAAAGAAGAGAAAAGAAGAGAATAGATCAGAAAAGAGAAAAGAAGAGAAAAGAGAAAAGACAAAAGAAGAGAAAAGAGAAAAGAGAAAAGACTGGAAAAGAAGAGAAAAGGGAAATGAGAAAAGAAGAGTGCAGAAGAGAAATGTGAAAAGAGAAAAAAGAAGTGAAAAAAGAAAAGACAAGAAGAGAAAAGAGAAAAGAGGAAAGAAGAGAAAAGGAGAGAAATGGGAAAAGAGAAAAAAGGAGAAAAGAAGAGGAAAAAAGAGAAAAGAGAAAAGAAGAGAAAAGGGAAACGAGAAATAAAGAGAAAAGAAGGGGAAAGAAGAGAAATGTGAAAAGAGAAAAAAAGAGGAGAAAAGAGAAAAGAGAAAAGAAGAGGAAAGAAGTGAAAAAAGAAAAGAGAAGAAGAGAAAAGAGAGAAGAGAAAAGAAGAGAAAAGAGAAAAGAAAAAAGAAGAGAAAAGGGAAAAGAGAAGAGAGAAAAGAAGAGAAAAGAGAAAAGAGGAAAGAAGAGAAAAGGAGAGAAATGGGAAAAGAGAAAAAAGGAGAAAAGAAGAGAAAAGAAGAGGAAAAAAGAGAAAAGAGAAAAGAAGAGAAAAGGGAAACGAGAAATAAAGAGAAAAGAAGGGGAAAGAAGAGAAACGTGAAAAGAGAAAAAAGAAGTGAAAAAAGAAAAAAGAAGAGAAAAGAGAGAAGAGAAAAGAGAAAAGAAAAAAGAAGAGAAAAGGGAAAAGAGAAGAGAGAAAAGAAGAGAAAAGAGAAAAGAGGAAAGAAGAGAAAAGGAGAGAAATGGGAAAAGAGAAAAAAGGATAAAAGAAGAGAAAAGAAGAGGAAAAAAGAGAAAAGAGAAAAGAAGAGAAAAGGGAAAAGACAAAAGACAAAAGAAGAGAAAAGAGAAAAGAGAAAAGACTGGAAATGAAGAGAAAAGGGAAAAGGGAAAAGAGAAAAGAAGGGGAAAGAAGAGAAAATGGAATGAGAAAAAAGAAGAGGAAAGAATTGAAAAGAGAAAAGAGTAAAGAAGAGCAAAGGGAAAGAATGAAGAAGAGAAAAGAAGAGGACAGAAGAGAAACGTCAAAAGAGAAAAAAGAAGAAGTGAAAAAAGAAAAGAGAAGAAGAGAAAAGAGAGATGAGAAAAGAAGAGAAAAGAAGAGAATAGATCAGAAAAGAGAAAAGAAGAGAAAAGAGAAAAGACAAAAGAAGAGAAAAGAGAAAAGAGAAAAGACTGGAAAAGAAGAGAAAAGGGAAATGAGAAAAGAAGAGTGCAGAAGAGAAATGTGAAAAGAGAAAAAAGAAGTGAAAAAAGAAAAGACAAGAAGAGAAAAGAGAAAAGAGGAAAGAAGAGAAAAGGAGAGAAATGGGAAAAGAGAAAGAAGGAGAAAAGAAGAGGAAAAAAGAGAAAAGAGAAAAGAAGAGAAAAGGGAAACGAGAAATAAAGAGAAAAGAAGAGGAAAGAAGAGAAATGTGAAAAGAGAAAAAAAGAGGAGAAAAGAGAAAAGAGAAAAGAAGAGGAAAGAAGAGAAACGTGAAAAGAGAAAAAAGAAGTGTAAAAAGAAAAGAGAAGAAGAGAAAAGAGAGAAGAGAAAAGAAGAGAAAAGAGAAAAGAAAAAAGAAGAGAAAAGGGAAAAGAGAAGAGAGAAAAGAAGAGAAAAGAGAAAAGGGAAAAGAGAAAAGAGGAGGAAAAAAGAGAGAAACGGAATCAGAAAAAAGAAGAGAAAAGGAGAGAAATGGGAAAAGAGAAAAAAGGAGAAAAGAAGAGAAAAGAAGAGGAAAAAAGAGAAGAATGGAATGAGAAAAAAGAAGAGAAAAGGAGAGAAATGGGAAAAGAGAAAAAAGGAGAAAAGAAGAGGAAAGAAGAGGAAAAAAGAGAAAAGAAAAAAAGAGAAAAGAAGAGAATAGATGAGAAAAGAGAAAAGAAGAGAAAAGAGAAAAGACAAAAGAAAAAAGAAGAGAAAAGAGAAAAGAGAAAAGACTGGAAAAGAAGAGAAAAGGCAAAAGGGAAAAGAGAAAAGAAGGGGAAAGAAGAGAAAAATGGAATGAGAAAAAAGAAGAGGAAAGAATAGAAAAGAGAAAAGAGTAAAGAAGAGCAAAGGGAAAGAATGAAAAAGAGAAAAGAAGAGGACAGAAGAGAAACGTCAAAAGAGAAAAAAGAAGTGAAAAAAGAAAAGAGAAGAAGAGAAAAGAGAGATGAGAAAAGAAGAGAAAAGAGAAAAGAAGAGAATAGATCATAAAAGAGAAAAGAAGAGAAAAGACAAAAGAAGAGAAAAGAGAAAAGAGAAAAGACTGGAAAAGAAGAGAAAAGGGAAATGAGAAAAGAAGAGTGCAGAAGAGAAATGTGAAAAGAGAAAAAAGAAGTGAAAAAAGAAAAGACAAGAAGAGAAAAGAGAAAAGAGGAAAGAAGAGAAAAGGAGAGAAATGGGAAAAGAGAAAAAAGGAGAAAAGAAGAGAAAAGAGAAAAGGGAAATGAGAAAAGAAGAGGACAGAAGAGAAATGTGAAAAGAGAAAAAAGAAGTGAAAAAAGATGAGAAGAAGAGAAAAGAGAGATGAGAAAAGAAGAGAAAAGAGAAAAGAAGAGAATAGATCAGAAAAGAGAAAAGAAGAGAAAAGACAAAAGAAGAGAAAAGAGAAAAGACTGGAAACGAAGAGAAAAGGGAAATGAGAAAAGAAGAGTGCAGAAGAGAAATGTGAAAAGAGAAATAAGAAGAAGTGAAAAAAGAAAAGAGAAGAAGAGAAAAGAGAAAAGAGGAAAGAAGAGAAAAGGAGAGAAATGGGAAAAGAGAAAAAAGGAGAAAAGAAGAGAAAAGAAGAGGAAAAAAGAGAAAAGAGAAAAGAAGAGAAAAGGGAAAAGACAAAAGACAAAAGAAGAGAAAAGAGAAAAGAGAAAAGACTGGAAATGAAGAGAAAAGGGAAAAGGGAAAAGAGAAAAGAAGGGGAAAGAAGAGAAAAATGGAATGAGAAAAAAGAAGAGGAAAGAATAGAAAAGAGAAAAGAGTAAAGAAGAGCAAAGGGAAAGAATGAAGAAGAGAAAAGAAGAGGACAGAAGAGAAACGTCAAAAGAGAAAAAAGAAGAAGTGAAAAAAGAAAAGAGAAGAAGAGAAAAGAGAGATGAGAAAAGAAGAGAAAAGAAGAGAATAGATCAGAAAAGAGAAAAGAAGAGAAAAGAGAAAAGAGAAAAGACTGGAAAAGAAGAGAAAAGGGAAATGAGAAAAGAAGAGTGCAGAAGAGAAATGTGAAAAGAGAAAAAAGAAGAAGTGAAAAAAGAAAAGAGAAGAGAAAAGAGAAAAGAGGAAAGAAGAGAAAAGGAGAGAAATGGGAAAAGAGAAAAAAGGAGAAAAGAAGAGAAAAGAAGAGGAAAAAAGAGAAAAGAGAAAAGAAGAGAAAAGGGAAATGAGAAATAAAGAGAAAAGAAGAGGAAAGAAGAGAGATGGGAAAAGAGAAAAAAAAGAGGAGAAAAGAAAAGAGAAAAGAAGAGGAAAGAAGAGAAACGTGAAAAGAGAAAAAAGAATTGAAAAAAGAAAAGAGAAGAAGAGAAAAGAGAGAAGAGAAAAGAAGAGAAAAGAGAAAAGAAAAAAGAAGAGAAAAGGGAAAAGAGAAGAGAGAAAAGAAGAGAAAAGAGAAAAGGGAAAAGAGAAAAGAAGAGGAAAAAAGAGAAAAATGGAATGAGAAAAAAGAAGAGAAAAGGAGAGAAATGGGAAAAGAGAAAAATAGAATGAGAAAAAAGAAGGGAAAAGGAGAGAAATGGGAAAAGAGAAAAAAGGAGAAAAGAAGAGGAAAGAAGAGGAAAAAAGAGAAAAGAAAAAAAGAGAAAAGAAGAGAAAAGAGAAAAGAAAAAAGAAGAGAAAAGGGAAAAGAGAAGAGAGAAAAGAAGAGAAAAGAGAAAAGAGGAAAGAAGAGAAAAGGAGAGAAATGGGAAAAGAGAAAAAAGGAGAAAAGAAGAGAAAAGAAGAGGAAAAAAGAGAAAAGAGAAAAGAAGAGAAAAGGGAAACGAGAAATAAAGAGAAAAGAAGGGGAAAGAAGAGAAACGTGAAAAGAGAAAAAAGAAGTGAAAAAAGAAAAGAGAAGAAGAGAAAAGAGAGAAGAGAAAAGAAGAGAAAAGAGAAAAGAAAAAAGAAGAGAAAAGGGAAAAGAGAAGAGAGAAAAGAAGAGAAAAGAGAAAAGAGGAAAGAAGAGAAAAGGAGAGAAATGGGAAAAGAGAAAAAAGGAGAAAAGAAGAGAAAAGAAGAGGAAAAAAGAGAAAAGAGAAAAGAAGAGAAAAGGGAAAAGACAAAAGACAAAAGAAGAGAAAAGAGAAAAGAGAAAAGACTGGAAATGAAGAGAAAAGGGAAAAGGGAAAAGAGAAAAGAAGGGGAAAGAAGAGAAAAATGGAATGAGAAAAAAGAAGAGGAAAGAATAGAAAAGAGAAAAGAGTAAAGAAGAGCAAAGGGAAAGAATGAAGAAGAGAAAAGAAGAGGACAGAAGAGAAACGTCAAAAGAGAAAAAAGAAGAAGTGAAAAAAGAAAAGAGAAGAAGAGAAAAGAGAGATGAGAAAAGAAGAGAAAAGAGAAAAGAAGAGAATAGATCAGAAAAGAGAAAAGAAGAGAAAAGAGAAAAGACAAAAGAAGAGAAAAGAGAAAAGAGAAAAGACTGGAAAAGAAGAGAAAAGGGAAATGAGAAAAGAAGAGTGCAGAAGAGAAATGTGAAAAGAGAAAAAAGAAGTGAAAAAAGAAAAGACAAGAAGAGAAAAGAGAAAAGAGGAAAGAAGAGAAAAGGAGAGAAATGGGAAAAGAGAAAGAAGGAGAAAAGAAGAGGAAAAAAGAGAAAAGAGAAAAGAAGAGAAAAGGGAAACGAGAAATAAAGAGAAAAGAAGAGGAAAGAAGAGAAATGTGAAAAAAGAAAAAAAGAGGAGAAAAGAGAAAAGAGAAAAGAAGAGGAAAGAAGAGAAACGTGAAAAGAGAAAAAAGAAGTGTAAAAAGAAAAGAGAAGAAGAGAAAAGAGAGAAGAGAAAAGAAGAGAAAAGAGAAAAGAAAAAAGAAGAGAAAAGGGAAAAGAGAAGAGAGAAAAGAAGAGAAAAGAGAAAAGGGAAAAGAGAAAAGAAGGGGAAAGAAGAGAAAAATGGAATGAGAAAAAAGAAGAGGAAAGAATAGAAAAGAGAAAAGAGTAAAGAAGAGCAAAGGGAAAGAATGAAGAAGAGAAAAGAAGAGGACAGAAGAGAAACGTGAAAAGAGAAAAAAGAAGAAGTGAAAAAAGAAAAGAGAAGAAGAGAAAAGAGAGATGAGAAAAGAAGAGAAAAGAGAAAAGAAGAGAATAGATCAGAAAAGAGAAAAGAAGAGAAAAGAGAAAAGACAAAAGAAGAGAAAAGAGAAAAGAGAAAAGACTGGAAAAGAAGAGAAAAGGGAAATGAGAAAAGAAGAGTGCAGAAGAGAAATGTGAAAAGAGAAAAAAGAAGTGAAAAAAGAAAAGACAAGAAGAGAAAAGAGAAAAGAGGAAAGAAGAGAAAAGGAGAGAAATGGGAAAAGAGAAAGAAGGAGAAAAGAAGAGGAAAAAAGAGAAAAGAGAAAAGAAGAGAAAAGGGAAACGAGAAATAAAGAGAAAAGAAGAGGAAAGAAGATAAATGTGAAAAGAGAAAAAAAAGAGGAGAAAAGAGAAAAGAGGAAAGAAGAGGAAAGAAGAGAAACGTGAAAAGAGAAAAAAGAAGTGTAAAAAGAAAAGAGAAGAAGAGAAAAGAGAGAAGAGAAAAGAAGAGAAAAGAGAAAAGAAAAAAGAAGAGAAAAGGGAAAAGAGAAGAGAGAAAAGAAGAGAAAAGAGAAAAGGGAAAAGAGAAAAGAGGAGGAAAAAAGAGAAAAACGGAATCAGAAAAAAGAAGAGAAAAGGAGAGAAATGGGAAAAGAGAAAAAAGGAGAAAAGAAGAGAAAAGAAGATGAAAAAAGAGAAAAATGGAATGAGAAAAAAGAAGAGAAAAGGAGAGAAATGGGAAAAGAGAAAAAAGGAGAAAAGAAGAGGAAAGAAGAGGAAAAAAGAGAAAAGAAAAAAAGAGAAAAGAAGAGAATAGATGAGAAAAGAGAAAGAAGAGAAAAGAGAAAAGACAAAAGACAAAAGAAGAGAAAAGAAAAAAGAGAAAGACTGGAAAAGAAGAGAAAAGGCAAAAGGGAAAAGAGAAAAGAAGGGGAAAGAAGAGAAAAATGGAATGAGAAAAAAGAAGAGGAAAGAATAGAAAAGAGAAAAGAGTAAAGAAGAGCAAAGGGAAAGAATGAAGAAGAGAAAAGAAGAGGACAGAAGAGAAACGTGAAAAGAGAAAAAAGAAGAAGTGAAAAAAGAAAAGAGAAGAAGAGAAAAGAGAGATGAGAAAAGAAGAGAAAAGAGAAAAGAAGAGAATAGATCAGAAAAGAGAAAAGAAGAGAAAAGACAAAAGAAGAGAAAAGAGAAAAGAGAAAAGACTGGAAACGAAGAGAAAAGGGAAATGAGAAAAGAAGAGTGCAGAAGAGAAATGTGAAAAAAGAAATAAGAAGAAGTGAAAAAAGAAAAGAGAAGAAGAGAAAAGAGAAAAGAGGAAAGAAGAGAAAAGGAGAGAAATGGGAAAAGAGAAAAAAGGAGAAAAGAAGAGAAAAGAAGAGGAAAAAAGAGAAAAGAGAAAAGAAGAGAAAAGGGAAAAGACAAAAGACAAAAGAAGAGAAAAGAGAAAAGAGAAAAGACTGGAAATGAAGAGAAAAGGGAAAAGGGAAAAGAGAAAAGAAGGGGAAAGAAGAGAAAAATGGAATGAGAAAAAAGAAGAGGAAAGAATAGAAAAGAGAAAAGAGTAAAGAACAGCAAAGGGAAAGAATGAAGAAGAGAAAAGAAGAGGACAGAAGAGAAACGTGAAAAGAGAAAAAAGAAGAAGTGAAAAAAGAAAAGAGAAAAGAAGAGAAAAGAGAAAAGACAAAAGAAGAGAAAAGAGAAAAGAGAAAAGACTGGAAAAGAAGAGAAAAGGGAAATGAGAAAAGAAGAGTGCAGAAGAGAAATGTGAAAAGAGAAATAAGAAGAAGTGAAAAAAGAAAAGAGAAGAAGAGAAAAGAGAAAAGAGGAAAGAAGAGAAAAGGAGAGAAATGGGAAAAGAGAAAAAAGGAGAAAAGAAGAGAAAAGAAGAGGAAAAAAGAGAAAAGAGAAAAGAAGAGAAAAGGGAAACGAGAAATAAAGAGAAAAGAAGGGGAAAGAAGAGAAATGTGAAAAGAGAAAAAAAGAGGAGAAAAGAGAAAAGAGAAAAGAAGAGGAAAGAAGAGAAACGTGAAAAGAGAAAAAAGAAGTGAAAAAAGAAAAGAGAAGAAGAGAAAAGAGAGAAGAGAAAAGAAGAGAAAAGAGAAAAGAAAAAAGAAGAGAAAAGGGAAAAGAGAAGAGAGAAAAGAAGAGAAAAGAGAAAAGAGGAAAGAAGAGAAAAGGAGAGAAATGGGAAAAGAGAAAAAAGGAGAAAAGAAGAGAAAAGAAGAGGAAAAAAGAGAAAAGAGAAAAGGGAAAAGACAAAAGACAAAAGAAGAGAAAAGAGAAAAGAGAAAAGACTGGAAATGAAGAGAAAAGGGAAAAGGGAAAAGAGAAAAGAAGGGGAAAGAAGAGAAAATGGAATGAGAAAAAAGAAGAGGAAAGAATAGAAAAGAGAAAAGAGTAAAGAAGAGCAAAGGGAAAGAATGAAGAAGAGAAAAGAAGAGGACAGAAGAGAAACGTCAAAAGAGAAAAAAGAAGAAGTGAAAAAAGAAAAGAGAAGAAGAGAAAAGAGAGATGAGAAAAGAAGAGAAAAGAAGAGAATAGATCAGAAAAGAGAAAAGAAGAGAAAAGAGAAAAGACAAAAGAAGAGAAAAGAGAAAAGAGAAAAGACTGGAAAAGAAGAGAAAAGGGAAATGAGAAAAGAAGAGTGCAGAAGAGAAATGTGAAAAGAGAAAAAAGAAGTGAAAAAAGAAAAGACAAGAAGAGAAAAGAGAAAAGAGGAAAGAAGAGAAAAGGAGAGAAATGGGAAAAGAGAAAGAAGGAGAAAAGAAGAGGAAAAAAGAGAAAAGAGAAAAGAAGAGAAAAGGGAAACGAGAAATAAAGAGAAAAGAAGAGGAAAGAAGAGAAATGTGAAAAGAGAAAAAAAGAGGAGAAAAGAGAAAAGAGAAAAGAAGAGGAAAGAAGAGAAACGTGAAAAGAGAAAAAAGAAGTGTAAAAAGAAAAGAGAAGAAGAGAAAAGAGAGAAGAGAAAAGAAGAGAAAAGAGAAAAGAAAAAAGAAGAGAAAAGGGAAAAGAGAAGAGAGAAAAGAAGAGAAAAGAGAAAAGGGAAAAGAGAAAAGAGGAGGAAAAAAGAGAGAAACGGAATCAGAAAAAAGAAGAGAAAAGGAGAGAAATGGGAAAAGAGAAAAAAGGAGAAAAGAAGAGAAAAGAAGAGGAAAAAAGAGAAGAATGGAATGAGAAAAAAGAAGAGAAAAGGAGAGAAATGGGAAAAGAGAAAAAAGGAGAAAAGAAGAGGAAAGAAGAGGAAAAAAGAGAAAAGAAAAAAAGAGAAAAGAAGAGAATAGATGAGAAAAGAGAAAAGAAGAGAAAAGAGAAAAGACAAAAGACAAAAGAAGAGAAAAGAGAAAAGAGAAAAGACTGGAAAAGAAGAGAAAAGGCAAAAGGGAAAAGAGAAAAGAAGGGGAAAGAAGAGAAAAATGGAATGAGAAAAAAGAAGAGGAAAGAATAGAAAAGAGAAAAGAGTAAAGAAGAGCAAAGGGAAAGAATGAAAAAGAGAAAAGAAGAGGACAGAAGAGAAACGTCAAAAGAGAAAAAAGAAGTGAAAAAAGAAAAGAGAAGAAGAGAAAAGAGAGATGAGAAAAGAAGAGAAAAGAGAAAAGAAGAGAATAGATCATAAAAGAGAAAAGAAGAGAAAAGACAAAAGAAGAGAAAAGAGAAAAGAGAAAAGACTGGAAAAGAAGAGAAAAGGGAAATGAGAAAAGAAGAGTGCAGAAGAGAAATGTGAAAAGAGAAAAAAGAAGTGAAAAAAGAAAAGACAAGAAGAGAAAAGAGAAAAGAAGAGAAAAGGAGAGAAATGGGAAAAGAGAAAAAAGGAGAAAAGAAGAGAAAAGAAGAGGAAAAAAGAGAAAAGAGAAAAGAAGAGAAAAGGGAAATGAGAAATAAAGAGAAAAGAAGAGGAAAGAAGAGAGATGGGAAAAGAGAAAAAAAAGAGGAGAAAAGAAAAGAGAAAAGAAGAGGAAAGAAGAGAAACGTGAAAAGAGAAAAAAGAATTGAAAAAAGAAAAGAGAAGAAGAGAAAAGTGAGAAGAGAAAAGAAGAGAAAAGAGAAAAGAAAAAAGAAGAGAAAAGGGAAAAGAGAAGAGAGAAAAGAAGAGAAAAGAGAAAAGGGAAAAGAGAAAAGAAGAGGAAAAAAGAGAAAAATGGAATGAGAAAAAAGAAGAGAAAAGGAGAGAAATGGGAAAAGAGAAAAATAGAATGAGAAAAAAGAAGGGAAAAGGAGAGAAATGGGAAAAGAGAAAAAAGGAGAAAAGAAGAGGAAAGAAGAGGAAAAAAGAGAAAAGAAAAAAAGAGAAAAGAAGAGAATAGATGAGAAAAGAGAA
Source organism: Chiloscyllium punctatum (assembly GCF_047496795.1). NCBI lineage: Eukaryota > Metazoa > Chordata > Chondrichthyes > Orectolobiformes > Hemiscylliidae > Chiloscyllium > Chiloscyllium punctatum. The sequence continues at coordinate 31,213,991 of NC_092778.1, forward strand.
AAGAAGAGAAAAGAGAAAAGACAAAAGACAAAAGAAGAGAAAAGCGAAAAGAGAAAAGACTGGAAAAGAAGAGAAAAGGCAAAAGGGAAAAGAGAAAAGAAGGGGAAAGAAGAGAAAAATGGAATGAGAAAAAAGAAGAGGAAAGAATAGAAAAGAGAAAAGAGTAAAGAAGAGCAAAGGGAAAGAATGAAAAAGAGAAAAGAAGAGGACAGAAGAGAAACGTCAAAAGAGAAAAAAGAAGTGAAAAAAGAAAAGAGAAGAAGAGAAAAGAGAGATGAGAAAAGAAGAGAAAAGAGAAAAGAAGAGAATAGATCATAAAAGAGAAAAGAAGAGAAAAGACAAAAGAAGAGAAAAGAGAAAAGAGAAAAGACTGGAAAAGAAGAGAAAAGGGAAATGAGAAAAGAAGAGTGCAGAAGAGAAATGTGAAAAGAGAAAAAAGAAGTGAAAAAAGAAAAGACAAGAAGAGAAAAGAGAAAAGAGGAAAGAAGAGAAAAGGAGAGAAATGGGAAAAGAGAAAAAAGGAGAAAAGAAGAGAAAAGAAGAGGAAAAAAGAGAAAAGAGAAAAGATGAGAAAAGGGAAACGAGAAATAAAGAGAAAAGAAGGGGAAAGAAGAGAAATGTGAAAAGAGAAAAAAAGAGGAGAAAAGAGAAAAGAGAAAAGAAGAGGAAAGAAGAGAAACGTGAAAAGAGAAAAAAGAAGTGAAAAAAGAAAAGAGAAGAAGAGAAAAGAGAGAAGAGAAAAGAAGAGAAAAGAGAAAAGAAAAAAGAAGAGAAAAGGGAAAAGAGAAGAGAGAAAAGAAGAGAAAAGAGAAAAGAGGAAAGAAGAGAAAAGGAGAGAAATGGGAAAAGAGAAAAAAGGAGAAAAGAAGAGAAAAGAAGAGGAAAAAAGAGAAAAGAGAAAAGAAGAGAAAAGGGAAACGAGAAATAAAGAGAAAAGAAGGGGAAAGAAGAGAAACGTGAAAAGAGAAAAAAGAAGTGAAAAAAGAAAAGAGAAGAAGAGAAAAGAGAGAAGAGAAAAGAGAAAAGAAAAAAGAAGAGAAAAGGGAAAAGAGAAGAGAGAAAAGAAGAGAAAAGAGAAAAGAGGAAAGAAGAGAAAAGGAGAGAAATGGGAAAAGAGAAAAAAGGATAAAAGAAGAGAAAAGAAGAGGAAAAAAGAGAAAAGAGAAAAGAAGAGAAAAGGGAAAAGACAAAAGACAAAAGAAGAGAAAAGAGAAAAGAGAAAAGACTGGAAATGAAGAGAAAAGGGAAAAGGGAAAAGAGAAAAGAAGGGGAAAGAAGAGAAAATGGAATGAGAAAAAAGAAGAGGAAAGAATAGAAAAGAGAAAAGAGTAAAGAAGAGCAAAGGGAAAGAATGAAGAAGAGAAAAGAAGAGGACAGAAGAGAAACGTCAAAAGAGAAAAAAGAAGAAGTGAAAAAAGAAAAGAGAAGAAGAGAAAAGAGAGATGAGAAAAGAAGAGAAAAGAAGAGAATAGATCAGAAAAGAGAAAAGAAGAGAAAAGAGAAAAGACAAAAGAAGAGAAAAGAGAAAAGAGAAAAGACTGGAAAAGAAGAGAAAAGGGAAATGAGAAAAGAAGAGTGCAGAAGAGAAATGTGAAAAGAGAAAAAAGAAGTGAAAAAAGAAAAGACAAGAAGAGAAAAGAGAAAAGAGGAAAGAAGAGAAAAGGAGAGAAATGGGAAAAGAGAAAGAAGGAGAAAAGAAGAGGAAAAAAGAGAAAAGAGAAAAGAAGAGAAAAGGGAAACGAGAAATAAAGAGAAAAGAAGAGGAAAGAAGAGAAATGTGAAAAGAGAAAAAAAGAGGAGAAAAGAGAAAAGAGAAAAGAAGAGGAAAGAAGAGAAACGTGAAAAGAGAAAAAAGAAGTGTAAAAAGAAAAGAGAAGAAGAGAAAAGAGAGAAGAGAAAAGAAGAGAAAAGAGAAAAGAAAAAAGAAGAGAAAAGGGAAAAGAGAAGAGAGAAAAGAAGAGAAAAGAGAAAAGGGAAAAGAGAAAAGAGGAGGAAAAAAGAGAGAAACGGAATCAGAAAAAAGAAGAGAAAAGGAGAGAAATGGGAAAAGAGAAAAAAGGAGAAAAGAAGAGAAAAGAAGAGGAAAAAAGAGAAGAATGGAATGAGAAAAAAGAAGAGAAAAGGAGAGAAATGGGAAAAGAGAAAAAAGGAGAAAAGAAGAGGAAAGAAGAGGAAAAAAGAGAAAAGAAAAAAGAGAAAAGAAGAGAATAGATGAGAAAAGAGAAAAGAAGAGAAAAGAGAAAAGACAAAAGACAAAAGAAGAGAAAAGAGAAAAGAGAAAAGACTGGAAAAGAAGAGAAAAGGCAAAAGGGAAAAGAGAAAAGAAGGGGAAAGAAGAGAAAAGGAGAGAAATGGGAAAAGAGAAAAAAGGAGAAAAGAAGAGAAAAGAAGAGGAAAAAAGAGAAAAGAGAAAAGAAGAGAAAAGGGAAACGAGAAATAAAGAGAAAAGAAGGGGAAAGAAGAGAAATGTGAAAAGAGAAAAAAAGAGGAGAAAAGAGAAAAGAGAAAAGAAGAGGAAAGAAGAGAAACGTGAAAAGAGAAAAAAGAAGTGAAAAAAGAAAAGAGAAGAAGAGAAAAGAGAGAAGAGAAAAGAAGAGAAAAGAGAAAAGAAAAAAGAAGAGAAAAGGGAAAAGAGAAGAGAGAAAAGAAGAGAAAAGAGAAAAGGGAAAAGAGAAAAGAGGAGGATAAAAGAGAAAAATGGAATCAGAAAAAAGAAGAGAAAAGGAGAGAAATGGGAAAAGAGAAAAAAGGATAAAAGAAGAGAAAAGAAGAGGAAAGAAGAGAAAAGAGAAAAGAAGAGAAAAGGGAAATGAGAAAAGAAGAGAAAAATAGAGAAAAGAGAAAAGAAGAGAAAAGGGAAAAGACAAAAGACAAAAGAAGAGAAAAGAGAAAAGAGAAAAGACTGGAAATGAAGAGAAAAGGGAAAAGGGAAAAGAGAAAAGAAGGGGAAAGAAGAGAAAAATGGAATGAGAAAAAAGAAGAGGAAAGAATAGAAAAGAGAAAAGAGTAAAGAAGAGCAAAGGGAAAGAATGAAGAAGAGAAAAGAAGAGGACAGAAGAGAAACGTCAAAAGAGAAAAAAGAAGAAGTGAAAAAAGAAAAGAGAAGAAGAGAAAAGAGAGATGAGAAAAGAAGAGAAAAGAAGAGAATAGATCAGAAAAGAGAAAAGAAGAGAAAAGAGAAAAGACAAAAGAAGAGAAAAGAGAAAAGAGAAAAGACTGGAAAAGAAGAGAAAAGGGAAATGAGAAAAGAAGAGTGCAGAAGAGAAATGTGAAAAGAGAAAAAAGAAGTGAAAAAAGAAAAGACAAGAAGAGAAAAGAGAAAAGAGGAAAGAAGAGAAAAGGAGAGAAATGGGAAAAGAGAAAAAAGGAGAAAAGAAGAGAAAAGAAGAGGAAAAAAGAGAAAAGAGAAAAGAAGAGAAAAGGGAAATGAGAAAAGAAGAGAAAAGAAGAGAAAAGAGAAAAGGGAAATGAGAAAAGAAGAGGACAGAAGAGAAATGTGAAAAGAGAAAAAAGAAGTGAAAAAAGATGAGAAGAAGAGAAAAGAGAGATGAGAAAAGAAGAGAAAAGAGAAAAGAAGAGAATAGATCAGAAAAGAGAAAAGAAGAGAAAAGACAAAAGAAGAGAAAAGACTGGAAACGAAGAGAAAGGGAAATGAGAAAAGAAGAGTGCAGAAGAGAAATGTGAAAAGAGAAATAAGAAGAAGTGAAAAAAGAAAAGAGAAGAAGAGAAAAGAGAAAAGAGGAAAGAAGAGAAAAGGAGAGAAATGGGAAAAGAGAAAAAAGGAGAAAAGAAGAGAAAAGAAGAGGAATAAAGAGAAAAGAGAAAAGAAGAGAAAAGGGAAAAGACAAAAGACAAAAGAAGAGAAAAGAGAAAAGAGAAAAGACTGGAAATGAAGAGAAAAGGGAAAAGGGAAAAGAGAAAAGAGAAAAATGGAATGAGAAAAAAGAAGAGGAAAGAATAGAAAAGAGAAAAGAGTAAAGAAGAGCAAAGGGAAAGAATGAAGAAGAGAAAAGAAGAGGACAGAAGAGAAACGTCAAAAGAGAAAAAAGAAGAAGTGAAAAAAGAAAAGAGAAGAAGAGAAAAGAGAGATGAGAAAAGAAGAGAAAAGAAGAGAATAGATCAGAAAAGAGAAAAGAAGAGAAAAGAGAAAAGAGAAAAGACTGGAAAAGAAGAGAAAAGGGAAATGAGAAAAGAAGAGTGCAGAAGAGAAATGTGAAAAGAGAAAAAAGAAGAAGTGAAAAAAGAAAAGAGAAGAGAAAAGAGAAAAGAGGAAAGAAGAGAAAAGGAGAGAAATGGGAAAAGAGAAAAAAGGAGAAAAGAAGAGAAAAGAAGAGGAAAAAAGAGAAAAGAGAAAAGAAGAGAAAAGGGAAATGAGAAATAAAGAGAAAAGAAGAGGAAAGAAGAGAGATGGGAAAAGAGAAAAAAAAGAGGAGAAAAGAAAAGAGAAAAGAAGAGGAAAGAAGAGAAACGTGAAAAGAGAAAAAAGAATTGAAAAAAGAAAAGAGAAGAAGAGAAAAGTGAGAAGAGAAAAGAAGAGAAAAGAGAAAAGAAAAAAGAAGAGAAAAGGGAAAAGAGAAGAGAGAAAAGAAGAGAAAAGAGAAAAGGGAAAAGAGAAAAGAAGAGGAAAAAAGAGAAAATGGAATGAGAAAAAAGAAGAGAAAAGGAGAGAAATGGGAAAAGAGAAAAATAGAATGAGAAAAAAGAAGGGAAAAGGAGAGAAATGGGAAAAGAGAAAAAAGGAGAAAAGAAGAGGAAAGAAGAGGAAAAAAGAGAAAAGAAAAAAAGAGAAAAGAAGAGAATAGATGAGAAAAGAGAAAAGAAGAGAAAAGAGAAAAGACAAAAGACAAAAGAAGAGAAAAGCGAAAAGAGAAAAGACTGGAAAAGAAGAGAAAAGGCAAAAGGGAAAAGAGAAAAGAAGGGGAAAGAAGAGAAAAATGGAATGAGAAAAAAGAAGAGGAAAGAATAGAAAAGAGAAAAGAGTAAAGAAGAGCAAAGGGAAAGAATGAAAAAGAGAAAAGAAGAGGACAGAAGAGAAACGTCAAAAGAGAAAAAAGAAGTGAAAAAAGAAAAGAGAAGAAGAGAAAAGAGAGATGAGAAAAGAAGAGAAAAGAGAAAAGAAGAGAATAGATCATAAAAGAGAAAAGAAGAGAAAAGACAAAAGAAGAGAAAAGAGAAAAGAGAAAAGACTGGAAAAGAAGAGAAAAGGGAAATGAGAAAAGAAGAGTGCAGAAGAGAAATGTGAAAAGAGAAAAAAGAAGTGAAAAAAGAAAAGACAAGAAGAGAAAAGAGAAAAGAGGAAAGAAGAGAAAAGGAGAGAAATGGGAAAAGAGAAAAAAAGGAGAAAAGAAGAGAAAAGAGAAAAGGGAAATGAGAAAAGAAGAGGACAGAAGAGAAATGTGAAAAGAGAAAAAAGAAGTGAAAAAAGATGAGAAGAAGAGAAAAGAGAGATGAGAAAAGAAGAGAAAAGAGAAAAGAAGAGAATAGATCAGAAAAGAGAAAAGAAGAGAAAAGACAAAAGAAGAGAAAAGAGAAAAGACTGGAAACGAAGAGAAAAGGGAAATGAGAAAAGAAGAGTGCAGAAGAGAAATGTGAAAAGAGAAATAAGAAGAAGTGAAAAAAGAAAAGAGAAGAAGAGAAAAGAGAAAAGAGGAAAGAAGAGAAAAGGAGAGAAATGGGAAAAGAGAAAAAAGGAGAAAAGAAGAGAAAAGAAGAGGAAAAAAGAGAAAAGAGAAAAGAAGAGAAAAGGGAAAAGACAAAAGACAAAAGAAGAGAAAAGAGAAAAGAGAAAAGACTGGAAATGAAGAGAAAAGGGAAAAGGGAAAAGAGAAAAGAAGGGGAAAGAACAGAAAAATGGAATGAGAAAAAAGAAGAGGAAAGAATAGAAAAGAGAAAAGAGTAAAGAAGAGCAAAGGGAAAGAATGAAGAAGAGAAAAGAAGAGGACAGAAGAGAAACGTCAAAAGAGAAAAAAGAAGAAGTGAAAAAAGAAAAGAGAAGAAGAGAAAAGAGAGATGAGAAAAGAAGAGAAAAGAAGAGAATAGATCAGAAAAGAGAAAAGAAGAGAAAAGAGAAAAGAGAAAAGACTGGAAAAGAAGAGAAAAGAGAAATGAGAAAAGAAGAGTGCAGAAGAGAAATGTGAAAAGAGAAAAAAGAAGAAGTGAAAAAAGAAAAGAGAAGAGAAAAGAGAAAAGAGGAAAGAAGAGAAAAGGAGAGAAATGGGAAAAGAGAAAAAAGGAGAAAAGAAGAGAAAAGAAGAGGAAAAAAGAGAAAAGAGAAAAGAAGAGAAAAGGGAAATGAGAAATAAAGAGAAAAGAAGAGGAAAGAAGAGAGATGGGAAAAGAGAAAAAAAAGAGGAGAAAAGAAAAGAGAAAAGAAGAGGAAAGAAGAGAAACGTGAAAAGAGAAAAAAGAATTGAAAAAAGAAAAGAGAAGAAGAGAAAAGAGAGAAGAGAAAAGAAGAGAAAAGAGAAAAGAAAAAAGAAGAGAAAAGGGAAAAGAGAAGAGAGAAAAGAAGAGAAAAGAGAAAAGGGAAAAGAGAAAAGAAGAGGAAAAAAGAGAAAAATGGAATGAGAAAAAAGAAGAGAAAAGGAGAGAAATGGGAAAAGAGAAAAATAGAATGAGAAAAAAGAAGGGAAAAGGAGAGAAATGGGAAAAGAGAAAAAAGGAGAAAAGAAGAGGAAAGAAGAGGAAAAAAGAGAAAAGAAAAAAAGAGAAAAGAAGAGAATAGATGAGAAAAGAGAAAAGAAGAGAAAAGAGAAAAGACAAAAGACAAAAGAAGAGAAAAGCGAAAAGAGAAAAGACTGGAAAAGAAGAGAAAAGGCAAAAGGGAAAAGAGAAAAGAAGGGGAAAGAAGAGAAAAATGGAATGAGAAAAAAGAAGAGGAAAGAATAGAAAAGAGAAAAGAGTAAAGAAGAGCAAAGGGAAAGAATGAAAAAGAGAAAAGAAGAGGACAGAAGAGAAACGTCAAAAGAGAAAAAAGAAGTGAAAAAAGAAAAGAGAAGAAGAGAAAAGAGAGATGAGAAAAGAAGAGAAAAGAGAAAAGAAGAGAATAGATCATAAAAGAGAAAAGAAGAGAAAAGACAAAAGAAGAGAAAAGAGAAAAGAGAAAAGACTGGAAAAGAAGAGAAAAGGGAAATGAGAAAAGAAGAGTGCAGAAGAGAAATGTGAAAAGAGAAAAAAGAAGTGAAAAAAGAAAAGACAAGAAGAGAAAAGAGAAAAGAAGAGAAAAGGAGAGAAATGGGAAAAGAGAAAAAAGGAGAAAAGAAGAGAAAAGAAGAGGAAAAAAGAGAAAAGAGAAAAGATGAGAAAAGGGAAACGAGAAACAAAGAGAAAAGAAGGGGAAAGAAGAGAAATGTGAAAAGAGAAAAAAAGAGGAGAAAAGAGAAAAGAGAAAAGAAGAGGAAAGAAGAGAAACGTGAAAAGAGAAAAAAGAAGTGAAAAAAGAAAAGAGAAGAAGAGAAAAGAGAGAAGAGAAAAGAAGAGAAAAGAGAAAAGAAAAAAGAAGAGAAAAGGGAAAAGAGAAGAGAGAAAAGAAGAGAAAAGAGAAAAGAGGAAAGAAGAGAAAAGGAGAGAAATGGGAAAAGAGAAAAAAGGAGAAAAGAAGAGAAAAGAAGAGGAAAAAAGAGAAAAGAGAAAAGAAGAGAAAAGGGAAACGAGAAATAAAGAGAAAAGAAGGGGAAAGAAGAGAAACGTGAAAAGAGAAAAAAGAAGTGAAAAAAGAAAAGAGAAGAAGAGAAAAGAGAGAAGAGAAAAGAAGAGAAAAGAGAAAAGAAAAAAGAAGAGAAAAGGGAAAAGAGAAGAGAGAAAAGAAGAGAAAAGAGAAAAGAGGAAAGAAGAGAAAAGGAGAGAAATGGGAAAAGAGAAAAAAGGATAAAAGAAGAGAAAAGAAGAGGAAAAAAGAGAAAAGAGAAAAGAAGAGAAAAGGGAAAAGACAAAAGACAAAAGAAGAGAAAAGAGAAAAGAGAAAAGACTGGAAATGAAGAGAAAAGGGAAAAGGGAAAAGAGAAAAGAAGGGGAAAGAAGAGAAAATGGAATGAGAAAAAAGAAGAGGAAAGAATAGAAAAGAGAAAAGAGTAAAGAAGAGCAAAGGGAAAGAATGAAGAAGAGAAAAGAAGAGGACAGAAGAGAAACGTCAAAAGAGAAAAAAGAAGAAGTGAAAAAAGAAAAGAGAAGAAGAGAAAAGAGAGATGAGAAAAGAAGAGAAAAGAAGAGAATAGATCAGAAAAGAGAAAAGAAGAGAAAAGAGAAAAGACAAAAGAAGAGAAAAGAGAAAAGAGAAAAGACTGGAAAAGAAGAGAAAAGGGAAATGAGAAAAGAAGAGTGCAGAAGAGAAATGTGAAAAGAGAAAAAAGAAGTGAAAAAAGAAAAGACAAGAAGAGAAAAGAGAAAAGAGGAAAGAAGAGAAAAGGAGAGAAATGGGAAAAGAGAAAAAAGGAGAAAAGAAGAGAAAAGAAGAGGAAAAAAGAGAAAAGAGAAAAGAAGAGAAAAGGGAAACGAGAAATAAAGAGAAAAGAAGGGGAAAGAAGAGAAATGTGAAAAGAGAAAAAAAGAGGAGAAAAGAGAAAAGAGAAAAGAAGAGGAAAGAAGAGAAACGTGAAAAGAGAAAAAAGAAGTGAAAAAAGAAAAGAGAAGAAGAGAAAAGAGAGAAGAGAAAAGAAGAGAAAAGAGAAAAGAAAAAAGAAGAGAAAAGGGAAAAGAGAAGAGAGAAAAGAAGAGAAAAGAGAAAAGAGGAAAGAAGAGAAAAGGAGAGAAATGGGAAAAGAGAAAAAAGGAGAAAAGAAGAGAAAAGAAGAGGAAAAAAGAGAAAAGAGAAAAGAAGAGAAAAGGGAAACGAGAAATAAAGAGAAAAGAAGGGGAAAGAAGAGAAACGTGAAAAGAGAAAAAAGAAGTGAAAAAAGAAAAGAGAAGAAGAGAAAAGAGAGAAGAGAAAAGAGAAAAGAAAAAAGAAGAGAAAAGGGAAAAGAGAAGAGAGAAAAGAAGAGAAAAGAGAAAAGAGGAAAGAAGAGAAAAGGAGAGAAATGGGAAAAGAGAAAAAAGGATAAAAGAAGAGAAAAGAAGAGGAAAAAAGAGAAAAGAGAAAAGAAGAGAAAAGGGAAAAGACAAAAGACAAAAGAAGAGAAAAGAGAAAAGAGAAAAGACTGGAAATGAAGAGAAAAGGGAAAAGGGAAAAGAGAAAAGAAGGGGAAAGAAGAGAAAATGGAATGAGAAAAAAGAAGAGGAAAGAATAGAAAAGAGAAAAGAGTAAAGAAGAGCAAAGGGAAAGAATGAAGAAGAGAAAAGAAGAGGACAGAAGAGAAACGTCAAAAGAGAAAAAAGAAGAAGTGAAAAAAGAAAAGAGAAGAAGAGAAAAGAGAGATGAGAAAAGAAGAGAAAAGAAGAGAATAGATCAGAAAAGAGAAAAGAAGAGAAAAGAGAAAAGACAAAAGAAGAGAAAAGAGAAAAGAGAAAAGACTGGAAAAGAAGAGAAAAGGGAAATGAGAAAAGAAGAGTGCAGAAGAGAAATGTGAAAAGAGAAAAAAGAAGTGAAAAAAGAAAAGACAAGAAGAGAAAAGAGAAAAGAGGAAAGAAGAGAAAAGGAGAGAAATGGGAAAAGAGAAAGAAGGAGAAAAGAAGAGGAAAAAAGAGAAAAGAGAAAAGAAGAGAAAAGGGAAACGAGAAATAAAGAGAAAAGAAGAGGAAAGAAGAGAAATGTGAAAAGAGAAAAAAAGAGGAGAAAAGAGAAAAGAGAAAAGAAGAGGAAAGAAGAGAAACGTGAAAAGAGAAAAAAGAAGTGTAAAAAGAAAAGAGAAGAAGAGAAAAGAGAGAAGAGAAAAGAAGAGAAAAGAGAAAAGAAAAAAGAAGAGAAAAGGGAAAAGAGAAGAGAGAAAAGAAGAGAAAAGAGAAAAGGGAAAAGAGAAAAGAGGAGGAAAAAAGAGAGAAACGGAATCAGAAAAAAGAAGAGAAAAGGAGAGAAATGGGAAAAGAGAAAAAAGGAGAAAAGAAGAGAAAAGAAGAGGAAAAAAGAGAAGAATGGAATGAGAAAAAAGAAGAGAAAAGGAGAGAAATGGGAAAAGAGAAAAAAGGAGAAAAGAAGAGGAAAGAAGAGGAAAAAAGAGAAAAGAAAAAAGAGAAAAGAAGAGAATAGATGAGAAAAGAGAAAAGAAGAGAAAAGAGAAAAGACAAAAGACAAAAGAAGAGAAAAGAGAAAAGAGAAAAGACTGGAAAAGAAGAGAAAAGGCAAAAGGGAAAAGAGAAAAGAAGGGGAACGAAGAGAAAAGGAGAGAAATGGGAAAAGAGAAAAAAGGAGAAAAGAAGAGAAAAGAAGAGGAAAAAAGAGAAAAGAAGAGAAAAGGGAAACGAGAAATAAAGAGAAAAGAAGGGGAAAGAAGAGAAATGTGAAAAGAGAAAAAAAGAGGAGAAAAGAGAAAAGAGAAAAGAAGAGGAAAGAAGAGAAACGTGAAAAGAGAAAAAAGAAGTGAAAAAAGAAAAGAGAAGAAGAGAAAAGAGAGAAGAGAAAAGAAGAGAAAAGAGAAAAGAAAAAAGAAGAGAAAAGGGAAAAGAGAAGAGAGAAAAGAAGAGAAAAGAGAAAAGGGAAAAGAGAAAAGAGGAGGATAAAAGAGAAAAATGGAATCAGAAAAAAGAAGAGAAAAGGAGAGAAATGGGAAAAGAGAAAAAAGGATAAAAGAAGAGAAAAGAAGAGGAAAGAAGAGAAAAGAGAAAAGAAGAGAAAAGGGAAATGAGAAAAGAAGAGAAAAATAGAGAAAAGAGAAAAGAAGAGAAAAGGGAAAAGACAAAAGACAAAAGAAGAGAAAAGAGAAAAGAGAAAAGACTGGAAATGAAGAGAAAAGGGAAAAGGGAAAAGAGAAAAGAAGGGGAAAGAAGAGAAAAATGGAATGAGAAAAAAGAAGAGGAAAGAATAGAAAAGAGAAAAGAGTAAAGAAGAGCAAAGGGAAAGAATGAAGAAGAGAAAAGAAGAGGACACAAGAGAAACGTCAAAAGAGAAAAAAGAAGAAGTGAAAAAAGAAAAGAGAAGAAGAGAAAAGAGAGATGAGAAAAGAAGAGAAAAGAAGAGAATAGATCAGAAAAGAGAAAAGAAGAGAAAAGAGAAAAGACAAAAGAAGAGAAAAGAGAAAAGAGAAAAGACTGGAAAAGAAGAGAAAAGGGAAATGAGAAAAGAAGAGTGCAGAAGAGAAATGTGAAAAGAGAAAAAAGAAGTGAAAAAAGAAAAGACAAGAAGAGAAAAGAGAAAAGAGGAAAGAAGAGAAAAGGAGAGAAATGGGAAAAGAGAAAAAAGGAGAAAAGAAGAGAAAAGAAGAGGAAAAAAGAGAAAAGAGAAAAGAAGAGAAAAGGGAAATGAGAAAAGAAGAGAAAAGAAGAGAAAAGAGAAAAGGGAAATGAGAAAAGAAGAGGACAGAAGAGAAATGTGAAAAGAGAAAAAAGAAGTGAAAAAAGATGAGAAGAAGAGAAAAGAGAGATGAGAAAAGAAGAGAAAAGAGAAAAGAAGAGAATAGATCAGAAAAGAGAAAAGAAGAGAAAAGACAAAAGAAGAGAAAAGACTGGAAACGAAGAGAAAGGGAAATGAGAAAAGAAGAGTGCAGAAGAGAAATGTGAAAAGAGAAATAAGAAGAAGTGAAAAAAGAAAAGAGAAGAAGAGAAAAGAGAAAAGAGGAAAGAAGAGAAAAGGAGAGAAATGGGAAAAGAGAAAAAAGGAGAAAAGAAGAGAAAAGAAGAGGAATAAAGAGAAAAGAGAAAAGAAGAGAAAAGGGAAAAGACAAAAGACAAAAGAAGAGAAAAGAGAAAAGAGAAAAGACTGGAAATGAAGAGAAAAGGGAAAAGGGAAAAGAGAAAAGAGAAAAATGGAATGAGAAAAAAGAAGAGGAAAGAATAGAAAAGAGAAAAGAGTAAAGAAGAGCAAAGGGAAAGAATGAAGAAGAGAAAAGAAGAGGACAGAAGAGAAACGTCAAAAGAGAAAAAAGAAGAAGTGAAAAAAGAAAAGAGAAGAAGAGAAAAGAGAGATGAGAAAAGAAGAGAAAAGAAGAGAATAGATCAGAAAAGAGAAAAGAAGAGAAAAGAGAAAAGAGAAAAGACTGGAAAAGAAGAGAAAAGGGAAATGAGAAAAGAAGAGTGCAGAAGAGAAATGTGAAAAGAGAAAAAAGAAGAAGTGAAAAAAGAAAAGAGAAGAGAAAAGAGAAAAGAGGAAAGAAGAGAAAAGGAGAGAAATGGGAAAAGAGAAAAAAGGAGAAAAGAAGAGAAAAGAAGAGGAAAAAAGAGAAAAGAGAAAAGAAGAGAAAAGGGAAATGAGAAATAAAGAGAAAAGAAGAGGAAAGAAGAGAGATGGGAAAAGAGAAAAAAAAGAGGAGAAAAGAAAAGAGAAAAGAAGAGGAAAGAAGAGAAACGTGAAAAGAGAAAAAAGAATTGAAAAAAGAAAAGAGAAGAAGAGAAAAGTGAGAAGAGAAAAGAAGAGAAAAGAGAAAAGAAAAAAGAAGAGAAAAGGGAAAAGAGAAGAGAGAAAAGAAGAGAAAAGAGAAAAGGGAAAAGAGAAAAGAAGAGGAAAAAAGAGAAAAATGGAATGAGAAAAAAGAAGAGAAAAGGAGAGAAATGGGAAAAGAGAAAAATAGAATGAGAAAAAAGAAGGGAAAAGGAGAGAAATGGGAAAAGAGAAAAAAGGAGAAAAGAAGAGGAAAGAAGAGGAAAAAAGAGAAAAGAAAAAAAGAGAAAAGAAGAGAATAGATGAGAAAAGAGAAAAGAAGAGAAAAGAGAAAAGACAAAAGACAAAAGAAGAGAAAAGCGAAAAGAGAAAAGACTGGAAAAGAAGAGAAAAGGCAAAAGGGAAAAGAGAAAAGAAGGGGAAAGAAGAGAAAAATGGAATGAGAAAAAAGAAGAGGAAAGAATAGAAAAGAGAAAAGAGTAAAGAAGAGCAAAGGGAAAGAATGAAAAAGAGAAAAGAAGAGGACAGAAGAGAAACGTCAAAAGAGAAAAAAGAAGTGAAAAAAGAAAAGAGAAGAAGAGAAAAGAGAGATGAGAAAAGAAGAGAAAAGAGAAAAGAAGAGAATAGATCATAAAAGAGAAAAGAAGAGAAAAGACAAAAGAAGAGAAAAGAGAAAAGAGAAAAGACTGGAAAAGAAGAGAAAAGGGAAATGAGAAAAGAAGAGTGCAGAAGAGAAATGTGAAAAGAGAAAAAAGAAGTGAAAAAAGAAAAGACAAGAAGAGAAAAGAGAAAAGAGGAAAGAAGAGAAAAGGAGAGAAATGGGAAAAGAGAAAAAAAGGAGAAAAGAAGAGAAAAGAGAAAAGGGAAATGAGAAAAGAAGAGGACAGAAGAGAAATGTGAAAAGAGAAAAAAGAAGTGAAAAAAGATGAGAAGAAGAGAAAAGAGAGATGAGAAAAGAAGAGAAAAGAGAAAAGAAGAGAATAGATCAGAAAAGAGAAAAGAAGAGAAAAGACAAAAGAAGAGAAAAGAGAAAAGACTGGAAACGAAGAGAAAAGGGAAATGAGAAAAGAAGAGTGCAGAAGAGAAATGTGAAAAGAGAAATAAGAAGAAGTGAAAAAAGAAAAGAGAAGAAGAGAAAAGAGAAAAGAGGAAAGAAGAGAAAAGGAGAGAAATGGGAAAAGAGAAAAAAGGAGAAAAGAAGAGAAAAGAAGAGGAAAAAAGAGAAAAGAGAAAAGAAGAGAAAAGGGAAAAGACAAAAGACAAAAGAAGAGAAAAGAGAAAAGAGAAAAGACTGGAAATGAAGAGAAAAGGGAAAAGGGAAAAGAGAAAAGAAGGGGAAAGAACAGAAAAATGGAATGAGAAAAAAGAAGAGGAAAGAATAGAAAAGAGAAAAGAGTAAAGAAGAGCAAAGGGAAAGAATGAAGAAGAGAAAAGAAGAGGACAGAAGAGAAACGTCAAAAGAGAAAAAAGAAGAAGTGAAAAAAGAAAAGAGAAGAAGAGAAAAGAGAGATGAGAAAAGAAGAGAAAAGAAGAGAATAGATCAGAAAAGAGAAAAGAAGAGAAAAGAGAAAAGAGAAAAGACTGGAAAAGAAGAGAAAAGGGAAATGAGAAAAGAAGAGTGCAGAAGAGAAATGTGAAAAGAGAAAAAAGAAGAAGTGAAAAAAGAAAAGAGAAGAGAAAAGAGAAAAGAGGAAAGAAGAGAAAAGGAGAGAAATGGGAAAAGAGAAAAAAGGAGAAAAGAAGAGAAAAGAAGAGGAAAAAAGAGAAAAGAGAAAAGAAGAGAAAAGGGAAATGAGAAATAAAGAGAAAAGAAGAGGAAAGAAGAGAGATGGGAAAAGAGAAAAAAAAGAGGAGAAAAGAAAAGAGAAAAGAAGAGGAAAGAAGAGAAACGTGAAAAGAGAAAAAAGAATTGAAAAAAGAAAAGAGAAGAAGAGAAAAGAGAGAAGAGAAAAGAAGAGAAAAGAGAAAAGAAAAAAGAAGAGAAAAGGGAAAAGAGAAGAGAGAAAAGAAGAGAAAAGAGAAAAGGGAAAAGAGAAAAGAAGAGGAAAAAAGAGAAAAATGGAATGAGAAAAAAGAAGAGAAAAGGAGAGAAATGGGAAAAGAGAAAAATAGAATGAGAAAAAAGAAGGGAAAAGGAGAGAAATGGGAAAAGAGAAAAAAGGAGAAAAGAAGAGGAAAGAAGAGGAAAAAAGAGAAAAGAAAAAAAGAGAAAAGAAGAGAATAGATGAGAAAAGAGAAAAGAAGAGAAAAGAGAAAAGACAAAAGACAAAAGAAGAGAAAAGCGAAAAGAGAAAAGACTGGAAAAGAAGAGAAAAGGCAAAAGGGAAAAGAGAAAAGAAGGGGAAAGAAGAGAAAAATGGAATGAGAAAAAAGAAGAGGAAAGAATAGAAAAGAGAAAAGAGTAAAGAAGAGCAAAGGGAAAGAATGAAAAAGAGAAAAGAAGAGGACAGAAGAGAAACGTCAAAAGAGAAAAAAGAAGTGAAAAAAGAAAAGAGAAGAAGAGAAAAGAGAGATGAGAAAAGAAGAGAAAAGAGAAAAGAAGAGAATAGATCATAAAAGAGAAAAGAAGAGAAAAGACAAAAGAAGAGAAAAGAGAAAAGAGAAAAGACTGGAAAAGAAGAGAAAAGGGAAATGAGAAAAGAAGAGTGCAGAAGAGAAATGTGAAAAGAGAAAAAAGAAGTGAAAAAAGAAAAGACAAGAAGAGAAAAGAGAAAAGAAGAGAAAAGGAGAGAAATGGGAAAAGAGAAAAAAGGAGAAAAGAAGAGAAAAGAAGAGGAAAAAAGAGAAAAGAGAAAAGATGAGAAAAGGGAAACGAGAAATAAAGAGAAAAGAAGGGGAAAGAAGAGAAATGTGAAAAGAGAAAAAAAGAGGAGAAAAGAGAAAAGAGAAAAGAAGAGGAAAGAAGAGAAACGTGAAAAGAGAAAAAAGAAGTGAAAAAAGAAAAGAGAAGAAGAGAAAAGAGAGAAGAGAAAAGAAGAGAAAAGAGAAAAGAAAAAAGAAGAGAAAAGGGAAAAGAGAAGAGAGAAAAGAAGAGAAAAGAGAAAAGAGGAAAGAAGAGAAAAGGAGAGAAATGGGAAAAGAGAAAAAAGGAGAAAAGAAGAGAAAAGAAGAGGAAAAAAGAGAAAAGAGAAAAGAAGAGAAAAGGGAAACGAGAAATAAAGAGAAAAGAAGGGGAAAGAAGAGAAACGTTAAAAGAGAAAAAAGAAGTGAAAAAAGAAAAGAGAAGAAGAGAAAAGAGAGAAGAGAAAAGAAGAGAAAAGAGAAAAGAAAAAAGAAGAGAAAAGGGAAAAGAGAAGAGAGAAAAGAAGAGAAAAGAGAAAAGAGGAAAGAAGAGAAAAGGAGAGAAATGGGAAAAGAGAAAAAAGGATAAAAGAAGAGAAAAGAAGAGGAAAAAAGAGAAAAGAGAAAAGAAGAGAAAAGGGAAAAGACAAAAGACAAAAGAAGAGAAAAGAGAAAAGAGAAAAGACTGGAAATGAAGAGAAAAGGGAAAAGGGAAAAGAGAAAAGAAGGGGAAAGAAGAGAAAATGGAATGAGAAAAAAGAAGAGGAAAGAATAGAAAAGAGAAAAGAGTAAAGAAGAGCAAAGGGAAAGAATGAAGAAGAGAAAAGAAGAGGACAGAAGAGAAACGTCAAAAGAGAAAAAAGAAGAAGTGAAAAAAGAAAAGAGAAGAAGAGAAAAGAGAGATGAGAAAAGAAGAGAAAAGAAGAGAATAGATCAGAAAAGAGAAAAGAAGAGAAAAGAGAAAAGACAAAAGAAGAGAAAAGAGAAAAGAGAAAAGACTGGAAAAGAAGAGAAAAGGGAAATGAGAAAAGAAGAGTGCAGAAGAGAAATGTGAAAAGAGAAAAAAGAAGTGAAAAAAGAAAAGACAAGAAGAGAAAAGAGAAAAGAGGAAAGAAGAGAAAAGGAGAGAAATGGGAAAAGAGAAAGAAGGAGAAAAGAAGAGGAAAAAAGAGAAAAGAGAAAAGAAGAGAAAAGGGAAACGAGAAATAAAGAGAAAAGAAGAGGAAAGAAGAGAAATGTGAAAAGAGAAAAAAAGAGGAGAAAAGAGAAAAGAGAAAAGAAGAGGAAAGAAGAGAAACGTGAAAAGAGAAAAAAGAAGTGTAAAAAGAAAAGAGAAGAAGAGAAAAGAGAGAAGAGAAAAGAAGAGAAAAGAGAAAAGAAAAAAGAAGAGAAAAGGGAAAAGAGAAGAGAGAAAAGAAGAGAAAAGAGAAAAGGGAAAAGAGAAAAGAGGAGGAAAAAAGAGAGAAACGGAATCAGAAAAAAGAAGAGAAAAGGAGAGAAATGGGAAAAGAGAAAAAAGGAGAAAAGAAGAGAAAAGAAGAGGAAAAAAGAGAAGAATGGAATGAGAAAAAAGTAGAGAAAAGGAGAGAAATGGGAAAAGAGAAAAAAGGAGAAAAGAAGAGGAAAGAATAGGAAAAAAGAGAAAAGAAAAAAAGAGAAAAGAAGAGAATAGATGAGAAAAGAGAAAAGAAGAGAAAAGAGAAAAGACAAAAGACAAAAGAAGAGAAAAGAGAAAAGAGAAAAGACTGGAAAAGAAGAGAAAAGGCAAAAGGGAAAAGAGAAAAGAAGGGGAAAGAAGAGAAAAATGGAATGAGAAAAAAGAAGAGGAAAGAATAGAAAAGAGAAAAGAGTAAAGAAGAGCAAAGGGAAAGAATGAAAAAGAGAAAAGAAGAGGACAGAAGAGAAACGTCAAAAGAGAAAAAAGAAGTGAAAAAAGAAAAGAGAAGAAGAGAAAAGAGAAGATGAGAAAAGAAGAGAAAAGAGAAAAGAAGAGAATAGATCATAAAAGAGAAAAGAAGAGAAAAGACAAAAGAAGAGAAAAGAGAAAAGAGAAAAGACTGGAAAAGAAGAGAAAAGGGAAATGAGAAAAGAAGAGTGCAGAAGAGAAATGTGAAAAGAGAAAAAAGAAGTGAAAAAAGAAAAGACAAGAAGAGAAAAGAGAAAAGAGGAAAGAAGAGAAAAGGAGAGAAATGGGAAAAGAGAAAAAAGGAGAAAAGAAGAGAAAAGAGAAAAGGGAAATGAGAAAAGAAGAGGACAGAAGAGAAATGTGAAAAGAGAAAAAAGAAGTGAAAAAAGATGAGAAGAAGAGAAAAGAGAGATGAGAAAAGAAGAGAAAAGAGAAAAGAAGAGAATAGATCAGAAAAGAGAAAAGAAGAGAAAAGACAAAAGAAGAGAAAAGAGAAAAGACTGGAAACGAAGAGAAAAGGGAAATGAGAAAAGAAGAGTGCAGAAGAGAAATGTGAAAAGAGAAATAAGAAGAAGTGAAAAAAGAAAAGAGAAGAAGAGAAAAGAGAAAAGAGGAAAGAAGAGAAAAGGAGAGAAATGGGAAAAGAGAAAAAAGGAGAAAAGAAGAGAAAAGAAGAGGAAAAAAGAGAAAAGAGAAAAGAAGAGAAAAGGGAAAAGACAAAAGACAAAAGAAGAGAAAAGAGAAAAGAGAAAAGACTGGAAATGAAGAGAAAAGGGAATAGGGAAAAGAGAAAAGAAGGGGAAAGAACAGAAAAATGGAATGAGAAAAAAGAAGAGGAAAGAATAGAAAAGAGAAAAGAGTAAAGAAGAGCAAAGGGAAAGAATGAAGAAGAGAAAAGAAGAGGACAGAAGAGAAACGTCAAAAGAGAAAAAAGAAGAAGTGAAAAAAGAAAAGAGAAGAAGAGAAAAGAGAGATGAGAAAAGAAGAGAAAAGAAGAGAATAGATCAGAAAAGAGAAAAGAAGAGAAAAGAGAAAAGAGAAAAGACTGGAAAAGAAGAGAAAAGGGAAATGAGAAAAGAAGAGTGCAGAAGAGAAATGTGAAAAGAGAAAAAAGAAGAAGTGAAAAAAGAAAAGAGAAGAGAAAAGAGAAAAGAGGAAAGAAGAGAAAAGGAGAGAAATGGGAAAAGAGAAAAAAGGAGAAAAGAAGAGAAAAGAAGAGGAAAAAAGAGAAAAGAGAAAAGAAGAGAAAAGGGAAATGAGAAATAAAGAGAAAAGAAGAGGAAAGAAGAGAGATGGGAAAAGAGAAAAAAAAGAGGAGAAAAGAAAAGAGAAAAGAAGAGGAAAGAAGAGAAACGTGAAAAGAGAAAAAAGAATTGAAAAAAGAAAAGAGAAGAAGAGAAAAGAGAGAAGAGAAAAGAAGAGAAAAGAGAAAAGAAAAAAGAAGAGAAAAGGGAAAAGAGAAGAGAGAAAAGAAGAGAAAAGAGAAAAGGGAAAAGAGAAAAGAAGAGGAAAAAAGAGAAAAATGGAATGAGAAAAAAGAAGAGAAAAGGAGAGAAATGGGAAAAGAGAAAAATAGAATGAGAAAAAAGAAGGGAAAAGGAGAGAAATGGGAAAAGAGAAAAAAGGAGAAAAGAAGAGGAAAGAAGAGGAAAAAAGAGAAAAGAAAAAAAGAGAAAAGAAGAGAATAGATGAGAAAAGAGAAAAGAAGAGAAAAGAGAAAAGACAAAAGACAAAAGAAGAGAAAAGCGAAAAGAGAAAAGACTGGAAAAGAAGAGAAAAGGCAAAAGGGAAAAGAGAAAAGAAGGGGAAAGAAGAGAAAAATGGAATGAGAAAAAAGAAGAGGAAAGAATAGAAAAGAGAAAAGAGTAAAGAAGAGCAAAGGGAAAGAATGAAAAAGAGAAAAGAAGAGGACAGAAGAGAAACGTCAAAAGAGAAAAAAGAAGTGAAAAAAGAAAAGAGAAGAAGAGAAAAGAGAGATGAGAAAAGAAGAGAAAAGAGAAAAGAAGAGAATAGATCATAAAAGAGAAAAGAAGAGAAAAGACAAAAGAAGAGAAAAGAGAAAAGAGAAAAGACTGGAAAAGAAGAGAAAAGGGAAATGAGAAAAGAAGAGTGCAGAAGAGAAATGTGAAAAGAGAAAAAAGAAGTGAAAAAAGAAAAGACAAGAAGAGAAAAGAGAAAAGAGGAAAGAAGAGAAAAGGAGAGAAATGGGAAAAGAGAAAAAAGGAGAAAAGAAGAGAAAAGAAGAGGAAAAAAGAGAAAAGAGAAAAGATGAGAAAAGGGAAACGAGAAATAAAGAGAAAAGAAGGGGAAAGAAGAGAAATGTGAAAAGAGAAAAAAAGAGGAGAAAAGAGAAAAGAGAAAAGAAGAGGAAAGAAGAGAAACGTGAAAAGAGAAAAAAGAAGTGAAAAAAGAAAAGAGAAGAAGAGAAAAGAGAGAAGAGAAAAGAAGAGAAAAGAGAAAAGAAAAAAGAAGAGAAAAGGGAAAAGAGAAGAGAGAAAAGAAGAGAAAAGAGAAAAGAGGAAAGAAGAGAAAAGGAGAGAAATGGGAAAAGAGAAAAAAGGAGAAAAGAAGAGAAAAGAAGAGGAAAAAAGAGAAAAGAGAAAAGAAGAGAAAAGGGAAACGAGAAATAAAGAGAAAAGAAGGGGAAAGAAGAGAAACGTGAAAAGAGAAAAAAGAAGTGAAAAAAGAAAAGAGAAGAAAAGAGAGAAGAGAAAAGAAGAGAAAAGAGAAAAGAAAAAAGAAGAGAAAAGGGAAAAGAGAAGAGAGAAAAGAAGAGAAAAGAGAAAAGAGGAAAGAAGAGAAAAGGAGAGAAATGGGAAAAGAGAAAAAAGAAGAAGTGAAAAAAGAAAAGAGAAGAGAAAAGAGAAAAGAGGAAAGAAGAGAAAAGGAGAGAAATGGGAAAAGAGAAAAAAGGAGAAAAGAAGAGAAAAGAAGAGGAAAAAAGAGAAAAGAGAAAAGAAGAGAAAAGGGAAATGAGAAATAAAGAGAAAAGAAGAGGAAAGAAGAGAGATGGGAAAAGAGAAAAAAAAGAGGAGAAAAGAAAAGAGAAAAGAAGAGGAAAGAAGAGAAACGTGAAAAGAGAAAAAAGAATTGAAAAAAGAAAAGAGAAGAAGAGAAAAGAGAGAAGAGAAAAGAAGAGAAAAGAGAAAAGAAAAAAGAAGAGAAAAGGGAAAAGAGAAGAGAGAAAAGAAGAGAAAAGAGAAAAGGGAAAAGAGAAAAGAAGGGGAAAGAAGAGAAAATGGAATGAGAAAAAAGAAGAGGAAAGAATAGAAAAGAGAAAAGAGTAAAGAAGAGCAAAGGGAAAGAATGAAGAAGAGAAAAGAAGAGGACAGAAGAGAAACGTCAGAAGAGAAAAAGGAAGAAGTGAAAAAAGAAAAGAGAAGAAGAGAAAAGAGAGATGAGAAAAGAAGAGAAAAGAAGAGAATAGATCAGAAAAGAGAAAAGAAGAGAAAAGAGAAAAGACAAAAGAAGAGAAAAGAGAAAAGAGAAAAGACTGGAAAAGAAGAGAAAAGGGAAATGAGACAAGAAGAGTGCAGAAGAGAAATGTGAAAAGAGAAAAAAGAAGTGAAAAAAGAAAAGACAAGAAGAGAAAAGAGAAAAGAGGAAAGAAGAGAAAAGGAGAGAAATGGGAAAAGAGAAAGAAGGAGAAAAGAAGAGGAAAAAAGAGAAAAGAGAAAAGAAGAGAAAAGGGAAACGAGAAATAAAGAGAAAAGAAGAGGAAAGAAGAGAAATGTGAAAAGAGAAAAAAAGAGGAGAAAAGAGAAAAGAGAAAAGAAGAGGAAAGAAGAGAAACGTGAAAAGAGAAAAAAGAAGTGTAAAAAGAAAAGAGAAGAAGAGAAAAGAGAGAAGAGAAAAGAAGAGAAAAGAGAAAAGAAAAAAGAAGAGAAAAGGGAAAAGAGAAGAGAGAAAAGAAGAGAAAAGAGAAAAGGGAAAAGAGAAAAGAGGAGGAAAAAAGAGAGAAACGGAATCAGAAAAAAGAAGAGAAAAGGAGAGAAATGGGAAAAGAGAAAAAAGGAGAAAAGAAGAGAAAAGAAGAGGAAAAAAGACAAGAATGGAATGAGAAAAAAGAAGAGAAAAGGAGAGAAATGGGAAAAGAGAAAAAAGGAGAAAAGAAGAGGAAAGAAGAGGAAAAAAGAGAAAAGAAAAAAAGAGAAAAGAAGAGAATAGATGAGAAAAGAGAAAAGAAGAGAAAAGAGAAAAGACAAAAGACAAAAGAAGAGAAAAGAGAAAAGAGAAAAGACTGGAAAAGAAGAGAAAAGGCAAAAGGGAAAAGAGAAAAGAAGGGGAAAGAAGAGAAAAATGGAATGAGAAAAAAGAAGAGGAAAGAATAGAAAAGAGAAAAGAGTAAAGAAGAGCAAAGGGAAAGAATGAAAAAGAGAAAAGAAGAGGACAGAAGAGAAACGTCAAAAGAGAAAAAAGAAGTGAAAAAAGAAAAGAGAAGAAGAGAAAAGAGAGATGAGAAAAGAAGAGAAAAGAGAAAAGAAGAGAATAGATCATAAAAGAGAAAAGAAGAGAAAAGACAAAAGAAGAGAAAAGAGAAAAGAGAAAAGACTGGAAAAGAAGAGAAAAGGGAAATGAGAAAAGAAGAGTGCAGAAGAGAAATGTGAAAAGAGAAAAAAGAAGTGAAAAAAGAAAAGACAAGAAGAGAAAAGAGAAAAGAGGAAAGAAGAGAAAAGGAGAGAAATGGGAAAAGAGAAAAAAGGAGAAAAGAAGAGAAAAGAGAAAAGGGAAATGAGAAAAGAAGAGGACAGAAGAGAAATGTGAAAAGAGAAAAAAGAAGTGAAAAAAGATGAGAAGAAGAGAAAAGAGAGATGAGAAAAGAAGAGAAAAGAGAAAAGAAGAGAATAGATCAGAAAAGAGAAAAGAAGAGAAAAGACAAAAGAAGAGAAAAGAGAAAAGACTGGAAACGAAGAGAAAAGGGAAATGAGAAAAGAAGAGTGCAGAAGAGAAATGTGAAAAGAGAAATAAGAAGAAGTGAAAAAAGAAAAGAGAAGAAGAGAAAAGAGAAAAGAGGAAAGAAGAGAAAAGGAGAGAAATGGGAAAAGAGAAAAAAGGAGAAAAGAAGAGAAAAGAAGAGGAAAAAAGAGAAAAGAGAAAAGAAGAGAAAAGGGAAAAGACAAAAGACAAAAGAAGAGAAAAGAGAAAAGAGAAAAGACTGGAAATGAAGAGAAAAGGGAAAAGGGAAAAGAGAAAAGAAGGGGAAAGAACAAAAAATGGAATGAGAAAAAAGAAGAGGAAAGAATAGAAAAGAGAAAAGAGTAAAGAAGAGCAAAGGGAAAGAATGAAGAAGAGAAAAGAAGAGGACAGAAGAGAAACGTCAAAAGAGAAAAAAGAAGAAGTGAAAAAAGAAAAGAGAAGAAGAGAAAAGAGAGATGAGAAAAGAAGAGAAAAGAAGAGAATAGATCAGAAAAGAGAAAAGAAGAGAAAAGAGAAAAGAGAAAAGTCTGGAAAAGAAGAGAAAAGGGAAATGAGAAAAGAAGAGTGCAGAAGAGAAATGTGAAAAGAGAAAAAAGAAGAAGTGAAAAAAGAAAAGAGAAGAGAAAAGAGAAAAGAGGAAAGAAGAGAAAAGGAGAGAAATGGGAAAAGAGAAAAAAGGAGAAAAGAAGAGAAAAGAAGAGGAAAAAAGAGAAAAGAGAAAAGAAGAGAAAAGGGAAATGGGAAATAAAGAGAAAAGAAGAGGAAAGAAGAGAGATGGGAAAAGAGAAAAAAAAGAGGAGAAAAGAAAAGAGAAAAGAAGAGGAAAGAAGAGAAACGTGAAAAGAGAAAAAAGAATTGAAAAAAGAAAAGAGAAGAAGAGAAAAGAGAGAAGAGAAAAGAAGAGAAAAGAGAAAAGAAAAAAGAAGAGAAAAGGGAAAAGAGAAGAGAGAAAAGAAGAGAAAAGAGAAAAGGGAAAAGAGAAAAGAAGAGGAAAAAAGAGAAAAATGGAATGAGAAAAAAGAAGAGAAAAGGAGAGAAATGGGAAAAGAGAAAAATAGAATGAGAAAAAAGAAGAGAAAAGGAGAGAAATGGGAAAAGAGAAAAAAGGAGAAAAGAAGAGGAAAGAAGAGGAAAAAAGAGAAAAGAAAAAAAGAGAAAAGAAGAGAATAGATGAGAAAAGAGAAAAGAAGAGAAAAGAGAAAAGACAAAAGACAAAAGAAGAGAAAAGCGAAAAGAGAAAAGACTGGAAAAGAAGAGAAAAGGCAAAAGGGAAAAGAGAAAAGAAGGGGAAAGAAGAGAAAAATGGAATGAGAAAAAAGAAGAGGAAAGAATAGAAAAGAGAAAAGAGTAAAGAAGAGCAAAGGGAAAGAATGAAAAAGAGAAAAGAAGAGGACAGAAGAGAAACGTCAAAAGAGAAAAAAGAAGTGAAAAAAGAAAAGAGAAGAAGAGAAAAGAGAGATGAGAAAAGAAGAGAAAAGAGAAAAGAAGAGAATAGATCATAAAAGAGAAAAGAAGAGAAAAGACAAAAGAAGAGAAAAGAGAAAAGAGAAAAGACTGGAAAAGAAGAGAAAAGGGAAATGAGAAAAGAAGAGTGCAGAAGAGAAATGTGAAAAGAGAAAAAAGAAGTGAAAAAAGAAAAGACAAGAAGAGAAAAGAGAAAAGAGGAAAGAAGAGAAAAGGAGAGAAATGGGAAAAGAGAAAAAAGGAGAAAAGAAGAGAAAAGAAGAGGAAAAATGAGAAAAGAGAAAAGATGAGAAAAGGGAAACGAGAAATAAAGAGAAAAGAAGGGGAAAGAAGAGAAATGTGAAAAGAGAAAAAAAGAGGAGAAAAGAGAAAAGAGAAAAGAAGAGGAAAGAAGAGAAACGTGAAAAGAGAAAAAAGAAGTGAAAAAAGAAAAGAGAAGAAGAGAAAAGAGAGAAGAGAAAAGAAGAGAAAAGAGAAAAGAAAAAAGAAGAGAAAAGGGAAAAGAGAAGAGAGAAAAGAAGAGAAAAGAGAAAAGGGAAAAGAGAAAAGAAGAGGAAAAAAGAGAAAAATGGAATGAGAAAAAAGAAGAGAAAAGGAGAGAAATGGGAAAAGAGAAATATAGAATGAGAAAAAAGAAGGGAAAAGGAGAGAAATGGGAAAAGAGAAAAAAGGAGAAAAGAAGAGGAAAGAAGAGGAAAAAAGAGAAAAGAAAAAAAGAGAAAAGAAGAGAATAGATGAGAAAAGAGAAAAGAAGAGAAAAGAGAAAAGACAAAAGACAAAAGAAGAGAAAAGCGAAAAGAGAAAAGACTGGAAAAGAAGAGAAAAGGCAAAAGGGAAAAGAGAAAAGAAGGGGAAAGAAGAGAAAAATGGAATGAGAAAAAAGAAGAGGAAAGAATAGAAAAGAGAAAAGAGTAAAGAAGAGCAAAGGGAAAGAATGAAAAAGAGAAAAGAAGAGGACAGAAGAGAAACGTCAAAAGAGAAAAAAGAAGTGAAAAAAGAAAAGAGAAGAAGAGAAAAGAGAGATGAGAAAAGAAGAGAAAAGAGAAAAGAAGAGAATAGATCATAAAAGAGAAAAGAAGAGAAAAGACAAAAGAAGAGAAAAGAGAAAAGAGAAAAGACTGGAAAAGAAGAGAAAAGGGAAATGAGAAAAGAAGAGTGCAGAAGAGAAATGTGAAAAGAGAAAAAAGAAGTGAAAAAAGAAAAGACAAGAAGAGAAAAGAGAAAAGAGGAAAGAAGAGAAAAGGAGAGAAATGGGAAAAGAGAAAAAAGGAGAAAAGAAGAGAAAAGAAGAGGAAAAAAGAGAAAAGAGAAAAGATGAGAAAAGGGAAACGAGAAATAAAGAGAAAAGAAGGGGAAAGAAGAGAAATGTGAAAAGAGAAAAAAAGAGGAGAAAAGAGAAAAGAGAAAAGAAGAGGAAAGAAGAGAAACGTGAAAAGAGAAAAAAGAAGTGAAAAAAGAAAAGAGAAGAAGAGAAAAGAGAGAAGAGAAAAGAAGAGAAAAGAGAAAAGAAAAAAGAAGAGAAAAGGGAAAAGAGAAGAGAGAAAAGAAGAGAAAAGAGAAAAGAGGAAAGAAGAGAAAAGGAGAGAAATGGGAAAAGAGAAAAAAGGAGAAAAGAAGAGAAAAGAAGAGGAAAAAAGAGAAAAGAGAAAAGAAGAGAAAAGGGAAACGAGAAATAAAGAGAAAAGAAGGGGAAAGAAGAGAAACGTTAAAAGAGAAAAAAGAAGTGAAAAAAGAAAAGAGAAGAAGAGAAAAGAGAGAAGAGAAAAGAAGAGAAAAGAGAAAAGAAAAAAGAAGAGAAAAGGGAAAAGAGAAGAGAGAAAAGAAGAGAAAAGAGAAAAGAGGAAAGAAGAGAAAAGGAGAGAAATGGGAAAAGAGAAAAAAGGATAAAAGAAGAGAAAAGAAGAGGAAAAAAGAGAAAAGAGAAAAGAAGAGAAAAGGGAAAAGACAAAAGACAAAAGAAGAGAAAAGAGAAAAGAGAAAAGACTGGAAATGAAGAGAAAAGGGAAAAGGGAAAAGAGAAAAGAAGGGGAAAGAAGAGAAAATGGAATGAGAAAAAAGAAGAGGAAAGAATAGAAAAGAGAAAAGAGTAAAGAAGAGCAAAGGGAAAGAATGAAGAAGAGAAAAGAAGAGGACAGAAGAGAAACGTCAAAAGAGAAAAAAGAAGAAGTGAAAAAAGAAAAGAGAAGAAGAGAAAAGAGAGATGAGAAAAGAAGAGAAAAGAAGAGAATAGATCAGAAAAGAGAAAAGAAGAGAAAAGAGAAAAGACAAAAGAAGAGAAAAGAGAAAAGAGAAAAGACTGGAAAAGAAGAGAAAAGGGAAATGAGAAAAGAAGAGTGCAGAAGAGAAATGTGAAAAGAGAAAAAAGAAGTGAAAAAAGAAAAGACAAGAAGAGAAAAGAGAAAAGAGGAAAGAAGAGAAAAGGAGAGAAATGGGAAAAGAGAAAGAAGGAGAAAAGAAGAGGAAAAAAGAGAAAAGAGAAAAGAAGAGAAAAGGGAAACGAGAAATAAAGAGAAAAGAAGAGGAAAGAAGAGAAATGTGAAAAGAGAAAAAAAGAGGAGAAAAGAGAAAAGAGAAAAGAAGAGGAAAGAAGAGAAACGTGAAAAGAGAAAAAAGAAGTGTAAAAAGAAAAGAGAAGAAGAGAAAAGAGAGAAGAGAAAAGAAGAGAAAAGAGAAAAGAAAAAAGAAGAGAAAAGGGAAAAGAGAAGAGAGAAAAGAAGAGAAAAGAGAAAAGGGAAAAGAGAAAAGAGGAGGAAAAAAGAGAGAAACGGAATCAGAAAAAAGAAGAGAAAAGGAGAGAAATGGGAAAAGAGAAAAAAGGAGAAAAGAAGAGAAAAGAAGAGGAAAAAAGAGAAGAATGGAATGAGAAAAAAGTAGAGAAAAGGAGAGAAATGGGAAAAGAGAAAAAAGGAGAAAAGAAGAGGAAAGAAGAGGAAAAAAGAGAAAAGAAAAAAAGAGAAAAGAAGAGAATAGATGAGAAAAGAGAAAAGAAGAGAAAAGAGAAAAGACAAAAGACAAAAGAAGAGAAAAGAGAAAAGAGAAAAGACTGGAAAAGAAGAGAAAAGGCAAAAGGGAAAAGAGAAAAGAAGGGGAAAGAAGAGAAAAATGGAATGAGAAAAAAGAAGAGGAAAGAATAGAAAAGAGAAAAGAGTAAAGAAGAGCAAAGGGAAAGAATGAAAAAGAGAAAAGAAGAGGACAGAAGAGAAACGTCAAAAGAGAAAAAAGAAGTGAAAAAAGAAAAGAGAAGAAGAGAAAAGAGAGATGAGAAAAGAAGAGAAAAGAGAAAAGAAGAGAATAGATCATAAAAGAGAAAAGAAGAGAAAAGACAAAAGAAGAGAAAAGAGAAAAGAGAAAAGACTGGAAAAGAAGAGAAAAGGGAAATGAGAAAAGAAGAGTGCAGAAGAGAAATGTGAAAAGAGAAAAAAGAAGTGAAAAAAGAAAAGACAAGAAGAGAAAAGAGAAAAGAGGAAAGAAGAGAAAAGGAGAGAAATGGGAAAAGAGAAAAAAGGAGAAAAGAAGAGAAAAGAGAAAAGGGAAATGAGAAAAGAAGAGGACAGAAGAGAAATGTGAAAAGAGAAAAAAGAAGTGAAAAAAGATGAGAAGAAGAGAAAAGAGAAAAGAAGAGAATAGATCAGAAAAGAGAAAAGAAGAGAAAAGACAAAAGAAGAGAAAAGAGAAAAGACTGGAAACGAAGAGAAAAGGGAAATGAGAAAAGAAGAGTGCAGAAGAGAAATGTGAAAAGAGAAATAAGAAGAAGTGAAAAAAGAAAAGAGAAGAAGAGAAAAGAGAAAAGAGGAAAGAAGAGAAAAGGAGAGAAATGGGAAAAGAGAAAAAAGGAGAAAAGAAGAGAAAAGAAGAGGAAAAAAGAGAAAAGAGAAAAGAAGAGAAAAGGGAAAAGACAAAAGACAAAAGAAGAGAAAAGAGAAAAGAGAAAAGACTGGAAATGAAGAGAAAAGGGAAAAGGGAAAAGAGAAAAGAAGGGGAAAGAACAGAAAAATGGAATGAGAAAAAAGAAGAGGAAAGAATAGAAAAGAGAAAAGAGTAAAGAAGAGCAAAGGGAAAGAATGAAGAAGAGAAAAGAAGAGGACAGAAGAGAAACGTCAAAAGAGAAAAAAGAAGAAGTGAAAAAAGAAAAGAGAAGAAGAGAAAAGAGAGATGAGAAAAGAAGAGAAAAGAAGAGAATAGATCAGAAAAGAGAAAAGAAGAGAAAAGAGAAAAGACTGGAAAAGAAGAGAAAAGGGAAATGAGAAAAGAAGAGTGCAGAAGAGAAATGTGAAAAGAGAAAAAAGAAGAAGTGAAAAAAGAAAAGAGAAGAGAAAAGAGAAAAGAGGAAAGAAGAGAAAAGGAGAGAAATGGGAAAAGAGAAAAAAGGAGAAAAGAAGAGAAAAGAAGAGGAAAAAAGAGAAAAGAGAAAA
This sequence comes from Chiloscyllium punctatum, assembly GCF_047496795.1. Classification (NCBI taxonomy): domain Eukaryota; kingdom Metazoa; phylum Chordata; class Chondrichthyes; order Orectolobiformes; family Hemiscylliidae; genus Chiloscyllium; species Chiloscyllium punctatum. Next base: position 31,241,874 of record NC_092778.1, read on the forward strand.
GAAGAGAAAAGGGAAATGAGAAATAAAGAGAAAAGAAGAGGAAAGAAGAGAGATGGGAAAAGAGAAAAAAAAGAGGAGAAAAGAAAAGAGAAAAGAAGAGGAAAGAAGAGAAACGTGAAAAGAGAAAAAAGAATTGAAAAAAGAAAAGAGAAGAAGAGAAAAAAAAGAAGAGAAAAGAAGAGAAAAGAGAAAAGAAAAAAGAAGAGAAAAGGGAAAAGAGAAGAGAGAAAAGAAGAGAAAAGAGAAAAGGGAAAAGAGAAAAGAAGAGGAAAAAAGAGAAAAATGGAATGAGAAAAAAGAAGAGAAAAGGAGAGAAATGGGAAAAGAGAAAAATAGAATGAGAAAAAAGAAGGGAAAAGGAGAGAAATGGGAAAAGAGAAAAAAGGAGAAAAGAAGAGGAAAGAAGAGGAAAAAAGAGAAAAGAAAAAAAGAGAAAAGAAGAGAATAGATGAGAAAAGAGAAAAGAAGAGAAAAGAGAAAAGACAAAAGACAAAAGAAGAGAAAAGCGAAAAGAGAAAAGACTGGAAAAGAAGAGAAAAGGCAAAAGGGAAAAGAGAAAAGAAGGGGAAAGAAGAGAAAAATGGAATGAGAAAAAAGAAGAGGAAAGAATAGAAAAGAGAAAAGAGTAAAGAAGAGCAAAGGGAAAGAATGAAAAAGAGAAAAGAAGAGGACAGAAGAGAAACGTCAAAAGAGAAAAAAGAAGTGAAAAAAGAAAAGAGAAGAAGAGAAAAGAGAGATGAGAAAAGAAGAGAAAAGAGAAAAGAAGAGAATAGATCATAAAAGAGAAAAGAAGAGAAAAGACAAAAGAAGAGAAAAGAGAAAAGAGAAAAGACTGGAAAAGAAGAGAAAAGGGAAATGAGAAAAGAAGAGTGCAGAAGAGAAATGTGAAAAGAGAAAAAAGAAGTGAAAAAAGAAAAGACAAGAAGAGAAAAGAGAAAAGAGGAAAGAAGAGAAAAGGAGAGAAATGGGAAAAGAGAAAAAAGGAGAAAAGAAGAGAAAAGAAGAGGAAAAAAGAGAAAAGAGAAAAGATGAGAAAAGGGAAACGAGAAATAAAGAGAAAAGAAGGGGAAAGAAGAGAAATGTGAAAAGAGAAAAAAAGAGGAGAAAAGAGAAAAGAGAAAAGAAGAGGAAAGAAGAGAAACGTGAAAAGAGAAAAAAGAAGTGAAAAAAGAAAAGAGAAGAAGAGAAAAGAGAGAAGAGAAAAGAAGAGAAAAGAGAAAAGAAAAAAGAAGAGAAAAGGGAAAAGAGAAGAGAGAAAAGAAGAGAAAAGAGAAAAGAGGAAAGAAGAGAAAAGGAGAGAAATGGGAAAAGAGAAAAAAGGAGAAAAGAAGAGAAAAGAAGAGGAAAAAAGAGAAAAGAGAAAAGAAGAGAAAAGGGAAACGAGAAATAAAGAGAAAAGAAGGGGAAAGAAGAGAAACGTGAAAAGAGAAAAAAGAAGTGAAAAAAGAAAAGAGAAGAAGAGAAAAGAGAGAAGAGAAAAGAAGAGAAAAGAGAAAAGAAAAAAGAAGAGAAAAGGGAAAAGAGAAGAGAGAAAAGAAGAGAAAAGAGAAAAGAGGAAAGAAGAGAAAAGGAGAGAAATGGGAAAAGAGAAAAAAGGATAAAAGAAGAGAAAAGAAGAGGAAAAAAGAGAAAAGAGAAAAGAAGAGAAAAGGGAAAAGACAAAAGACAAAAGAAGAGAAAAGAGAAAAGAGAAAAGACTGGAAATGAAGAGAAAAGGGAAAAGGGAAAAGAGAAAAGAAGGGGAAAGAAGAGAAAATGGAATGAGAAAAAAGAAGAGGAAAGAATAGAAAAGAGAAAAGAGTAAAGAAGAGCAAAGGGAAAGAATGAAGAAGAGAAAAGAAGAGGACAGAAGAGAAACGTCAAAAGAGAAAAAAGAAGAAGTGAAAAAAGAAAAGAGAAGAAGAGAAAAGAGAGATGAGAAAAGAAGAGAAAAGAAGAGAATAGATCAGAAAAGAGAAAAGAAGAGAAAAGAGAAAAGACAAAAGAAGAGAAAAGAGAAAAGAGAAAAGACTGGAAAAGAAGAGAAAAGGGAAATGAGAAAAGAAGAGTGCAGAAGAGAAATGTGAAAAGAGAAAAAAGAAGTGAAAAAAGAAAAGACAAGAAGAGAAAAGAGAAAAGAGGAAAGAAGAGAAAAGGAGAGAAATGGGAAAAGAGAAAAAAGGAGAAAAGAAGAGAAAAGAAGAGGAAAAAAGAGAAAAGAGAAAAGAAGAGAAAAGGGAAACGAGAAATAAAGAGAAAAGAAGGGGAAAGAAGAGAAATGTGAAAAGAGAAAAAAAGAGGAGAAAAGAGAAAAGAGAAAAGAAGAGGAAAGAAGAGAAACGTGAAAAGAGAAAAAAGAAGTGAAAAAAGAAAAGAGAAGAAGAGAAAAGAGAGAAGAGAAAAGAAGAGAAAAGAGAAAAGCAAAAAGAAGAGAAAAGGGAAAAGAGAAGAGAGAAAAGAAGAGAAAAGAGAAAAGAGGAAAGAAGAGAAAAGGAGAGAAATGGGAAAAGAGAAAAAAGGAGAAAAGAAGAGAAAAGAAGAGGAAAAAAGAGAAAAGAGAAAAGAAGAGAAAAGGGAAACGAGAAATAAAGAGAAAAGAAGGGGAAAGAAGAGAAACGTGAAAAGAGAAAAAAGAAGTGAAAAAAGAAAAGAGAAGAAGAGAAAAGAGAGAAGAGAAAAGAAGAGAAAAGAGAAAAGAAAAAAGAAGAGAAAAGGGAAAAGAGAAGAGAGAAAAGAAGAGAAAAGAGAAAAGAGGAAAGAAGAGAAAAGGAGAGAAATGGGAAAAGAGAAAAAAGGATAAAAGAAGAGAAAAGAAGAGGAAAAAAGAGAAAAGAGAAAAGAAGAGAAAAGGGAAAAGACAAAAGACAAAAGAAGAGAAAAGAGAAAAGAGAAAAGACTGGAAATGAAGAGAAAAGGGAAAAGGGAAAAGAGAAAAGAAGGGGAAAGAAGAGAAAATGGAATGAGAAAAAAGAAGAGGAAAGAATAGAAAAGAGAAAAGAGTAAAGAAGAGCAAAGGGAAAGAATGAAGAAGAGAAAAGAAGAGGACAGAAGAGAAACGTCAAAAGAGAAAAAAGAAGAAGTGAAAAAAGAAAAGAGAAGAAGAGAAAAGAGAGATGAGAAAAGAAGAGAAAAGAAGAGAATAGATCAGAAAAGAGAAAAGAAGAGAAAAGAGAAAAGACAAAAGAAGAGAAAAGAGAAAAGAGAAAAGACTGGAAAAGAAGAGAAAAGGGAAATGAGAAAAGAAGAGTGCAGAAGAGAAATGTGAAAAGAGAAAAAAGAAGTGAAAAAAGAAAAGACAAGAAGAGAAAAGAGAAAAGAGGAAAGAAGAGAAAAGGAGAGAAATGGGAAAAGAGAAAAAAGGAGAAAAGAAGAGAAAAGAAGAGGAAAAAAGAGAAAAGAGAAAAGAAGAGAAAAGGGAAACGAGAAATAAAGAGAAAAGAAGGGGAAAGAAGAGAAATGTGAAAAGAGAAAAAAAGAGGAGAAAAGAGAAAAGAGAAAAGAAGAGGAAAGAAGAGAAACGTGAAAAGAGAAAAAAGAAGTGAAAAAAGAAAAGAGAAGAAGAGAAAAGAGAGAAGAGAAAAGAAGAGAAAAGAGAAAAGCAAAAAGAAGAGAAAAGGGAAAAGAGAAGAGAGAAAAGAAGAGAAAAGAGAAAAGAGGAAAGAAGAGAAAAGGAGAGAAATGGGAAAAGAGAAAAAAGGAGAAAAGAAGAGAAAAGAAGAGGAAAAAAGAGAAAAGAGAAAAGAAGAGAAAAGGGAAACGAGAAATAAAGAGAAAAGAAGGGGAAAGAAGAGAAACGTGAAAAGAGAAAAAAGAAGTGAAAAAAGAAAAGAGAAGAAGAGAAAAGAGAGAAGAGAAAAGAAGAGAAAAGAGAAAAGAAAAAAGAAGAGAAAAGGGAAAAGAGAAGAGAGAAAAGAAGAGAAAAGAGAAAAGAGGAAAGAAGAGAAAAGGAGAGAAATGGGAAAAGAGAAAAAAGGATAAAAGAAGAGAAAAGAAGAGGAAAAAAGAGAAAAGAGAAAAGAAGAGAAAAGGGAAAAGACAAAAGACAAAAGAAGAGAAAAGAGAAAAGAGAAAAGACTGGAAATGAAGAGAAAAGGGAAAAGGGAAAAGAGAAAAGAAGGGGAAAGAAGAGAAAATGGAATGAGAAAAAAGAAGAGGAAAGAATAGAAAAGAGAAAAGAGTAAAGAAGAGCAAAGGGAAAGAATGAAGAAGAGAAAAGAAGAGGACAGAAGAGAAACGTCAAAAGAGAAAAAAGAAGAAGTGAAAAAAGAAAAGAGAAGAAGAGAAAAGAGAGATGAGAAAAGAAGAGAAAAGAAGAGAATAGATCAGAAAAGAGAAAAGAAGAGAAAAGAGAAAAGACAAAAGAAGAGAAAAGAGAAAAGAGAAAAGACTGGAAAAGAAGAGAAAAGGGAAATGAGAAAAGAAGAGTGCAGAAGAGAAATGTGAAAAGAGAAAAAAGAAGTGAAAAAAGAAAAGACAAGAAGAGAAAAGAGAAAAGAGGAAAGAAGAGAAAAGGAGAGAAATGGGAAAAGAGAAAGAAGGAGAAAAGAAGAGGAAAAAAGAGAAAAGAGAAAAGAAGAGAAAAGGGAAACGAGAAATAAAGAGAAAAGAAGAGGAAAGAAGAGAAATGTGAAAAGAGAAAAAAAGAGGAGAAAAGAGAAAAGAGAAAAGAAGAGGAAAGAAGAGAAACGTGAAAAGAGAAAAAAGAAGTGTAAAAAGAAAAGAGAAGAAGAGAAAAGAGAGAAGAGAAAAGAAGAGAAAAGAGAAAAGAAAAAAGAAGAGAAAAGGGAAAAGAGAAGAGAGAAAAGAAGAGAAAAGAGAAAAGGGAAAAGAGAAAAGAGGAGGAAAAAAGAGAGAAACGGAATCAGAAAAAAGAAGAGAAAAGGAGAGAAATGGGAAAAGAGAAAAAAGGAGAAAAGAAGAGAAAAGAAGAGGAAAAAAGAGAAGAATGGAATGAGAAAAAAGTAGAGAAAAGGAGAGAAATGGGAAAAGAGAAAAAAGGAGAAAAGAAGAGGAAAGAAGAGGAAAAAAGAGAAAAGAAAAAAAGAGAAAAGAAGAGAATAGATGAGAAAAGAGAAAAGAAGAGAAAAGAGAAAAGACAAAAGACAAAAGAAGAGAAAAGAGAAAAGAGAAAAGACTGGAAAAGAAGAGAAAAGGCAAAAGGGAAAAGAGAAAAGAAGGGGAAAGAAGAGAAAAATGGAATGAGAAAAAAGAAGAGGAAAGAATAGAAAAGAGAAAAGAGTAAAGAAGAGCAAAGGGAAAGAATGAAAAAGAGAAAAGAAGAGGACAGAAGAGAAACGTCAAAAGAGAAAAAAGAAGTGAAAAAAGAAAAGAGAAGAAGAGAAAAGAGAGATGAGAAAAGAAGAGAAAAGAGAAAAGAAGAGAATAGATCATAAAAGAGAAAAGAAGAGAAAAGACAAAAGAAGAGAAAAGAGAAAAGAGAAAAGACTGGAAAAGAAGAGAAAAGGGAAATGAGAAAAGAAGAGTGCAGAAGAGAAATGTGAAAAGAGAAAAAAGAAGTGAAAAAAGAAAAGACAAGAAGAGAAAAGAGAAAAGAGGAAAGAAGAGAAAAGGAGAGAAATGGGAAAAGAGAAAAAAGGAGAAAAGAAGAGAAAAGAAGAGGAAAAATGAGAAAAGAGAAAAGATGAGAAAAGGGAAACGAGAAATAAAGAGAAAAGAAGGGGAAAGAAGAGAAATGTGAAAAGAGAAAAAAAGAGGAGAAAAGAGAAAAGAGAAAAGAAGAGGAAAGAAGAGAAACGTGAAAAGAGAAAAAAGAAGTGAAAAAAGAAAAGAGAAGAAGAGAAAAGAGAGAAGAGAAAAGAAGAGAAAAGAGAAAAGAAAAAAGAAGAGAAAAGGGAAAAGAGAAGAGAGAAAAGAAGAGAAAAGAGAAAAGGGAAAAGAGAAAAGAAGAGGAAAAAAGAGAAAAATGGAATGAGAAAAAAGAAGAGAAAAGGAGAGAAATGGGAAAAGAGAAATATAGAATGAGAAAAAAGAAGGGAAAAGGAGAGAAATGGGAAAAGAGAAAAAAGGAGAAAAGAAGAGGAAAGAAGAGGAAAAAAGAGAAAAGAAAAAAAGAGAAAAGAAGAGAATAGATGAGAAAAGAGAAAAGAAGAGAAAAGAGAAAAGACAAAAGACAAAAGAAGAGAAAAGCGAAAAGAGAAAAGACTGGAAAAGAAGAGAAAAGGCAAAAGGGAAAAGAGAAAAGAAGGGGAAAGAAGAGAAAAATGGAATGAGAAAAAAGAAGAGGAAAGAATAGAAAAGAGAAAAGAGTAAAGAAGAGCAAAGGGAAAGAATGAAAAAGAGAAAAGAAGAGGACAGAAGAGAAACGTCAAAAGAGAAAAAAGAAGTGAAAAAAGAAAAGAGAAGAAGAGAAAAGAGAGATGAGAAAAGAAGAGAAAAGAGAAAAGAAGAGAATAGATCATAAAAGAGAAAAGAAGAGAAAAGACAAAAGAAGAGAAAAGAGAAAAGAGAAAAGACTGGAAAAGAAGAGAAAAGGGAAATGAGAAAAGAAGAGTGCAGAAGAGAAATGTGAAAAGAGAAAAAAGAAGTGAAAAAAGAAAAGACAAGAAGAGAAAAGAGAAAAGAGGAAAGAAGAGAAAAGGAGAGAAATGGGAAAAGAGAAAAAAGGAGAAAAGAAGAGAAAAGAAGAGGAAAAAAGAGAAAAGAGAAAAGATGAGAAAAGGGAAACGAGAAATAAAGAGAAAAGAAGGGGAAAGAAGAGAAATGTGAAAAGAGAAAAAAAGAGGAGAAAAGAGAAAAGAGAAAAGAAGAGGAAAGAAGAGAAACGTGAAAAGAGAAAAAAGAAGTGAAAAAAGAAAAGAGAAGAAGAGAAAAGAGAGAAGAGAAAAGAAGAGAAAAGAGAAAAGAAAAAAGAAGAGAAAAGGGAAAAGAGAAGAGAGAAAAGAAGAGAAAAGAGAAAAGAGGAAAGAAGAGAAAAGGAGAGAAATGGGAAAAGAGAAAAAAGGAGAAAAGAAGAGAAAAGAAGAGGAAAAAAGAGAAAAGAGAAAAGAAGAGAAAAGGGAAACGAGAAATAAAGAGAAAAGAAGGGGAAAGAAGAGAAACGTTAAAAGAGAAAAAAGAAGTGAAAAAAGAAAAGAGAAGAAGAGAAAAGAGAGAAGAGAAAAGAAGAGAAAAGAGAAAAGAAAAAAGAAGAGAAAAGGGAAAAGAGAAGAGAGAAAAGAAGAGAAAAGAGAAAAGAGGAAAGAAGAGAAAAGGAGAGAAATGGGAAAAGAGAAAAAAGGATAAAAGAAGAGAAAAGAAGAGGAAAAAAGAGAAAAGAGAAAAGAAGAGAAAAGGGAAAAGACAAAAGACAAAAGAAGAGAAAAGAGAAAAGAGAAAAGACTGGAAATGAAGAGAAAAGGGAAAAGGGAAAAGAGAAAAGAAGGGGAAAGAAGAGAAAATGGAATGAGAAAAAAGAAGAGGAAAGAATAGAAAAGAGAAAAGAGTAAAGAAGAGCAAAGGGAAAGAATGAAGAAGAGAAAAGAAGAGGACAGAAGAGAAACGTCAAAAGAGAAAAAAGAAGAAGTGAAAAAAGAAAAGAGAAGAAGAGAAAAGAGAGATGAGAAAAGAAGAGAAAAGAAGAGAATAGATCAGAAAAGAGAAAAGAAGAGAAAAGAGAAAAGACAAAAGAAGAGAAAAGAGAAAAGAGAAAAGACTGGAAAAGAAGAGAAAAGGGAAATGAGAAAAGAAGAGTGCAGAAGAGAAATGTGAAAAGAGAAAAAAGAAGTGAAAAAAGAAAAGACAAGAAGAGAAAAGAGAAAAGAGGAAAGAAGAGAAAAGGAGAGAAATGGGAAAAGAGAAAGAAGGAGAAAAGAAGAGGAAAAAAGAGAAAAGAGAAAAGAAGAGAAAAGGGAAACGAGAAATAAAGAGAAAAGAAGAGGAAAGAAGAGAAATGTGAAAAGAGAAAAAAAGAGGAGAAAAGAGAAAAGAGAAAAGAAGAGGAAAGAAGAGAAACGTGAAAAGAGAAAAAAGAAGTGTAAAAAGAAAAGAGAAGAAGAGAAAAGAGAGAAGAGAAAAGAAGAGAAAAGAGAAAAGAAAAAAGAAGAGAAAAGGGAAAAGAGAAGAGAGAAAAGAAGAGAAAAGAGAAAAGGGAAAAGAGAAAAGAGGAGGAAAAAAGAGAGAAACGGAATCAGAAAAAAGAAGAGAAAAGGAGAGAAATGGGAAAAGAGAAAAAAGGAGAAAAGAAGAGAAAAGAAGAGGAAAAAAGAGAAGAATGGAATGAGAAAAAAGTAGAGAAAAGGAGAGAAATGGGAAAAGAGAAAAAAGGAGAAAAGAAGAGGAAAGAAGAGGAAAAAAGAGAAAAGAAAAAAAGAGAAAAGAAGAGAATAGATGAGAAAAGAGAAAAGAAGAGAAAAGAGAAAAGACAAAAGACAAAAGAAGAGAAAAGAGAAAAGAGAAAAGACTGGAAAAGAAGAGAAAAGGCAAAAGGGAAAAGAGAAAAGAAGGGGAAAGAAGAGAAAAATGGAATGAGAAAAAAGAAGAGGAAAGAATAGAAAAGAGAAAAGAGTAAAGAAGAGCAAAGGGAAAGAATGAAAAAGAGAAAAGAAGAGGACAGAAGAGAAACGTCAAAAGAGAAAAAAGAAGTGAAAAAAGAAAAGAGAAGAAGAGAAAAGAGAGATGAGAAAAGAAGAGAAAAGAGAAAAGAAGAGAATAGATCATAAAAGAGAAAAGAAGAGAAAAGACAAAAGAAGAGAAAAGAGAAAAGAGAAAAGACTGGAAAAGAAGAGAAAAGGGAAATGAGAAAAGAAGAGTGCAGAAGAGAAATGTGAAAAGAGAAAAAAGAAGTGAAAAAAGAAAAGACAAGAAGAGAAAAGAGAAAAGAGGAAAGAAGAGAAAAGGAGAGAAATGGGAAAAGAGAAAAAAGGAGAAAAGAAGAGAAAAGAGAAAAGGGAAATGAGAAAAGAAGAGGACAGAAGAGAAATGTGAAAAGAGAAAAAAGAAGTGAAAAAAGATGAGAAGAAGAGAAAAGAGAAAAGAAGAGAATAGATCAGAAAAGAGAAAAGAAGAGAAAAGACAAAAGAAGAGAAAAGAGAAAAGACTGGAAACGAAGAGAAAAGGGAAATGAGAAAAGAAGAGTGCAGAAGAGAAATGTGAAAAGAGAAATAAGAAGAAGTGAAAAAAGAAAAGAGAAGAAGAGAAAAGAGAAAAGAGGAAAGAAGAGAAAAGGAGAGAAATGGGAAAAGAGAAAAAAGGAGAAAAGAAGAGAAAAGAAGAGGAAAAAAGAGAAAAGAGAAAAGAAGAGAAAAGGGAAAAGACAAAAGACAAAAGAAGAGAAAAGAGAAAAGAGAAAAGACTGGAAATGAAGAGAAAAGGGAAAAGGGAAAAGAGAAAAGAAGGGGAAAGAACAGAAAAATGGAATGAGAAAAAAGAAGAGGAAAGAATAGAAAAGAGAAAAGAGTAAAGAAGAGCAAAGGGAAAGAATGAAGAAGAGAAAAGAAGAGGACAGAAGAGAAACGTCAAAAGAGAAAAAAGAAGAAGTGAAAAAAGAAAAGAGAAGAAGAGAAAAGAGAGATGAGAAAAGAAGAGAAAAGAAGAGAATAGATCAGAAAAGAGAAAAGAAGAGAAAAGAGAAAAGAGAAAAGACTGGAAAAGAAGAGAAAAGGGAAATGAGAAAAGAAGAGTGCAGAAGAGAAATGTGAAAAGAGAAAAAAGAAGAAGTGAAAAAAGAAAAGAGAAGAGAAAAGAGAAAAGAGGAAAGAAGAGAAAAGGAGAGAAATGGGAAAAGAGAAAAAAGGAGAAAAGAAGAGAAAAGAAGAGGAAAAAAGAGAAAAGAGAAAAGAAGAGAAAAGGGAAATGAGAAATAAAGAGAAAAGAAGAGGAAAGAAGAGAGATGGGAAAAGAGAAAAAAAAGAGGAGAAAAGAAAAGAGAAAAGAAGAGGAAAGAAGAGAAACGTGAAAAGAGAAAAAAGAATTGAAAAAAGAAAAGAGAAGAAGAGAAAAAAAAGAAGAGAAAAGAAGAGAAAAGAGAAAAGAAAAAAGAAGAGAAAAGGGAAAAGAGAAGAGAGAAAAGAAGAGAAAAGAGAAAAGGGAAAAGAGAAAAGAGGAGGAAAAAAGAGAGAAACGGAATCAGAAAAAAGAAGAGAAAAGGAGAGAAATGGGAAAAGAGAAAAAAGGAGAAAAGAAGAGAAAAGAAGAGGAAAAAAGAGAAGAATGGAATGAGAAAAAAGTAGAGAAAAGGAGAGAAATGGGAAAAGAGAAAAAAGGAGAAAAGAAGAGGAAAGAAGAGGAAAAAAGAGAAAAGAAAAAAAGAGAAAAGAAGAGAATAGATGAGAAAAGAGAAAAGAAGAGAAAAGAGAAAAGACAAAAGACAAAAGAAGAGAAAAGAGAAAAGAGAAAAGACTGGAAAAGAAGAGAAAAGGCAAAAGGGAAAAGAGAAAAGAAGGGGAAAGAAGAGAAAAATGGAATGAGAAAAAAGAAGAGGAAAGAATAGAAAAGAGAAAAGAGTAAAGAAGAGCAAAGGGAAAGAATGAAAAAGAGAAAAGAAGAGGACAGAAGAGAAACGTCAAAAGAGAAAAAAGAAGTGAAAAAAGAAAAGAGAAGAAGAGAAAAGAGAGATGAGAAAAGAAGAGAAAAGAGAAAAGAAGAGAATAGATCATAAAAGAGAAAAGAAGAGAAAAGACAAAAGAAGAGAAAAGAGAAAAGAGAAAAGACTGGAAAAGAAGAGAAAAGGGAAATGAGAAAAGAAGAGTGCAGAAGAGAAATGTGAAAAGAGAAAAAAGAAGTGAAAAAAGAAAAGACAAGAAGAGAAAAGAGAAAAGAGGAAAGAAGAGAAAAGGAGAGAAATGGGAAAAGAGAAAAAAGGAGAAAAGAAGAGAAAAGAAGAGGAAAAATGAGAAAAGAGAAAAGATGAGAAAAGGGAAACGAGAAATAAAGAGAAAAGAAGGGGAAAGAAGAGAAATGTGAAAAGAGAAAAAAAGAGGAGAAAAGAGAAAAGAGAAAAGAAGAGGAAAGAAGAGAAACGTGAAAAGAGAAAAAAGAAGTGAAAAAAGAAAAGAGAAGAAGAGAAAAGAGAGAAGAGAAAAGAAGAGAAAAGAGAAAAGAAAAAAGAAGAGAAAAGGGAAAAGAGAAGAGAGAAAAGAAGAGAAAAGAGAAAAGGGAAAAGAGAAAAGAAGAGGAAAAAAGAGAAAAATGGAATGAGAAAAAAGAAGAGAAAAGGAGAGAAATGGGAAAAGAGAAATATAGAATGAGAAAAAAGAAGGGAAAAGGAGAGAAATGGGAAAAGAGAAAAAAGGAGAAAAGAAGAGGAAAGAAGAGGAAAAAAGAGAAAAGAAAAAAAGAGAAAAGAAGAGAATAGATGAGAAAAGAGAAAAGAAGAGAAAAGAGAAAAGACAAAAGACAAAAGAAGAGAAAAGCGAAAAGAGAAAAGACTGGAAAAGAAGAGAAAAGGCAAAAGGGAAAAGAGAAAAGAAGGGGAAAGAAGAGAAAAATGGAATGAGAAAAAAGAAGAGGAAAGAATAGAAAAGAGAAAAGAGTAAAGAAGAGCAAAGGGAAAGAATGAAAAAGAGAAAAGAAGAGGACAGAAGAGAAACGTCAAAAGAGAAAAAAGAAGTGAAAAAAGAAAAGAGAAGAAGAGAAAAGAGAGATGAGAAAAGAAGAGAAAAGAGAAAAGAAGAGAATAGATCATAAAAGAGAAAAGAAGAGAAAAGACAAAAGAAGAGAAAAGAGAAAAGAGAAAAGACTGGAAAAGAAGAGAAAAGGGAAATGAGAAAAGAAGAGTGCAGAAGAGAAATGTGAAAAGAGAAAAAAGAAGTGAAAAAAGAAAAGACAAGAAGAGAAAAGAGAAAAGAGGAAAGAAGAGAAAAGGAGAGAAATGGGAAAAGAGAAAAAAGGAGAAAAGAAGAGAAAAGAAGAGGAAAAAAGAGAAAAGAGAAAAGATGAGAAAAGGGAAACGAGAAATAAAGAGAAAAGAAGGGGAAAGAAGAGAAATGTGAAAAGAGAAAAAAAGAGGAGAAAAGAGAAAAGAGAAAAGAAGAGGAAAGAAGAGAAACGTGAAAAGAGAAAAAAGAAGTGAAAAAAGAAAAGAGAAGAAGAGAAAAGAGAGAAGAGAAAAGAAGAGAAAAGAGAAAAGAAAAAAGAAGAGAAAAGGGAAAAGAGAAGAGAGAAAAGAAGAGAAAAGAGAAAAGAGGAAAGAAGAGAAAAGGAGAGAAATGGGAAAAGAGAAAAAAGGAGAAAAGAAGAGAAAAGAAGAGGAAAAAAGAGAAAAGAGAAAAGAAGAGAAAAGGGAAACGAGAAATAAAGAGAAAAGAAGGGGAAAGAAGAGAAACGTTAAAAGAGAAAAAAGAAGTGAAAAAAGAAAAGAGAAGAAGAGAAAAGAGAGAAGAGAAAAGAAGAGAAAAGAGAAAAGAAAAAAGAAGAGAAAAGGGAAAAGAGAAGAGAGAAAAGAAGAGAAAAGAGAAAAGAGGAAAGAAGAGAAAAGGAGAGAAATGGGAAAAGAGAAAAAAGGATAAAAGAAGAGAAAAGAAGAGGAAAAAAGAGAAAAGAGAAAAGAAGAGAAAAGGGAAAAGACAAAAGACAAAAGAAGAGAAAAGAGAAAAGAGAAAAGACTGGAAATGAAGAGAAAAGGGAAAAGGGAAAAGAGAAAAGAAGGGGAAAGAAGAGAAAATGGAATGAGAAAAAAGAAGAGGAAAGAATAGAAAAGAGAAAAGAGTAAAGAAGAGCAAAGGGAAAGAATGAAGAAGAGAAAAGAAGAGGACAGAAGAGAAACGTCAAAAGAGAAAAAAGAAGAAGTGAAAAAAGAAAAGAGAAGAAGAGAAAAGAGAGATGAGAAAAGAAGAGAAAAGAAGAGAATAGATCAGAAAAGAGAAAAGAAGAGAAAAGAGAAAAGACAAAAGAAGAGAAAAGAGAAAAGAGAAAAGACTGGAAAAGAAGAGAAAAGGGAAATGAGAAAAGAAGAGTGCAGAAGAGAAATGTGAAAAGAGAAAAAAGAAGTGAAAAAAGAAAAGACAAGAAGAGAAAAGAGAAAAGAGGAAAGAAGAGAAAAGGAGAGAAATGGGAAAAGAGAAAGAAGGAGAAAAGAAGAGGAAAAAAGAGAAAAGAGAAAAGAAGAGAAAAGGGAAACGAGAAATAAAGAGAAAAGAAGAGGAAAGAAGAGAAATGTGAAAAGAGAAAAAAAGAGGAGAAAAGAGAAAAGAGAAAAGAAGAGGAAAGAAGAGAAACGTGAAAAGAGAAAAAAGAAGTGTAAAAAGAAAAGAGAAGAAGAGAAAAGAGAGAAGAGAAAAGAAGAGAAAAGAGAAAAGAAAAAAGAAGAGAAAAGGGAAAAGAGAAGAGAGAAAAGAAGAGAAAAGAGAAAAGGGAAAAGAGAAAAGAGGAGGAAAAAAGAGAGAAACGGAATCAGAAAAAAGAAGAGAAAAGGAGAGAAATGGGAAAAGAGAAAAAAGGAGAAAAGAAGAGAAAAGAAGAGGAAAAAAGAGAAGAATGGAATGAGAAAAAAGTAGAGAAAAGGAGAGAAATGGGAAAAGAGAAAAAAGGAGAAAAGAAGAGGAAAGAAGAGGAAAAAAGAGAAAAGAAAAAAAGAGAAAAGAAGAGAATAGATGAGAAAAGAGAAAAGAAGAGAAAAGAGAAAAGACAAAAGACAAAAGAAGAGAAAAGAGAAAAGAGAAAAGACTGGAAAAGAAGAGAAAAGGCAAAAGGGAAAAGAGAAAAGAAGGGGAAAGAAGAGAAAAATGGAATGAGAAAAAAGAAGAGGAAAGAATAGAAAAGAGAAAAGAGTAAAGAAGAGCAAAGGGAAAGAATGAAAAAGAGAAAAGAAGAGGACAGAAGAGAAACGTCAAAAGAGAAAAAAGAAGTGAAAAAAGAAAAGAGAAGAAGAGAAAAGAGAGATGAGAAAAGAAGAGAAAAGAGAAAAGAAGAGAATAGATCATAAAAGAGAAAAGAAGAGAAAAGACAAAAGAAGAGAAAAGAGAAAAGAGAAAAGACTGGAAAAGAAGAGAAAAGGGAAATGAGAAAAGAAGAGTGCAGAAGAGAAATGTGAAAAGAGAAAAAAGAAGTGAAAAAAGAAAAGACAAGAAGAGAAAAGAGAAAAGAGGAAAGAAGAGAAAAGGAGAGAAATGGGAAAAGAGAAAAAAGGAGAAAAGAAGAGAAAAGAGAAAAGGGAAATGAGAAAAGAAGAGGACAGAAGAGAAATGTGAAAAGAGAAAAAAGAAGTGAAAAAAGATGAGAAGAAGAGAAAAGAGAAAAGAAGAGAATAGATCAGAAAAGAGAAAAGAAGAGAAAAGACAAAAGAAGAGAAAAGAGAAAAGACTGGAAACGAAGAGAAAAGGGAAATGAGAAAAGAAGAGTGCAGAAGAGAAATGTGAAAAGAGAAATAAGAAGAAGTGAAAAAAGAAAAGAGAAGAAGAGAAAAGAGAAAAGAGGAAAGAAGAGAAAAGGAGAGAAATGGGAAAAGAGAAAAAAGGAGAAAAGAAGAGAAAAGAAGAGGAAAAAAGAGAAAAGAGAAAAGAAGAGAAAAGGGAAAAGACAAAAGACAAAAGAAGAGAAAAGAGAAAAGAGAAAAGACTGGAAATGAAGAGAAAAGGGAAAAGGGAAAAGAGAAAAGAAGGGGAAAGAACAGAAAAATGGAATGAGAAAAAAGAAGAGGAAAGAATAGAAAAGAGAAAAGAGTAAAGAAGAGCAAAGGGAAAGAATGAAGAAGAGAAAAGAAGAGGACAGAAGAGAAACGTCAAAAGAGAAAAAAGAAGAAGTGAAAAAAGAAAAGAGAAGAAGAGAAAAGAGAGATGAGAAAAGAAGAGAAAAGAAGAGAATAGATCAGAAAAGAGAAAAGAAGAGAAAAGAGAAAAGAGAAAAGACTGGAAAAGAAGAGAAAAGGGAAATGAGAAAAGAAGAGTGCAGAAGAGAAATGTGAAAAGAGAAAAAAGAAGAAGTGAAAAAAGAAAAGAGAAGAGAAAAGAGAAAAGAGGAAAGAAGAGAAAAGGAGAGAAATGGGAAAAGAGAAAAAAGGAGAAAAGAAGAGAAAAGAAGAGGAAAAAAGAGAAAAGAGAAAAGAAGAGAAAAGGGAAATGAGAAATAAAGAGAAAAGAAGAGGAAAGAAGAGAGATGGGAAAAGAGAAAAAAAAGAGGAGAAAAGAAAAGAGAAAAGAAGAGGAAAGAAGAGAAACGTGAAAAGAGAAAAAAGAATTGAAAAAAGAAAAGAGAAGAAGAGAAAAAAAAGAAGAGAAAAGAAGAGAAAAGAGAAAAGAAAAAAGAAGAGAAAAGGGAAAAGAGAAGAGAGAAAAGAAGAGAAAAGAGAAAAGGGAAAAGAGAAAAGAAGAGGAAAAAAGAGAAAAATGGAATGAGAAAAAAGAAGAGAAAAGGAGAGAAATGGGAAAAGAGAAAAATAGAATGAGAAAAAAGAAGGGAAAAGGAGAGAAATGGGAAAAGAGAAAAAAGGAGAAAAGAAGAGGAAAGAAGAGGAAAAAAGAGAAAAGAAAAAAAGAGAAAAGAAGAGAATAGATGAGAAAAGAGAAAAGAAGAGAAAAGAGAAAAGACAAAAGACAAAAGAAGAGAAAAGCGAAAAGAGAAAAGACTGGAAAAGAAGAGAAAAGGCAAAAGGGAAAAGAGAAAAGAAGGGGAAAGAAGAGAAAAATGGAATGAGAAAAAAGAAGAGGAAAGAATAGAAAAGAGAAAAGAGTAAAGAAGAGCAAAGGGAAAGAATGAAAAAGAGAAAAGAAGAGGACAGAAGAGAAACGTCAAAAGAGAAAAAAGAAGTGAAAAAAGAAAAGAGAAGAAGAGAAAAGAGAGATGAGAAAAGAAGAGAAAAGAGAAAAGAAGAGAATAGATCATAAAAGAGAAAAGAAGAGAAAAGACAAAAGAAGAGAAAAGAGAAAAGAGAAAAGACTGGAAAAGAAGAGAAAAGGGAAATGAGAAAAGAAGAGTGCAGAAGAGAAATGTGAAAAGAGAAAAAAGAAGTGAAAAAAGAAAAGACAAGAAGAGAAAAGAGAAAAGAGGAAAGAAGAGAAAAGGAGAGAAATGGGAAAAGAGAAAAAAGGAGAAAAGAAGAGAAAAGAAGAGGAAAAAAGAGAAAAGAGAAAAGATGAGAAAAGGGAAACGAGAAATAAAGAGAAAAGAAGGGGAAAGAAGAGAAATGTGAAAAGAGAAAAAAAGAGGAGAAAAGAGAAAAGAGAAAAGAAGAGGAAAGAAGAGAAACGTGAAAAGAGAAAAAAGAAGTGAAAAAAGAAAAGAGAAGAAGAGAAAAGAGAGAAGAGAAAAGAAGAGAAAAGAGAAAAGAAAAAAGAAGAGAAAAGGGAAAAGAGAAGAGAGAAAAGAAGAGAAAAGAGAAAAGAGGAAAGAAGAGAAAAGGAGAGAAATGGGAAAAGAGAAAAAAGGAGAAAAGAAGAGAAAAGAAGAGGAAAAAAGAGAAAAGAGAAAAGAAGAGAAAAGGGAAACGAGAAATAAAGAGAAAAGAAGGGGAAAGAAGAGAAACGTGAAAAGAGAAAAAAGAAGTGAAAAAAGAAAAGAGAAGAAGAGAAAAGAGAGAAGAGAAAAGAAGAGAAAAGAGAAAAGAAAAAAGAAGAGAAAAGGGAAAAGAGAAGAGAGAAAAGAAGAGAAAAGAGAAAAGAGGAAAGAAGAGAAAAGGAGAGAAATGGGAAAAGAGAAAAAAGGATAAAAGAAGAGAAAAGAAGAGGAAAAAAGAGAAAAGAGAAAAGAAGAGAAAAGGGAAAAGACAAAAGACAAAAGAAGAGAAAAGAGAAAAGAGAAAAGACTGGAAATGAAGAGAAAAGGGAAAAGGGAAAAGAGAAAAGAAGGGGAAAGAAGAGAAAATGGAATGAGAAAAAAGAAGAGGAAAGAATAGAAAAGAGAAAAGAGTAAAGAAGAGCAAAGGGAAAGAATGAAGAAGAGAAAAGAAGAGGACAGAAGAGAAACGTCAAAAGAGAAAAAAGAAGAAGTGAAAAAAGAAAAGAGAAGAAGAGAAAAGAGAGATGAGAAAAGAAGAGAAAAGAAGAGAATAGATCAGAAAAGAGAAAAGAAGAGAAAAGAGAAAAGACAAAAGAAGAGAAAAGAGAAAAGAGAAAAGACTGGAAAAGAAGAGAAAAGGGAAATGAGAAAAGAAGAGTGCAGAAGAGAAATGTGAAAAGAGAAAAAAGAAGTGAAAAAAGAAAAGACAAGAAGAGAAAAGAGAAAAGAGGAAAGAAGAGAAAAGGAGAGAAATGGGAAAAGAGAAAAAAGGAGAAAAGAAGAGAAAAGAAGAGGAAAAAAGAGAAAAGAGAAAAGAAGAGAAAAGGGAAACGAGAAATAAAGAGAAAAGAAGGGGAAAGAAGAGAAATGTGAAAAGAGAAAAAAAGAGGAGAAAAGAGAAAAGAGAAAAGAAGAGGAAAGAAGAGAAACGTGAAAAGAGAAAAAAGAAGTGAAAAAAGAAAAGAGAAGAAGAGAAAAGAGAGAAGAGAAAAGAAGAGAAAAGAGAAAAGCAAAAAGAAGAGAAAAGGGAAAAGAGAAGAGAGAAAAGAAGAGAAAAGAGAAAAGAGGAAAGAAGAGAAAAGGAGAGAAATGGGAAAAGAGAAAAAAGGAGAAAAGAAGAGAAAAGAAGAGGAAAAAAGAGAAAAGAGAAAAGAAGAGAAAAGGGAAACGAGAAATAAAGAGAAAAGAAGGGGAAAGAAGAGAAACGTGAAAAGAGAAAAAAGAAGTGAAAAAAGAAAAGAGAAGAAGAGAAAAGAGAGAAGAGAAAAGAAGAGAAAAGAGAAAAGAAAAAAGAAGAGAAAAGGGAAAAGAGAAGAGAGAAAAGAAGAGAAAAGAGAAAAGAGGAAAGAAGAGAAAAGGAGAGAAATGGGAAAAGAGAAAAAAGGATAAAAGAAGAGAAAAGAAGAGGAAAAAAGAGAAAAGAGAAAAGAAGAGAAAAGGGAAAAGACAAAAGACAAAAGAAGAGAAAAGAGAAAAGAGAAAAGACTGGAAATGAAGAGAAAAGGGAAAAGGGAAAAGAGAAAAGAAGGGGAAAGAAGAGAAAATGGAATGAGAAAAAAGAAGAGGAAAGAATAGAAAAGAGAAAAGAGTAAAGAAGAGCAAAGGGAAAGAATGAAGAAGAGAAAAGAAGAGGACAGAAGAGAAACGTCAAAAGAGAAAAAAGAAGAAGTGAAAAAAGAAAAGAGAAGAAGAGAAAAGAGAGATGAGAAAAGAAGAGAAAAGAAGAGAATAGATCAGAAAAGAGAAAAGAAGAGAAAAGAGAAAAGACAAAAGAAGAGAAAAGAGAAAAGAGAAAAGACTGGAAAAGAAGAGAAAAGGGAAATGAGAAAAGAAGAGTGCAGAAGAGAAATGTGAAAAGAGAAAAAAGAAGTGAAAAAAGAAAAGACAAGAAGAGAAAAGAGAAAAGAGGAAAGAAGAGAAAAGGAGAGAAATGGGAAAAGAGAAAAAAGGAGAAAAGAAGAGAAAAGAAGAGGAAAAAAGAGAAAAGAGAAAAGAAGAGAAAAGGGAAACGAGAAATAAAGAGAAAAGAAGGGGAAAGAAGAGAAATGTGAAAAGAGAAAAAAAGAGGAGAAAAGAGAAAAGAGAAAAGAAGAGGAAAGAAGAGAAACGTGAAAAGAGAAAAAAGAAGTGAAAAAAGAAAAGAGAAGAAGAGAAAAGAGAGAAGAGAAAAGAAGAGAAAAGAGAAAAGCAAAAAGAAGAGAAAAGGGAAAAGAGAAGAGAGAAAAGAAGAGAAAAGAGAAAAGAGGAAAGAAGAGAAAAGGAGAGAAATGGGAAAAGAGAAAAAAGGAGAAAAGAAGAGAAAAGAAGAGGAAAAAAGAGAAAAGAGAAAAGAAGAGAAAAGGGAAACGAGAAATAAAGAGAAAAGAAGGGGAAAGAAGAGAAACGTGAAAAGAGAAAAAAGAAGTGAAAAAAGAAAAGAGAAGAAGAGAAAAGAGAGAAGAGAAAAGAAGAGAAAAGAGAAAAGAAAAAAGAAGAGAAAAGGGAAAAGAGAAGAGAGAAAAGAAGAGAAAAGAGAAAAGAGGAAAGAAGAGAAAAGGAGAGAAATGGGAAAAGAGAAAAAAGGATAAAAGAAGAGAAAAGAAGAGGAAAAAAGAGAAAAGAGAAAAGAAGAGAAAAGGGAAAAGACAAAAGACAAAAGAAGAGAAAAGAGAAAAGAGAAAAGACTGGAAATGAAGAGAAAAGGGAAAAGGGAAAAGAGAAAAGAAGGGGAAAGAAGAGAAAATGGAATGAGAAAAAAGAAGAGGAAAGAATAGAAAAGAGAAAAGAGTAAAGAAGAGCAAAGGGAAAGAATGAAGAAGAGAAAAGAAGAGGACAGAAGAGAAACGTCAAAAGAGAAAAAAGAAGAAGTGAAAAAAGAAAAGAGAAGAAGAGAAAAGAGAGATGAGAAAAGAAGAGAAAAGAAGAGAATAGATCAGAAAAGAGAAAAGAAGAGAAAAGAGAAAAGACAAAAGAAGAGAAAAGAGAAAAGAGAAAAGACTGGAAAAGAAGAGAAAAGGGAAATGAGAAAAGAAGAGTGCAGAAGAGAAATGTGAAAAGAGAAAAAAGAAGTGAAAAAAGAAAAGACAAGAAGAGAAAAGAGAAAAGAGGAAAGAAGAGAAAAGGAGAGAAATGGGAAAAGAGAAAGAAGGAGAAAAGAAGAGGAAAAAAGAGAAAAGAGAAAAGAAGAGAAAAGGGAAACGAGAAATAAAGAGAAAAGAAGAGGAAAGAAGAGAAATGTGAAAAGAGAAAAAAAGAGGAGAAAAGAGAAAAGAGAAAAGAAGAGGAAAGAAGAGAAACGTGAAAAGAGAAAAAAGAAGTGTAAAAAGAAAAGAGAAGAAGAGAAAAGAGAGAAGAGAAAAGAAGAGAAAAGAGAAAAGAAAAAAGAAGAGAAAAGGGAAAAGAGAAGAGAGAAAAGAAGAGAAAAGAGAAAAGGGAAAAGAGAAAAGAGGAGGAAAAAAGAGAGAAACGGAATCAGAAAAAAGAAGAGAAAAGGAGAGAAATGGGAAAAGAGAAAAAAGGAGAAAAGAAGAGAAAAGAAGAGGAAAAAAGAGAAGAATGGAATGAGAAAAAAGTAGAGAAAAGGAGAGAAATGGGAAAAGAGAAAAAAGGAGAAAAGAAGAGGAAAGAAGAGGAAAAAAGAGAAAAGAAAAAAAGAGAAAAGAAGAGAATAGATGAGAAAAGAGAAAAGAAGAGAAAAGAGAAAAGACAAAAGACAAAAGAAGAGAAAAGAGAAAAGAGAAAAGACTGGAAAAGAAGAGAAAAGGCAAAAGGGAAAAGAGAAAAGAAGGGGAAAGAAGAGAAAAATGGAATGAGAAAAAAGAAGAGGAAAGAATAGAAAAGAGAAAAGAGTAAAGAAGAGCAAAGGGAAAGAATGAAAAAGAGAAAAGAAGAGGACAGAAGAGAAACGTCAAAAGAGAAAAAAGAAGTGAAAAAAGAAAAGAGAAGAAGAGAAAAGAGAGATGAGAAAAGAAGAGAAAAGAGAAAAGAAGAGAATAGATCATAAAAGAGAAAAGAAGAGAAAAGACAAAAGAAGAGAAAAGAGAAAAGAGAAAAGACTGGAAAAGAAGAGAAAAGGGAAATGAGAAAAGAAGAGTGCAGAAGAGAAATGTGAAAAGAGAAAAAAGAAGTGAAAAAAGAAAAGACAAGAAGAGAAAAGAGAAAAGAGGAAAGAAGAGAAAAGGAGAGAAATGGGAAAAGAGAAAAAAGGAGAAAAGAAGAGAAAAGAGAAAAGGGAAATGAGAAAAGAAGAGGACAGAAGAGAAATGTGAAAAGAGAAAAAAGAAGTGAAAAAAGATGAGAAGAAGAGAAAAGAGAAAAGAAGAGAATAGATCAGAAAAGAGAAAAGAAGAGAAAAGACAAAAGAAGAGAAAAGAGAAAAGACTGGAAACGAAGAGAAAAGGGAAATGAGAAAAGAAGAGTGCAGAAGAGAAATGTGAAAAGAGAAATAAGAAGAAGTGAAAAAAGAAAAGAGAAGAAGAGAAAAGAGAAAAGAGGAAAGAAGAGAAAAGGAGAGAAATGGGAAAAGAGAAAAAAGGAGAAAAGAAGAGAAAAGAAGAGGAAAAAAGAGAAAAGAGAAAAGAAGAGAAAAGGGAAAAGACAAAAGACAAAAGAAGAGAAAAGAGAAAAGAGAAAAGACTGGAAATGAAGAGAAAAGGGAAAAGGGAAAAGAGAAAAGAAGGGGAAAGAACAGAAAAATGGAATGAGAAAAAAGAAGAGGAAAGAATAGAAAAGAGAAAAGAGTAAAGAAGAGCAAAGGGAAAGAATGAAGAAGAGAAAAGAAGAGGACAGAAGAGAAACGTCAAAAGAGAAAAAAGAAGAAGTGAAAAAAGAAAAGAGAAGAAGAGAAAAGAGAGATGAGAAAAGAAGAGAAAAGAAGAGAATAGATCAGAAAAGAGAAAAGAAGAGAAAAGAGAAAAGAGAAAAGACTGGAAAAGAAGAGAAAAGGGAAATGAGAAAAGAAGAGTGCAGAAGAGAAATGTGAAAAGAGAAAAAAGAAGAAGTGAAAAAAGAAAAGAGAAGAGAAAAGAGAAAAGAGGAAAGAAGAGAAAAGGAGAGAAATGGGAAAAGAGAAAAAAGGAGAAAAGAAGAGAAAAGAAGAGGAAAAAAGAGAAAAGAGAAAAGAAGAGAAAAGGGAAATGAGAAATAAAGAGAAAAGAAGAGGAAAGAAGAGAGATGGGAAAAGAGAAAAAAAAGAGGAGAAAAGAAAAGAGAAAAGAAGAGGAAAGAAGAGAAACGTGAAAAGAGAAAAAAGAATTGAAAAAAGAAAAGAGAAGAAGAGAAAAAAAAGAAGAGAAAAGAAGAGAAAAGAGAAAAGAAAAAAGAAGAGAAAAGGGAAAAGAGAAGAGAGAAAAGAAGAGAAAAGAGAAAAGGGAAAAGAGAAAAGAAGAGGAAAAAAGAGAAAAATGGAATGAGAAAAAAGAAGAGAAAAGGAGAGAAATGGGAAAAGAGAAAAATAGAATGAGAAAAAAGAAGGGAAAAGGAGAGAAATGGGAAAAGAGAAAAAAGGAGAAAAGAAGAGGAAAGAAGAGGAAAAAAGAGAAAAGAAAAAAAGAGAAAAGAAGAGAATAGATGAGAAAAGAGAAAAGAAGAGAAAAGAGAAAAGACAAAAGACAAAAGAAGAGAAAAGCGAAAAGAGAAAAGACTGGAAAAGAAGAGAAAAGGCAAAAGGGAAAAGAGAAAAGAAGGGGAAAGAAGAGAAAAATTGAATGAGAAAAAAGAAGAGGAAAGAATAGAAAAGAGAAAAGAGTAAAGAAGAGCAAAGGGAAAGAATGAAAAAGAGAAAAGAAGAGGACAGAAGAGAAACGTCAAAAGAGAAAAAAGAAGTGAAAAAAGAAAAGAGAAGAAGAGAAAAGAGAGATGAGAAAAGAAGAGAAAAGAGAAAAGAAGAGAATAGATCATAAAAGAGAAAAGAAGAGAAAAGACAAAAGAAGAGAAAAGAGAAAAGAGAAAAGACTGGAAAAGAAGAGAAAAGGGAAATGAGAAAAGAAGAGTGCAGAAGAGAAATGTGAAAAGAGAAAAAAGAAGTGAAAAAAGAAAAGACAAGAAGAGAAAAGAGAAAAGAGGAAAGAAGAGAAAAGGAGAGAAATGGGAAAAGAGAAAAAAGGAGAAAAGAAGAGAAAAGAAGAGGAAAAAAGAGAAAAGAGAAAAGATGAGAAAAGGGAAACGAGAAATAAAGAGAAAAGAAGGGGAAAGAAGAGAAATGTGAAAAGAGAAAAAAAGAGGAGAAAAGAGAAAAGAGAAAAGAAGAGGAAAGAAGAGAAACGTGAAAAGAGAAAAAAGAAGTGAAAAAAGAAAAGAGAAGAAGAGAAAAGAGAGAAGAGAAAAGAAGAGAAAAGAGAAAAGAAAAAAGAAGAGAAAAGGGAAAAGAGAAGAGAGAAAAGAAGAGAAAAGAGAAAAGAGGAAAGAAGAGAAAAGGAGAGAAATGGGAAAAGAGAAAAAAGGAGAAAAGAAGAGAAAAGAAGAGGAAAAAAGAGAAAAGAGAAAAGAAGAGAAAAGGGAAACGAGAAATAAAGAGAAAAGAAGGGGAAAGAAGAGAAACGTGAAAAGAGAAAAAAGAAGTGAAAAAAGAAAAGAGAAGAAGAGAAAAGAGAGAAGAGAAAAGAAGAGAAAAGAGAAAAGAAAAAAGAAGAGAAAAGGGAAAAGAGAAGAGAGAAAAGAAGAGAAAAGAGAAAAGAGGAAAGAAGAGAAAAGGAGAGAAATGGGAAAAGAGAAAAAAGGATAAAAGAAGAGAAAAGAAGAGGAAAAAAGAGAAAAGAGAAAAGAAGAGAAAAGGGAAAAGACAAAAGACAAAAGAAGAGAAAAGAGAAAAGAGAAAAGACTGGAAATGAAGAGAAAAGGGAAAAGGGAAAAGAGAAAAGAAGGGGAAAGAAGAGAAAATGGAATGAGAAAAAAGAAGAGGAAAGAATAGAAAAGAGAAAAGAGTAAAGAAGAGCAAAGGGAAAGAATGAAGAAGAGAAAAGAAGAGGACAGAAGAGAAACGTCAAAAGAGAAAAAAGAAGAAGTGAAAAAAGAAAAGAGAAGAAGAGAAAAGAGAGATGAGAAAAGAAGAGAAAAGAAGAGAATAGATCAGAAAAGAGAAAAGAAGAGAAAAGAGAAAAGACAAAAGAAGAGAAAAGAGAAAAGAGAAAAGACTGGAAAAGAAGAGAAAAGGGAAATGAGAAAAGAAGAGTGCAGAAGAGAAATGTGAAAAGAGAAAAAAGAAGTGAAAAAAGAAAAGACAAGAAGAGAAAAGAGAAAAGAGGAAAGAAGAGAAAAGGAGAGAAATGGGAAAAGAGAAAAAAGGAGAAAAGAAGAGAAAAGAAGAGGAAAAAAGAGAAAAGAGAAAAGAAGAGAAAAGGGAAACGAGAAATAAAGAGAAAAGAAGGGGAAAGAAGAGAAATGTGAAAAGAGAAAAAAAGAGGAGAAAAGAGAAAAGAGAAAAGAAGAGGAAAGAAGAGAAACGTGAAAAGAGAAAAAAGAAGTGAAAAAAGAAAAGAGAAGAAGAGAAAAGAGAGAAGAGAAAAGAAGAGAAAAGAGAAAAGCAAAAAGAAGAGAAAAGGGAAAAGAGAAGAGAGAAAAGAAGAGAAAAGAGAAAAGAGGAAAGAAGAGAAAAGGAGAGAAATGGGAAAAGAGAAAAAAGGAGAAAAGAAGAGAAAAGAAGAGGAAAAAAGAGAAAAGAGAAAAGAAGAGAAAAGGGAAACGAGAAATAAAGAGAAAAGAAGGGGAAAGAAGAGAAACGTGAAAAGAGAAAAAAGAAGTGAAAAAAGAAAAGAGAAGAAGAGAAAAGAGAGAAGAGAAAAGAAGAGAAAAGAGAAAAGAAAAAAGAAGAGAAAAGGGAAAAGAGAAGAGAGAAAAGAAGAGAAAAGAGAAAAGAGGAAAGAAGAGAAAAGGAGAGAAATGGGAAAAGAGAAAAAAGGATAAAAGAAGAGAAAAGAAGAGGAAAAAAGAGAAAAGAGAAAAGAAGAGAAAAGGGAAAAGACAAAAGACAAAAGAAGAGAAAAGAGAAAAGAGAAAAGACTGGAAATGAAGAGAAAAGGGAAAAGGGAAAAGAGAAAAGAAGGGGAAAGAAGAGAAAATGGAATGAGAAAAAAGAAGAGGAAAGAATAGAAAAGAGAAAAGAGTAAAGAAGAGCAAAGGGAAAGAATGAAGAAGAGAAAAGAAGAGGACAGAAGAGAAACGTCAAAAGAGAAAAAAGAAGAAGTGAAAAAAGAAAAGAGAAGAAGAGAAAAGAGAGATGAGAAAAGAAGAGAAAAGAAGAGAATAGATCAGAAAAGAGAAAAGAAGAGAAAAGAGAAAAGACAAAAGAAGAGAAAAGAGAAAAGAGAAAAGACTGGAAAAGAAGAGAAAAGGGAAATGAGAAAAGAAGAGTGCAGAAGAGAAATGTGAAAAGAGAAAAAAGAAGTGAAAAAAGAAAAGACAAGAAGAGAAAAGAGAAAAGAGGAAAGAAGAGAAAAGGAGAGAAATGGGAAAAGAGAAAGAAGGAGAAAAGAAGAGGAAAAAAGAGAAAAGAGAAAAGAAGAGAAAAGGGAAACGAGAAATAAAGAGAAAAGAAGAGGAAAGAAGAGAAATGTGAAAAGAGAAAAAAAGAGGAGAAAAGAGAAAAGAGAAAAGAAGAGAAAAAAAGAGGAGAAAAGAGAAAAGAGAAAAGAAGAGGAAAGAAGAGAAACGTGAAAAGAGAAAAAAGAAGTGTAAAAAGAAAAGAGAAGAAGAGAAAAGAGAGAAGAGAAAAGAAGAGAAAAGAGAAAAGAAAAAAGAAGAGAAAAGGGAAAAGAGAAGAGAGAAAAGAAGAGAAAAGAGAAAAGGGAAAAGGGAAAAGAGGAGGAAAAAAGAGAGAAACGGAATCAGAAAAAAGAAGAGAAAAGGAGAGAAATGGGAAAAGAGAAAAAAGGAGAAAAGAAGAGAAAAGAAGAGGAAAAAAGAGAAGAATGGAATGAGATAAAAGAAGAGAAAAGGAGAGAAATGGGAAAAGAGAAAAAAGGAGAAAAGAAGAGGAAAGAAGAGGAAAAAAGAGAAAAGAAAAAAAGAGAAAAGAAGAGAATAGATGAGAAAAGAGAAAAGAAGAGAAAAGAGAAAAGACAAAAGACAAAAGAAGAGAAAAGAGAAAAGAGAAAAGACTGGAAAAGAAGAGAAAAGGCAAAAGGGAAAAGAGAAAAGAAGGGGAAAGAAGAGAAAAATGGAATGAGAAAAAAGAAGAGGAAAGAATAGAAAAGAGAAAAGAGTAAAGAAGAGCAAAGGGAAAGAATGAAGAAGAGAAAAGAAGAGGACAGAAGAGAAACGTGAAAAGAGAAAAAAGAAGAAGTGAAAAAAGAAAAGAGAAGAAGAGAAAAGAGAGATGAGAAAAGAAGAGAAAAGAAGAGAATAGATCAGAAAAGAGAAAAGAAGAGAAAAGAGAAAAGACAAAAGAAGAGAAAAGAGAAAAGAGAAAAGACTGGAAAAGAAGAGAAAAGGGAAATGAGAAAAGAAGAGTGCAGAAGAGAAATGTGAAAAGAGAAAAAAGAAGTGAAAAAAGAAAAGACAAGAAGAGAAAAGAGAAAAGAGGAAAGAAGAGAAAAGGAGAGAAATGGGAAAAGAGAAAAAAGGAGAAAAGAAGAGAAAAGAAGAGGAAAAAAGAGAAAAGAGAAAAGAAGAGAAAAGGGAAACGAGAAATAAAGAGAAAAGAAGGGGAAAGAAGAGAAATGTGAAAAGAGAAAAAAAGAGGAGAAAAGAGAAAAGAGAAAAGAAGAGGAAAGAAGAGAAACGTGAAAAGAGAAAAAAGAAGTGTAAAAAGAAAAGAGAAGAAGAGAAAAGTGAGAAGAGAAAAGAGAAAAGAAAAAAGAAGAGAAAAGGGAAAAGAGAAGAGAGAAAAGAAGAGAAAAGAGAAAAGAGGAAAGAAGAGAAAAGGAGAGAAATGGGAAAAGAGAAAAAAGGAGAAAAGAAGAGAAAAGAAGAGGAAAAAAGAGAAAAGAGAAAAGAAGAGAAAAGGAGAGAAATGGGAAAAGAGAAAAAAGGATAAAAGAAGAGAAAAGAAGAGGAAAAAAGAGAAAAGAGAAAAGAAGAGAAAAGG
The DNA here is from genome assembly GCF_047496795.1 of Chiloscyllium punctatum. Taxonomy (NCBI): domain Eukaryota; kingdom Metazoa; phylum Chordata; class Chondrichthyes; order Orectolobiformes; family Hemiscylliidae; genus Chiloscyllium; species Chiloscyllium punctatum. Next base: position 31,268,218 of record NC_092778.1, read on the forward strand.
GAAAAGACAAAAGACAAAAGAAGAGAAAAGAGAAAAGAGAAAAGACTGGAAATGAAGAGAAAAGGGAAAAGGGAAAAGAGAAAAGAAGGGGAAAGAAGAGAAAATGGAATGAGAAAAAAGAAGAGGAAAGAATAGAAAAGAGAAAAGAGTAAAGAAGAGCAAAGGGAAAGAATGAAGAAGAGAAAAGAAGAGGACAGAAGAGAAACGTCAAAAGAGAAAAAAGAAGAAGTGAAAAAAGAAAAGAGAAGAAGAGAAAAGAGAGATGAGAAAAGAAGAGAAAAGAAGAGAATAGATCAGAAAAGAGAAAAGAAGAGAAAAGAGAAAAGACAAAAGAAGAGAAAAGAGAAAAGAGAAAAGACTGGAAAAGAAGAGAAAAGGGAAATGAGAAAAGAAGAGTGCAGAAGAGAAATGTGAAAAGAGAAAAAAGAAGTGAAAAAAGAAAAGACAAGAAGAGAAAAGAGAAAAGAGGAAAGAAGAGAAAAGGAGAGAAATGGGAAAAGAGAAAGAAGGAGAAAAGAAGAGGAAAAAAGAGAAAAGAGAAAAGAAGAGAAAAGGGAAACGAGAAATAAAGAGAAAAGAAGAGGAAAGAAGAGAAATGTGAAAAGAGAAAAAAAGAGGAGAAAAGAGAAAAGAGAAAAGAAGAGGAAAGAAGAGAAACGTGAAAAGAGAAAAAAGAAGTGAAAAAAGAAAAGAGAAGAAGAGAAAAGAGAGAAGAGAAAAGAAGAGAAAAGAGAAAAGAAAAAAGAAGAGAAAAGGGAAAAGAGAAGAGAGAAAAGAAGAGAAAAGAGAAAAGAGGAAAGAAGAGAAAAGGAGAGAAATGGGAAAAGAGAAAAAAGGATAAAAGAAGAGAAAAGAAGAGGAAAAAAGAGAAAAGAGAAAAGAAGAGAAAAGGGAAAAGACAAAAGACAAAAGAAGAGAAAAGAGAAAAGAGAAAAGACTGGAAATGAAGAGAAAAGGGAAAAGGGAAAAGAGAAAAGAAGGGGAAAGAAGAGAAAATGGAATGAGAAAAAAGAAGAGGAAAGAATAGAAAAGAGAAAAGAGTAAAGAAGAGCAAAGGGAAAGAATGAAGAAGAGAAAAGAAGAGGACAGAAGAGAAACGTCAAAAGAGAAAAAAGAAGAAGTGAAAAAAGAAAAGAGAAGAAGAGAAAAGAGAGATGAGAAAAGAAGAGAAAAGAAGAGAATAGATCAGAAAAGAGAAAAGAAGAGAAAAGAGAAAAGACAAAAGAAGAGAAAAGAGAAAAGAGAAAAGACTGGAAAAGAAGAGAAAAGGGAAATGAGAAAAGAAGAGTGCAGAAGAGAAATGTGAAAAGAGAAAAAAGAAGTGAAAAAAGAAAAGACAAGAAGAGAAAAGAGAAAAGAGGAAAGAAGAGAAAAGGAGAGAAATGGGAAAAGAGAAAAAAGGAGAAAAGAAGAGAAAAGAAGAGGAAAAAAGAGAAAAGAGAAAAGAAGAGAAAAGGGAAACGAGAAATAAAGAGAAAAGAAGGGGAAAGAAGAGAAATGTGAAAAGAGAAAAAAAGAGGAGAAAAGAGAAAAGAGAAAAGAAGAGGAAAGAAGAGAAACGTGAAAAGAGAAAAAAGAAGTGAAAAAAGAAAAGAGAAGAAGAGAAAAGAGAGAAGAGAAAAGAAGAGAAAAGAGAAAAGAAAAAAGAAGAGAAAAGGGAAAAGAGAAGAGAGAAAAGAAGAGAAAAGAGAAAAGAGGAAAGAAGAGAAAAGGAGAGAAATGGGAAAAGAGAAAAAAGGAGAAAAGAAGAGAAAAGAAGAGGAAAAAAGAGAAAAGAGAAAAGAAGAGAAAAGGGAAACGAGAAATAAAGAGAAAAGAAGGGGAAAGAAGAGAAACGTGAAAAGAGAAAAAAGAAGTGAAAAAAGAAAAGAGAAGAAGAGAAAAGAGAGAAGAGAAAAGAAGAGAAAAGAGAAAAGAAAAAAGAAGAGAAAAGGGAAAAGAGAAGAGAGAAAAGAAGAGAAAAGAGAAAAGAGGAAAGAAGAGAAAAGGAGAGAAATGGGAAAAGAGAAAAAAGGATAAAAGAAGAGAAAAGAAGAGGAAAAAAGAGAAAAGAGAAAAGAAGAGAAAAGGGAAAAGACAAAAGACAAAAGAAGAGAAAAGAGAAAAGAGAAAAGACTGGAAATGAAGAGAAAAGGGAAAAGGGAAAAGAGAAAAGAAGGGGAAAGAAGAGAAAATGGAATGAGAAAAAAGAAGAGGAAAGAATAGAAAAGAGAAAAGAGTAAAGAAGAGCAAAGGGAAAGAATGAAGAAGAGAAAAGAAGAGGACAGAAGAGAAACGTCAAAAGAGAAAAAAGAAGAAGTGAAAAAAGAAAAGAGAAGAAGAGAAAAGAGAGATGAGAAAAGAAGAGAAAAGAAGAGAATAGATCAGAAAAGAGAAAAGAAGAGAAAAGAGAAAAGACAAAAGAAGAGAAAAGAGAAAAGACTGGAAAAGAAGAGAAAAGGGAAATGAGAAAAGAAGAGTGCAGAAGAGAAATGTGAAAAGAGAAAAAAGAAGTGAAAAAAGAAAAGACAAGAAGAGAAAAGAGAAAAGAGGAAAGAAGAGAAAAGGAGAGAAATGGGAAAAGAGAAAGAAGGAGAAAAGAAGAGGAAAAAAGAGAAAAGAGAAAAGAAGAGAAAAGGGAAACGAGAAATAAAGAGAAAAGAAGAGGAAAGAAGAGAAATGTGAAAAGAGAAAAAAAGAGGAGAAAAGAGAAAAGAGAAAAGAAGAGAAAAAAAGAGGAGAAAAGAGAAAAGAGAAAAGAAGAGGAAAGAAGAGAAACGTGAAAAGAGAAAAAAGAAGTGTAAAAAGAAAAGAGAAGAAGAGAAAAGAGAGAAGAGAAAAGAAGAGAAAAGAGAAAAGAAAAAAGAAGAGAAAAGGGAAAAGAGAAGAGAGAAAAGAAGAGAAAAGAGAAAAGGGAAAAGGGAAAAGAGGAGGAAAAAAGAGAGAAACGGAATCAGAAAAAAGAAGAGAAAAGGAGAGAAATGGGAAAAGAGAAAAAAGGAGAAAAGAAGAGAAAAGAAGAGGAAAAAAGAGAAGAATGGAATGAGAAAAAAGAAGAGAAAAGGAGAGAAATGGGAAAAGAGAAAAAAGGAGAAAAGAAGAGGAAAGAAGAGGAAAAAAGAGAAAAGAAAAAAAGAGAAAAGAAGAGAATAGATGAGAAAAGAGAAAAGAAGAGAAAAGAGAAAAGACAAAAGACAAAAGAAGAGAAAAGAGAAAAGAGAAAAGACTGGAAAAGAAGAGAAAAGGCAAAAGGGAAAAGAGAAAAGAAGGGGAAAGAAGAGAAAAATGGAATGAGAAAAAAGAAGAGGAAAGAATAGAAAAGAGAAAAGAGTAAAGAAGAGCAAAGGGAAAGAATGAAGAAGAGAAAAGAAGAGGACAGAAGAGAAACGTGAAAAGAGAAAAAAGAAGAAGTGAAAAAAGAAAAGAGAAGAAGAGAAAAGAGAGATGAGAAAAGAAGAGAAAAGAAGAGAATAGATCAGAAAAGAGAAAAGAAGAGAAAAGAGAAAAGACAAAAGAAGAGAAAAGAGAAAAGAGAAAAGACTGGAAAAGAAGAGAAAAGGGAAATGAGAAAAGAAGAGTGCAGAAGAGAAATGTGAAAAGAGAAAAAAGAAGTGAAAAAAGAAAAGACAAGAAGAGAAAAGAGAAAAGAGGAAAGAAGAGAAAAGGAGAGAAATGGGAAAAGAGAAAAAAGGAGAAAAGAAGAGAAAAGAAGAGGAAAAAAGAGAAAAGAGAAAAGAAGAGAAAAGGGAAACGAGAAATAAAGAGAAAAGAAGGGGAAAGAAGAGAAATGTGAAAAGAGAAAAAAAGAGGAGAAAAGAGAAAAGAGAAAAGAAGAGGAAAGAAGAGAAACGTGAAAAGAGAAAAAAGAAGTGTAAAAAGAAAAGAGAAGAAGAGAAAAGAGAGAAGAGAAAAGAGAAAAGAAAAAAGAAGAGAAAAGGGAAAAGAGAAGAGAGAAAAGAAGAGAAAAGAGAAAAGAGGAAAGAAGAGAAAAGGAGAGAAATGGGAAAAGAGAAAAAAGGAGAAAAGAAGAGAAAAGAAGAGGAAAAAAGAGAAAAGAGAAAAGAAGAGAAAAGGAGAGAAATGGGAAAAGAGAAAAAAGGATAAAAGAAGAGAAAAGAAGAGGAAAAAAGAGAAAAGAGAAAAGAAGAGAAAAGGGAAAAGACAAAAGACAAAAGAAGAGAAAAGAGAAAAGAGAAAAGACTGGAAATGAAGAGAAAAGGGAAAAGGGAAAAGAGAAAAGAAGGGGAAAGAAGAGAAAATGGAATGAGAAAAAAGAAGAGGAAAGAATAGAAAAGAGAAAAGAGTAAAGAAGAGCAAAGGGAAAGAATGAAGAAGAGAAAAGAAGAGGACAGAAGAGAAACGTCAAAAGAGAAAAAAGAAGAAGTGAAAAAAGAAAAGAGAAGAAGAGAAAAGAGAGATGAGAAAAGAAGAGAAAAGAAGAGAATAGATCAGAAAAGAGAAAAGAAGAGAAAAGAGAAAAGACAAAAGAAGAGAAAAGAGAAAAGAGAAAAGACTGGAAAAGAAGAGAAAAGGGAAATGAGAAAAGAAGAGTGCAGAAGAGAAATGTGAAAAGAGAAAAAAGAAGTGAAAAAAGAAAAGACAAGAAGAGAAAAGAGAAAAGAGGAAAGAAGAGAAAAGGAGAGAAATGGGAAAAGAGAAAGAAGGAGAAAAGAAGAGGAAAAAAGAGAAAAGAGAAAAGAAGAGAAAAGGGAAACGAGAAATAAAGAGAAAAGAAGAGGAAAGAAGAGAAATGTGAAAAGAGAAAAAAAGAGGAGAAAAGAGAAAAGAGAAAAGAAGAGGAAAGAAGAGAAACGTGAAAAGAGAAAAAAGAAGTGTAAAAAGAAAAGAGAAGAAGAGAAAAGAGAGAAGAGAAAAGAAGAGAAAAGAGAAAAGAAAAAAGAAGAGAAAAGGGAAAAGAGAAGAGAGAAAAGAAGAGAAAAGAGAAAAGGGAAAAGAGAAAAGAGGAGGAAAAAAGAGAGAAACGGAATCAGAAAAAAGAAGAGAAAAGGAGAGAAATGGGAAAAGAGAAAAAAGGAGAAAAGAAGAGAAAAGAAGAGGAAAAAAGAGAAGAATGGAATGAGAAAAAAGAAGAGAAAAGGAGAGAAATGGGAAAAGAGAAAAAAGGAGAAAAGAAGAGGAAAGAAGAGGAAAAAAGAGAAAAGAAAAAAAGTGAAAAGAAGAGAATAGATGAGAAAAGAGAAAAGAAGAGAAAAGAGAAAAGACAAAAGACAAAAGAAGAGAAAAGAGAAAAGAGAAAAGACTGGAAAAGAAGAGAAAAGGCAAAAGGGAAAAGAGAAAAGAAGGGGAAAGAAGAGAAAAATGGAATGAGAAAAAAGAAGAGGAAAGAATAGAAAAGAGAAAAGAGTAAAGAAGAGCAAAGGGAAAGAATGAAAAAGAGAAAAGAAGAGGACAGAAGAGAAACGTCAAAAGAGAAAAAAGAAGTGAAAAAAGAAAAGAGAAGAAGAGAAAAGAGAGATGAGAAAAGAAGAGAAAAGAGAAAAGAAGAGAATAGATCATAAAAGAGAAAAGAAGAGAAAAGACAAAAGAAGAGAAAAGAGAAAAGAGAAAAGACTGGAAAAGAAGAGAAAAGGGAAATGAGAAAAGAAGAGTGCAGAAGAGAAATGTGAAAAGAGAAAAAAGAAGTGAAAAAAGAAAAGACAAGAAGAGAAAAGAGAAAAGAGGAAAGAAGAGAAAAGGAGAGAAATGGGAAAAGAGAAAAAAGGAGAAAAGAAGAGAAAAGAGAAAAGGGAAATGAGAAAAGAAGAGGACAGAAGAGAAATGTGAAAAGAGAAAAAAGAAGTGAAAAAAGATGAGAAGAAGAGAAAAGAGAGATGAGAAAAGAAGAGAAAAGAGAAAAGAAGAGAATAGATCAGAAAAGAGAAAAGAAGAGAAAAGACAAAAGAAGAGAAAAGAGAAAAGACTGGAAACGAAGAGAAAAGGGAAATGAGAAAAGAAGAGTGCAGAAGAGAAATGTGAAAAGAGAAATAAGAAGAAGTGAAAAAAGAAAAGAGAAGAAGAGAAAAGAGAAAAGAGGAAAGAAGAGAAAAGGAGAGAAATGGGAAAAGAGAAAAAAGGAGAAAAGAAGAGAAAAGAAGAGGAAAAAAGAGAAAAGAGAAAAGAAGAGAAAAGGGAAAAGACAAAAGACAAAAGAAGAGAAAAGAGAAAAGAGAAAAGACTGGAAATGAAGAGAAAAGGGAAAAGGGAAAAGAGAAAAGAAGGGGAAAGAACAGAAAAATGGAATGAGAAAAAAGAAGAGGAAAGAATAGAAAAGAGAAAAGAGTAAAGAAGAGCAAAGGGAAAGAATGAAGAAGAGAAAAGAAGAGGACAGAAGAGAAACGTCAAAAGAGAAAAAAGAAGAAGTGAAAAAAGAAAAGAGAAGAAGAGAAAAGAGAGATGAGAAAAGAAGAGAAAAGAAGAGAATAGATCAGAAAAGAGAAAAGAAGAGAAAAGAGAAAAGAGAAAAGACTGGAAAAGAAGAGAAAAGGGAAATGAGAAAAGAAGAGTGCAGAAGAGAAATGTGAAAAGAGAAAAAAGAAGAAGTGAAAAAAGAAAAGAGAAGAGAAAAGAGAAAAGAGGAAAGAAGAGAAAAGGAGAGAAATGGGAAAAGAGGAAAAAGGAGAAAAGAAGAGAAAAGAAGAGGAAAAAAGAGAAAAGAGAAAAGAAGAGAAAAGGGAAATGAGAAATAAAGAGAAAAGAAGAGGAAAGAAGAGAGATGGGAAAAGAGAAAAAAAAGAGGAGAAAAGAAAAGAGAAAAGAAGAGGAAAGAAGAGAAACGTGAAAAGAGAAAAAAGAATTGAAAAAAGAAAAGAGAAGAAGAGAAAAGAGAGAAGAGAAAAGAAGAGAAAAGAGAAAAGAAAAAAGAAGAGAAAAGGGAAAAGAGAAGAGAGAAAAGAAGAGAAAAGAGAAAAGGGAAAAGAGAAAAGAAGAGGAAAAAAGAGAAAAATGGAATGAGAAAAAAGAAGAGAAAAGGAGAGAAATGGGAAAAGAGAAATATAGAATGAGAAAAAAGAAGGGAAAAGGAGAGAAATGGGAAAAGAGAAAAAAGGAGAAAAGAAGAGGAAAGAAGAGGAAAAAAGAGAAAAGAAAAAAAGAGAAAAGAAGAGAATAGATGAGAAAAGAGAAAAGAAGAGAAAAGAGAAAAGACAAAAGACAAAAGAAGAGAAAAGCGAAAAGAGAAAAGACTGGAAAAGAAGAGAAAAGGCAAAAGGGAAAAGAGAAAAGAAGGGGAAAGAAGAGAAAAATGGAATGAGAAAAAAGAAGAGGAAAGAATAGAAAAGAGAAAAGAGTAAAGAAGAGCAAAGGGAAAGAATGAAAAAGAGAAAAGAAGAGGACAGAAGAGAAACGTCAAAAGAGAAAAAAGAAGTGAAAAAAGAAAAGAGAAGAAGAGAAAAGAGAGATGAGAAAAGAAGAGAAAAGAGAAAAGAAGAGAATAGATCATAAAAGAGAAAAGAAGAGAAAAGACAAAAGAAGAGAAAAGAGAAAAGAGAAAAGACTGGAAAAGAAGAGAAAAGGGAAATGAGAAAAGAAGAGTGCAGAAGAGAAATGTGAAAAGAGAAAAAAGAAGTGAAAAAAGAAAAGACAAGAAGAGAAAAGAGAAAAGAGGAAAGAAGAGAAAAGGAGAGAAATGGGAAAAGAGAAAAAAGGAGAAAAGAAGAGAAAAGAAGAGGAAAAAAGAGAAAAGAGAAAAGATGAGAAAAGGGAAACGAGAAATAAAGAGAAAAGAAGGGGAAAGAAGAGAAATGTGAAAAGAGAAAAAAAGAGGAGAAAAGAGAAAAGAGAAAAGAAGAGGAAAGAAGAGAAACGTGAAAAGAGAAAAAAGAAGTGAAAAAAGAAAAGAGAAGAAGAGAAAAGAGAGAAGAGAAAAGAAGAGAAAAGAGAAAAGAAAAAAGAAGAGAAAAGGGAAAAGAGAAGAGAGAAAAGAAGAGAAAAGAGAAAAGAGGAAAGAAGAGAAAAGGAGAGAAATGGGAAAAGAGAAAAAAGGAGAAAAGAAGAGAAAAGAAGAGGAAAAAAGAGAAAAGAGAAAAGAAGAGAAAAGGGAAACGAGAAATAAAGAGAAAAGAAGGGGAAAGAAGAGAAACGTTAAAAGAGAAAAAAGAAGTGAAAAAAGAAAAGAGAAGAAGAGAAAAGAGAGAAGAGAAAAGAAGAGAAAAGAGAAAAGAAAAAAGAAGAGAAAAGGGAAAAGAGAAGAGAGAAAAGAAGAGAAAAGAGAAAAGAGGAAAGAAGAGAAAAGGAGAGAAATGGGAAAAGAGAAAAAAGGAGAAAAGAAGAGAAAAGAAGAGGAAAAAAGAGAAAAGAGAAAAGAAGAGAAAAGGGAAAAGACAAAAGACAAAAGAAGAGAAAAGAGAAAAGAGAAAAGACTGGAAATGAAGAGAAAAGGGAAAAGGGAAAAGAGAAAAGAAGGGGAAAGAAGAGAAAATGGAATGAGAAAAAAGAAGAGGAAAGAATAGAAAAGAGAAAAGAGTAAAGAAGAGCAAAGGGAAAGAATGAAGAAGAGAAAAGAAGAGGACAGAAGAGAAACGTCAAAAGAGAAAAAAGAAGAAGTGAAAAAAGAAAAGAGAAGAAGAGAAAAGAGAGATGAGAAAAGAAGAGAAAAGAAGAGAATAGATCAGAAAAGAGAAAAGAAGAGAAAAGAGAAAAGACAAAAGAAGAGAAAAGAGAAAAGAGAAAAGACTGGAAAAGAAGAGAAAAGGGAAATGAGAAAAGAAGAGTGCAGAAGAGAAATGTGAAAAGAGAAAAAAGAAGTGAAAAAAGAAAAGACAAGAAGAGAAAAGAGAAAAGAGGAAAGAAGAGAAAAGGAGAGAAATGGGAAAAGAGAAAGAAGGAGAAAAGAAGAGGAAAAAAGAGAAAAGAGAAAAGAAGAGAAAAGGGAAACGAGAAATAAAGAGAAAAGAAGAGGAAAGAAGAGAAATGTGAAAAGAGAAAAAAAGAGGAGAAAAGAGAAAAGAGAAAAGAAGAGGAAAGAAGAGAAACGTGAAAAGAGAAAAAAGAAGTGTAAAAAGAAAAGAGAAGAAGAGAAAAGAGAGAAGAGAAAAGAAGAGAAAAGAGAAAAGAAAAAAGAAGAGAAAAGGGAAAAGAGAAGAGAGAAAAGAAGAGAAAAGAGAAAAGGGAAAAGAGAAAAGAGGAGGAAAAAAGAGAGAAACGGAATCAGAAAAAAGAAGAGAAAAGGAGAGAAATGGGAAAAGAGAAAAAAGGAGAAAAGAAGAGAAAAGAAGAGGAAAAAAGAGAAGAATGGAATGAGAAAAAAGTAGAGAAAAGGAGAGAAATGGGAAAAGAGAAAAAAGGAGAAAAGAAGAGGAAAGAAGAGGAAAAAAGAGAAAAGAAAAAAAGAGAAAAGAAGAGAATAGATGAGAAAAGAGAAAAGAAGAGAAAAGAGAAAAGACAAAAGACAAAAGAAGAGAAAAGAGAAAAGACTGGAAAAGAAGAGAAAAGGCAAAAGGGAAAAGAGAAAAGAAGGGGAAAGAAGAGAAAAATGGAATGAGAAAAAAGAAGAGGAAAGAATAGAAAAGAGAAAAGAGTAAAGAAGAGCAAAGGGAAAGAATGAAAAAGAGAAAAGAAGAGGACAGAAGAGAAACGTCAAAAGAGAAAAAAGAAGTGAAAAAAGAAAAGAGAAGAAGAGAAAAGAGAGATGAGAAAAGAAGAGAAAAGAGAAAAGAAGAGAATAGATCATAAAAGAGAAAAGAAGAGAAAAGACAAAAGAAGAGAAAAGAGAAAAGAGAAAAGACTGGAAAAGAAGAGAAAAGGGAAATGAGAAAAGAAGAGTGCAGAAGAGAAATGTGAAAAGAGAAAAAAGAAGTGAAAAAAGAAAAGACAAGAAGAGAAAAGAGAAAAGAGGAAAGAAGAGAAAAGGAGAGAAATGGGAAAAGAGAAAAAAGGAGAAAAGAAGAGAAAAGAGAAAAGGGAAATGAGAAAAGAAGAGGACAGAAGAGAAATGTGAAAAGAGAAAAAAGAAGTGAAAAAAGATGAGAAGAGAAAAGAGAGATGAGAAAAGAAGAGAAAAGAGAAAAGAAGAGAATAGATCAGAAAAGAGAAAAGAAGAGAAAAGACAAAAGAAGAGAAAAGAGAAAAGACTGGAAACGAAGAGAAAAGGGAAATGAGAAAAGAAGAGTGCAGAAGAGAAAGGTGAAAAGAGAAATAAGAAGAAGTGAAAAAAGAAAAGAGAAGAAGAGAAAAGAGAAAAGAGGAAAGAAGAGAAAAGGAGAGAAATGGGAAAAGAGAAAAAAGGAGAAAAGAAGAGAAAAGAAGAGGAAAAAAGAGAAAAGAGAAAAGAAGAGAAAAGGGAAAAGACAAAAGACAAAAGAAGAGAAAAGAGAAAAGAGAAAAGACTGGAAATGAAGAGAAAAGGGAAAAGGGAAAAGAGAAAAGAAGGGGAAAGAACAGAAAAATGGAATGAGAAAAAAGAAGAGGAAAGAATAGAAAAGAGAAAAGAGTAAAGAAGAGCAAAGGGAAAGAATGAAGAAGAGAAAAGAAGAGGACAGAAGAGAAACGTCAAAAGAGAAAAAAGAAGAAGTGAAAAAAGAAAAGAGAAGAAGAGAAAAGAGAGATGAGAAAAGAAGAGAAAAGAAGAGAATAGATCAGAAAAGAGAAAAGAAGAGAAAAGAGAAAAGAGAAAAGACTGGAAAAGAAGAGAAAAGGGAAATGAGAAAAGAAGAGTGCAGAAGAGAAATGTGAAAAGAGAAAAAAGAAGAAGTGAAAAAAGAAAAGAGAAGAGAAAAGAGAAAAGAGGAAAGAAGAGAAAAGGAGAGAAATGGGAAAAGAGAAAAAAGGAGAAAAGAAGAGAAAAGAAGAGGAAAAAAGAGAAAAGAGAAAAGAAGAGAAAAGGGAAATGAGAAATAAAGAGAAAAGAAGAGGAAAGAAGAGAGATGGGAAAAGAGAAAAAAAAGAGGAGAAAAGAAAAGAGAAAAGAAGAGGAAAGAAGAGAAACGTGAAAAGAGAAAAAAGAATTGAAAAAAGAAAAGAGAAGAAGAGAAAAGAGAGAAGAGAAAAGAAGAGAAAAGAGAAAAGAAAAAAGAAGAGAAAAGGGAAAAGAGAAGAGAGAAAAGAAGAGAAAAGAGAAAAGGGAAAAGAGAAAAGAAGAGGAAAAAAGAGAAAAATGGAATGAGAAAAAAGAAGAGAAAAGGAGAGAAATGGGAAAAGAGAAAAAAGGAGAAAAGAAGAGGAAAGAAGAGGAAAAAAGAGAAAAGAAAAAAAGAGAAAAGAAGAGAATAGATGAGAAAAGAGAAAAGAAGAGAAAAGAGAAAAGACAAAAGACAAAAGAAGAGAAAAGCGAAAAGAGAAAAGACTGGAAAAGAAGAGAAAAGGCAAAAGGGAAAAGAGAAAAGAAGGGGAAAGAAGAGAAAAATGGAATGAGAAAAAAGAAGAGGAAAGAATAGAAAAGAGAAAAGAGTAAAGAAGAGCAAAGGGAAAGAATGAAAAAGAGAAAAGAAGAGGACAGAAGAGAAACGTCAAAAGAGAAAAAAGAAGTGAAAAAAGAAAAGAGAAGAAGAGAAAAGAGAGATGAGAAAAGAAGAGAAAAGAGAAAAGAAGAGAATAGATCATAAAAGAGAAAAGAAGAGAAAAGACAAAAGTAGAGAAAAGAGAAAAGAGAAAAGACTGGAAAAGAAGAGAAAAGGGAAATGAGAAAAGAAGAGTGCAGAAGAGAAATGTGAAAAGAGAAAAAAGAAGTGAAAAAAGAAAAGACAAGAAGAGAAAAGAGAAAAGAGGAAAGAAGAGAAAAGGAGAGAAATGGGAAAAGAGAAAAAAGGAGAAAAGAAGAGAAAAGAAGAGGAAAAAAGAGAAAAGAGAAAAGATGAGAAAAGGGAAACGAGAAATAAAGAGAAAAGAAGGGGAAAGAAGAGAAATGTGAAAAGAGAAAAAAAGAGGAGAAAAGAGAAAAGAGAAAAGAAGAGGAAAGAAGAGAAACGTGAAAAGAGAAAAAAGAAGTGAAAAAAGAAAAGAGAAGAAGAGAAAAGAGAGAAGAGAAAAGAAGAGAAAAGAGAAAAGAAAAAAGAAGAGAAAAGGGAAAAGAGAAGAGAGAAAAGAAGAGAAAAGAGAAAAGAGGAAAGAAGAGAAAAGGAGAGAAATGGGAAAAGAGAAAAAAGGAGAAAAGAAGAGAAAAGAAGAGGAAAAAAGAGAAAAGAGAAAAGAAGAGAAAAGGGAAACGAGAAATAAAGAGAAAAGAAGGGGAAAGAAGAGAAACGTGAAAAGAGAAAAAAGAAGTGAAAAAAGAAAAGAGAAGAAGAGAAAAGAGAGAAGAGAAAAGAAGAGAAAAGAGAAAAGAAAAAAGAAGAGAAAAGGGAAAAGAGAAGAGAGAAAAGAAGAGTAAAGAGAAAAGAGGAAAGAAGAGAAAAGGAGAGAAATGGGAAAAGAGAAAAAAGGATAAAAGAAGAGAAAAGAAGAGGAAAAAAGAGAAAAGAGAAAAGAAGAGAAAAGGGAAAAGACAAAAGACAAAAGAAGAGAAAAGAGAAAAGAGAAAAGACTGGAAATGAAGAGAAAAGGGAAAAGGGAAAAGAGAAAAGAAGGGGAAAGAAGAGAAAATGGAATGAGAAAAAAGAAGAGGAAAGAATAGAAAAGAGAAAAGAGTAAAGAAGAGCAAAGGGAAAGAATGAAGAAGAGAAAAGAAGAGGACAGAAGAGAAACGTCAAAAGAGAAAAAAGAAGAAGTGAAAAAAGAAAAGAGAAGAAGAGAAAAGAGAGATGAGAAAAGAAGAGAAAAGAAGAGAATAGATCAGAAAAGAGAAAAGAAGAGAAAAGAGAAAAGACAAAAGAAGAGAAAAGAGAAAAGAGAAAAGACTGGAAAAGAAGAGAAAAGGGAAATGAGAAAAGAAGAGTGCAGAAGAGAAATGTGAAAAGAGAAAAAAGAAGTGAAAAAAGAAAAGACAAGAAGAGAAAAGAGAAAAGAGGAAAGAAGAGAAAAGGAGAGAAATGGGAAAAGAGAAAAAAGGAGAAAAGAAGAGAAAAGAAGAGGAAAAAAGAGAAAAGAGAAAAGAAGAGAAAAGGGAAACGAGAAATAAAGAGAAAAGAAGGGGAAAGAAGAGAAATGTGAAAAGAGAAAAAAAGAGGAGAAAAGAGAAAAGAGAAAAGAAGAGGAAAGAAGAGAAACGTGAAAAGAGAAAAAAGAAGTGAAAAAAGAAAAGAGAAGAAGAGAAAAGAGAGAAGAGAAAAGAAGAGAAAAGAGAAAAGAAAAAAGAAGAGAAAAGGGAAAAGAGAAGAGAGAAAAGAAGAGAAAAGAGAAAAGAGGAAAGAAGAGAAAAGGAGAGAAATGGGAAAAGAGAAAAAAGGAGAAAAGAAGAGAAAAGAAGAGGAAAAAAGAGAAAAGAGAAAAGAAGAGAAAAGGGAAACGAGAAATAAAGAGAAAAGAAGGGGAAAGAAGAGAAACGTGAAAAGAGAAAAAAGAAGTGAAAAAAGAAAAGAGAAGAAGAGAAAAGAGAGAAGAGAAAAGAGAAAAGAAAAAAGAAGAGAAAAGGGAAAAGAGAAGAGAGAAAAGAAGAGAAAAGAGAAAAGAGGAAAGAAGAGAAAAGGAGAGAAATGGGAAAAGAGAAAAAAGGATAAAAGAAGAGAAAAGAAGAGGAAAAAAGAGAAAAGAGAAAAGAAGAGAAAAGGGAAAAGACAAAAGACAAAAGAAGAGAAAAGAGAAAAGAGAAAAGACTGGAAATGAAGAGAAAAGGGAAAAGGGAAAAGAGAAAAGAAGGGGAAAGAAGAGAAAATGGAATGAGAAAAAAGAAGAGGAAAGACTAGAAAAGAGAAAAGAGTAAAGAAGAGCAAAGGGAAAGAATGAAGAAGAGAAAAGAAGAGGACAGAAGAGAAACGTCAAAAGAGAAAAAAGAAGAAGTGAAAAAAGAAAAGAGAAGAAGAGAAAAGAGAGATGAGAAAAGAAGAGAAAAGAAGAGAATAGATCAGAAAAGAGAAAAGAAGAGAAAAGAGAAAAGACAAAAGAAGAGAAAAGAGAAAAGACTGGAAAAGAAGAGAAAAGGGAAATGAGAAAAGAAGAGTGCAGAAGAGAAATGTGAAAAGAGAAAAAAGAAGTGAAAAAAGAAAAGACAAGAAGAGAAAAGAGAAAAGAGGAAAGAAGAGAAAAGGAGAGAAATGGGAAAAGAGAAAGAAGGAGAAAAGAAGAGGAAAAAAGAGAAAAGAGAAAAGAAGAGAAAAGGGAAACGAGAAATAAAGAGAAAAGAAGAGGAAAGAAGAGAAATGTGAAAAGAGAAAAAAAGAGGAGAAAAGAGAAAAGAGAAAAGAAGAGGAAAGAAGAGAAACGTGAAAAGAGAAAAAAGAAGTGTAAAAAGAAAAGAGAAGAAGAGAAAAGAGAGAAGAGAAAAGAAGAGAAAAGAGAAAAGAAAAAAGAAGAGAAAAGGGAAAAGAGAAGAGAGAAAAGAAGAGAAAAGACAAAAGAAGAGAAAAGAGAAAAGAGAAAAGACTGGAAAAGAAGAGAAAAGGGAAATGAGAAAAGAAGAGTGCAGAAGAGAAATGTGAAAAGAGAAAAAAGAAGTGAAAAAAGAAAAGACAAGAAGAGAAAAGAGAAAAGAGGAAAGAAGAGAAAAGGAGAGAAATGGGAAAAGAGAAAAAAGGAGAAAAGAAGAGAAAAGAGAAAAGGGAAATGAGAAAAGAAGAGGACAGAAGAGAAATGTGAAAAGAGAAAAAAGAAGTGAAAAAAGATGAGAAGAAGAGAAAAGAGAGATGAGAAAAGAAGAGAAAAGAGAAAAGAAGAGAATAGATCAGAAAAGAGAAAAGAAGAGAAAAGACAAAAGAAGAGAAAAGAGAAAAGACTGGAAACGAAGAGAAAAGGGAAATGAGAAAAGAAGAGTGCAGAAGAGAAATGTGAAAAGAGAAATAAGAAGAAGTGAAAAAAGAAAAGAGAAGAAGAGAAAAGAGAAAAGAGGAAAGAAGAGAAAAGGAGAGAAATGGGAAAAGAGAAAAAAGGAGAAAAGAAGAGAAAAGAAGAGGAAAAAAGAGAAAAGAGAAAAGAAGAGAAAAGGGAAAAGACAAAAGACAAAAGAAGAGAAAAGAGAAAAGAGAAAAGACTGGAAATGAAGAGAAAAGGGAAAAGGGAAAAGAGAAAAGAAGGGGAAAGAACAGAAAAATGGAATGAGAAAAAAGAAGAGGAAAGAATAGAAAAGAGAAAAGAGTAAAGAAGAGCAAAGGGAAAGAATGAAGAAGAGAAAAGAAGAGGACAGAAGAGAAACGTCAAAAGAGAAAAAAGAAGAAGTGAAAAAAGAAAAGAGAAGAAGAGAAAAGAGAGATGAGAAAAGAAGAGAAAAGAAGAGAATAGATCAGAAAAGAGAAAAGAAGAGAAAAGAGAAAAGAGAAAAGACTGGAAAAGAAGAGAAAAGGGAAATGAGAAAAGAAGAGTGCAGAAGAGAAATGTGAAAAGAGAAAAAAGAAGAAGTGAAAAAAGAAAAGAGAAGAGAAAAGAGAAAAGAGGAAAGAAGAGAAAAGGAGAGAAATGGGAAAAGAGAAAAAAGGAGAAAAGAAGAGAAAAGAAGAGGAAAAAAGAGAAAAGAGAAAAGAAGAGAAAAGGGAAATGAGAAATAAAGAGAAAAGAAGAGGAAAGAAGAGAGATGGGAAAAGAGAAAAAAAAGAGGAGAAAAGAAAAGAGAAAAGAAGAGGAAAGAAGAGAAACGTGAAAAGAGAAAAAAGAATTGAAAAAAGAAAAGAGAAGAAGAGAAAAGAGAGAAGAGAAAAGAAGAGAAAAGAGAAAAGAAAAAAGAAGAGAAAAGGGAAAAGAGAAGAGAGAAAAGAAGAGAAAAGAGAAAAGGGAAAAGAGAAAAGAAGAGGAAAAAAGAGAAAAATGGAATGAGAAAAAAGAAGAGAAAAGGAGAGAAATGGGAAAAGAGAAATATAGAATGAGAAAAAAGAAGGGAAAAGGAGAGAAATGGGAAAAGAGAAAAAAGGAGAAAAGAAGAGGAAAGAAGAGGAAAAAAGAGAAAAGAAAAAAAGAGAAAAGAAGAGAATAGATGAGAAAAGAGAAAAGAAGAGAAAAGAGAAAAGACAAAAGACAAAAGAAGAGAAAAGCGAAAAGAGAAAAGACTGGAAAAGAAGAGAAAAGGCAAAAGGGAAAAGAGAAAAGAAGGGGAAAGAAGAGAAAAATGGAATGAGAAAAAAGAAGAGGAAAGAATAGAAAAGAGAAAAGAGTAAAGAAGAGCAAAGGGAAAGAATGAAAAAGAGAAAAGAAGAGGACAGAAGAGAAACGTCAAAAGAGAAAAAAGAAGTGAAAAAAGAAAAGAGAAGAAGAGAAAAGAGAGATGAGAAAAGAAGAGAAAAGAGAAAAGAAGAGAATAGATCATAAAAGAGAAAAGAAGAGAAAAGACAAAAGAAGAGAAAAGAGAAAAGAGAAAAGACTGGAAAAGAAGAGAAAAGGGAAATGAGAAAAGAAGAGTGCAGAAGAGAAATGTGAAAAGAGAAAAAAGAAGTGAAAAAAGAAAAGACAAGAAGAGAAAAGAGAAAAGAGGAAAGAAGAGAAAAGGAGAGAAATGGGAAAAGAGAAAAAAGGAGAAAAGAAGAGAAAAGAAGAGGAAAAAAGAGAAAAGAGAAAAGATGAGAAAAGGGAAACGAGAAATAAAGAGAAAAGAAGGGGAAAGAAGAGAAATGTGAAAAGAGAAAAAAAGAGGAGAAAAGAGAAAAGAGAAAAGAAGAGGAAAGAAGAGAAACGTGAAAAGAGAAAAAAGAAGTGAAAAAAGAAAAGAGAAGAAGAGAAAAGAGAGAAGAGAAAAGAAGAGAAAAGAGAAAAGAAAAAAGAAGAGAAAAGGGAAAAGAGAAGAGAGAAAAGAAGAGAAAAGAGAAAAGAGGAAAGAAGAGAAAAGGAGAGAAATGGGAAAAGAGAAAAAAGGAGAAAAGAAGAGAAAAGAAGAGGAAAAAAGAGAAAAGAGAAAAGAAGAGAAAAGGGAAACGAGAAATAAAGAGAAAAGAAGGGGAAAGAAGAGAAACGTTAAAAGAGAAAAAAGAAGTGAAAAAAGAAAAGAGAAGAAGAGAAAAGAGAGAAGAGAAAAGAAGAGAAAAGAGAAAAGAAAAAAGAAGAGAAAAGGGAAAAGAGAAGAGAGAAAAGAAGAGAAAAGAGAAAAGAGGAAAGAAGAGAAAAGGAGAGAAATGGGAAAAGAGAAAAAAGGAGAAAAGAAGAGAAAAGAAGAGGAAAAAAGAGAAAAGAGAAAAGAAGAGAAAAGGGAAAAGACAAAAGACAAAAGAAGAGAAAAGAGAAAAGAGAAAAGACTGGAAATGAAGAGAAAAGGGAAAAGGGAAAAGAGAAAAGAAGGGGAAAGAAGAGAAAATGGAATGAGAAAAAAGAAGAGGAAAGAATAGAAAAGAGAAAAGAGTAAAGAAGAGCAAAGGGAAAGAATGAAGAAGAGAAAAGAAGAGGACAGAAGAGAAACGTCAAAAGAGAAAAAAGAAGAAGTGAAAAAAGAAAAGAGAAGAAGAGAAAAGAGAGATGAGAAAAGAAGAGAAAAGAAGAGAATAGATCAGAAAAGAGAAAAGAAGAGAAAAGAGAAAAGACAAAAGAAGAGAAAAGAGAAAAGAGAAAAGACTGGAAAAGAAGAGAAAAGGGAAATGAGAAAAGAAGAGTGCAGAAGAGAAATGTGAAAAGAGAAAAAAGAAGTGAAAAAAGAAAAGACAAGAAGAGAAAAGAGAAAAGAGGAAAGAAGAGAAAAGGAGAGAAATGGGAAAAGAGAAAGAAGGAGAAAAGAAGAGGAAAAAAGAGAAAAGAGAAAAGAAGAGAAAAGGGAAACGAGAAATAAAGAGAAAAGAAGAGGAAAGAAGAGAAATGTGAAAAGAGAAAAAAAGAGGAGAAAAGAGAAAAGAGAAAAGAAGAGGAAAGAAGAGAAACGTGAAAAGAGAAAAAAGAAGTGTAAAAAGAAAAGAGAAGAAGAGAAAAGAGAGAAGAGAAAAGAAGAGAAAAGAGAAAAGAAAAAAGAAGAGAAAAGGGAAAAGAGAAGAGAGAAAAGAAGAGAAAAGAGAAAAGGGAAAAGAGAAAAGAGGAGGAAAAAAGAGAGAAACGGAATCAGAAAAAAGAAGAGAAAAGGAGAGAAATGGGAAAAGAGAAAAAAGGAGAAAAGAAGAGAAAAGAAGAGGAAAAAAGAGAAGAATGGAATGAGAAAAAAGTAGAGAAAAGGAGAGAAATGGGAAAAGAGAAAAAAGGAGAAAAGAAGAGGAAAGAAGAGGAAAAAAGAGAAAAGAAAAAAAGAGAAAAGAAGAGAATAGATGAGAAAAGAGAAAAGAAGAGAAAAGAGAAAAGACAAAAGACAAAAGAAGAGAAAAGAGAAAAGAGAAAAGACTGGAAAAGAAGAGAAAAGGCAAAAGGGAAAAGAGAAAAGAAGGGGAAAGAAGAGAAAAATGGAATGAGAAAAAAGAAGAGGAAAGAATAGAAAAGAGAAAAGAGTAAAGAAGAGCAAAGGGAAAGAATGAAAAAGAGAAAAGAAGAGGACAGAAGAGAAACGTCAAAAGAGAAAAAAGAAGTGAAAAAAGAAAAGAGAAGAAGAGAAAAGAGAGATGAGAAAAGAAGAGAAAAGAGAAAAGAAGAGAATAGATCATAAAAGAGAAAAGAAGAGAAAAGACAAAAGAAGAGAAAAGAGAAAAGAGAAAAGACTGGAAAAGAAGAGAAAAGGGAAATGAGAAAAGAAGAGTGCAGAAGAGAAATGTGAAAAGAGAAAAAAGAAGTGAAAAAAGAAAAGACAAGAAGAGAAAAGAGAAAAGAGGAAAGAAGAGAAAAGGAGAGAAATGGGAAAAGAGAAAAAAGGAGAAAAGAAGAGAAAAGAGAAAAGGGAAATGAGAAAAGAAGAGGACAGAAGAGAAATGTGAAAAGAGAAAAAAGAAGTGAAAAAAGATGAGAAGAAGAGAAAAGAGAGATGAGAAAAGAAGAGAAAAGAGAAAAGAAGAGAATAGATCAGAAAAGAGAAAAGAAGAGAAAAGACAAAAGAAGAGAAAAGAGAAAAGACTGGAAACGAAGAGAAAAGGGAAATGAGAAAAGAAGAGTGCAGAAGAGAAATGTGAAAAGAGAAATAAGAAGAAGTGAAAAAAGAAAAGAGAAGAAGAGAAAAGAGAAAAGAGGAAAGAAGAGAAAAGGAGAGAAATGGGAAAAGAGAAAAAAGGAGAAAAGAAGAGAAAAGAAGAGGAAAAAAGAGAAAAGAGAAAAGAAGAGAAAAGGGAAAAGACAAAAGACAAAAGAAGAGAAAAGAGAAAAGAGAAAAGACTGGAAATGAAGAGAAAAGGGAAAAGGGAAAAGAGAAAAGAAGGGGAAAGAACAGAAAAATGGAATGAGAAAAAAGAAGAGGAAAGAATAGAAAAGAGAAAAGAGTAAAGAAGAGCAAAGGGAAAGAATGAAGAAGAGAAAAGAAGAGGACAGAAGAGAAACGTCAAAAGAGAAAAAAGAAGAAGTGAAAAAAGAAAAGAGAAGAAGAGAAAAGAGAGATGAGAAAAGAAGAGAAAAGAAGAGAATAGATCAGAAAAGAGAAAAGAAGAGAAAAGAGAAAAGAGAAAAGACTGGAAAAGAAGAGAAAAGGGAAATGAGAAAAGAAGAGTGCAGAAGAGAAATGTGAAAAGAGAATAAAGAAGAAGTGAAAAAAGAAAAGAGAAGAGAAAAGAGAAAAGAGGAAAGAAGAGAAAAGGAGAGAAATGGGAAAAGAGAAAAAAGGAGAAAAGAAGAGAAAAGAAGAGGAAAAAAGAGAAAAGAGAAAAGAAGAGAAAAGGGAAATGAGAAATAAAGAGAAAAGAAGAGGAAAGAAGAGAGATGGGAAAAGAGAAAAAAAAGAGGAGAAAAGAAAAGAGAAAAGAAGAGGAAAGAAGAGAAACGTGAAAAGAGAAAAAAGAATTGAAAAAAGAAAAGAGAAGAAGAGAAAAGAGAGAAGAGAAAAGAAGAGAAAAGAGAAAAGAAAAAAGAAGAGAAAAGGGAAAAGAGAAAAGAGAAAAGAAGAGAAAAGAGAAAAGGGAAAAGAGAAAAGAAGAGGAAAAAAGAGAAAAATGGAATGAGAAAAAAGAAGAGAAAAGGAGAGAAATGGGAAAAGAGAAAAAAGGAGAAAAGAAGAGGAAAGAAGAGGAAAAAAGAGAAAAGAAAAAAAGAGAAAAGAAGAGAATAGATGAGAAAAGAGAAAAGAAGAGAAAAGAGAAAAGACAAAAGACAAAAGAAGAGAAAAGCGAAAAGAGAAAAGACTGGAAAAGAAGAGAAAAGGCAAAAGGGAAAAGAGAAAAGAAGGGGAAAGAAGAGAAAAATGGAATGAGAAAAAAGAAGAGGAAAGAATAGAAAAGAGAAAAGAGTAAAGAAGAGCAAAGGGAAAGAATGAAAAAGAGAAAAGAAGAGGACAGAAGAGAAACGTCAAAAGAGAAAAAAGAAGTGAAAAAAGAAAAGAGAAGAAGAGAAAAGAGAGATGAGAAAAGAAGAGAAAAGAGAAAAGAAGAGAATAGATCATAAAAGAGAAAAGAAGAGAAAAGACAAAAGTAGAGAAAAGAGAAAAGAGAAAAGACTGGAAAAGAAGAGAAAAGGGAAATGAGAAAAGAAGAGTGCAGAAGAGAAATGTGAAAAGAGAAAAAAGAAGTGAAAAAAGAAAAGACAAGAAGAGAAAAGAGAAAAGAGGAAAGAAGAGAAAAGGAGAGAAATGGGAAAAGAGAAAAAAGGAGAAAAGAAGAGAAAAGAAGAGGAAAAAAGAGAAAAGAGAAAAGATGAGAAAAGGGAAACGAGAAATAAAGAGAAAAGAAGGGGAAAGAAGAGAAATGTGAAAAGAGAAAAAAAGAGGAGAAAAGAGAAAAGAGAAAAGAAGAGGAAAGAAGAGAAACGTGAAAAGAGAAAAAAGAAGTGAAAAAAGAAAAGAGAAGAAGAGAAAAGAGAGAAGAGAAAAGAAGAGAAAAGAGAAAAGAAAAAAGAAGAGAAAAGGGAAAAGAGAAGAGAGAAAAGAAGAGAAAAGAGAAAAGAGGAAAGAAGAGAAAAGGAGAGAAATGGGAAAAGAGAAAAAAGGAGAAAAGAAGAGAAAAGAAGAGGAAAAAAGAGAAAAGAGAAAAGAAGAGAAAAGGGAAACGAGAAATAAAGAGAAAAGAAGGGGAAAGAAGAGAAACGTGAAAAGAGAAAAAAGAAGTGAAAAAAGAAAAGAGAAGAAGAGAAAAGAGAGAAGAGAAAAGAAGAGAAAAGAGAAAAGAAAAAAGAAGAGAAAAGGGAAAAGAGAAGAGAGAAAAGAAGAGAAAAGAGAAAAGAGGAAAGAAGAGAAAAGGAGAGAAATGGGAAAAGAGAAAAAAGGATAAAAGAAGAGAAAAGAAGAGGAAAAAAGAGAAAAGAGAAAAGAAGAGAAAAGGGAAAAGACAAAAGACAAAAGAAGAGAAAAGAGAAAAGAGAAAAGACTGGAAATGAAGAGAAAAGGGAAAAGGGAAAAGAGAAAAGAAGGGGAAAGAAGAGAAAATGGAATGAGAAAAAAGAAGAGGAAAGAATAGAAAAGAGAAAAGAGTAAAGAAGAGCAAAGGGAAAGAATGAAGAAGAGAAAAGAAGAGGACAGAAGAGAAACGTCAAAAGAGAAAAAAGAAGAAGTGAAAAAAGAAAAGAGAAGAAGAGAAAAGAGAGATGAGAAAAGAAGAGAAAAGAAGAGAATAGATCAGAAAAGAGAAAAGAAGAGAAAAGAGAAAAGACAAAAGAAGAGAAAAGAGAAAAGAGAAAAGACTGGAAAAGAAGAGAAAAGGGAAATGAGAAAAGAAGAGTGCAGAAGAGAAATGTGAAAAGAGAAAAAAGAAGTGAAAAAAGAAAAGACAAGAAGAGAAAAGAGAAAAGAGGAAAGAAGAGAAAAGGAGAGAAATGGGAAAAGAGAAAAAAGGAGAAAAGAAGAGAAAAGAAGAGGAAAAAAGAGAAAAGAGAAAAGAAGAGAAAAGGGAAACGAGAAATAAAGAGAAAAGAAGGGGAAAGAAGAGAAATGTGAAAAGAGAAAAAAAGAGGAGAAAAGAGAAAAGAGAAAAGAAGAGGAAAGAAGAGAAACGTGAAAAGAGAAAAAAGAAGTGAAAAAAGAAAAGAGAAGAAGAGAAAAGAGAGAAGAGAAAAGAAGAGAAAAGAGAAAAGAAAAAAGAAGAGAAAAGGGAAAAGAGAAGAGAGAAAAGAAGAGAAAAGAGAAAAGAGGAAAGAAGAGAAAAGGAGAGAAATGGGAAAAGAGAAAAAAGGAGAAAAGAAGAGAAAAGAAGAGGAAAAAAGAGAAAAGAGAAAAGAAGAGAAAAGGGAAACGAGAAATAAAGAGAAAAGAAGGGGAAAGAAGAGAAACGTGAAAAGAGAAAAAAGAAGTGAAAAAAGAAAAGAGAAGAAGAGAAAAGAGAGAAGAGAAAAGAGAAAAGAAAAAAGAAGAGAAAAGGGAAAAGAGAAGAGAGAAAAGAAGAGAAAAGAGAAAAGAGGAAAGAAGAGAAAAGGAGAGAAATGGGAAAAGAGAAAAAAGGATAAAAGAAGAGAAAAGAAGAGGAAAAAAGAGAAAAGAGAAAAGAAGAGAAAAGGGAAAAGACAAAAGACAAAAGAAGAGAAAAGAGAAAAGAGAAAAGACTGGAAATGAAGAGAAAAGGGAAAAGGGAAAAGAGAAAAGAAGGGGAAAGAAGAGAAAATGGAATGAGAAAAAAGAAGAGGAAAGACTAGAAAAGAGAAAAGAGTAAAGAAGAGCAAAGGGAAAGAATGAAGAAGAGAAAAGAAGAGGACAGAAGAGAAACGTCAAAAGAGAAAAAAGAAGAAGTGAAAAAAGAAAAGAGAAGAAGAGAAAAGAGAGATGAGAAAAGAAGAGAAAAGAAGAGAATAGATCAGAAAAGAGAAAAGAAGAGAAAAGAGAAAAGACAAAAGAAGAGAAAAGAGAAAAGACTGGAAAAGAAGAGAAAAGGGAAATGAGAAAAGAAGAGTGCAGAAGAGAAATGTGAAAAGAGAAAAAAGAAGTGAAAAAAGAAAAGACAAGAAGAGAAAAGAGAAAAGAGGAAAGAAGAGAAAAGGAGAGAAATGGGAAAAGAGAAAGAAGGAGAAAAGAAGAGGAAAAAAGAGAAAAGAGAAAAGAAGAGAAAAGGGAAACGAGAAATAAAGAGAAAAGAAGAGGAAAGAAGAGAAATGTGAAAAGAGAAAAAAAGAGGAGAAAAGAGAAAAGAGAAAAGAAGAGGAAAGAAGAGAAACGTGAAAAGAGAAAAAAGAAGTGTAAAAAGAAAAGAGAAGAAGAGAAAAGAGAGAAGAGAAAAGAAGAGAAAAGAGAAAAGAAAAAAGAAGAGAAAAGGGAAAAGAGAAGAGAGAAAAGAAGAGAAAAGAGAAAAGGGAAAAGAGAAAAGAGGAGGAAAAAAGAGAGAAACGGAATCAGAAAAAAGAAGAGAAAAGGAGAGAAATGGGAAAAGAGAAAAAAGGAGAAAAGAAGAGAAAAGAAGAGGAAAAAAGAGAAGAATGGAATGAGAAAAAAGAAGAGAAAAGGAGAGAAATGGGAAAAGAGAAAAAAGGAGAAAAGAAGAGGAAAGAAGAGGAAAAAAGAGAAAAGAAAAAAAGAGAAAAGAAGAGAATAGATGAGAAAAGAGAAAAGAAGAGAAAAGAGAAAAGACAAAAGACAAAAGAAGAGAAAAGAGAAAAGAGAAAAGACTGGAAAAGAAGAGAAAAGGCAAAAGGGAAAAGAGAAAAGAAGGGGAAAGAAGAGAAAAATGGAATGAGAAAAAAGAAGAGGAAAGAATAGAAAAGAGAAAAGAGTAAAGAAGAGCAAAGGGAAAGAATGAAGAAGAGAAAAGAAGAGGACAGAAGAGAAACGTGAAAAGAGAAAAAAGAAGAAGTGAAAAAAGAAAAGAGAAGAAGAGAAAAGAGAGATGAGAAAAGAAGAGAAAAGAAGAGAATAGATCAGAAAAGAGAAAAGAAGAGAAAAGAGAAAAGACAAAAGAAGAGAAAAGAGAAAAGAGAAAAGACTGGAAAAGAAGAGAAAAGGGAAATGAGAAAAGAAGAGTGCAGAAGAGAAATGTGAAAAGAGAAAAAAGAAGTGAAAAAAGAAAAGACAAGAAGAGAAAAGAGAAAAGAGGAAAGAAGAGAAAAGGAGAGAAATGGGAAAAGAGAAAAAAGGAGAAAAGAAGAGAAAAGAAGAGGAAAGAAGAGAAAAGAGAAAAGAAGAGAAAAGGGAAACGAGAAATAAAGAGAAAAGAAGGGGAAAGAAGAGAAATGTGAAAAGAGAAAAAAAGAGGAGAAAAGAGAAAAGAGAAAAGAAGAGGAAAGAAGAGAAACGTGAAAAGAGAAAAAAGAAGTGTAAAAAGAAAAGAGAAGAAGAGAAAAGAGAGAAGAGAAAAGAGAAAAGAAAAAAGAAGAGAAAAGGGAAAAGAGAAGAGAGAAAAGAAGAGAAAAGAGAAAAGAGGAAAGAAGAGAAAAGGAGAGAAATGGGAAAAGAGAAAAAAGGAGAAAAGAAGAGAAAAGAAGAGGAAAAAAGAGAAAAGAGAAAAGAAGAGAAAAGGGAAACGAGAAATAAAGAGAAAAGAAGGGGAAAGAAGAGAAACATGAAAAGAGAAAAAAGAAGTGAAAAAAGAAAAGAGAAGAAGAGAAAAGAGAGAAGAGAAAAGAGAAAAGAAAAAAGAAGAGAAAAGGGAAAAGAGAAGAGAGAAAAGAAGAGAAAAGAGAAAAGAGGAAAGAAGAGAAAAGGAGAGAAATGGGAAAAGAGAAAAAAGGATAAAAGAAGAGAAAAGAAGAGGAAAAAAGAGAAAAGAGAAAAGAAGAGAAAAGGGAAAAGACAAAAGACAAAAGAAGAGAAAAGAGAAAAGAGAAAAGACTGGAAATGAAGAGAAAAGGGAAAAGGGAAAAGAGAAAAGAAGGGGAAAGAAGAGAAAATGGAATGAGAAAAAAGAAGAGGAAAGAATAGAAAAGAGAAAAGAGTAAAGAAGAGCAAAGGGAAAGAATGAAGAAGAGAAAAGAAGAGGACAGAAGAGAAACGTCAAAAGAGAAAAAAGAAGAAGTGAAAAAAGAAAAGAGAAGAAGAGAAAAGAGAGATGAGAAAAGAAGAGAAAAGAAGAGAATAGATCAGAAAAGAGAAAAGAAGAGAAAAGAGAAAAGACAAAAGAAGAGAAAAGAGAAAAGAGAAAAGACTGGAAAAGAAGAGAAAAGGGAAATGAGAAAAGAAGAGTGCAGAAGAGAAATGTGAAAAGAGAAAAAAGAAGTGAAAAAAGAAAAGACAAGAAGAGAAAAGAGAAAAGAGGAAAGAAGAGAAAAGGAGAGAAATGGGAAAAGAGAAAGAAGGAGAAAAGAAGAGGAAAAAAGAGAAAAGAGAAAAGAAGAGAAAAGGGAAACGAGAAATAAAGAGAAAAGAAGAGGAAAGAAGAGAAATGTGAAAAGAGAAAAAAAGAGGAGAAAAGAGAAAAGAGAAAAGAAGAGGAAAGAAGAGAAACGTGAAAAGAGAAAAAAGAAGTGTAAAAAGAAAAGAGAAGAAGAGAAAAGAGAGAAGAGAAAAGAAGAGAAAAGAGAAAAGAAAAAAGAAGAGAAAAGGGAAAAGAGAAGAGAGAAAAGAAGAGAAAAGAGAAAAGGGAAAAGAGAAAAGAGGAGGAAAAAAGAGAGAAACGGAATCAGAAAAAAGAAGAGAAAAGGAGAGAAATGGGAAAAGAGAAAAAAGGAGAAAAGAAGAGAAAAGAAGAGGAAAAAAGAGAAGAATGGAATGAGAAAAAAGAAGAGAAAAGGAGAGAAATGGGAAAAGAGAAAAAAGGAGAAAAGAAGAGGAAAGAAGAGGAAAAAAGAGAAAAGAAAAAAAGAGAAAAGAAGAGAATAGATGAGAAAAGAGAAAAGAAGAGAAAAGAGAAAAGACAAAAGACAAAAGAAGAGAAAAGAGAAAAGAGAAAAGACTGGAAAAGAAGAGAAAAGGCAAAAGGGAAAAGAGAAAAGAAGGGGAAAGAAGAGAAAAATGGAATGAGAAAAAAGAAGAGGAAAGAATAGAAAAGAGAAAAGAGTAAAGAAGAGCAAAGGGAAAGAATGAAAAAGAGAAAAGAAGAGGACAGAAGAGAAACGTCAAAAGAGAAAAAAGAAGTGAAAAAAGAAAAGAGAAGAAGAGAAAAGAGAGATGAGAAAAGAAGAGAAAAGAGAAAAGAAGAGAATAGATCATAAAAGAGAAAAGACAAAAGAAGAGAAAAGAGAAAAGAGAAAAGACTGGAAAAGAAGAGAAAAGGGAAATGAGAAAAGAAGAGTGCAGAAGAGAAATGTGAAAAGAGAAAAAAGAAGTGAAAAAAGAAAAGACAAGAAGAGAAAAGAGAAAAGAGGAAAGAAGAGAAAAGGAGAGAAATGGGAAAAGAGAAAAAAGGAGAAAAGAAGAGAAAAGAGAAAAGGGAAATGAGAAAAGAAGAGGACAGAAGAGAAATGTGAAAAGAGAAAAAAGAAGTGAAAAAAGATGAGAAGAAGAGAAAAGAGAGATGAGAAAAGAAGAGAAAAGAGAAAAGAAGAGAATAGATCAGAAAAGAGAAAAGAAGAGAAAAGACAAAAGAAGAGAAAAGAGAAAAGACTGGAAACGAAGAGAAAAGGGAAATGAGAAAAGAAGAGTGCAGAAGAGAAATGTGAAAAGAGAAATAAGAAGAAGTGAAAAAAGAAAAGAGAAGAAGAGAAAAGAGAAAAGAGGAAAGAAGAGAAAAGGAGAGAAATGGGAAAAGAGAAAAAAGGAGAAAAGAAGAGAAAAGAAGAGGAAAAAAGAGAAAAGAGAAAAGAAGAGAAAAGGGAAAAGACAAAAGACAAAAGAAGAGAAAAGAGAAAAGAGAAAAGACTGGAAATGAAGAGAAAAGGGAAAAGGGAAAAGAGAAAAGAAGGGGAAAGAAGAGAAAAATGGAATGAGAAAAAAGAAGAGGAAAGAATAGAAAAGAGAAAAGAGTAAAGAAGAGCAAAGGGAAAGAATGAAGAAGAGAAAAGAAGAGGACAGAAGAGAAACGTCAAAAGAGAAAAAAGAAGAAGTGAAAAAAGAAAAGAGAAGAAGAGAAAAGAGAGATGAGAAAAGAAGAGAAAAGAAGAGAATAGATCAGAAAAGAGAAAAGAAGAGAAAAGAGAAAAGAGAAAAGACTGGAAAAGAAGAGAAAAGGGAAATGAGAAAAGAAGAGTGCAGAAGAGAAATGTGAAAAGAGAAAAAAGAAGAAGTGAAAAAAGAAAAGAGAAGAGAAAAGAGAAAAGAGGAAAGAAGAGAAAAGGAGAGAAATGGGAAAAGAGAAAAAAGGAGAAAAGAAGAGAAAAGAAGAGGAAAAAAGAGAAAAGAGAAAAGAAGAGAAAAGGGAAATGAGAAATAAAGAGAAAAGAAGAGGAAAGAAGAGAGATGGGAAAAGAGAAAAAAAAGAGGAGAAAAGAAAAGAGAAAAGAAGAGGAAAGAAGAGAAACGTGAAAAGAGAAAAAAGAATTGAAAAAAGAAAAGAGAAGAAGAGAAAAGAGAGAAGAGAAAAGAAGAGAAAAGAGAAAAGAAAAAAGAAGAGAAAAGGGAAAAGAGAAGAGAGAAAAGAAGAGAAAAGAGAAAAGAGGAAAGAAGAGAAAAGGAGAGAAATGGGAAAAGAGAAAAAAGGAGAAAAGAAGAGAAAAGAAGAGGAAAAAAGAGAAAAGAGAAAAGAAGAGAAAAGGGAAACGAGAAATAAAGAGAAAAGAAGGGGAAAGAAGAGAAACGTGAAAAGAGAAAAAAGAAGTGAAAAAAGAAAAGAGAAGAAGAGAAAAGAGAGAAGAGAAAAGAAGAGAAAAGAGAAAAGAAAAAAGAAGAGAAAAGGGAAAAGAGAAGAGAGAAAAGAAGAGAAAAGAGAAAAGAGGAATGAAGAGAAAAGGAGAGAAATGGGAAAAGAGAAAAAAGGAGAAAAGAAGAGAAAAGAAGAGGAAAAAAGAGAAAAGAGAAAAGAAGAGAAAAGGGAAAAGACAAAAGACAAAAGAAGAGAAAAGAGAAAAGAGAAAAGACTGGAAATGAAGAGAAAAGGGAAAAGGGAAAAGAGAAAAGAAGAGGAAAAAAGAGAAAAATGGAATGAGAAAAAAGAAGAGAAAAGGAGAGAAATGGGAAAAGAGAAAAATAGAATGAGAAAAAAGAAGAGAAAAGGAGAGAAATGGGAAAAGAGAAAAAAGGAGAAAAGAAGAGGAAAGAAGAGGAAAAAAGAGAAAAGAAAAAAAGAGAAAAGAAGAGAATAGATGAGAAAAGAGAAAAGAAGAGAAAAGAGAAAAGACAAAAGACAAAAGAAGAGAAAAGCGAAAAGAGAAAAGACTGGAAAAGAAGAGAAAAGGCAAAAGGGAAAAGAGAAAAGAAGGGGAAAGAAGAGAAAAATGGAATGAGAAAAAAGAAGAGGAAAGAATAGAAAAGAGAAAAGAGTAAAGAAGAGCAAAGGGAAAGAATGAAAAAGAGAAAAGAAGAGGACAGAAGAGAAACGTCAAAAGAGAAAAAAGAAGTGAAAAAAGAAAAGAGAAGAAGAGAAAAGAGAGATGAGAAAAGAAGAGAAAAGAGAAAAGAAGAGAATAGATCATAAAAGAGAAAAGAAGAGAAAAGACAAAAGAAGAGAAAAGAGAAAAGAGAAAAGACTGGAAAAGAAGAGAAAAGGGAAATGAGAAAAGAAGAGTGCAGAAGAGAAATGTGAAAAGAGAAAAAAGAAGTGAAAAAAGAAAAGACAAGAAGAGAAAAGAGAAAAGAGGAAAGAAGAGAAAAGGAGAGAAATGGGAAAAGAGAAAAAAGGAGAAAAGAAGAGAAAAGAAGAGGAAAAATGAGAAAAGAGAAAAGATGAGAAAAGGGAAACGAGAAATAAAGAGAAAAGAAGGGGAAAGAAGAGAAATGTGAAAAGAGAAAAAAAGAGGAGAAAAGAGAAAAGAGAAAAGAAGAGGAAAGAAGAGAAACGTGAAAAGAGAAAAAAGAAGTGAAAAAAGAAAAGAGAAGAAGAGAAAAGAGAGAAGAGAAAAGAAGAGAAAAGAGAAAAGAAAAAAGAAGAGAAAAGGGAAAAGAGAAGAGAGAAAAGAAGAGAAAAGAGAAAAGAGGAAAGAAGAGAAAAGGAGAGAAATGGGAAAAGAGAAAAAAGGAGAAAAGAAGAGAAAAGAAGAGGAAAAAAGAGAAAAGAGAAAAGAAGAGAAAAGGGAAACGAGAAATAAAGAGAAAAGAAGGGGAAAGAAGAGAAACGTGAAAAGAGAAAAAAGAAGTGAAAAAAGAAAAGAGAAGAAGAGAAAAGAGAGAAGAGAAAAGAAGAGAAAAGAGAAAAGAAAAAAGAAGAGAAAAGGGAAAAGAGAAGAGAGAAAAGAAGAGAAAAGAGAAAAGAGGAAAGAAGAGAAAAGGAGAGAAATGGGAAAAGAGAAAAAAGGAGAAAAGAAGAGAAAAGAAGAGGAAAAAAGAGAAAAGAGAAAAGAAGAGAAAAGGGAAAAGACAAAAGACAAAAGAAGAGAAAAGAGAAAAGAGAAAAGACTGGAAATGAAGAGAAAAGGGAAAAGGGAAAAGAGAAAAGAAGGGGAAAGAAGAGAAAATGGAATGAGAAAAAAGAAGAGGAAAGAATAGAAAAGAGAAAAGAGTAAAGAAGAGCAAAGGGAAAGAATGAAGAAGAGAAAAGAAGAGGACAGAAGAGAAACGTCAAAAGAGAAAAAAGAAGAAGTGAAAAAAGAAAAGAGAAGAAGAGAAAAGAGAGATGAGAAAAGAAGAGAAAAGAAGAGAATAGATCAGAAAAGAGAAAAGAAGAGAAAAGAGAAAAGACAAAAGAAGAGAAAAGAGAAAAGAGAAAAGACTGGAAAAGAAGAGAAAAGGGAAATGAGAAAAGAAGAGTGCAGAAGAGAAATGTGAAAAGAGAAAAAAGAAGTGAAAAAAGAAAAGACAAGAAGAGAAAAGAGAAAAGAGGAAAGAAGAGAAAAGGAGAGAAATGGGAAAAGAGAAAGAAGGAGAAAAGAAGAGGAAAAAAGAGAAAAGAGAAAAGAAGAGAAAAGGGAAACGAGAAATAAAGAGAAAAGAAGAGGAAAGAAGAGAAATGTGAAAAGAGAAAAAAAGAGGAGAAAAGAGAAAAGAGAAAAGAAGAGGAAAGAAGAGAAACGTGAAAAGAGAAAAAAGAAGTGTAAAAAGAAAAGAGAAGAAGAGAAAAGAGAGAAGAGAAAAGAAGAGAAAAGAGAAAAGAAAAAAGAAGAGAAAAGGGAAAAGAGAAGAGAGAAAAGAAGAGAAAAGAGAAAAGGGAAAAGAGAAAAGAGGAGGAAAAAAGAGAGAAACGGAATCAGAAAAAAGAAGAGAAAAGGAGAGAAATGGGAAAAGAGAAAAAAGGAGAAAAGAAGAGAAAAGAAGAGGAAAAAAGAGAAGAATGGAATGAGAAAAAAGTAGAGAAAAGGAGAGAAATGGGAAAAGAGAAAAAAGGAGAAAAGAAGAGGAAAGAAGAGGAAAAAAGAGAAAAGAAAAAAAGAGAAAAGAAGAGAATAGATGAGAAAAGAGAAAAGAAGAGAAAAGAGAAAAGACAAAAGACAAAAGAAGAGAAAAGAGAAAAGAGAAAAGACTGGAAAAGAAGAGAAAAGGCAAAAGGGAAAAGAGAAAAGAAGGGGAAAGAAGAGAAAAATGGAATGAGAAAAAAGAAGAGGAAAGAATAGAAAAGAGAAAAGAGTAAAGAAGAGCAAAGGGAAAGAATGAAAAAGAGAAAAGAAGAGGACAGAAGAGAAACGTCAAAAGAGAAAAAAGAAGTGAAAAAAGAAAAGAGAAGAAGAGAAAAGAGAGATGAGAAAAGAAGAGAAAAGAGAAAAGAAGAGAATAGATCATAAAAGAGAAAAGAAGAGAAAAGACAAAAGAAGAGAAAAGAGAAAAGAGAAAAGACTGGAAAAGAAGAGAAAAGGGAAATGAGAAAAGAAGAGTGCAGAAGAGAAATGTGAAAAGAGAAAAAAGAAGTGAAAAAAGAAAAGACAAGAAGAGAAAAGAGAAAAGAGGAAAGAAGAGAAAAGGAGAGAAATGGGAAAAGAGAAAAAAGGAGAAAAGAAGAGAAAAGAGAAAAGGGAAATGAGAAAAGAAGAGGACAGAAGAGAAATGTGAAAAGAGAAAAAAGAAGTGAAAAAAGATGAGAAGAAGAGAAAAGAGAGATGAGAAAAGAAGAGAAAAGAGAAAAGAAGAGAATAGATCAGAAAAGAGAAAAGAAGAGAAAAGACAAAAGAAGAGAAAAGAGAAAAGACTGGAAACGAAGAGAAAAGGGAAATGAGAAAAGAAGAGTGCAGAAGAGAAATGTGAAAAGAGAAATAAGAAGAAGTGAAAAAAGAAAAGAGAAGAAGAGAAAAGAGAAAAGAGGAAAGAAGAGAAAAGGAGAGAAATGGGAAAAGAGAAAAAAGGAGAAAAGAAGAGAAAAGAAGAGGAAAAAAGAGAAAAGAGAAAAGAAGAGAAAAGGGAAAAGACAAAAGACAAAAGAAGAGAAAAGAGAAAAGAGAAAAGACTGGAAATGAAGAGAAAAGGGAAAAGGGAAAAGAGAAAAGAAGGGGAAAGAACAGAAAAATGGAATGAGAAAAAAGAAGAGGAAAGAATAGAAAAGAGAAAAGAGTAAAGAAGAGCAAAGGGAAAGAATGAAGAAGAGAAAAGAAGAGGACAGAAGAGAAACGTCAAAAGAGAAAAAAGAAGAAGTGAAAAAAGAAAAGAGAAGAAGAGAAAAGAGAGATGAGAAAAGAAGAGAAAAGAAGAGAATAGATCAGAAAAGAGAAAAGAAGAGAAAAGAGAAAAGAGAAAAGACTGGAAAAGAAGAGAAAAGGGAAATGAGAAAAGAAGAGTGCAGAAGAGAAATGTGAAAAGAGAAAAAAGAAGAAGTGAAAAAAGAAAAGAGAAGAGAAAAGAGAAAAGAGGAAAGAAGAGAAAAGGAGAGAAATGGGAAAAGAGAAAAAAGGAGAAAAGAAGAGAAAAGAAGAGGAAAAAAGAGAAAAGAGAAAAGAAGAGAAAAGGGAAATGAGAAATAAAGAGAAAAGAAGAGGAAAGAAGAGAGATGGGAAAAGAGAAAAAAAAGAGGAGAAAAGAAAAGAGAAAAGAAGAGGAAAGAAGAGAAACGTGAAAAGAGAAAAAAGAATTGAAAAAAGAAAAGAGAAGAAGAGAAAAGAGAGAAGAGAAAAGAAGAGAAAAGAGAAAAGAAAAAAGAAGAGAAAAGGGAAAAGAGAAGAGAGAAAAGAAGAGAAAAGAGAAAAGGGAAAAGAGAAAAGAAGAGGAAAAAAGAGAAAAATGGAATGAGAAAAAAGAAGAGAAAAGGAGAGAAATGGGAAAAGAGAAAAAAGGAGAAAAGAAGAGGAAAGAAGAGGAAAAAAGAGAAAAGAAAAAAAGAGAAAAGAAGAGAATAGATGAGAAAAGAGAAAAGAAGAGAAAAGAGAAAAGACAAAAGACAAAAGAAGAGAAAAGCGAAAAGAGAAAAGACTGGAAAAGAAGAGAAAAGGCAAAAGGGAAAAGAGAAAAGAAGGGGAAAGAAGAGAAAAATGGAATGAGAAAAAAGAAGAGGAAAGAATAGAAAAGAGAAAAGAGTAAAGAAGAGCAAAGGGAAAGAATGAAAAAGAGAAAAGAAGAGGACAGAAGAGAAACGTCAAAAGAGAAAAAAGAAGTGAAAAAAGAAAAGAGAAGAAGAGAAAAGAGAGATGAGAAAAGAAGAGAAAAGAGAAAAGAAGAGAATAGATCATAAAAGAGAAAAGAAGAGAAAAGACAAAAGTAGAGAAAAGAGAAAAGAGAAAAGACTGGAAAAGAAGAGAAAAGGGAAATGAGAAAAGAAGAGTGCAGAAGAGAAATGTGAAAAGAGAAAAAAGAAGTGAAAAAAGAAAAGACAAGAAGAGAAAAGAGAAAAGAGGAAAGAAGAGAAAAGGAGAGAAATGGGAAAAGAGAAAAAAGGAGAAAAGAAGAGAAAAGAAGAGGAAAAAAGAGAAAAGAGAAAAGATGAGAAAAGGGAAACGAGAAATAAAGAGAAAAGAAGGGGAAAGAAGAGAAATGTGAAAAGAGAAAAAAAGAGGAGAAAAGAGAAAAGAGAAAAGAAGAGGAAAGAAGAGAAACGTGAAAAGAGAAAAAAGAAGTGAAAAAAGAAAAGAGAAGAAGAGAAAAGAGAGAAGAGAAAAGAAGAGAAAAGAGAAAAGAAAAAAGAAGAGAAAAGGGAAAAGAGAAGAGAGAAAAGAAGAGAAAAGAGAAAAGAGGAAAGAAGAGAAAAGGAGAGAAATGGGAAAAGAGAAAAAAGGAGAAAAGAAGAGAAAAGAAGAGGAAAAAAGAGAAAAGAGAAAAGAAGAGAAAAGGGAAACGAGAAATAAAGAGAAAAGAAGGGGAAAGAAGAGAAACGTGAAAAGAGAAAAAAGAAGTGAAAAAAGAAAAGAGAAGAAGAGAAAAGAGAGAAGAGAAAAGAAGAGAAAAGAGAAAAGAAAAAAGAAGAGAAAAGGGAAAAGAGAAGAGAGAAAAGAAGAGAAAAGAGAAAAGAGGAAAGAAGAGAAAAGGAGAGAAATGGGAAAAGAGAAAAAAGGATAAAAGAAGAGAAAAGAAGAGGAAAAAAGAGAAAAGAGAAAAGAAGAGAAAAGGGAAAAGACAAAAGACAAAAGAAGAGAAAAGAGAAAAGAGAAAAGACTGGAAATGAAGAGAAAAGGGAAAAGGGAAAAGAGAAAAGAAGGGGAAAGAAGAGAAAATGGAATGAGAAAAAAGAAGAGGAAAGAATAGAAAAGAGAAAAGAGTAAAGAAGAGCAAAGGGAAAGAATGAAGAAGAGAAAAGAAGAGGACAGAAGAGAAACGTCAAAAGAGAAAAAAGAAGAAGTGAAAAAAGAAAAGAGAAGAAGAGAAAAGAGAGATGAGAAAAGAAGAGAAAAGAAGAGAATAGATCAGAAAAGAGAAAAGAAGAGAAAAGAGAAAAGACAAAAGAAGAGAAAAGAGAAAAGAGAAAAGACTGGAAAAGAAGAGAAAAGGGAAATGAGAAAAGAAGAGTGCAGAAGAGAAATGTGAAAAGAGAAAAAAGAAGTGAAAAAAGAAAAGACAAGAAGAGAAAAGAGAAAAGAGGAAAGAAGAGAAAAGGAGAGAAATGGGAAAAGAGAAAAAAGGAGAAAAGAAGAGAAAAGAAGAGGAAAAAAGAGAAAAGAGAAAAGAAGAGAAAAGGGAAACGAGAAATAAAGAGAAAAGAAGGGGAAAGAAGAGAAATGTGAAAAGAGAAAAAAAGAGGAGAAAAGAGAAAAGAGAAAAGAAGAGGAAAGAAGAGAAACGTGAAAAGAGAAAAAAGAAGTGAAAAAAGAAAAGAGAAGAAGAGAAAAGAGAGAAGAGAAAAGAAGAGAAAAGAGAAAAGAAAAAAGAAGAGAAAAGGGAAAAGAGAAGAGAGAAAAGAAGAGAAAAGAGAAAAGAGGAAAGAAGAGAAAAGGAGAGAAATGGGAAAAGAGAAAAAAGGAGAAAAGAAGAGAAAAGAAGAGGAAAAAAGAGAAAAGAGAAAAGAAGAGAAAAGGGAAACGAGAAATAAAGAGAAAAGAAGGGGAAAGAAGAGAAACGTGAAAAGAGAAAAAAGAAGTGAAAAAAGAAAAGAGAAGAAGAGAAAAGAGAGAAGAGAAAAGAGAAAAGAAAAAAGAAGAGAAAAGGGAAAAGAGAAGAGAGAAAAGAAGAGAAAAGAGAAAAGAGGAAAGAAGAGAAAAGGAGAGAAATGGGAAAAGAGAAAAAAGGATAAAAGAAGAGAAAAGAAGAGGAAAAAAGAGAAAAGAGAAAAGAAGAGAAAAGGGAAAAGACAAAAGACAAAAGAAGAGAAAAGAGAAAAGAGAAAAGACTGGAAATGAAGAGAAAAGGGAAAAGGGAAAAGAGAAAAGAAGGGGAAAGAAGAGAAAATGGAATGAGAAAAAAGAAGAGGAAAGACTAGAAAAGAGAAAAGAGTAAAGA
Source organism: Chiloscyllium punctatum (assembly GCF_047496795.1). NCBI lineage: Eukaryota > Metazoa > Chordata > Chondrichthyes > Orectolobiformes > Hemiscylliidae > Chiloscyllium > Chiloscyllium punctatum. The sequence continues at coordinate 31,302,836 of NC_092778.1, forward strand.
AGAGCAAAGGGAAAGAATGAAGAAGAGAAAAGAAGAGGACAGAAGAGAAACGTCAAAAGAGAAAAAAGAAGAAGTGAAAAAAGAAAAGAGAAGAAGAGAAAAGAGAGATGAGAAAAGAAGAGAAAAGAAGAGAATAGATCAGAAAAGAGAAAAGAAGAGAAAAGAGAAAAGACAAAAGAAGAGAAAAGAGAAAAGACTGGAAAAGAAGAGAAAAGGGAAATGAGAAAAGAAGAGTGCAGAAGAGAAATGTGAAAAGAGAAAAAAGAAGTGAAAAAAGAAAAGACAAGAAGAGAAAAGAGAAAAGAGGAAAGAAGAGAAAAGGAGAGAAATGGGAAAAGAGAAAGAAGGAGAAAAGAAGAGGAAAAAAGAGAAAAGAGAAAAGAAGAGAAAAGGGAAACGAGAAATAAAGAGAAAAGAAGAGGAAAGAAGAGAAATGTGAAAAGAGAAAAAAAGAGGAGAAAAGAGAAAAGAGAAAAGAAGAGGAAAGAAGAGAAACGTGAAAAGAGAAAAAAGAAGTGTAAAAAGAAAAGAGAAGAAGAGAAAAGAGAGAAGAGAAAAGAAGAGAAAAGAGAAAAGAAAAAAGAAGAGAAAAGGGAAAAGAGAAGAGAGAAAAGAAGAGAAAAGAGAAAAGGGAAAAGAGAAAAGAGGAGGAAAAAAGAGAGAAACGGAATCAGAAAAAAGAAGAGAAAAGGAGAGAAATGGGAAAAGAGAAAAAAGGAGAAAAGAAGAGAAAAGAAGAGGAAAAAAGAGAAGAATGGAATGAGAAAAAAGAAGAGAAAAGGAGAGAAATGGGAAAAGAGAAAAAAGGAGAAAAGAAGAGGAAAGAAGAGGAAAAAAGAGAAAAGAAAAAAAGAGAAAAGAAGAGAATAGATGAGAAAAGAGAAAAGAAGAGAAAAGAGAAAAGACAAAAGACAAAAGAAGAGAAAAGAGAAAAGAGAAAAGACTGGAAAAGAAGAGAAAAGGCAAAAGGGAAAAGAGAAAAGAAGGGGAAAGAAGAGAAAAATGGAATGAGAAAAAAGAAGAGGAAAGAATAGAAAAGAGAAAAGAGTAAAGAAGAGCAAAGGGAAAGAATGAAGAAGAGAAAAGAAGAGGACAGAAGAGAAACGTGAAAAGAGAAAAAAGAAGAAGTGAAAAAAGAAAAGAGAAGAAGAGAAAAGAGAGATGAGAAAAGAAGAGAAAAGAAGAGAATAGATCAGAAAAGAGAAAAGAAGAGAAAAGAGAAAAGACAAAAGAAGAGAAAAGAGAAAAGAGAAAAGACTGGAAAAGAAGAGAAAAGGGAAATGAGAAAAGAAGAGTGCAGAAGAGAAATGTGAAAAGAGAAAAAAGAAGTGAAAAAAGAAAAGACAAGAAGAGAAAAGAGAAAAGAGGAAAGAAGAGAAAAGGAGAGAAATGGGAAAAGAGAAAAAAGGAGAAAAGAAGAGAAAAGAAGAGGAAAGAAGAGAAAAGAGAAAAGAAGAGAAAAGGGAAACGAGAAATAAAGAGAAAAGAAGGGGAAAGAAGAGAAATGTGAAAAGAGAAAAAAAGAGGAGAAAAGAGAAAAGAGAAAAGAAGAGGAAAGAAGAGAAACGTGAAAAGAGAAAAAAGAAGTGTAAAAAGAAAAGAGAAGAAGAGAAAAGAGAGAAGAGAAAAGAGAAAAGAAAAAAGAAGAGAAAAGGGAAAAGAGAAGAGAGAAAAGAAGAGAAAAGAGAAAAGAGGAAAGAAGAGAAAAGGAGAGAAATGGGAAAAGAGAAAAAAGGAGAAAAGAAGAGAAAAGAAGAGGAAAAAAGAGAAAAGAGAAAAGAAGAGAAAAGGGAAACGAGAAATAAAGAGAAAAGAAGGGGAAAGAAGAGAAACATGAAAAGAGAAAAAAGAAGTGAAAAAAGAAAAGAGAAGAAGAGAAAAGAGAGAAGAGAAAAGAGAAAAGAAAAAAGAAGAGAAAAGGGAAAAGAGAAGAGAGAAAAGAAGAGAAAAGAGAAAAGAGGAAAGAAGAGAAAAGGAGAGAAATGGGAAAAGAGAAAAAAGGATAAAAGAAGAGAAAAGAAGAGGAAAAAAGAGAAAAGAGAAAAGAAGAGAAAAGGGAAAAGACAAAAGACAAAAGAAGAGAAAAGAGAAAAGAGAAAAGACTGGAAATGAAGAGAAAAGGGAAAAGGGAAAAGAGAAAAGAAGGGGAAAGAAGAGAAAATGGAATGAGAAAAAAGAAGAGGAAAGAATAGAAAAGAGAAAAGAGTAAAGAAGAGCAAAGGGAAAGAATGAAGAAGAGAAAAGAAGAGGACAGAAGAGAAACGTCAAAAGAGAAAAAAGAAGAAGTGAAAAAAGAAAAGAGAAGAAGAGAAAAGAGAGATGAGAAAAGAAGAGAAAAGAAGAGAATAGATCAGAAAAGAGAAAAGAAGAGAAAAGAGAAAAGACAAAAGAAGAGAAAAGAGAAAAGAGAAAAGACTGGAAAAGAAGAGAAAAGGGAAATGAGAAAAGAAGAGTGCAGAAGAGAAATGTGAAAAGAGAAAAAAGAAGTGAAAAAAGAAAAGACAAGAAGAGAAAAGAGAAAAGAGGAAAGAAGAGAAAAGGAGAGAAATGGGAAAAGAGAAAGAAGGAGAAAAGAAGAGGAAAAAAGAGAAAAGAGAAAAGAAGAGAAAAGGGAAACGAGAAATAAAGAGAAAAGAAGAGGAAAGAAGAGAAATGTGAAAAGAGAAAAAAAGAGGAGAAAAGAGAAAAGAGAAAAGAAGAGGAAAGAAGAGAAACGTGAAAAGAGAAAAAAGAAGTGTAAAAAGAAAAGAGAAGAAGAGAAAAGAGAGAAGAGAAAAGAAGAGAAAAGAGAAAAGAAAAAAGAAGAGAAAAGGGAAAAGAGAAGAGAGAAAAGAAGAGAAAAGAGAAAAGGGAAAAGAGAAAAGAGGAGGAAAAAAGAGAGAAACGGAATCAGAAAAAAGAAGAGAAAAGGAGAGAAATGGGAAAAGAGAAAAAAGGAGAAAAGAAGAGAAAAGAAGAGGAAAAAAGAGAAGAATGGAATGAGAAAAAAGTAGAGAAAAGGAGAGAAATGGGAAAAGAGAAAAAAGGAGAAAAGAAGAGGAAAGAAGAGGAAAAAAGAGAAAAGAAAAAAAGAGAAAAGAAGAGAATAGATGAGAAAAGAGAAAAGAAGAGAAAAGAGAAAAGACAAAAGACAAAAGAAGAGAAAAGAGAAAAGAGAAAAGACTGGAAAAGAAGAGAAAAGGCAAAAGGGAAAAGAGAAAAGAAGGGGAAAGAAGAGAAAAATGGAATGAGAAAAAAGAAGAGGAAAGAATAGAAAAGAGAAAAGAGTAAAGAAGAGCAAAGGGAAAGAATGAAAAAGAGAAAAGAAGAGGACAGAAGAGAAACGTCAAAAGAGAAAAAAGAAGTGAAAAAAGAAAAGAGAAGAAGAGAAAAGAGAGATGAGAAAAGAAGAGAAAAGAGAAAAGAAGAGAATAGATCATAAAAGAGAAAAGACAAAAGAAGAGAAAAGAGAAAAGAGAAAAGACTGGAAAAGAAGAGAAAAGGGAAATGAGAAAAGAAGAGTGCAGAAGAGAAATGTGAAAAGAGAAAAAAGAAGTGAAAAAAGAAAAGACAAGAAGAGAAAAGAGAAAAGAGGAAAGAAGAGAAAAGGAGAGAAATGGGAAAAGAGAAAAAAGGAGAAAAGAAGAGAAAAGAGAAAAGGGAAATGAGAAAAGAAGAGGACAGAAGAGAAATGTGAAAAGAGAAAAAAGAAGTGAAAAAAGATGAGAAGAAGAGAAAAGAGAGATGAGAAAAGAAGAGAAAAGAGAAAAGAAGAGAATAGATCAGAAAAGAGAAAAGAAGAGAAAAGACAAAAGAAGAGAAAAGAGAAAAGACTGGAAACGAAGAGAAAAGGGAAATGAGAAAAGAAGAGTGCAGAAGAGAAATGTGAAAAGAGAAATAAGAAGAAGTGAAAAAAGAAAAGAGAAGAAGAGAAAAGAGAAAAGAGGAAAGAAGAGAAAAGGAGAGAAATGGGAAAAGAGAAAAAAGGAGAAAAGAAGAGAAAAGAAGAGGAAAAAAGAGAAAAGAGAAAAGAAGAGAAAAGGGAAAAGACAAAAGACAAAAGAAGAGAAAAGAGAAAAGAGAAAAGACTGGAAATGAAGAGAAAAGGGAAAAGGGAAAAGAGAAAAGAAGGGGAAAGAAGAGAAAAATGGAATGAGAAAAAAGAAGAGGAAAGAATAGAAAAGAGAAAAGAGTAAAGAAGAGCAAAGGGAAAGAATGAAGAAGAGAAAAGAAGAGGACAGAAGAGAAACGTCAAAAGAGAAAAAAGAAGAAGTGAAAAAAGAAAAGAGAAGAAGAGAAAAGAGAGATGAGAAAAGAAGAGAAAAGAAGAGAATAGATCAGAAAAGAGAAAAGAAGAGAAAAGAGAAAAGAGAAAAGACTGGAAAAGAAGAGAAAAGGGAAATGAGAAAAGAAGAGTGCAGAAGAGAAATGTGAAAAGAGAAAAAAGAAGAAGTGAAAAAAGAAAAGAGAAGAGAAAAGAGAAAAGAGGAAAGAAGAGAAAAGGAGAGAAATGGGAAAAGAGAAAAAAGGAGAAAAGAAGAGAAAAGAAGAGGAAAAAAGAGAAAAGAGAAAAGAAGAGATAAGGGAAATGAGAAATAAAGAGAAAAGAAGAGGAAAGAAGAGAGATGGGAAAAGAGAAAAAAAAGAGGAGAAAAGAAAAGAGAAAAGAAGAGGAAAGAAGAGAAACGTGAAAAGAGAAAAAAGAATTGAAAAAAGAAAAGAGAAGAAGAGAAAAGAGAGAAGAGAAAAGAAGAGAAAAGAGAAAAGAAAAAAGAAGAGAAAAGGGAAAAGAGAAGAGAGAAAAGAAGAGAAAAGAGAAAAGAGGAAAGAAGAGAAAAGGAGAGAAATGGGAAAAGAGAAAAAAGGAGAAAAGAAGAGAAAAGAAGAGGAAAAAAGAGAAAAGAGAAAAGAAGAGAAAAGGGAAACGAGAAATAAAGAGAAAAGAAGGGGAAAGAAGAGAAACGTGAAAAGAGAAAAAAGAAGTGAAAAAAGAAAAGAGAAGAAGAGAAAAGAGAGAAGAGAAAAGAAGAGAAAAGAGAAAAGAAAAAAGAAGAGAAAAGGGAAAAGAGAAGAGAGAAAAGAAGAGAAAAGAGAAAAGAGGAATGAAGAGAAAAGGAGAGAAATGGGAAAAGAGAAAAAAGGAGAAAAGAAGAGAAAAGAAGAGGAAAAAAGAGAAAAGAGAAAAGAAGAGAAAAGGGAAAAGACAAAAGACAAAAGAAGAGAAAAGAGAAAAGAGAAAAGACTGGAAATGAAGAGAAAAGGGAAAAGGGAAAAGAGAAAAGAAGAGGAAAAAAGAGAAAAATGGAATGAGAAAAAAGAAGAGAAAAGGAGAGAAATGGGAAAAGAGAAAAATAGAATGAGAAAAAAGAAGAGAAAAGGAGAGAAATGGGAAAAGAGAAAAAAGGAGAAAAGAAGAGGAAAGAAGAGGAAAAAAGAGAAAAGAAAAAAAGAGAAAAGAAGAGAATAGATGAGAAAAGAGAAAAGAAGAGAAAAGAGAAAAGACAAAAGACAAAAGAAGAGAAAAGCGAAAAGAGAAAAGACTGGAAAAGAAGAGAAAAGGCAAAAGGGAAAAGAGAAAAGAAGGGGAAAGAAGAGAAAAATGGAATGAGAAAAAAGAAGAGGAAAGAATAGAAAAGAGAAAAGAGTAAAGAAGAGCAAAGGGAAAGAATGAAAAAGAGAAAAGAAGAGGACAGAAGAGAAACGTCAAAAGAGAAAAAAGAAGTGAAAAAAGAAAAGAGAAGAAGAGAAAAGAGAGATGAGAAAAGAAGAGAAAAGAGAAAAGAAGAGAATAGATCATAAAAGAGAAAAGAAGAGAAAAGACAAAAGAAGAGAAAAGAGAAAAGAGAAAAGACTGGAAAAGAAGAGAAAAGGGAAATGAGAAAAGAAGAGTGCAGAAGAGAAATGTGAAAAGAGAAAAAAGAAGTGAAAAAAGAAAAGACAAGAAGAGAAAAGAGAAAAGAGGAAAGAAGAGAAAAGGAGAGAAATGGGAAAAGAGAAAAAAGGAGAAAAGAAGAGAAAAGAAGAGGAAAAATGAGAAAAGAGAAAAGATGAGAAAAGGGAAACGAGAAATAAAGAGAAAAGAAGGGGAAAGAAGAGAAATGTGAAAAGAGAAAAAAAGAGGAGAAAAGAGAAAAGAGAAAAGAAGAGGAAAGAAGAGAAACGTGAAAAGAGAAAAAAGAAGTGAAAAAAGAAAAGAGAAGAAGAGAAAAGAGAGAAGAGAAAAGAAGAGAAAAGAGAAAAGAAAAAAGAAGAGAAAAGGGAAAAGAGAAGAGAGAAAAGAAGAGAAAAGAGAAAAGAGGAAAGAAGAGAAAAGGAGAGAAATGGGAAAAGAGAAAAAAGGAGAAAAGAAGAGAAAAGAAGAGGAAAAAAGAGAAAAGAGAAAAGAAGAGAAAAGGGAAACGAGAAATAAAGAGAAAAGAAGGGGAAAGAAGAGAAACGTGAAAAGAGAAAAAAGAAGTGAAAAAAGAAAAGAGAAGAAGAGAAAAGAGAGAAGAGAAAAGAAGAGAAAAGAGAAAAGAAAAAAGAAGAGAAAAGGGAAAAGAGAAGAGAGAAAAGAAGAGAAAAGAGAAAAGAGGAAAGAAGAGAAAAGGAGAGAAATGGGAAAAGAGAAAAAAGGAGAAAAGAAGAGAAAAGAAGAGGAAAAAAGAGAAAAGAGAAAAGAAGAGAAAAGGGAAAAGACAAAAGACAAAAGAAGAGAAAAGAGAAAAGAGAAAAGACTGGAAATGAAGAGAAAAGGGAAAAGGGAAAAGAGAAAAGAAGGGGAAAGAAGAGAAAATGGAATGAGAAAAAAGAAGAGGAAAGAATAGAAAAGAGAAAAGAGTAAAGAAGAGCAAAGGGAAAGAATGAAGAAGAGAAAAGAAGAGGACAGAAGAGAAACGTCAAAAGAGAAAAAAGAAGAAGTGAAAAAAGAAAAGAGAAGAAGAGAAAAGAGAGATGAGAAAAGAAGAGAAAAGAAGAGAATAGATCAGAAAAGAGAAAAGAAGAGAAAAGAGAAAAGACAAAAGAAGAGAAAAGAGAAAAGAGAAAAGACTGGAAAAGAAGAGAAAAGGGAAATGAGAAAAGAAGAGTGCAGAAGAGAAATGTGAAAAGAGAAAAAAGAAGTGAAAAAAGAAAAGACAAGAAGAGAAAAGAGAAAAGAGGAAAGAAGAGAAAAGGAGAGAAATGGGAAAAGAGAAAAAAGGAGAAAAGAAGAGAAAAGAAGAGGAAAAAAGAGAAAAGAGAAAAGATGAGAAAAGGGAAACGAGAAATAAAGAGAAAAGAAGGGGAAAGAAGAGAAATGTGAAAAGAGAAAAAAAGAGGAGAAAAGAGAAAAGAGAAAAGAAGAGGAAAGAAGAGAAACGTGAAAAGAGAAAAAAGAAGTGAAAAAAGAAAAGAGAAGAAGAGAAAAGAGAGAAGAGAAAAGAAGAGAAAAGAGAAAAGAAAAAAGAAGAGAAAAGGGAAAAGAGAAGAGAGAAAAGAAGAGAAAAGAGAAAAGAGGAAAGAAGAGAAAAGGAGAGAAATGGGAAAAGAGAAAAAAGGAGAAAAGAAGAGAAAAGAAGAGGAAAAAAGAGAAAAGAGAAAAGAAGAGAAAAGGGAAACGAGAAATAAAGAGAAAAGAAGGGGAAAGAAGAGAAACGTGAAAAGAGAAAAAAGAAGTGAAAAAAGAAAAGAGAAGAAGAGAAAAGAGAGAAGAGAAAAGAGAAAAGAAAAAAGAAGAGAAAAGGGAAAAGAGAAGAGAGAAAAGAAGAGAAAAGAGAAAAGAGGAAAGAAGAGAAAAGGAGAGAAATGGGAAAAGAGAAAAAAGGATAAAAGAAGAGAAAAGAAGAGGAAAAAAGAGAAAAGAGAAAAGAAGAGAAAAGGGAAAAGACAAAAGACAAAAGAAGAGAAAAGAGAAAAGAGAAAAGACTGGAAATGAAGAGAAAAGGGAAAAGGGAAAAGAGAAAAGAAGGGGAAAGAAGAGAAAATGGAATGAGAAAAAAGAAGAGGAAAGAATAGAAAAGAGAAAAGAGTAAAGAAGAGCAAAGGGAAAGAATGAAGAAGAGAAAAGAAGAGGACAGAAGAGAAACGTCAAAAGAGAAAAAAGAAGAAGTGAAAAAAGAAAAGAGAAGAAGAGAAAAGAGAGATGAGAAAAGAAGAGAAAAGAAGAGAATAGATCAGAAAAGAGAAAAGAAGAGAAAAGAGAAAAGACAAAAGAAGAGAAAAGAGAAAAGAGAAAAGACTGGAAAAGAAGAGAAAAGGGAAATGAGAAAAGAAGAGTGCAGAAGAGAAATGTGAAAAGAGAAAAAAGAAGTGAAAAAAGAAAAGACAAGAAGAGAAAAGAGAAAAGAGGAAAGAAGAGAAAAGGAGAGAAATGGGAAAAGAGAAAGAAGGAGAAAAGAAGAGGAAAAAAGAGAAAAGAGAAAAGAAGAGAAAAGGGAAACGAGAAATAAAGAGAAAAGAAGAGGAAAGAAGAGAAATGTGAAAAGAGAAAAAAAGAGGATAAAAGAGAAAAGAGAAAAGAAGAGGAAAGAAGAGAAACGTGAAAAGAGAAAAAAGAAGTGTAAAAAGAAAAGAGAAGAAGAGAAAAGAGAGAAGAGAAAAGAAGAGAAAAGAGAAAAGGGAAAAGAGAAAAGAGGAGGAAAAAAGAGAGAAACGGAATCAGAAAAAAGAAGAGAAAAGGAGAGAAATGGGAAAAGAGAAAAAAGGAGAAAAGAAGAGAAAAGAAGAGGAAAAAAGAGAAGAATGGAATGAGAAAAAAGAAGAGAAAAGGAGAGAAATGGGAAAAGAGAAAAAAGGAGAAAAGAAGAGGAAAGAAGAGGAAAAAAGAGAAAAGAAAAAAAGAGAAAAGAAGAGAATAGATGAGAAAAGAGAAAAGAAGAGAAAAGAGAAAAGACAAAAGACAAAAGAAGAGAAAAGAGAAAAGAGAAAAGACTGGAAAAGAAGAGAAAAGGCAAAAGGGAAAAGAGAAAAGAAGGGGAAAGAAGAGAAAAATGGAATGAGAAAAAAGAAGAGGAAAGAATAGAAAAGAGAAAAGAGTAAAGAAGAGCAAAGGGAAAGAATGAAAAAGAGAAAAGAAGAGGACAGAAGAGAAACGTCAAAAGAGAAAAAAGAAGTGAAAAAAGAAAAGAGAAGAAGAGAAAAGAGAGATGAGAAAAGAAGAGAAAAGAGAAAAGAAGAGAATAGATCATAAAAGAGAAAAGAAGAGAAAAGACAAAAGAAGAGAAAAGAGAAAAGAGAAAAGACTGGAAAAGAAGAGAAAAGGGAAATGAGAAAAGAAGAGTGCAGAAGAGAAATGTGAAAAGAGAAAAAAGAAGTGAAAAAAGAAAAGACAAGAAGAGAAAAGAGAAAAGAGGAAAGAAGAGAAAAGGAGAGAAATGGGAAAAGAGAAAAAAGGAGAAAAGAAGAGAAAAGAGAAAAGGGAAATGAGAAAAGAAGAGGACAGAAGAGAAATGTGAAAAGAGAAAAAAGAAGTGAAAAAAGATGAGAAGAAGAGAAAAGAGAGATGAGAAAAGAAGAGAAAAGAGAAAAGAAGAGAATAGATCAGAAAAGAGAAAAGAAGAGAAAAGACAAAAGAAGAGAAAAGAGAAAAGACTGGAAACGAAGAGAAAAGGGAAATGAGAAAAGAAGAGTGCAGAAGAGAAATGTGAAAAGAGAAATAAGAAGAAGTGAAAAAAGAAAAGAGAAGAAGAGAAAAGAGAAAAGAGGAAAGAAGAGAAAAGGAGAGAAATGGGAAAAGAGAAAAAAGGAGAAAAGAAGAGAAAAGAAGAGGAAAAAAGAGAAAAGAGAAAAGAAGAGAAAAGGGAAAAGACAAAAGACAAAAGAAGAGAAAAGAGAAAAGAGAAAAGACTGGAAATGAAGAGAAAAGGGAAAAGGGAAAAGAGAAAAGAAGGGGAAAGAACAGAAAAATGGAATGAGAAAAAAGAAGAGGAAAGAATAGAAAAGAGAAAAGAGTAAAGAAGAGCAAAGGGAAAGAATGAAGAAGAGAAAAGAAGAGGACAGAAGAGAAACGTCAAAAGAGAAAAAAGAAGAAGTGAAAAAAGAAAAGAGAAGAAGAGAAAAGAGAGATGAGAAAAGAAGAGAAAAGAAGAGAATAGATCAGAAAAGAGAAAAGAAGAGAAAAGAGAAAAGACAAAAGAAGAGAAAAGAGAAAAGAGAAAAGACTGGAAAAGAAGAGAAAAGGGAAATGAGAAAAGAAGAGTGCAGAAGAGAAATGTGAAAAGAGAAAAAAGAAGTGAAAAAAGAAAAGACAAGAAGAGAAAAGAGAAAAGAGGAAAGAAGAGAAAAGGAGAGAAATGGGAAAAGAGAAAGAAGGAGAAAAGAAGAGGAAAAAAGAGAAAAGAGAAAAGAAGAGAAAAGGGAAACGAGAAATAAAGAGAAAAGAAGAGGAAAGAAGAGAAATGTGAAAAGAGAAAAAAAGAGGAGAAAAGAGAAAAGAGAAAAGAAGAGGAAAGAAGAGAAACGTGAAAAGAGAAAAAAGAAGTGTAAAAAGAAAAGAGAAGAAGAGAAAAGAGAGAAGAGAAAAGAAGAGAAAAGAGAAAAGAAAAAAGAAGAGAAAAGGGAAAAGAGAAGAGAGAAAAGAAGAGAAAAGAGAAAAGGGAAAAGAGAAAAGAGGAGGAAAAAAGAGAGAAACGGAATCAGAAAAAAGAAGAGAAAAGGAGAGAAATGGGAAAAGAGAAAAAAGGAGAAAAGAAGAGAAAAGAAGAGGACAAAAGAGAAGAATGGAATGAGAAAAAAGAAGAGAAAAGGAGAGAAATGGGAAAAGAGAAAAAAGGAGAAAAGAAGAGGAAAGAAGAGGAAAAAAGAGAAAAGAAAAAAAGAGAAAAGAAGAGAATAGATGAGAAAAGAGAAAAGAAGAGAAAAGAGAAAAGACAAAAGACAAAAGAAGAGAAAAGAGAAAAGAGAAAAGACTGGAAAAGAAGAGAAAAGGCAAAAGGGAAAAGAGAAAAGAAGGGGAAAGAAGAGAAAAATGGAATGAGAAAAAAGAAGAGGAAAGAATAGAAAAGAGAAAAGAGTAAAGAAGAGCAAAGGGAAAGAATGAAAAAGAGAAAAGAAGAGGACAGAAGAGAAACGTGAAAAGAGAAAAAAGAAGAAGTGAAAAAAGAAAAGAGAAGAAGAGAAAAGAGAGATGAGAAAAGAAGAGAAAAGAAGAGAATAGATCAGAAAAGAGAAAAGAAGAGAAAAGAGAAAAGACAAAAGAAGAGAAAAGAGAAAAGAGAAAAGACTGGAAAAGAAGAGAAAAGGGAAATGAGAAAAGAAGAGTGCAGAAGAGAAATGTGAAAAGAGAAAAAAGAAGTGAAAAAAGAAAAGACAAGAAGAGAAAAGAGAAAAGAGGAAAGAAGAGAAAAGGAGAGAAATGGGAAAAGAGAAAAAAGGAGAAAAGAAGAGAAAAGAGAAAAGGGAAATGAGAAAAGAAGAGGACAGAAGAGAAATGTGAAAAGAGAAAAAAGAAGTGAAAAAAGATGAGAAGAAGAGAAAAGAGAGATGAGAAAAGAAGAGGAAAGAAGAGAAACGTGAAAAGAGAAAAAAGAAGAAGTGAAAAAAGAAAAGACAAGAAGAGAAAAGAGAAAAGAGGAAAGAAGAGAAAAGGAGAGAAATGGGAAAAGAGAAAAAAGGAGAAAAGAAGAGAAAAGAAGAGGAAAAAAGAGAAAGAGAAAAGATGAGAAAAGGGAAACGAGAAATAAAGAGAAAAGAAGGGGAAAGAAGAGAAATGTGAAAAGAGAAAAAAAGAGGAGAAAAGAGAAAAGAGAAAAGAAGAGGAAAGAAGAGAAACGTGAAAAGAGAAAAAAGAATTGAAAAAAGAAAAGAGAAGAAGAGAAAAGTGAGAAGAGAAAAGAAGAGAAAAGAGAAAAGAGTAAAGAAGAGCAAAGGGAAAGAATGAAGAAGAGAAAAGAAGAGGACAGAAGAGAAACGTGAAAAGAGAAAAAAGAAGAAGTGAAAAAAGAAAAGACAAGAAGAGAAAAGAGAAAAGAGGAAAGAAGAGAAAAGGAGAGAAATGGGAAAAGAGAAAAAAGGAGAAAAGAAGAGAAAAGAAGAGGAAAAAAGAGAAAAGAGAAAAGATGAGAAAAGGGAAACGAGAAATAAAGAGAAAAGAAGGGGAAAGAAGAGAAATGTGAAAAGAGAAAAAAAGAGGAGAAAAGAGAAAAGAGAAAAGAAGAGGAAAGAAGAGAAACGTGAAAAGAGAAAAAAGAATTGAAAAAAGAAAAGAGAAGAAGAGAAAAGTGAGAAGAGAAAAGAAGAGAAAAGAGAAAAGAAAAAAGAAGAGAAAAGGGAAAAGAGAAGAGAGAAAAGAAGAGAAAAGAGAAAAGGGAAAAGAGAAAAGAAGAGGAAAAAAGAGAAAAATGGAATGAGAAAAAAGAAGAGAAAAGGAGAGAAATGGGAAAAGAGAAAAATAGAATGAGAAAAAAGAAGGGAAAAGGAGAGAAATGGGAAAAGAGAAAAAAGGAGAAAAGAAGAGGAAAGAAGAGGAAAAAAGAGAAAAGAAAAAAAGAGAAAAGAAGAGAATAGATGAGAAAAGAGAAAAGAAGAGAAAAGAGAAAAGACAAAAGACAAAAGAAGAGAAAAGCGAAAAGAGAAAAGACTGGAAAAGAAGAGAAAAGGCAAAAGGGAAAAGAGAAAAGAAGGGGAAAGAAGAGAAAAATGGAATGAGAAAAAAGAAGAGGAAAGAATAGAAAAGAGAAAAGAGTAAAGAAGAGCAAAGGGAAAGAATGAAAAAGAGAAAAGAAGAGGACAGAAGAGAAACGTCAAAAGAGAAAAAAGAAGTGAAAAAAGAAAAGAGAAGAAGAGAAAAGAGAGATGAGAAAAGAAGAGAAAAGAGAAAAGAAGAGAATAGATCATAAAAGAGAAAAGAAGAGAAAAGACAAAAGAAGAGAAAAGAGAAAAGAGAAAAGACTGGAAAAGAAGAGAAAAGGGAAATGAGAAAAGAAGAGTGCAGAAGAGAAATGTGAAAAGAGAAAAAAGAAGTGAAAAAAGAAAAGACAAGAAGAGAAAAGAGAAAAGAGGAAAGAAGAGAAAAGGAGAGAAATGGGAAAAGAGAAAAAAGGAGAAAAGAAGAGAAAAGAGAAAAGGGAAATGAGAAAAGAAGAGGACAGAAGAGAAATGTGAAAAGAGAAAAAAGAAGTGAAAAAAGATGAGAAGAAGAGAAAAGAGAGATGAGAAAAGAAGAGAAAAGAGAAAAGAAGAGAATAGATCAGAAAAGAGAAAAGAAGAGAAAAGACAAAAGAAGAGAAAAGAGAAAAGACTGGAAACGAAGAGAAAAGGGAAATGAGAAAAGAAGAGTGCAGAAGAGAAATGTGAAAAGAGAAATAAGAAGAAGTGAAAAAAGAAAAGAGAAGAAGAGAAAAGAGAAAAGAGGAAAGAAGAGAAAAGGAGAGAAATGGGAAAAGAGAAAAAAGGAGAAAAGAAGAGAAAAGAAGAGGAAAAAAGAGAAAAGAGAAAAGAAGAGAAAAGGGAAAAGACAAAAGACAAAAGAAGAGAAAAGAGAAAAGAGAAAAGACTGGAAATGAAGAGAAAAGGGAAAAGGGAAAAGAGAAAAGAAGGGGAAAGAACAAAAAATGGAATGAGAAAAAAGAAGAGGAAAGAATAGAAAAGAGAAAAGAGTAAAGAAGAGCAAAGGGAAAGAATGAAGAAGAGAAAAGAAGAGGACAGAAGAGAAACGTCAAAAGAGAAAAAAGAAGAAGTGAAAAAAGAAAAGAGAAGAAGAGAAAAGAGAGATGAGAAAAGAAGAGAAAAGAAGAGAATAGATCAGAAAAGAGAAAAGAAGAGAAAAGAGAAAAGAGAAAAGTCTGGAAAAGAAGAGAAAAGGGAAATGAGAAAAGAAGAGTGCAGAAGAGAAATGTGAAAAGAGAAAAAAGAAGAAGTGAAAAAAGAAAAGAGAAGAGAAAAGAGAAAAGAGGAAAGAAGAGAAAAGGAGAGAAATGGGAAAAGAGAAAAAAGGAGAAAAGAAGAGAAAAGAAGAGGAAAAAAGAGAAAAGAGAAAAGAAGAGAAAAGGGAAATGGGAAATAAAGAGAAAAGAAGAGGAAAGAAGAGAGATGGGAAAAGAGAAAAAAAAGAGGAGAAAAGAAAAGAGAAAAGAAGAGGAAAGAAGAGAAACGTGAAAAGAGAAAAAAGAATTGAAAAAAGAAAAGAGAAGAAGAGAAAAGAGAGAAGAGAAAAGAAGAGAAAAGAGAAAAGAAAAAAGAAGAGAAAAGGGAAAAGAGAAGAGAGAAAAGAAGAGAAAAGAGAAAAGGGAAAAGAGAAAAGAAGAGGAAAAAAGAGAAAAATGGAATGAGAAAAAAGAAGAGAAAAGGAGAGAAATGGGAAAAGAGAAAAATAGAATGAGAAAAAAGAAGGGAAAAGGAGAGAAATGGGAAAAGAGAAAAAAGGAGAAAAGAAGAGGAAAGAAGAGGAAAAAAGAGAAAAGAAAAAAAGAGAAAAGAAGAGAATAGATGAGAAAAGAGAAAAGAAGAGAAAAGAGAAAAGACAAAAGACAAAAGAAGAGAAAAGCGAAAAGAGAAAAGACTGGAAAAGAAGAGAAAAGGCAAAAGGGAAAAGAGAAAAGAAGGGGAAAGAAGAGAAAAATGGAATGAGAAAAAAGAAGAGGAAAGAATAGAAAAGAGAAAAGAGTAAAGAAGAGCAAAGGGAAAGAATGAAAAAGAGAAAAGAAGAGGACAGAAGAGAAACGTCAAAAGAGAAAAAAGAAGAAGTGAAAAAAGAAAAGAGAAGAAGAGAAAAGAGAGATGAGAAAAGAAGAGAAAAGAAGAGAATAGATCAGAAAAGAGAAAAGAAGAGAAAAGAGAAAAGACAAAAGAAGAGAAAAGAGAAAAGAGAAAAGACTGGAAAAGAAGAGAAAAGGGAAATGAGAAAAGAAGAGTGCAGAAGAGAAATGTGAAAAGAGAAAAAAGAAGTGAAAAAAGAAAAGACAAGAAGAGAAAAGAGAAAAGAGGAAAGAAGAGAAAAGGAGAGAAATGGGAAAAGAGAAAGAAGGAGAAAAGAAGAGGAAAAAAGAGAAAAGAGAAAAGAAGAGAAAAGGGAAACGAGAAATAAAGAGAAAAGAAGAGGAAAGAAGAGAAATGTGAAAAGAGAAAAAAAGAGGAGAAAAGAGAAAAGAGAAAAGAAGAGGAAAGAAGAGAAACGTGAAAAGAGAAAAAAGAAGTGTAAAAAGAAAAGAGAAGAAGAGAAAAGAGAGAAGAGAAAAGAAGAGAAAAGAGAAAAGAAAAAAGAAGAGAAAAGGGAAAAGAGAAGAGAGAAAAGAAGAGAAAAGAGAAAAGGGAAAAGAGAAAAGAGGAGGAAAAAAGAGAGAAACGGAATCAGAAAAAAGAAGAGAAAAGGAGAGAAATGGGAAAAGAGAAAAAAGGAGAAAAGAAGAGAAAAGAAGAGGAAAAAAGAGAAGAATGGAATGAGAAAAAAGAAGAGAAAAGGAGAGAAATGGGAAAAGAGAAAAAAGGAGAAAAGAAGAGGAAAGAAGAGGAAAAAAGAGAAAAGAAAAAAAGAGAAAAGAAGAGAATAGATGAGAAAAGAGAAAAGAAGAGAAAAGAGAAAAGACAAAAGACAAAAGAAGAGAAAAGAGAAAAGAGAAAAGACTGGAAAAGAAGAGAAAAGGCAAAAGGGAAAAGAGAAAAGAAGGGGAAAGAAGAGAAAAATGGAATGAGAAAAAAGAAGAGGAAAGAATAGAAAAGAGAAAAGAGTAAAGAAGAGCAAAGGGAAAGAATGAAAAAGAGAAAAGAAGAGGACAGAAGAGAAACGTCAAAAGAGAAAAAAGAAGTGAAAAAAGAAAAGAGAAGAAGAGAAAAGAGAGATGAGAAAAGAAGAGAAAAGAGAAAAGAAGAGAATAGATCATAAAAGAGAAAAGAAGAGAAAAGACAAAAGAAGAGAAAAGAGAAAAGAGAAAAGACTGGAAAAGAAGAGAAAAGGGAAATGAGAAAAGAAGAGTGCAGAAGAGAAATGTGAAAAGAGAAAAAAGAAGTGAAAAAAGAAAAGACAAGAAGAGAAAAGAGAAAAGAGGAAAGAAGAGAAAAGGAGAGAAATGGGAAAAGAGAAAAAAGGAGAAAAGAAGAGAAAAGAGAAAAGGGAAATGAGAAAAGAAGAGGACAGAAGAGAAATGTGAAAAGAGAAAAAAGAAGTGAAAAAAGATGAGAAGAAGAGAAAAGAGAGATGAGAAAAGAAGAGAAAAGAGAAAAGAAGAGAATAGATCAGAAAAGAGAAAAGTAGAGAAAAGACAAAAGAAGAGAAAAGAGAAAAGACTGGAAACGAAGAGAAAAGGGAAATGAGAAAAGAAGAGTGCAGAAGAGAAATGTGAAAAGAGAAATAAGAAGAAGTGAAAAAAGAAAAGAGAAGAAGAGAAAAGAGAAAAGAGGAAAGAAGAGAAAAGGAGAGAAATGGGAAAAGAGAAAAAAGGAGAAAAGAAGAGAAAAGAAGAGGAAAAAAGAGAAAAGAGAAAAGAAGAGAAAAGGGAAAAGACAAAAGACAAAAGAAGAGAAAAGAGAAAAGAGAAAAGACTGGAAATGAAGAGAAAAGGGAAAAGGGAAAAGAGAAAAGAAGGGGAAAGAACAGAAAAATGGAATGAGAAAAAAGAAGAGGAAAGAATAGAAAAGAGAAAAGAGTAAAGAAGAGCAAAGGGAAAGAATGAAGAAGAGAAAAGAAGAGGACAGAAGAGAAACGTCAAAAGAGAAAAAAGAAGAAGTGAAAAAAGAAAAGAGAAGAAGAGAAAAGAGAGATGAGAAAAGAAGAGAAAAGAAGAGAATAGATCAGAAAAGAGAAAAGAAGAGAAAAGAGAAAAGAGAAAAGACTGGAAAAGAAGAGAAAAGGGAAATGAGAAAAGAAGAGTGCAGAAGAGAAATGTGAAAAGAGAAAAAAGAAGAAGTGAAAAAAGAAAAGAGAAGAGAAAAGAGAAAAGAGGAAAGAAGAGAAAAGGAGAGAAATGGGAAAAGAGAAAAAAGGAGAAAAGAAGAGAAAAGAAGAGGAAAAAAGAGAAAAGAGAAAAGAAGAGAAAAGGGAAATGAGAAATAAAGAGAAAAGAAGAGGAAAGAAGAGAGATGGGAAAAGAGAAAAAAAAGAGGAGAAAAGAAAAGAGAAAAGAAGAGGAAAGAAGAGAAACGTGAAAAGAGAAAAAAGAATTGAAAAAAGAAAAGAGAAGAAGAGAAAAGAGAGAAGAGGAAAGAAGAGAAAAGAGAAAAGAAAAAAGAAGAGAAAAGGGAAAAGAGAAGAGAGAAAAGAAGAGAAAAGAGAAAAGGGAAAAGAGAAAAGAAGAGGAAAAAAGAGAAAAATGGAATGAGAAAAAAGAAGAGAAAAGGAGAGAAATGGGAAAAGAGAAAAATAGAATGAGAAAAAAGAAGGGAAAAGGAGAGAAATGGGAAAAGAGAAAAAAGGAGAAAAGAAGAGGAAAGAAGAGGAAAAAAGAGAAAAGAAAAAAAGAGAAAAGAAGAGAATAGATGAGAAAAGAGAAAAGAAGAGAAAAGAGAAAAGACAAAAGACAAAAGAAGAGAAAAGCGAAAAGAGAAAAGACTGGAAAAGAAGAGAAAAGGCAAAAGGGAAAAGAGAAAAGAAGGGGAAAGAAGAGAAAAATGGAATGAGAAAAAAGAAGAGGAAAGAATAGAAAAGAGAAAAGAGTAAAGAAGAGCAAAGGGAAAGAATGAAAAAGAGAAAAGAAGAGGACAGAAGAGAAACGTCAAAAGAGAAAAAAGAAGTGAAAAAAGAAAAGAGAAGAAGAGAAAAGAGAGATGAGAAAAGAAGAGAAAAGAGAAAAGAAGAGAATAGATCATAAAAGAGAAAAGAAGAGAAAAGACAAAAGAAGAGAAAAGAGAAAAGAGAAAAGACTGGAAAAGAAGAGAAAAGGGAAATGAGAAAAGAAGAGTGCAGAAGAGAAATGTGAAAAGAGAAAAAAGAAGTGAAAAAAGAAAAGACAAGAAGAGAAAAGAGAAAAGAGGAAAGAAGAGAAAAGGAGAGAAATGGGAAAAGAGAAAAAAGGAGAAAAGAAGAGAAAAGAAGAGGAAAAAAGAGAAAAGAGAAAAGATGAGAAAAGGGAAACGAGAAATAAAGAGAAAAGAAGGGGAAAGAAGAGAAATGTGAAAAGAGAAAAAAAGAGGAGAAAAGAGAAAAGAGAAAAGAAGAGGAAAGAAGAGAAACGTGAAAAGAGAAAAAAGAAGTGATAAAAGAAAAGAGAAGTAGAGAAAAGAGAGAAGAGAAAAGAAGAGAAAAGAGAAAAGAAAAAAGAAGAGAAAAGGGAAAAGAGAAGAGAGAAAAGAAGAGAAAAGAGAAAAGAGGAAAGAAGAGAAAAGGAGAGAAATGGGAAAAGAGAAAAAAGGAGAAAAGAAGAGAAAAGAAGAGGAAAAAAGAGAAAAGAGAAAAGAAGAGAAAAGGGAAACGAGAAATAAAGAGAAAAGAAGGGGAAAGAAGAGAAACGTGAAAAGAGAAAAAAGAAGTGAAAAAAGAAAAGAGAAGAAGAGAAAAGAGAGAAGAGAAAAGAAGAGAAAAGATAAAAGAAAAAAGAAGAGAAAAGGGAAAAGAGAAGAGAGAAAAGAAGAGAAAAGAGAAAAGAGGAAAGAAGAGAAAAGGAGAGAAATGGGAAAAGAGAAAAAAGGATAAAAGAAGAGAAAAGAAGAGGAAAAAAGAGAAAAGAGAAAAGAAGAGAAAAGGGAAAAGACAAAAGACAAAAGAAGAGAAAAGAGAAAAGAGAAAAGACTGGAAATGAAGAGAAAAGGGAAAAGGGAAAAGAGAAAAGAAGGGGAAAGAAGAGAAAATGGAATGAGAAAAAAGAAGAGGAAAGAATAGAAAAGAGAAAAGAGTAAAGAAGAGCAAAGGGAAAGAATGAAGAAGAGAAAAGAAGAGGACAGAAGAGAAACGTCAAAAGAGAAAAAAGAAGAAGTGAAAAAAGAAAAGAGAAGAAGAGAAAAGAGAGATGAGAAAAGAAGAGAAAAGAAGAGAATAGATCAGAAAAGAGAAAAGAAGAGAAAAGAGAAAAGACAAAAGAAGAGAAAAGAGAAAAGAGAAAAGACTGGAAAAGAAGAGAAAAGGGAAATGAGAAAAGAAGAGTGCAGAAGAGAAATGTGAAAAGAGAAAAAAGAAGTGAAAAAAGAAAAGACAAGAAGAGAAAAGAGAAAAGAGGAAAGAAGAGAAAAGGAGAGAAATGGGAAAAGAGAAAGAAGGAGAAAAGAAGAGGAAAAAAGAGAAAAGAGAAAAGAAGAGAAAAGGGAAACGAGAAATAAAGAGAAAAGAAGAGGAAAGAAGAGAAATGTGAAAAGAGAAAAAAAGAGGAGAAAAGAGAAAAGAGAAAAGAAGAGGAAAGAAGAGAAACGTGAAAAGAGAAAAAAGAAGTGTAAAAAGAAAAGAGAAGAAGAGAAAAGAGAGAAGAGAAAAGAAGAGAAAAGAGAAAAGAAAAAAGAAGAGAAAAGGGAAAAGAGAAGAGAGAAAAGAAGAGAAAAGAGAAAAGGGAAAAGAGAAAAGAGGAGGAAAAAAGAGAGAAACGGAATCAGAAAAAAGAAGAGAAAAGGAGAGAAATGGGAAAAGAGAAAAAAGGAGAAAAGAAGAGAAAAGAAGAGGAAAAAAGAGAAGAATGGAATGAGAAAAAAGAAGAGAAAAGGAGAGAAATGGGAAAAGAGAAAAAAGGAGAAAAGAAGAGGAAAGAAGAGGAAAAAAGAGAAAAGAAAAAAAGAGAAAAGAAGAGAATAGATGAGAAAAGAGAAAAGAAGAGAAAAGAGAAAAGACAAAAGACAAAAGAAGAGAAAAGAGAAAAGAGAAAAGACTGGAAAAGAAGAGAAAAGGCAAAAGGGAAAAGAGAAAAGAAGGGGAAAGAAGAGAAAAATGGAATGAGAAAAAAGAAGAGGAAAGAATAGAAAAGAGAAAAGAGTAAAGAAGAGCAAAGGGAAAGAATGAAAAAGAGAAAAGAAGAGGACAGAAGAGAAACGTCAAAAGAGAAAAAAGAAGTGAAAAAAGAAAAGAGAAGAAGAGAAAAGAGAGATGAGAAAAGAAGAGAAAAGAGAAAAGAAGAGAATAGATCATAAAAGAGAAAAGACAAAAGAAGAGAAAAGAGAAAAGAGAAAAGACTGGAAAAGAAGAGAAAAGGGAAATGAGAAAAGAAGAGTGCAGAAGAGAAATGTGAAAAGAGAAAAAAGAAGTGAAAAAAGAAAAGACAAGAAGAGAAAAGAGAAAAGAGGAAAGAAGAGAAAAGGAGAGAAATGGGAAAAGAGAAAAAAGGAGAAAAGAAGAGAAAAGAGAAAAGGGAAATGAGAAAAGAAGAGGACAGAAGAGAAATGTGAAAAGAGAAAAAAGAAGTGAAAAAAGATGAGAAGAAGAGAAAAGAGAGATGAGAAAAGAAGAGAAAAGAGAAAAGAAGAGAATAGATCAGAAAAGAGAAAAGAAGAGAAAAGACAAAAGAAGAGAAAAGAGAAAAGACTGGAAACGAAGAGAAAAGGGAAATGAGAAAAGAAGAGTGCAGAAGAGAAATGTGAAAAGAGAAATAAGAAGAAGTGAAAAAAGAAAAGAGAAGAAGAGAAAAGAGAAAAGAGGAAAGAAGAGAAAAGGAGAGAAATGGGAAAAGAGAAAAAAGGAGAAAAGAAGAGAAAAGAAGAGGAAAAAAGAGAAAAGAGAAAAGAAGAGAAAAGGGAAAAGACAAAAGACAAAAGAAGAGAAAAGAGAAAAGAGAAAAGACTGGAAATGAAGAGAAAAGGGAAAAGGGAAAAGAGAAAAGAAGGGGAAAGAACAGAAAAATGGAATGAGAAAAAAGAAGAGGAAAGAATAGAAAAGAGAAAAGAGTAAAGAAGAGCAAAGGGAAAGAATGAAGAAGAGAAAAGAAGAGGACAGAAGAGAAACGTCAAAAGAGAAAAAAGAAGAAGTGAAAAAAGAAAAGAGAAGAAGAGAAAAGAGAGATGAGAAAAGAAGAGAAAAGAAGAGAATAGATCAGAAAAGAGAAAAGAAGAGAAAAGAGAAAAGAGAAAAGACTGGAAAAGAAGAGAAAAGGGAAATGAGAAAAGAAGAGTGCAGAAGAGAAATGTGAAAAGAGAAAAAAGAAGAAGTGAAAAAAGAAAAGAGAAGAGAAAAGAGAAAAGAGGAAAGAAGAGAAAAGGAGAGAAATGGGAAAAGAGAAAAAAGGAGAAAAGAAGAGAAAAGAAGAGGAAAAAAGAGAAAAGAGAAAAGAAGAGAAAAGGGAAATGAGAAATAAAGAGAAAAGAAGAGGAAAGAAGAGAGATGGGAAAAGAGAAAAAAAAGAGGAGAAAAGAAAAGAGAAAAGAAGAGGAAAGAAGAGAAACGTGAAAAGAGAAAAAAGAATTGAAAAAAGAAAAGAGAAGAAGAGAAAAGAGAGAAGAGAAAAGAAGAGAAAAGAGAAAAGAAAAAAGAAGAGAAAAGGGAAAAGAGAAGAGAGAAAAGAAGAGAAAAGAGAAAAGAGGAAAGAAGAGAAAAGGAGAGAAATGGGAAAAGAGAAAAAAGGAGAAAAGAAGAGAAAAGAAGAGGAAAAAAGAGAAAAGAGAAAAGAAGAGAAAAGGGAAACGAGAAATAAAGAGAAAAGAAGGGGAAAGAAGAGAAACGTGAAAAGAGAAAAAAGAAGTGAAAAAAGAAAAGAGAAGAAGAGAAAAGAGAGAAGAGAAAAGAAGAGAAAAGAGAAAAGAAAAAAGAAGAGAAAAGGGAAAAGAGAAGAGAGAAAAGAAGAGAAAAGAGAAAAGAGGAATGAAGAGAAAAGGAGAGAAATGGGAAAAGAGAAAAAAGGAGAAAAGAAGAGAAAAGAAGAGGAAAAAAGAGAAAAGAGAAAAGAAGAGAAAAGGGAAAAGACAAAAGACAAAAGAAGAGAAAAGAGAAAAGAGAAAAGACTGGAAATGAAGAGAAAAGGGAAAAGGGAAAAGAGAAAAGAAGAGGAAAAAAGAGAAAAATGGAATGAGAAAAAAGAAGAGAAAAGGAGAGAAATGGGAAAAGAGAAAAATAGAATGAGAAAAAAGAAGAGAAAAGGAGAGAAATGGGAAAAGAGAAAAAAGGAGAAAAGAAGAGGAAAGAAGAGGAAAAAAGAGAAAAGAAAAAAAGAGAAAAGAAGAGAATAGATGAGAAAAGAGAAAAGAAGAGAAAAGAGAAAAGACAAAAGACAAAAGAAGAGAAAAGCGAAAAGAGAAAAGACTGGAAAAGAAGAGAAAAGGCAAAAGGGAAAAGAGAAAAGAAGGGGAAAGAAGAGAAAAATGGAATGAGAAAAAAGAAGAGGAAAGAATAGAAAAGAGAAAAGAGTAAAGAAGAGCAAAGGGAAAGAATGAAAAAGAGAAAAGAAGAGGACAGAAGAGAAACGTCAAAAGAGAAAAAAGAAGTGAAAAAAGAAAAGAGAAGAAGAGAAAAGAGAGATGAGAAAAGAAGAGAAAAGAGAAAAGAAGAGAATAGATCATAAAAGAGAAAAGAAGAGAAAAGACAAAAGAAGAGAAAAGAGAAAAGAGAAAAGACTGGAAAAGAAGAGAAAAGGGAAATGAGAAAAGAAGAGTGCAGAAGAGAAATGTGAAAAGAGAAAAAAGAAGTGAAAAAAGAAAAGACAAGAAGAGAAAAGAGAAAAGAGGAAAGAAGAGAAAAGGAGAGAAATGGGAAAAGAGAAAAAAGGAGAAAAGAAGAGAAAAGAAGAGGAAAAATGAGAAAAGAGAAAAGATGAGAAAAGGGAAACGAGAAATAAAGAGAAAAGAAGGGGAAAGAAGAGAAATGTGAAAAGAGAAAAAAAGAGGAGAAAAGAGAAAAGAGAAAAGAAGAGGAAAGAAGAGAAACGTGAAAAGAGAAAAAAGAAGTGAAAAAAGAAAAGAGAAGAAGAGAAAAGAGAGAAGAGAAAAGAAGAGAAAAGAGAAAAGAAAAAAGAAGAGAAAAGGGAAAAGAGAAGAGAGAAAAGAAGAGAAAAGAGAAAAGAGGAAAGAAGAGAAAAGGAGAGAAATGGGAAAAGAGAAAAAAGGAGAAAAGAAGAGAAAAGAAGAGGAAAAAAGAGAAAAGAGAAAAGAAGAGAAAAGGGAAACGAGAAATAAAGAGAAAAGAAGGGGAAAGAAGAGAAACGTGAAAAGAGAAAAAAGAAGTGAAAAAAGAAAAGAGAAGAAGAGAAAAGAGAGAAGAGAAAAGAAGAGAAAAGAGAAAAGAAAAAAGAAGAGAAAAGGGAAAAGAGAAGAGAGAAAAGAAGAGAAAAGAGAAAAGAGGAAAGAAGAGAAAAGGAGAGAAATGGGAAAAGAGAAAAAAGGATAAAAGAAGAGAAAAGAAGAGGAAAAAAGAGAAAAGAGAAAAGAAGAGAAAAGGGAAAAGACAAAAGACAAAAGAAGAGAAAAGAGAAAAGAGAAAAGACTGGAAATGAAGAGAAAAGGGAAAAGGGAAAAGAGAAAAGAAGGGGAAAGAAGAGAAAATGGAATGAGAAAAAAGAAGAGGAAAGAATAGAAAAGAGAAAAGAGTAAAGAAGAGCAAAGGGAAAGAATGAAGAAGAGAAAAGAAGAGGACAGAAGAGAAACGTCAAAAGAGAAAAAAGAAGAAGTGAAAAAAGAAAAGAGAAGAAGAGAAAAGAGAGATGAGAAAAGAAGAGAAAAGAAGAGAATAGATCAGAAAAGAGAAAAGAAGAGAAAAGAGAAAAGACAAAAGAAGAGAAAAGAGAAAAGAGAAAAGACTGGAAAAGAAGAGAAAAGGGAAATGAGAAAAGAAGAGTGCAGAAGAGAAATGTGAAAAGAGAAAAAAGAAGTGAAAAAAGAAAAGACAAGAAGAGAAAAGAGAAAAGAGGAAAGAAGAGAAAAGGAGAGAAATGGGAAAAGAGAAAAAAGGAGAAAAGAAGAGAAAAGAAGAGGAAAAAAGAGAAAAGAGAAAAGATGAGAAAAGGGAAACGAGAAATAAAGAGAAAAGAAGGGGAAAGAAGAGAAATGTGAAAAGAGAAAAAAAGAGGAGAAAAGAGAAAAGAGAAAAGAAGAGGAAAGAAGAGAAACGTGAAAAGAGAAAAAAGAAGTGAAAAAAGAAAAGAGAAGAAGAGAAAAGAGAGAAGAGAAAAGAAGAGAAAAGAGAAAAGAAAAAAGAAGAGAAAAGGGAAAAGAGAAGAGAGAAAAGAAGAGAAAAGAGAAAAGAGGAAAGAAGAGAAAAGGAGAGAAATGGGAAAAGAGAAAAAAGGAGAAAAGAAGAGAAAAGAAGAGGAAAAAAGAGAAAAGAGAAAAGAAGAGAAAAGGGAAACGAGAAATAAAGAGAAAAGAAGGGGAAAGAAGAGAAACGTGAAAAGAGAAAAAAGAAGTGAAAAAAGAAAAGAGAAGAAGAGAAAAGAGAGAAGAGAAAAGAGAAAAGAAAAAAGAAGAGAAAAGGGAAAAGAGAAGAGAGAAAAGAAGAGAAAAGAGAAAAGAGGAAAGAAGAGAAAAGGAGAGAAATGGGAAAAGAGAAAAAAGGATAAAAGAAGAGAAAAGAAGAGGAAAAAAGAGAAAAGAGAAAAGAAGAGAAAAGGGAAAAGACAAAAGACAAAAGAAGAGAAAAGAGAAAAGAGAAAAGACTGGAAATGAAGAGAAAAGGGAAAAGGGAAAAGAGAAAAGAAGGGGAAAGAAGAGAAAATGGAATGAGAAAAAAGAAGAGGAAAGAATAGAAAAGAGAAAAGAGTAAAGAAGAGCAAAGGGAAAGAATGAAGAAGAGAAAAGAAGAGGACAGAAGAGAAACGTCAAAAGAGAAAAAAGAAGAAGTGAAAAAAGAAAAGAGAAGAAGAGAAAAGAGAGATGAGAAAAGAAGAGAAAAGAAGAGAATAGATCAGAAAAGAGAAAAGAAGAGAAAAGAGAAAAGACAAAAGAAGAGAAAAGAGAAAAGAGAAAAGACTGGAAAAGAAGAGAAAAGGGAAATGAGAAAAGAAGAGTGCAGAAGAGAAATGTGAAAAGAGAAAAAAGAAGTGAAAAAAGAAAAGACAAGAAGAGAAAAGAGAAAAGAGGAAAGAAGAGAAAAGGAGAGAAATGGGAAAAGAGAAAAAAGGAGAAAAGAAGAGAAAAGAAGAGGAAAAAAGAGAAAAGAGAAAAGATGAGAAAAGGGAAACGAGAAATAAAGAGAAAAGAAGGGGAAAGAAGAGAAATGTGAAAAGAGAAAAAAAGAGGAGAAAAGAGAAAAGAGAAAAGAAGAGGAAAGAAGAGAAACGTGAAAAGAGAAAAAAGAAGTGAAAAAAGAAAAGAGAAGAAGAGAAAAGAGAGAAGAGAAAAGAAGAGAAAAGAGAAAAGAAAAAAGAAGAGAAAAGGGAAAAGAGAAGAGAGAAAAGAAGAGAAAAGAGAAAAGAGGAAAGAAGAGAAAAGGAGAGAAATGGGAAAAGAGAAAAAAGGAGAAAAGAAGAGAAAAGAAGAGGAAAAAAGAGAAAAGAGAAAAGAAGAGAAAAGGGAAACGAGAAATAAAGAGAAAAGAAGGGGAAAGAAGAGAAACGTGAAAAGAGAAAAAAGAAGTGAAAAAAGAAAAGAGAAGAAGAGAAAAGAGAGAAGAGAAAAGAGAAAAGAAAAAAGAAGAGAAAAGGGAAAAGAGAAGAGAGAAAAGAAGAGAAAAGAGAAAAGAGGAAAGAAGAGAAAAGGAGAGAAATGGGAAAAGAGAAAAAAGGATAAAAGAAGAGAAAAGAAGAGGAAAAAAGAGAAAAGAGAAAAGAAGAGAAAAGGGAAAAGACAAAAGACAAAAGAAGAGAAAAGAGAAAAGAGAAAAGACTGGAAATGAAGAGAAAAGGGAAAAGGGAAAAGAGAAAAGAAGGGGAAAGAAGAGAAAATGGAATGAGAAAAAAGAAGAGGAAAGAATAGAAAAGAGAAAAGAGTAAAGAAGAGCAAAGGGAAAGAATGAAGAAGAGAAAAGAAGAGGACAGAAGAGAAACGTCAAAAGAGAAAAAAGAAGAAGTGAAAAAAGAAAAGAGAAGAAGAGAAAAGAGAGATGAGAAAAGAAGAGAAAAGAAGAGAATAGATCAGAAAAGAGAAAAGAAGAGAAAAGAGAAAAGACAAAAGAAGAGAAAAGAGAAAAGAGAAAAGACTGGAAAAGAAGAGAAAAGGGAAATGAGAAAAGAAGAGTGCAGAAGAGAAATGTGAAAAGAGAAAAAAGAAGTGAAAAAAGAAAAGACAAGAAGAGAAAAGAGAAAAGAGGAAAGAAGAGAAAAGGAGAGAAATGGGAAAAGAGAAAGAAGGAGAAAAGAAGAGGAAAAAAGAGAAAAGAGAAAAGAAGAGAAAAGGGAAACGAGAAATAAAGAGAAAAGAAGAGGAAAGAAGAGAAATGTGAAAAGAGAAAAAAAGAGGAGAAAAGAGAAAAGAGAAAAGAAGAGGAAAGAAGAGAAACGTGAAAAGAGAAAAAAGAATTGAAAAAAGAAAAGAGAAGAAGAGAAAAGAGAGAAGAGAAAAGAAGAGAAAAGAGAAAAGAGAAAAGAAGAGAAAAGAGAAAAGAGAAAAGACTGGAAAAGAAGAGAAAAGGGAAATGAGAAAAGAAGAGTGCAGAAGAGAAATGTGAAAAGAGAAAAAAGAAGAAGTGAAAAAAGAAAAGAGAAGAGAAAAGAGAAAAGAGGAAAGAAGAGAAAAGGAGAGAAATGGGAAAAGAGAAAAAAGGAGAAAAGAAGAGAAAAGAAGAGGAAAAAAGAGAAAAGAGAAAAGAAGAGAAAAGGGAAATGAGAAATAAAGAGAAAAGAAGAGGAAAGAAGAGAGATGGGAAAAGAGAAAAAAAAGAGGAGAAAAGAAAAGAGAAAAGAAGAGGAAAGAAGAGAAACGTGAAAAGAGAAAAAAGAATTGAAAAAAGAAAAGAGAAGAAGAGAAAAGAGAGAAGAGAAAAGAAGAGAAAAGAGAAAAGAAAAAAGAAGAGAAAAGGGAAAAGAGAAGAGAGAAAAGAAGAGAAAAGAGAAAAGAGGAAAGAAGAGAAAAGGAGAGAAATGGGAAAAGAGAAAAAAGGAGAAAAGAAGAGAAAAGAAGAGGAAAAAAGAGAAAAGAGAAAAGAAGAGAAAAGGGAAACGAGAAATAAAGAGAAAAGAAGGGGAAAGAAGAGAAACGTGAAAAGAGAAAAAAGAAGTGAAAAAAGAAAAGAGAAGAAGAGAAAAGAGAGAAGAGAAAAGAAGAGAAAAGAGAAAAGAAAAAAGAAGAGAAAAGGGAAAAGAGAAGAGAGAAAAGAAGAGAAAAGAGAAAAGAGGAATGAAGAGAAAAGGAGAGAAATGGGAAAAGAGAAAAAAGGAGAAAAGAAGAGAAAAGAAGAGGAAAAAAGAGAAAAGAGAAAAGAAGAGAAAAGGGAAAAGACAAAAGACAAAAGAAGAGAAAAGAGAAAAGAGAAAAGACTGGAAATGAAGAGAAAAGGGAAAAGGGAAAAGAGAAAAGAAGAGGAAAAAAGAGAAAAATGGAATGAGAAAAAAGAAGAGAAAAGGAGAGAAATGGGAAAAGAGAAAAATAGAATGAGAAAAAAGAAGAGAAAAGGAGAGAAATGGGAAAAGAGAAAAAAGGAGAAAAGAAGAGGAAAGAAGAGGAAAAAAGAGAAAAGAAAAAAAGAGAAAAGAAGAGAATAGATGAGAAAAGAGAAAAGAAGAGAAAAGAGAAAAGACAAAAGACAAAAGAAGAGAAAAGCGAAAAGAGAAAAGACTGGAAAAGAAGAGAAAAGGCAAAAGGGAAAAGAGAAAAGAAGGGGAAAGAAGAGAAAAATGGAATGAGAAAAAAGAAGAGGAAAGAATAGAAAAGAGAAAAGAGTAAAGAAGAGCAAAGGGAAAGAATGAAAAAGAGAAAAGAAGAGGACAGAAGAGAAACGTCAAAAGAGAAAAAAGAAGTGAAAAAAGAAAAGAGAAGAAGAGAAAAGAGAGATGAGAAAAGAAGAGAAAAGAGAAAAGAAGAGAATAGATCATAAAAGAGAAAAGAAGAGAAAAGACAAAAGAAGAGAAAAGAGAAAAGAGAAAAGACTGGAAAAGAAGAGAAAAGGGAAATGAGAAAAGAAGAGTGCAGAAGAGAAATGTGAAAAGAGAAAAAAGAAGTGAAAAAAGAAAAGACAAGAAGAGAAAAGAGAAAAGAGGAAAGAAGAGAAAAGGAGAGAAATGGGAAAAGAGAAAAAAGGAGAAAAGAAGAGAAAAGAAGAGGAAAAATGAGAAAAGAGAAAAGATGAGAAAAGGGAAACGAGAAATAAAGAGAAAAGAAGGGGAAAGAAGAGAAATGTGAAAAGAGAAAAAAAGAGGAGAAAAGAGAAAAGAGAAAAGAAGAGGAAAGAAGAGAAACGTGAAAAGAGAAAAAAGAAGTGAAAAAAGAAAAGAGAAGAAGAGAAAAGAGAGAAGAGAAAAGAAGAGAAAAGAGAAAAGAAAAAAGAAGAGAAAAGGGAAAAGAGAAGAGAGAAAAGAAGAGAAAAGAGAAAAGAGGAAAGAAGAGAAAAGGAGAGAAATGGGAAAAGAGAAAAAAGGAGAAAAGAAGAGAAAAGAAGAGGAAAAAAGAGAAAAGAGAAAAGAAGAGAAAAGGGAAACGAGAAATAAAGAGAAAAGAAGGGGAAAGAAGAGAAACGTGAAAAGAGAAAAAAGAAGTGAAAAAAGAAAAGAGAAGAAGAGAAAGGAGAGAAGAGAAAAGAAGAGAAAAGAGAAAAGAAAAAAGAAGAGAAAAGGGAAAAGAGAAGAGAGAAAAGAAGAGAAAAGAGAAAAGAGGAAAGAAGAGAAAAGGAGAGAAATGGGAAAAGAGAAAAAAGGATAAAAGAAGAGAAAAGAAGAGGAAAAAAGAGAAAAGAGAAAAGAAGAGAAAAGGGAAAAGACAAAAGACAAAAGAAGAGAAAAGAGAAAAGAGAAAAGACTGGAAATGAAGAGAAAAGGGAAAAGGGAAAAGAGAAAAGAAGGGGAAAGAAGAGAAAATGGAATGAGAAAAAAGAAGAGGAAAGAATAGAAAAGAGAAAAGAGTAAAGAAGAGCAAAGGGAAAGAATGAAGAAGAGAAAAGAAGAGGACAGAAGAGAAACGTCAAAAGAGAAAAAAGAAGAAGTGAAAAAAGAAAAGAGAAGAAGAGAAAAGAGAGATGAGAAAAGAAGAGAAAAGAAGAGAATAGATCAGAAAAGAGAAAAGAAGAGAAAAGAGAAAAGACAAAAGAAGAGAAAAGAGAAAAGAGAAAAGACTGGAAAAGAAGAGAAAAGGGAAATGAGAAAAGAAGAGTGCAGAAGAGAAATGTGAAAAGAGAAAAAAGAAGTGAAAAAAGAAAAGACAAGAAGAGAAAAGAGAAAAGAGGAAAGAAGAGAAAAGGAGAGAAATGGGAAAAGAGAAAAAAGGAGAAAAGAAGAGAAAAGAAGAGGAAAAAAGAGAAAAGAGAAAAGATGAGAAAAGGGAAACGAGAAATAAAGAGAAAAGAAGGGGAAAGAAGAGAAATGTGAAAAGAGAAAAAAAGAGGAGAAAAGAGAAAAGAGAAAAGAAGAGGAAAGAAGAGAAACGTGAAAAGAGAAAAAAGAAGTGAAAAAAGAAAAGAGAAGAAGAGAAAAGAGAGAAGAGAAAAGAAGAGAAAAGAGAAAAGAAAAAAGAAGAGAAAAGGGAAAAGAGAAGAGAGAAAAGAAGAGAAAAGAGAAAAGAGGAAAGAAGAGAAAAGGAGAGAAATGGGAAAAGAGAAAAAAGGAGAAAAGAAGAGAAAAGAAGAGGAAAAAAGAGAAAAGAGAAAAGAAGAGAAAAGGGAAACGAGAAATAAAGAGAAAAGAAGGGGAAAGAAGAGAAACGTGAAAAGAGAAAAAAGAAGTGAAAAAAGAAAAGAGAAGAAGAGAAAAGAGAGAAGAGAAAAGAGAAAAGAAAAAAGAAGAGAAAAGGGAAAAGAGAAGAGAGAAAAGAAGAGAAAAGAGAAAAGAGGAAAGAAGAGAAAAGGAGAGAAATGGGAAAAGAGAAAAAAGGATAAAAGAAGAGAAAAGAAGAGGAAAAAAGAGAAAAGAGAAAAGAAGAGAAAAGGGAAAAGACAAAAGACAAAAGAAGAGAAAAGAGAAAAGAGAAAAGACTGGAAATGAAGAGAAAAGGGAAAAGGGAAAAGAGAAAAGAAGGGGAAAGAAGAGAAAATGGAATGAGAAAAAAGAAGAGGAAAGAATAGAAAAGAGAAAAGAGTAAAGAAGAGCAAAGGGAAAGAATGAAGAAGAGAAAAGAAGAGGACAGAAGAGAAACGTCAAAAGAGAAAAAAGAAGAAGTGAAAAAAGAAAAGAGAAGAAGAGAAAAGAGAGATGAGAAAAGAAGAGAAAAGAAGAGAATAGATCAGAAAAGAGAAAAGAAGAGAAAAGAGAAAAGACAAAAGAAGAGAAAAGAGAAAAGAGAAAAGACTGGAAAAGAAGAGAAAAGGGAAATGAGAAAAGAAGAGTGCAGAAGAGAAATGTGAAAAGAGAAAAAAGAAGTGAAAAAAGAAAAGACAAGAAGAGAAAAGAGAAAAGAGGAAAGAAGAGAAAAGGAGAGAAATGGGAAAAGAGAAAAAAGGAGAAAAGAAGAGAAAAGAAGAGGAAAAAAGAGAAAAGAGAAAAGATGAGAAAAGGGAAACGAGAAATAAAGAGAAAAGAAGGGGAAAGAAGAGAAATGTGAAAAGAGAAAAAAAGAGGAGAAAAGAGAAAAGAGAAAAGAAGAGGAAAGAAGAGAAACGTGAAAAGAGAAAAAAGAAGTGAAAAAAGAAAAGAGAAGAAGAGAAAAGAGAGAAGAGAAAAGAAGAGAAAAGAGAAAAGAAAAAAGAAGAGAAAAGGGAAAAGAGAAGAGAGAAAAGAAGAGAAAAGAGAAAAGAGGAAAGAAGAGAAAAGGAGAGAAATGGGAAAAGAGAAAAAAGGAGAAAAGAAGAGAAAAGAAGAGGAAAAAAGAGAAAAGAGAAAAGAAGAGAAAAGGGAAACGAGAAATAAAGAGAAAAGAAGGGGAAAGAAGAGAAACGTGAAAAGAGAAAAAAGAAGTGAAAAAAGAAAAGAGAAGAAGAGAAAAGAGAGAAGAGAAAAGAGAAAAGAAAAAAGAAGAGAAAAGGGAAAAGAGAAGAGAGAAAAGAAGAGAAAAGAGAAAAGAGGAAAGAAGAGAAAAGGAGAGAAATGGGAAAAGAGAAAAAAGGATAAAAGAAGAGAAAAGAAGAGGAAAAAAGAGAAAAGAGAAAAGAAGAGAAAAGGGAAAAGACAAAAGACAAAAGAAGAGAAAAGAGAAAAGAGAAAAGACTGGAAATGAAGAGAAAAGGGAAAAGGGAAAAGAGAAAAGAAGGGGAAAGAAGAGAAAATGGAATGAGAAAAAAGAAGAGGAAAGAATAGAAAAGAGAAAAGAGTAAAGAAGAGCAAAGGGAAAGAATGAAGAAGAGAAAAGAAGAGGACAGAAGAGAAACGTCAAAAGAGAAAAAAGAAGAAGTGAAAAAAGAAAAGAGAAGAAGAGAAAAGAGAGATGAGAAAAGAAGAGAAAAGAAGAGAATAGATCAGAAAAGAGAAAAGAAGAGAAAAGAGAAAAGACAAAAGAAGAGAAAAGAGAAAAGAGAAAAGACTGGAAAAGAAGAGAAAAGGGAAATGAGAAAAGAAGAGTGCAGAAGAGAAATGTGAAAAGAGAAAAAAGAAGTGAAAAAAGAAAAGACAAGAAGAGAAAAGAGAAAAGAGGAAAGAAGAGAAAAGGAGAGAAATGGGAAAAGAGAAAGAAGGAGAAAAGAAGAGGAAAAAAGAGAAAAGAGAAAAGAAGAGAAAAGGGAAACGAGAAATAAAGAGAAAAGAAGAGGAAAGAAGAGAAATGTGAAAAGAGAAAAAAAGAGGAGAAAAGAGAAAAGAGAAAAGAAGAGGAAAGAAGAGAAACGTGAAAAGAGAAAAAAGAAGTGTAAAAAGAAAAGAGAAGAAGAGAAAAGAGAGAAGAGAAAAGAAGAGAAAAGAGAAAAGAAAAAAGAAGAGAAAAGGGAAAAGAGAAGAGAGAAAAGAAGAGAAAAGAGAAAAGGGAAAAGAGAAAAGAGGAGGAAAAAAGAGAGAAACGGAATCAGAAAAAAGAAGAGAAAAGGAGAGAAATGGGAAAAGAGAAAAAAGGAGAAAAGAAGAGAAAAGAAGAGGAAAAAAGAGAAGAATGGAATGAGAAAAAAGAAGAGAAAAGGAGAGAAATGGGAAAAGAGAAAAAAGGAGAAAAGAAGAGGAAAGAAGAGGAAAAAAGAGAAAAGAAAAAAAGAGAAAAGAAGAGAATAGATGAGAAAAGAGAAAAGAAGAGAAAAGAGAAAAGACAAAAGACAAAAGAAGAGAAAAGAGAAAAGAGAAAAGACTGGAAAAGAAGAGAAAAGGCAAAAGGGAAAAGAGAAAAGAAGGGGAAAGAAGAGAAAAATGGAATGAGAAAAAAGAAGAGGAAAGAATAGAAAAGAGAAAAGAGTAAAGAAGAGCAAAGGGAAAGAATGAAAAAGAGAAAAGAAGAGGACAGAAGAGAAACGTCAAAAGAGAAAAAAGAAGTGAAAAAAGAAAAGAGAAGAAGAGAAAAGAGAGATGAGAAAAGAAGAGAAAAGAGAAAAGAAGAGAATAGATCATAAAAGAGAAAAGAAGAGAAAAGACAAAAGAAGAGAAAAGAGAAAAGAGAAAAGACTGGAAAAGAAGAGAAAAGGGAAATGAGAAAAGAAGAGTGCAGAAGAGAAATGTGAAAAGAGAAAAAAGAAGTGAAAAAAGAAAAGACAAGAAGAGAAAAGAGAAAAGAGGAAAGAAGAGAAAAGGAGAGAAATGGGAAAAGAGAAAAAAGGAGAAAAGAAGAGAAAAGAGAAAAGGGAAATGAGAAAAGAAGAGGACAGAAGAGAAATGTGAAAAGAGAAAAAAGAAGTGAAAAAAGATGAGAAGAAGAGAAAAGAGAGATGAGAAAAGAAGAGAAAAGAGAAAAGAAGAGAATAGATCAGAAAAGAGAAAAGAAGAGAAAAGACAAAAGAAGAGAAAAGAGAAAAGACTGGAAACGAAGAGAAAAGGGAAATGAGAAAAGAAGAGTGCAGAAGAGAAATGTGAAAAGAGAAATAAGAAGAAGTGAAAAAAGAAAAGAGAAGAAGAGAAAAGAGAAAAGAGGAAAGAAGAGAAAAGGAGAGAAATGGGAAAAGAGAAAAAAGGAGAAAAGAAGAGAAAAGAAGAGGAAAAAAGAGAAAAGAGAAAAGAAGAGAAAAGGGAAAAGACAAAAGACAAAAGAAGAGAAAAGAGAAAAGAGAAAAGACTGGAAATGAAGAGAAAAGGGAAAAGGGAAAAGAGAAAAGAAGGGGAAAGAACAGAAAAATGGAATGAGAAAAAAGAAGAGGAAAGAATAGAAAAGAGAAAAGAGTAAAGAAGAGCAAAGGGAAAGAATGAAGAAGAGAAAAGAAGAGGACAGAAGAGAAACGTCAAAAGAGAAAAAAGAAGAAGTGAAAAAAGAAAAGAGAAGAAGAGAAAAGAGAGATGAGAAAAGAAGAGAAAAGAAGAGAATAGATCAGAAAAGAGAAAAGAAGAGAAAAGAGAAAAGACAAAAGAAGAGAAAAGAGAAAAGAGAAAAGACTGGAAAAGAAGAGAAAAGGGAAATGAGAAAAGAAGAGTGCAGAAGAGAAATGTGAAAAGAGAAAAAAGAAGTGAAAAAAGAAAAGACAAGAAGAGAAAAGAGAAAAGAGGAAAGAAGAGAAAAGGAGAGAAATGGGAAAAGAGAAAGAAGGAGAAAAGAAGAGGAAAAAAGAGAAAAGAGAAAAGAAGAGAAAAGGGAAACGAGAAATAAAGAGAAAAGAAGAGGAAAGAAGAGAAATGTGAAAAGAGAAAAAAAGAGGAGAAAAGAGAAAAGAGAAAAGAAGAGGAAAGAAGAGAAACGTGAAAAGAGAAAAAAGAAGTGTAAAAAGAAAAGAGAAGAAGAGAAAAGAGAGACGAGAAAAGAAGAGAAAAGAGAAAAGAAAAAAGAAGAGAAAAGGGAAAAGAGAAGAGAGAAAAGAAGAGAAAAGGGAAAAGAGAAAAGAGGAGGAAAAAAGAGAGAAACGGAATCAGAAAAAAGAAGAGAAAAGGAGAGAAATGGGAAAAGTGAAAAAAGGAGAAAAGAAGAGAAAAGAAGAGGACAAAAGAGAAGAATGGAATGAGAAAAAAGAAGAGAAAAGGAGAGAAATGGGAAAAGAGAAAAAAGGAGAAAAGAAGAGGAAAGAAGAGGAAAAAAGAGAAAAGAAAAAAAGAGAAAAGAAGAGAATAGATGAGAAAAGAGAAAAGAAGAGAAAAGAGAAAAGACAAAAGACAAAAGAAGAGAAAAGAGAAAAGAGAAAAGACTGGAAAAGAAGAGAAAAGGCAAAAGGGAAAAGAGAAAAGAAGGGGAAAGAAGAGAAAAATGGAATGAGAAAAAAGAAGAGGAAAGAATAGAAAAGAGAAAAGAGTAAAGAAGAGCAAAGGGAAAGAATGAAGAAGAGAAAAGAAGAGGACAGAAGAGAAACGTGAAAAGAGAAAAAAGAAGAAGTGAAAAAAGAAAAGAGAAGAAGAGAAAAGAGAGATGAGAAAAGAAGAGAAAAGAAGAGAATAGATCAGAAAAGAGAAAAGAAGAGAAAAGAGAAAAGACAAAAGAAGAGAAAAGAGAAAAGAGAAAAGACTGGAAAAGAAGAGAAAAGGGAAATGAGAAAAGAAGAGTGCAGAAGAGAAATGTGAAAAGAGAAAAAAGAAGTGAAAAAGAAAAGACAAGAAGAGAAAAGAGAAAAGAGGAAAGAAGAGAAAAGGAGAGAAATGGGAAAAGAGAAAAAAGGAGAAAAGAAGAGAAAAGAGAAAAGGGAAATGAGAAAAGAAGAGGACAGAAGAGAAATGTGAAAAGAGAAAAAAGAAGTGAAAAAAGATGAGAAGAAGAGAAAAGAGAGATGAGAAAAGAAGAGGAAAGAAGAGAAACGTGAAAAGAGAAAAAAGAAGAAGTGAAAAAAGAAAAGACAAGAAGAGAAAAGAGAAAAGAGGAAAGAAGAGAAAAGGAGAGAAATGGGAAAAGAGAAAAAAGGAAATAAAGAAGAGAAAAGAAGAGGAAAAAAGAGAAAGAGAAAAGATGAGAAAAGGGAAACGAGAAATAAAGAGAAAAGAAGGGGAAAGAAGAGAAATGTGAAAAGAGAAAAAAAGAGGAGAAAAGAGAAAAGAGAAAAGAAGAGGAAAGAAGAGAAACGTGAAAAGAGAAAAAAGAATTGAAAAAAGAAAAGAGAAGAAGAGAAAAGTGAGAAGAGAAAAGAAGAGAAAAGAGAAAAGAGTAAAGAAGAGCAAAGGGAAAGAATGAAGAAGAGAAAAGAAGAGGACAGAAGAGAAACGTGAAAAGAGAAAAAAGAAGAAGTGAAAAAAGAAAAGACAAGAAGAGAAAAGAGAAAAGAGGAAAGAAGAGAAAAGGAGAGAAATGGGAAAAGAGAAAAAAGGAGAAAAGAAGAGAAAAGAAGAGGAAAAAAGAGAAAAGAGAAAAGATGAGAAAAGGGAAACGAGAAATAAAGAGAAAAGAAGGGGAAAGAAGAGAAATGTGAAAAGAGAAAAAAAGAGGAGAAAAGAGAAAAGAGAAAAGAAGAGGAAAGAAGAGAAACGTGAAAAGAGAAAAAAGAATTGAAAAAAGAAAAGAGAAGAAGAGAAAAGTGAGAAGAGAAAAGAAGAGAAAAGAGAAAAGAAAAAAGAAGAGAAAAGGGAAAAGAGAAGAGAGAAAAGAAGAGAAAAGAGAAAAGGGAAAAGAGAAAAGAAGAGGAAAAAAGAGAAAAATGGAATGAGAAAAAAGAAGAGAAAAGGAGAGAAATGGGAAAAGAGAAAAATAGAATGAGAAAAAAGAAGGGAAAAGGAGAGAAATGGGAAAAGAGAAAAAAGGAGAAAAGAAGAGGAAAGAAGAGGAAAAAAGAGAAAAGAAAAAAAGAGAAAAGAAGAGAATAGATGAGAAAAGAGAAAAGAAGAGAAAAGAGAAAAGACAAAAGACAAAAGAAGAGAAAAGCGAAAAGAGAAAAGACTGGAAAAGAAGAGAAAAGGCAAAAGGGAAAAGAGAAAAGAAGGGGAAAGAAGAGAAAAATGGAATGAGAAAAAAGAAGAGGAAAGAATAGAAAAGAGAAAAGAGTAAAGAAGAGCAAAGGGAAAGAATGAAAAAGAGAAAAGAAGAGGACAGAAGAGAAACGTCAAAAGAGAAAAAAGAAGTGAAAAAAGAAAAGAGAAGAAGAGAAAAGAGAGATGAGAAAAGAAGAGAAAAGAGAAAAGAAGAGAATAGATCATAAAAGAGAAAAGAAGAGAAAAGACAAAAGAAGAGAAAAGAGAAAAGAGAAAAGACTGGAAAAGAAGAGAAAAGGGAAATGAGAAAAGAAGAGTGCAGAAGAGAAATGTGAAAAGAGAAAAAAGAAGTGAAAAAAGAAAAGACAAGAAGAGAAAAGAGAAAAGAGGAAAGAAGAGAAAAGGAGAGAAATGGGAAAAGAGAAAAAAGGAGAAAAGAAGAGAAAAGAGAAAAGGGAAATGAGAAAAGAAGAGGACAGAAGAGAAATGTGAAAAGAGAAAAAAGAAGTGAAAAAAGATGAGAAGAAGAGAAAAGAGAGATGAGAAAAGAAGAGAAAAGAGAAAAGAAGAGAATAGATCAGAAAAGAGAAAAGAAGAGAAAAGACAAAAGAAGAGAAAAGAGAAAAGACTGGAAACGAAGAGAAAAGGGAAATGAGAAAAGAAGAGTGCAGAAGAGAAACGTGAAAAGAGAAAAAAGAAGAAGTGAAAAAAGAAAAGACAAGAAGAGAAAAGAGAAAAGAGGAAAGAAGAGAAAAGGAGAGAAATGGGAAAAGAGAAAAAAGGAGAAAAGAAGAGAAAAGAAGAGGAAAAAAGAGAAAAGAGAAAAGATGAGAAAAGGGAAACGAGAAATAAAGAGAAAAGAAGGGGAAAGAAGAGAAATGTGAAAAGAGAAAAAAAGAGGAGAAAAGAGAAAAGAGAAAAGAAGAGGAAAGAAGAGAAACGTGAAAAGAGAAAAAAGAATTGAAAAAAGAAAAGAGAAGAAGAGAAAAGTGAGAAGAGAAAAGAAGAGAAAAGAGAAAAGAAAAAAGAAGAGAAAAGGGAAAAGAGAAGAGAGAAAAGAAGAGAAAAGAGAAAAGGGAAAAGAGAAAAGAAGAGGAAAAAAGAGAAAAATGGAATGAGAAAAAAGAAGAGAAAAGGAGAGAAATGGGAAAAGAGAAAAATAGAATGAGAAAAAAGAAGGGAAAAGGAGAGAAATGGGAAAAGAGAAAAAAGGAGAAAAGAAGAGGAAAGAAGAGGAAAAAAGAGAAAAGAAAAAAAGAGAAAAGAAGAGAATAGATGAGAAAAGAGAAAAGAAGAGAAAAGAGAAAAGACAAAAGACAAAAGAAGAGAAAAGCGAAAAGAGAAAAGACTGGAAAAGAAGAGAAAAGGCAAAAGGGAAAAGAGAAAAGAAGGGGAAAGAAGAGAAAAATGGAATGAGAAAAAAGAAGAGGAAAGAATAGAAAAGAGAAAAGAGTAAAGAAGAGCAAAGGGAAAGAATGAAAAAGAGAAAAGAAGAGGACAGAAGAGAAACGTCAAAAGAGAAAAAAGAAGTGAAAAAAGAAAAGAGAAGAAGAGAAAAGAGAGATGAGAAAAGAAGAGAAAAGAGAAAAGAAGAGAATAGATCATAAAAGAGAAAAGAAGAGAAAAGACAAAAGAAGAGAAAAGAGAAAAGAGAAAAGACTGGAAAAGAAGAGAAAAGGGAAATGAGAAAAGAAGAGTGCAGAAGAGAAATGTGAAAAGAGAAAAAAGAAGTGAAAAAAGAAAAGACAAGAAGAGAAAAGAGAAAAGAGGAAAGAAGAGAAAAGGAGAGAAATGGGAAAAGAGAAAAAAGGAGAAAAGAAGAGAAAAGAGAAAAGGGAAATGAGAAAAGAAGAGGACAGAAGAGAAATGTGAAAAGAGAAAAAAGAAGTGAAAAAAGATGAGAAGAAGAGAAAAGAGAGATGAGAAAAGAAGAGAAAAGAGAAAAGAAGAGAATAGATCAGAAAAGAGAAAAGAAGAGAAAAGACAAAAGAAGAGAAAAGAGAAAAGACTGGAAACGAAGAGAAAAGGGAAATGAGAAAAGAAGAGTGCAGAAGAGAAATGTGAAAAGAGAAATAAGAAGAAGTGAAAAAAGAAAAGAGAAGAAGAGAAAAGAGAAAAGAGGAAAGAAGAGAAAAGGAGAGAAATGGGAAAAGAGAAAAAAGGAGAAAAGAAGAGGAAAAAAGAGAAAAGAGAAAAGAAGAGAAAAGGGAAAAGACAAAAGACAAAAGAAGAGAAAAGAGAAAAGAGAAAAGACTGGAAATGAAGAGAAAAGGGAAAAGGGAAAAGAGAAAAGAAGGGGAAAGAACAAAAAATGGAATGAGAAAAAAGAAGAGGAAAGAATAGAAAAGAGAAAAGAGTAAAGAAGAGCAAAGGGAAAGAATGAAGAAGAGAAAAGAAGAGGACAGAAGAGAAACGTCAAAAGAGAAAAAAGAAGAAGTGAAAAAAGAAAAGAGAAGAAGAGAAAAGAGAGATGAGAAAAGAAGAGAAAAGAAGAGAATAGATCAGAAAAGAGAAAAGAAGAGAAAAGAGAAAAGACAAAAGAAGAGAAAAGAGAAAAGAGAAAAGACTGGAAAAGAAGAGAAAAGGGAAATGAGAAAAGAAGAGTGCAGAAGAGA
The DNA here is from genome assembly GCF_047496795.1 of Chiloscyllium punctatum. Taxonomy (NCBI): domain Eukaryota; kingdom Metazoa; phylum Chordata; class Chondrichthyes; order Orectolobiformes; family Hemiscylliidae; genus Chiloscyllium; species Chiloscyllium punctatum. Next base: position 31,341,102 of record NC_092778.1, read on the forward strand.
AATGTGAAAAGAGAAAAAAGAAGTGAAAAAAGAAAAGACAAGAAGAGAAAAGAGAAAAGAGGAAAGAAGAGAAAAGGAGAGAAATGGGAAAAGAGAAAGAAGGAGAAAAGAAGAGGAAAAAAGAGAAAAGAGAAAAGAAGAGAAAAGGGAAACGAGAAATAAAGAGAAAAGAAGAGGAAAGAAGAGAAATGTGAAAAGAGAAAAAAAGAGGAGAAAAGAGAAAAGAGAAAAGAAGAGGAAAGAAGAGAAACGTGAAAAGAGAAAAAAGAAGTGTAAAAAGAAAAGAGAAGAAGAGAAAAGAGAGACGAGAAAAGAAGAGAAAAGAGAAAAGAAAAAAGAAGAGAAAAGGGAAAAGAGAAGAGAGAAAAGAAGAGAAAAGGGAAAAGAGAAAAGAGGAGGAAAAAAGAGAGAAACGGAATCAGAAAAAAGAAGAGAAAAGGAGAGAAATGGGAAAAGTGAAAAAAGGAGAAAAGAAGAGAAAAGAAGAGGACAAAAGAGAAGAATGGAATGAGAAAAAAGAAGAGAAAAGGAGAGAAATGGGAAAAGAGAAAAAAGGAGAAAAGAAGAGGAAAGAAGAGGAAAAAAGAGAAAAGAAAAAAAGAGAAAAGAAGAGAATAGATGAGAAAAGAGAAAAGAAGAGAAAAGAGAAAAGACAAAAGACAAAAGAAGAGAAAAGAGAAAAGAGAAAAGACTGGAAAAGAAGAGAAAAGGCAAAAGGGAAAAGAGAAAAGAAGGGGAAAGAAGAGAAAAATGGAATGAGAAAAAAGAAGAGGAAAGAATAGAAAAGAGAAAAGAGTAAAGAAGAGCAAAGGGAAAGAATGAAGAAGAGAAAAGAAGAGGACAGAAGAGAAACGTGAAAAGAGAAAAAAGAAGAAGTGAAAAAAGAAAAGAGAAGAAGAGAAAAGAGAGATGAGAAAAGAAGAGAAAAGAAGAGAATAGATCAGAAAAGAGAAAAGAAGAGAAAAGAGAAAAGACAAAAGAAGAGAAAAGAGAAAAGAGAAAAGACTGGAAAAGAAGAGAAAAGGGAAATGAGAAAAGAAGAGTGCAGAAGAGAAATGTGAAAAGAGAAAAAAGAAGTGAAAAAGAAAAGACAAGAAGAGAAAAGAGAAAAGAGGAAAGAAGAGAAAAGGAGAGAAATGGGAAAAGAGAAAAAAGGAGAAAAGAAGAGAAAAGAGAAAAGGGAAATGAGAAAAGAAGAGGACAGAAGAGAAATGTGAAAAGAGAAAAAAGAAGTGAAAAAAGATGAGAAGAAGAGAAAAGAGAGATGAGAAAAGAAGAGGAAAGAAGAGAAACGTGAAAAGAGAAAAAAGAAGAAGTGAAAAAAGAAAAGACAAGAAGAGAAAAGAGAAAAGAGGAAAGAAGAGAAAAGGAGAGAAATGGGAAAAGAGAAAAAAGGAGAAAAGAAGAGAAAAGAAGAGGAAAAAAGAGAAAGAGAAAAGATGAGAAAAGGGAAACGAGAAATAAAGAGAAAAGAAGGGGAAAGAAGAGAAATGTGAAAAGAGAAAAAAAGAGGAGAAAAGAGAAAAGAGAAAAGAAGAGGAAAGAAGAGAAACGTGAAAAGAGAAAAAAGAATTGAAAAAAGAAAAGAGAAGAAGAGAAAAGTGAGAAGAGAAAAGAAGAGAAAAGAGAAAAGAGTAAAGAAGAGCAAAGGGAAAGAATGAAGAAGAGAAAAGAAGAGGACAGAAGAGAAACGTGAAAAGAGAAAAAAGAAGAAGTGAAAAAAGAAAAGACAAGAAGAGAAAAGAGAAAAGAGGAAAGAAGAGAAAAGGAGAGAAATGGGAAAAGAGAAAAAAGGAGAAAAGAAGAGAAAAGAAGAGGAAAAAAGAGAAAAGAGAAAAGATGAGAAAAGGGAAACGAGAAATAAAGAGAAAAGAAGGGGAAAGAAGAGAAATGTGAAAAGAGAAAAAAAGAGGAGAAAAGAGAAAAGAGAAAAGAAGAGGAAAGAAGAGAAACGTGAAAAGAGAAAAAAGAATTGAAAAAAGAAAAGAGAAGAAGAGAAAAGTGAGAAGAGAAAAGAAGAGAAAAGAGAAAAGAAAAAAGAAGAGAAAAGGGAAAAGAGAAGAGAGAAAAGAAGAGAAAAGAGAAAAGGGAAAAGAGAAAAGAAGAGGAAAAAAGAGAAAAATGGAATGAGAAAAAAGAAGAGAAAAGGAGAGAAATGGGAAAAGAGAAAAATAGAATGAGAAAAAAGAAGGGAAAAGGAGAGAAATGGGAAAAGAGAAAAAAGGAGAAAAGAAGAGGAAAGAAGAGGAAAAAAGAGAAAAGAAAAAAAGAGAAAAGAAGAGAATAGATGAGAAAAGAGAAAAGAAGAGAAAAGAGAAAAGACAAAAGACAAAAGAAGAGAAAAGCGAAAAGAGAAAAGACTGGAAAAGAAGAGAAAAGGCAAAAGGGAAAAGAGAAAAGAAGGGGAAAGAAGAGAAAAATGGAATGAGAAAAAAGAAGAGGAAAGAATAGAAAAGAGAAAAGAGTAAAGAAGAGCAAAGGGAAAGAATGAAAAAGAGAAAAGAAGAGGACAGAAGAGAAACGTCAAAAGAGAAAAAAGAAGTGAAAAAAGAAAAGAGAAGAAGAGAAAAGAGAGATGAGAAAAGAAGAGAAAAGAGAAAAGAAGAGAATAGATCATAAAAGAGAAAAGAAGAGAAAAGACAAAAGAAGAGAAAAGAGAAAAGAGAAAAGACTGGAAAAGAAGAGAAAAGGGAAATGAGAAAAGAAGAGTGCAGAAGAGAAATGTGAAAAGAGAAAAAAGAAGTGAAAAAAGAAAAGACAAGAAGAGAAAAGAGAAAAGAGGAAAGAAGAGAAAAGGAGAGAAATGGGAAAAGAGAAAAAAGGAGAAAAGAAGAGAAAAGAGAAAAGGGAAATGAGAAAAGAAGAGGACAGAAGAGAAATGTGAAAAGAGAAAAAAGAAGTGAAAAAAGATGAGAAGAAGAGAAAAGAGAGATGAGAAAAGAAGAGAAAAGAGAAAAGAAGAGAATAGATCAGAAAAGAGAAAAGAAGAGAAAAGACAAAAGAAGAGAAAAGAGAAAAGACTGGAAACGAAGAGAAAAGGGAAATGAGAAAAGAAGAGTGCAGAAGAGAAACGTGAAAAGAGAAAAAAGAAGAAGTGAAAAAAGAAAAGACAAGAAGAGAAAAGAGAAAAGAGGAAAGAAGAGAAAAGGAGAGAAATGGGAAAAGAGAAAAAAGGAGAAAAGAAGAGAAAAGAAGAGGAAAAAAGAGAAAAGAGAAAAGATGAGAAAAGGGAAACGAGAAATAAAGAGAAAAGAAGGGGAAAGAAGAGAAATGTGAAAAGAGAAAAAAAGAGGAGAAAAGAGAAAAGAGAAAAGAAGAGGAAAGAAGAGAAACGTGAAAAGAGAAAAAAGAATTGAAAAAAGAAAAGAGAAGAAGAGAAAAGTGAGAAGAGAAAAGAAGAGAAAAGAGAAAAGAAAAAAGAAGAGAAAAGGGAAAAGAGAAGAGAGAAAAGAAGAGAAAAGAGAAAAGGGAAAAGAGAAAAGAAGAGGAAAAAAGAGAAAAATGGAATGAGAAAAAAGAAGAGAAAAGGAGAGAAATGGGAAAAGAGAAAAATAGAATGAGAAAAAAGAAGGGAAAAGGAGAGAAATGGGAAAAGAGAAAAAAGGAGAAAAGAAGAGGAAAGAAGAGGAAAAAAGAGAAAAGAAAAAAAGAGAAAAGAAGAGAATAGATGAGAAAAGAGAAAAGAAGAGAAAAGAGAAAAGACAAAAGACAAAAGAAGAGAAAAGCGAAAAGAGAAAAGACTGGAAAAGAAGAGAAAAGGCAAAAGGGAAAAGAGAAAAGAAGGGGAAAGAAGAGAAAAATGGAATGAGAAAAAAGAAGAGGAAAGAATAGAAAAGAGAAAAGAGTAAAGAAGAGCAAAGGGAAAGAATGAAAAAGAGAAAAGAAGAGGACAGAAGAGAAACGTCAAAAGAGAAAAAAGAAGTGAAAAAAGAAAAGAGAAGAAGAGAAAAGAGAGATGAGAAAAGAAGAGAAAAGAGAAAAGAAGAGAATAGATCATAAAAGAGAAAAGAAGAGAAAAGACAAAAGAAGAGAAAAGAGAAAAGAGAAAAGACTGGAAAAGAAGAGAAAAGGGAAATGAGAAAAGAAGAGTGCAGAAGAGAAATGTGAAAAGAGAAAAAAGAAGTGAAAAAAGAAAAGACAAGAAGAGAAAAGAGAAAAGAGGAAAGAAGAGAAAAGGAGAGAAATGGGAAAAGAGAAAAAAGGAGAAAAGAAGAGAAAAGAGAAAAGGGAAATGAGAAAAGAAGAGGACAGAAGAGAAATGTGAAAAGAGAAAAAAGAAGTGAAAAAAGATGAGAAGAAGAGAAAAGAGAGATGAGAAAAGAAGAGAAAAGAGAAAAGAAGAGAATAGATCAGAAAAGAGAAAAGAAGAGAAAAGACAAAAGAAGAGAAAAGAGAAAAGACTGGAAACGAAGAGAAAAGGGAAATGAGAAAAGAAGAGTGCAGAAGAGAAATGTGAAAAGAGAAATAAGAAGAAGTGAAAAAAGAAAAGAGAAGAAGAGAAAAGAGAAAAGAGGAAAGAAGAGAAAAGGAGAGAAATGGGAAAAGAGAAAAAAGGAGAAAAGAAGAGGAAAAAAGAGAAAAGAGAAAAGAAGAGAAAAGGGAAAAGACAAAAGACAAAAGAAGAGAAAAGAGAAAAGAGAAAAGACTGGAAATGAAGAGAAAAGGGAAAAGGGAAAAGAGAAAAGAAGGGGAAAGAACAAAAAATGGAATGAGAAAAAAGAAGAGGAAAGAATAGAAAAGAGAAAAGAGTAAAGAAGAGCAAAGGGAAAGAATGAAGAAGAGAAAAGAAGAGGACAGAAGAGAAACGTCAAAAGAGAAAAAAGAAGAAGTGAAAAAAGAAAAGAGAAGAAGAGAAAAGAGAGATGAGAAAAGAAGAGAAAAGAAGAGAATAGATCAGAAAAGAGAAAAGAAGAGAAAAGAGAAAAGAGAAAAGTCTGGAAAAGAAGAGAAAAGGGAAATGAGAAAAGAAGAGTGCAGAAGAGAAATGTGAAAAGAGAAAAAAGAAGAAGTGAAAAAAGAAAAGAGAAGAGAAAAGAGAAAAGAGGAAAGAAGAGAAAAGGAGAGAAATGGGAAAAGAGAAAAAAGGAGAAAAGAAGAGAAAAGAAGAGGAAAAAAGAGAAAAGAGAAAAGAAGAGAAAAGGGAAATGGGAAATAAAGAGAAAAGAAGAGGAAAGAAGAGAGATGGGAAAAGAGAAAAAAAAGAGGAGAAAAGAAAAGAGAAAAGAAGAGGAAAGAAGAGAAACGTGAAAAGAGAAAAAAGAATTGAAAAAAGAAAAGAGAAGAAGAGAAAAGAGAGAAGAGGAAAGAAGAGAAAAGAGAAAAGAAAAAAGAAGAGAAAAGGGAAAAGAGAAGAGAGAAAAGAAGAGAAAAGAGAAAAGGGAAAAGAGAAAAGAAGAGGAAAAAAGAGAAAAATGGAATGAGAAAAAAGAAGAGAAAAGGAGAGAAATGGGAAAAGAGAAAAATAGAATGAGAAAAAAGAAGGGAAAAGGAGAGAAATGGGAAAAGAGAAAAAAGGAGAAAAGAAGAGGAAAGAAGAGGAAAAAAGAGAAAAGAAAAAAAGAGAAAAGAAGAGAATAGATGAGAAAAGAGAAAAGAAGAGAAAAGAGAAAAGACAAAAGACAAAAGAAGAGAAAAGCGAAAAGAGAAAAGACTGGAAAAGAAGAGAAAAGGCAAAAGGGAAAAGAGAAAAGAAGGGGAAAGAAGAGAAAAATGGAATGAGAAAAAAGAAGAGGAAAGAATAGAAAAGAGAAAAGAGTAAAGAAGAGCAAAGGGAAAGAATGAAAAAGAGAAAAGAAGAGGACAGAAGAGAAACGTCAAAAGAGAAAAAAGAAGTGAAAAAAGAAAAGAGAAGAAGAGAAAAGAGAGATGAGAAAAGAAGAGAAAAGAGAAAAGAAGAGAATAGATCATAAAAGAGAAAAGAAGAGAAAAGACAAAAGAAGAGAAAAGAGAAAAGAGAAAAGACTGGAAAAGAAGAGAAAAGGGAAATGAGAAAAGAAGAGTGCAGAAGAGAAATGTGAAAAGAGAAAAAAGAAGTGAAAAAAGAAAAGACAAGAAGAGAAAAGAGAAAAGAGGAAAGAAGAGAAAAGGAGAGAAATGGGAAAAGAGAAAAAAGGAGAAAAGAAGAGAAAAGAAGAGGAAAAAAGAGAAAAGAGAAAAGATGAGAAAAGGGAAACGAGAAATAAAGAGAAAAGAAGGGGAAAGAAGAGAAATGTGAAAAGAGAAAAAAAGAGGAGAAAAGAGAAAAGAGAAAAGAAGAGGAAAGAAGAGAAACGTGAAAAGAGAAAAAAGAAGTGATAAAAGAAAAGAGAAGTAGAGAAAAGAGAGAAGAGAAAAGAAGAGAAAAGAGAAAAGAAAAAAGAAGAGAAAAGGGAAAAGAGAAGAGAGAAAAGAAGAGAAAAGAGAAAAGAGGAAAGAAGAGAAAAGGAGAGAAATGGGAAAAGAGAAAAAAGGAGAAAAGAAGAGAAAAGAAGAGGAAAAAAGAGAAAAGAGAAAAGAAGAGAAAAGGGAAACGAGAAATAAAGAGAAAAGAAGGGGAAAGAAGAGAAACGTGAAAAGAGAAAAAAGAAGTGAAAAAAGAAAAGAGAAGAAGAGAAAAGAGAGAAGAGAAAAGAAGAGAAAAGATAAAAGAAAAAAGAAGAGAAAAGGGAAAAGAGAAGAGAGAAAAGAAGAGAAAAGAGAAAAGAGGAAAGAAGAGAAAAGGAGAGAAATGGGAAAAGAGAAAAAAGGATAAAAGAAGAGAAAAGAAGAGGAAAAAAGAGAAAAGAGAAAAGAAGAGAAAAGGGAAAAGACAAAAGACAAAAGAAGAGAAAAGAGAAAAGAGAAAAGACTGGAAATGAAGAGAAAAGGGAAAAGGGAAAAGAGAAAAGAAGGGGAAAGAAGAGAAAATGGAATGAGAAAAAAGAAGAGGAAAGAATAGAAAAGAGAAAAGAGTAAAGAAGAGCAAAGGGAAAGAATGAAGAAGAGAAAAGAAGAGGACAGAAGAGAAACGTCAAAAGAGAAAAAAGAAGAAGTGAAAAAAGAAAAGAGAAGAAGAGAAAAGAGAGATGAGAAAAGAAGAGAAAAGAAGAGAATAGATCAGAAAAGAGAAAAGAAGAGAAAAGAGAAAAGACAAAAGAAGAGAAAAGAGAAAAGAGAAAAGACTGGAAAAGAAGAGAAAAGGGAAATGAGAAAAGAAGAGTGCAGAAGAGAAATGTGAAAAGAGAAAAAAGAAGTGAAAAAAGAAAAGACAAGAAGAGAAAAGAGAAAAGAGGAAAGAAGAGAAAAGGAGAGAAATGGGAAAAGAGAAAGAAGGAGAAAAGAAGAGGAAAAAAGAGAAAAGAGAAAAGAAGAGAAAAGGGAAACGAGAAATAAAGAGAAAAGAAGAGGAAAGAAGAGAAATGTGAAAAGAGAAAAAAAGAGGAGAAAAGAGAAAAGAGAAAAGAAGAGGAAAGAAGAGAAACGTGAAAAGAGAAAAAAGAAGTGTAAAAAGAAAAGAGAAGAAGAGAAAAGAGAGAAGAGAAAAGAAGAGAAAAGAGAAAAGAAAAAAGAAGAGAAAAGGGAAAAGAGAAGAGAGAAAAGAAGAGAAAAGAGAAAAGGGAAAAGAGAAAAGAGGAGGAAAAAAGAGAGAAACGGAATCAGAAAAAAGAAGAGAAAAGGAGAGAAATGGGAAAAGAGAAAAAAGGAGAAAAGAAGAGAAAAGAAGAGGAAAAAAGAGAAGAATGGAATGAGAAAAAAGAAGAGAAAAGGAGAGAAATGGGAAAAGAGAAAAAAGGAGAAAAGAAGAGGAAAGAAGAGGAAAAAAGAGAAAAGAAAAAAAGAGAAAAGAAGAGAATAGATGAGAAAAGAGAAAAGAAGAGAAAAGAGAAAAGACAAAAGACAAAAGAAGAGAAAAGAGAAAAGAGAAAAGACTGGAAAAGAAGAGAAAAGGCAAAAGGGAAAAGAGAAAAGAAGGGGAAAGAAGAGAAAAATGGAATGAGAAAAAAGAAGAGGAAAGAATAGAAAAGAGAAAAGAGTAAAGAAGAGCAAAGGGAAAGAATGAAAAAGAGAAAAGAAGAGGACAGAAGAGAAACGTCAAAAGAGAAAAAAGAAGTGAAAAAAGAAAAGAGAAGAAGAGAAAAGAGAGATGAGAAAAGAAGAGAAAAGAGAAAAGAAGAGAATAGATCATAAAAGAGAAAAGACAAAAGAAGAGAAAAGAGAAAAGAGAAAAGACTGGAAAAGAAGAGAAAAGGGAAATGAGAAAAGAAGAGTGCAGAAGAGAAATGTGAAAAGAGAAAAAAGAAGTGAAAAAAGAAAAGACAAGAAGAGAAAAGAGAAAAGAGGAAAGAAGAGAAAAGGAGAGAAATGGGAAAAGAGAAAAAAGGAGAAAAGAAGAGAAAAGAGAAAAGGGAAATGAGAAAAGAAGAGGACAGAAGAGAAATGTGAAAAGAGAAAAAAGAAGTGAAAAAAGATGAGAAGAAGAGAAAAGAGAGATGAGAAAAGAAGAGAAAAGAGAAAAGAAGAGAATAGATCAGAAAAGAGAAAAGAAGAGAAAAGACAAAAGAAGAGAAAAGAGAAAAGACTGGAAACGAAGAGAAAAGGGAAATGAGAAAAGAAGAGTGCAGAAGAGAAATGTGAAAAGAGAAATAAGAAGAAGTGAAAAAAGAAAAGAGAAGAAGAGAAAAGAGAAAAGAGGAAAGAAGAGAAAAGGAGAGAAATGGGAAAAGAGAAAAAAGGAGAAAAGAAGAGAAAAGAAGAGGAAAAAAGAGAAAAGAGAAAAGAAGAGAAAAGGGAAAAGACAAAAGACAAAAGAAGAGAAAAGAGAAAAGAGAAAAGACTGGAAATGAAGAGAAAAGGGAAAAGGGAAAAGAGAAAAGAAGGGGAAAGAACAGAAAAATGGAATGAGAAAAAAGAAGAGGAAAGAATAGAAAAGAGAAAAGAGTAAAGAAGAGCAAAGGGAAAGAATGAAGAAGAGAAAAGAAGAGGACAGAAGAGAAACGTCAAAAGAGAAAAAAGAAGAAGTGAAAAAAGAAAAGAGAAGAAGAGAAAAGAGAGATGAGAAAAGAAGAGAAAAGAAGAGAATAGATCAGAAAAGAGAAAAGAAGAGAAAAGAGAAAAGAGAAAAGACTGGAAAAGAAGAGAAAAGGGAAATGAGAAAAGAAGAGTGCAGAAGAGAAATGTGAAAAGAGAAAAAAGAAGAAGTGAAAAAAGAAAAGAGAAGAGAAAAGAGAAAAGAGGAAAGAAGAGAAAAGGAGAGAAATGGGAAAAGAGAAAAAAGGAGAAAAGAAGAGAAAAGAAGAGGAAAAAAGAGAAAAGAGAAAAGAAGAGAAAAGGGAAATGAGAAATAAAGAGAAAAGAAGAGGAAAGAAGAGAGATGGGAAAAGAGAAAAAAAAGAGGAGAAAAGAAAAGAGAAAAGAAGAGGAAAGAAGAGAAACGTGAAAAGAGAAAAAAGAATTGAAAAAACAAAAGAGAAGAAGAGAAAAGAGAGAAGAGAAAAGAAGAGAAAAGAGAAAAGAAAAAAGAAGAGAAAAGGGAAAAGAGAAGAGAGAAAAGAAGAGAAAAGAGAAAAGAGGAAAGAAGAGAAAAGGAGAGAAATGGGAAAAGAGAAAAAAGGAGAAAAGAAGAGAAAAGAAGAGGAAAAAAGAGAAAAGAGAAAAGAAGAGAAAAGGGAAACGAGAAATAAAGAGAAAAGAAGGGGAAAGAAGAGAAACGTGAAAAGAGAAAAAAGAAGTGAAAAAAGAAAAGAGAAGAAGAGAAAAGAGAGAAGAGAAAAGAAGAGAAAAGAGAAAAGAAAAAAGAAGAGAAAAGGGAAAAGAGAAGAGAGAAAAGAAGAGAAAAGAGAAAAGAGGAATGAAGAGAAAAGGAGAGAAATGGGAAAAGAGAAAAAAGGAGAAAAGAAGAGAAAAGAAGAGGAAAAAAGAGAAAAGAGAAAAGAAGAGAAAAGGGAAAAGACAAAAGACAAAAGAAGAGAAAAGAGAAAAGAGAAAAGACTGGAAATGAAGAGAAAAGGGAAAAGGGAAAAGAGAAAAGAAGAGGAAAAAAGAGAAAAATGGAATGAGAAAAAAGAAGAGAAAAGGAGAGAAATGGGAAAAGAGAAAAATAGAATGAGAAAAAAGAAGAGAAAAGGAGAGAAATGGGAAAAGAGAAAAAAGGAGAAAAGAAGAGGAAAGAAGAGGAAAAAAGAGAAAAGAAAAAAAGAGAAAAGAAGAGAATAGATGAGAAAAGAGAAAAGAAGAGAAAAGAGAAAAGACAAAAGACAAAAGAAGAGAAAAGCGAAAAGAGAAAAGACTGGAAAAGAAGAGAAAAGGCAAAAGGGAAAAGAGAAAAGAAGGGGAAAGAAGAGAAAAATGGAATGAGAAAAAAGAAGAGGAAAGAATAGAAAAGAGAAAAGAGTAAAGAAGAGCAAAGGGAAAGAATGAAAAAGAGAAAAGAAGAGGACAGAAGAGAAACGTCAAAAGAGAAAAAAGAAGTGAAAAAAGAAAAGAGAAGAAGAGAAAAGAGAGATGAGAAAAGAAGAGAAAAGAGAAAAGAAGAGAATAGATCATAAAAGAGAAAAGAAGAGAAAAGACAAAAGAAGAGAAAAGAGAAAAGAGAAAAGACTGGAAAAGAAGAGAAAAGGGAAATGAGAAAAGAAGAGTGCAGAAGAGAAATGTGAAAAGAGAAAAAAGAAGTGAAAAAAGAAAAGACAAGAAGAGAAAAGAGAAAAGAGGAAAGAAGAGAAAAGGAGAGAAATGGGAAAAGAGAAAAAAGGAGAAAAGAAGAGAAAAGAAGAGGAAAAATGAGAAAAGAGAAAAGATGAGAAAAGGGAAACGAGAAATAAAGAGAAAAGAAGGGGAAAGAAGAGAAATGTGAAAAGAGAAAAAAAGAGGAGAAAAGAGAAAAGAGAAAAGAAGAGGAAAGAAGAGAAACGTGAAAAGAGAAAAAAGAAGTGAAAAAAGAAAAGAGAAGAAGAGAAAAGAGAGAAGAGAAAAGAAGAGAAAAGAGAAAAGAAAAAAGAAGAGAAAAGGGAAAAGAGAAGAGAGAAAAGAAGAGAAAAGAGAAAAGAGGAAAGAAGAGAAAAGGAGAGAAATGGGAAAAGAGAAAAAAGGAGAAAAGAAGAGAAAAGAAGAGGAAAAAAGAGAAAAGAGAAAAGAAGAGAAAAGGGAAACGAGAAATAAAGAGAAAAGAAGGGGAAAGAAGAGAAACGTGAAAAGAGAAAAAAGAAGTGAAAAAAGAAAAGAGAAGAAGAGAAAAGAGAGAAGAGAAAAGAAGAGAAAAGAGAAAAGAAAAAAGAAGAGAAAAGGGAAAAGAGAAGAGAGAAAAGAAGAGAAAAGAGAAAAGAGGAAAGAAGAGAAAAGGAGAGAAATGGGAAAAGAGAAAAAAGGATAAAAGAAGAGAAAAGAAGAGGAAAAAAGAGAAAAGAGAAAAGAAGAGAAAAGGGAAAAGACAAAAGACAAAAGAAGAGAAAAGAGAAAAGAGAAAAGACTGGAAATGAAGAGAAAAGGGAAAAGGGAAAAGAGAAAAGAAGGGGAAAGAAGAGAAAATGGAATGAGAAAAAAGAAGAGGAAAGAATAGAAAAGAGAAAAGAGTAAAGAAGAGCAAAGGGAAAGAATGAAGAAGAGAAAAGAAGAGGACAGAAGAGAAACGTCAAAAGAGAAAAAAGAAGAAGTGAAAAAAGAAAAGAGAAGAAGAGAAAAGAGAGATGAGAAAAGAAGAGAAAAGAAGAGAATAGATCAGAAAAGAGAAAAGAAGAGAAAAGAGAAAAGACAAAAGAAGAGAAAAGAGAAAAGAGAAAAGACTGGAAAAGAAGAGAAAAGGGAAATGAGAAAAGAAGAGTGCAGAAGAGAAATGTGAAAAGAGAAAAAAGAAGTGAAAAAAGAAAAGACAAGAAGAGAAAAGAGAAAAGAGGAAAGAAGAGAAAAGGAGAGAAATGGGAAAAGAGAAAAAAGGAGAAAAGAAGAGAAAAGAAGAGGAAAAAAGAGAAAAGAGAAAAGATGAGAAAAGGGAAACGAGAAATAAAGAGAAAAGAAGGGGAAAGAAGAGAAATGTGAAAAGAGAAAAAAAGAGGAGAAAAGAGAAAAGAGAAAAGAAGAGGAAAGAAGAGAAACGTGAAAAGAGAAAAAAGAAGTGAAAAAAGAAAAGAGAAGAAGAGAAAAGAGAGAAGAGAAAAGAAGAGAAAAGAGAAAAGAAAAAAGAAGAGAAAAGGGAAAAGAGAAGAGAGAAAAGAAGAGAAAAGAGAAAAGAGGAAAGAAGAGAAAAGGAGAGAAATGGGAAAAGAGAAAAAAGGAGAAAAGAAGAGAAAAGAAGAGGAAAAAAGAGAAAAGAGAAAAGAAGAGAAAAGGGAAACGAGAAATAAAGAGAAAAGAAGGGGAAAGAAGAGAAACGTGAAAAGAGAAAAAAGAAGTGAAAAAAGAAAAGAGAAGAAGAGAAAAGAGAGAAGAGAAAAGAGAAAAGAAAAAAGAAGAGAAAAGGGAAAAGAGAAGAGAGAAAAGAAGAGAAAAGAGAAAAGAGGAAAGAAGAGAAAAGGAGAGAAATGGGAAAAGAGAAAAAAGGATAAAAGAAGAGAAAAGAAGAGGAAAAAAGAGAAAAGAGAAAAGAAGAGAAAAGGGAAAAGACAAAAGACAAAAGAAGAGAAAAGAGAAAAGAGAAAAGACTGGAAATGAAGAGAAAAGGGAAAAGGGAAAAGAGAAAAGAAGGGGAAAGAAGAGAAAATGGAATGAGAAAAAAGAAGAGGAAAGAATAGAAAAGAGAAAAGAGTAAAGAAGAGCAAAGGGAAAGAATGAAGAAGAGAAAAGAAGAGGACAGAAGAGAAACGTCAAAAGAGAAAAAAGAAGAAGTGAAAAAAGAAAAGAGAAGAAGAGAAAAGAGAGATGAGAAAAGAAGAGAAAAGAAGAGAATAGATCAGAAAAGAGAAAAGAAGAGAAAAGAGAAAAGACAAAAGAAGAGAAAAGAGAAAAGAGAAAAGACTGGAAAAGAAGAGAAAAGGGAAATGAGAAAAGAAGAGTGCAGAAGAGAAATGTGAAAAGAGAAAAAAGAAGTGAAAAAAGAAAAGACAAGAAGAGAAAAGAGAAAAGAGGAAAGAAGAGAAAAGGAGAGAAATGGGAAAAGAGAAAGAAGGAGAAAAGAAGAGGAAAAAAGAGAAAAGAGAAAAGAAGAGAAAAGGGAAACGAGAAATAAAGAGAAAAGAAGAGGAAAGAAGAGAAATGTGAAAAGAGAAAAAAAGAGGAGAAAAGAGAAAAGAGAAAAGAAGAGGAAAGAAGAGAAACGTGAAAAGAGAAAAAAGAAGTGTAAAAAGAAAAGAGAAGAAGAGAAAAGAGAGAAGAGAAAAGAAGAGAAAAGAGAAAAGAAAAAAGAAGAGAAAAGGGAAAAGAGAAGAGAGAAAAGAAGAGAAAAGAGAAAAGGGAAAAGAGAAAAGAGGAGGAAAAAAGAGAGAAACGGAATCAGAAAAAAGAAGAGAAAAGGAGAGAAATGGGAAAAGAGAAAAAAGGAGAAAAGAAGAGAAAAGAAGAGGAAAAAAGAGAAGAATGGAATGAGAAAAAAGAAGAGAAAAGGAGAGAAATGGGAAAAGAGAAAAAAGGAGAAAAGAAGAGGAAAGAAGAGGAAAAAAGAGAAAAGAAAAAAAGAGAAAAGAAGAGAATAGATGAGAAAAGAGAAAAGAAGAGAAAAGAGAAAAGACAAAAGACAAAAGAAGAGAAAAGAGAAAAGAGAAAAGACTGGAAAAGAAGAGAAAAGGCAAAAGGGAAAAGAGAAAAGAAGGGGAAAGAAGAGAAAAATGGAATGAGAAAAAAGAAGAGGAAAGAATAGAAAAGAGAAAAGAGTAAAGAAGAGCAAAGGGAAAGAATGAAAAAGAGAAAAGAAGAGGACAGAAGAGAAACGTCAAAAGAGAAAAAAGAAGTGAAAAAAGAAAAGAGAAGAAGAGAAAAGAGAGATGAGAAAAGAAGAGAAAAGAGAAAAGAAGAGAATAGATCATAAAAGAGAAAAGAAGAGAAAAGACAAAAGAAGAGAAAAGAGAAAAGAGAAAAGACTGGAAAAGAAGAGAAAAGGGAAATGAGAAAAGAAGAGTGCAGAAGAGAAATGTGAAAAGAGAAAAAAGAAGTGAAAAAAGAAAAGACAAGAAGAGAAAAGAGAAAAGAGGAAAGAAGAGAAAAGGAGAGAAATGGGAAAAGAGAAAAAAGGAGAAAAGAAGAGAAAAGAGAAAAGGGAAATGAGAAAAGAAGAGGACAGAAGAGAAATGTGAAAAGAGAAAAAAGAAGTGAAAAAAGATGAGAAGAAGAGAAAAGAGAGATGAGAAAAGAAGAGAAAAGAGAAAAGAAGAGAATAGATCAGAAAAGAGAAAAGAAGAGAAAAGACAAAAGAAGAGAAAAGAGAAAAGACTGGAAACGAAGAGAAAAGGGAAATGAGAAAAGAAGAGTGCAGAAGAGAAATGTGAAAAGAGAAATAAGAAGAAGTGAAAAAAGAAAAGAGAAGAAGAGAAAAGAGAAAAGAGGAAAGAAGAGAAAAGGAGAGAAATGGGAAAAGAGAAAAAAGGAGAAAAGAAGAGAAAAGAAGAGGAAAAAAGAGAAAAGAGAAAAGAAGAGAAAAGGGAAAAGACAAAAGACAAAAGAAGAGAAAAGAGAAAAGAGAAAAGACTGGAAATGAAGAGAAAAGGGAAAAGGGAAAAGAGAAAAGAAGGGGAAAGAACAGAAAAATGGAATGAGAAAAAAGAAGAGGAAAGAATAGAAAAGAGAAAAGAGTAAAGAAGAGCAAAGGGAAAGAATGAAGAAGAGAAAAGAAGAGGACAGAAGAGAAACGTCAAAAGAGAAAAAAGAAGAAGTGAAAAAAGAAAAGAGAAGAAGAGAAAAGAGAGATGAGAAAAGAAGAGAAAAGAAGAGAATAGATCAGAAAAGAGAAAAGAAGAGAAAAGAGAAAAGACAAAAGAAGAGAAAAGAGAAAAGAGAAAAGACTGGAAAAGAAGAGAAAAGGGAAATGAGAAAAGAAGAGTGCAGAAGAGAAATGTGAAAAGAGAAAAAAGAAGTGAAAAAAGAAAAGACAAGAAGAGAAAAGAGAAAAGAGGAAAGAAGAGAAAAGGAGAGAAATGGGAAAAGAGAAAGAAGGAGAAAAGAAGAGGAAAAAAGAGAAAAGAGAAAAGAAGAGAAAAGGGAAACGAGAAATAAAGAGAAAAGAAGAGGAAAGAAGAGAAATGTGAAAAGAGAAAAAAAGAGGAGAAAAGAGAAAAGAGAAAAGAAGAGGAAAGAAGAGAAACGTGAAAAGAGAAAAAAGAAGTGTAAAAAGAAAAGAGAAGAAGAGAAAAGAGAGACGAGAAAAGAAGAGAAAAGAGAAAAGAAAAAAGAAGAGAAAAGGGAAAAGAGAAGAGAGAAAAGAAGAGAAAAGGGAAAAGAGAAAAGAGGAGGAAAAAAGAGAGAAACGGAATCAGAAAAAAGAAGAGAAAAGGAGAGAAATGGGAAAAGTGAAAAAAGGAGAAAAGAAGAGAAAAGAAGAGGACAAAAGAGAAGAATGGAATGAGAAAAAAGAAGAGAAAAGGAGAGAAATGGGAAAAGAGAAAAAAGGAGAAAAGAAGAGGAAAGAAGAGGAAAAAAGAGAAAAGAAAAAAAGAGAAAAGAAGAGAATAGATGAGAAAAGAGAAAAGAAGAGAAAAGAGAAAAGACAAAAGACAAAAGAAGAGAAAAGAGAAAAGAGAAAAGACTGGAAAAGAAGAGAAAAGGCAAAAGGGAAAAGAGAAAAGAAGGGGAAAGAAGAGAAAAATGGAATGAGAAAAAAGAAGAGGAAAGAATAGAAAAGAGAAAAGAGTAAAGAAGAGCAAAGGGAAAGAATGAAGAAGAGAAAAGAAGAGGACAGAAGAGAAACGTGAAAAGAGAAAAAAGAAGAAGTGAAAAAAGAAAAGAGAAGAAGAGAAAAGAGAGATGAGAAAAGAAGAGAAAAGAAGAGAATAGATCAGAAAAGAGAAAAGAAGAGAAAAGAGAAAAGACAAAAGAAGAGAAAAGAGAAAAGAGAAAAGACTGGAAAAGAAGAGAAAAGGGAAATGAGAAAAGAAGAGTGCAGAAGAGAAATGTGAAAAGAGAAAAAAGAAGTGAAAAAGAAAAGACAAGAAGAGAAAAGAGAAAAGAGGAAAGAAGAGAAAAGGAGAGAAATGGGAAAAGAGAAAAAAGGAGAAAAGAAGAGAAAAGAGAAAAGGGAAATGAGAAAAGAAGAGGACAGAAGAGAAATGTGAAAAGAGAAAAAAGAAGTGAAAAAAGATGAGAAGAAGAGAAAAGAGAGATGAGAAAAGAAGAGGAAAGAAGAGAAACGTGAAAAGAGAAAAAAGAAGAAGTGAAAAAAGAAAAGACAAGAAGAGAAAAGAGAAAAGAGGAAAGAAGAGAAAAGGAGAGAAATGGGAAAAGAGAAAAAAGGAGAAAAGAAGAGAAAAGAAGAGGAAAAAAGAGAAAGAGAAAAGATGAGAAAAGGGAAACGAGAAATAAAGAGAAAAGAAGGGGAAAGAAGAGAAATGTGAAAAGAGAAAAAAAGAGGAGAAAAGAGAAAAGAGAAAAGAAGAGGAAAGAAGAGAAACGTGAAAAGAGAAAAAAGAATTGAAAAAAGAAAAGAGAAGAAGAGAAAAGTGAGAAGAGAAAAGAAGAGAAAAGAGAAAAGAGTAAAGAAGAGCAAAGGGAAAGAATGAAGAAGAGAAAAGAAGAGGACAGAAGAGAAACGTGAAAAGAGAAAAAAGAAGAAGTGAAAAAAGAAAAGACAAGAAGAGAAAAGAGAAAAGAGGAAAGAAGAGAAAAGGAGAGAAATGGGAAAAGAGAAAAAAGGAGAAAAGAAGAGAAAAGAAGAGGAAAAAAGAGAAAAGAGAAAAGATGAGAAAAGGGAAACGAGAAATAAAGAGAAAAGAAGGGGAAAGAAGAGAAATGTGAAAAGAGAAAAAAAGAGGAGAAAAGAGAAAAGAGAAAAGAAGAGGAAAGAAGAGAAACGTGAAAAGAGAAAAAAGAATTGAAAAAAGAAAAGAGAAGAAGAGAAAAGTGAGAAGAGAAAAGAAGAGAAAAGAGAAAAGAAAAAAGAAGAGAAAAGGGAAAAGAGAAGAGAGAAAAGAAGAGAAAAGAGAAAAGGGAAAAGAGAAAAGAAGAGGAAAAAAGAGAAAAATGGAATGAGAAAAAAGAAGAGAAAAGGAGAGAAATGGGAAAAGAGAAAAATAGAATGAGAAAAAAGAAGGGAAAAGGAGAGAAATGGGAAAAGAGAAAAAAGGAGAAAAGAAGAGGAAAGAAGAGGAAAAAAGAGAAAAGAAAAAAAGAGAAAAGAAGAGAATAGATGAGAAAAGAGAAAAGAAGAGAAAAGAGAAAAGACAAAAGACAAAAGAAGAGAAAAGCGAAAAGAGAAAAGACTGGAAAAGAAGAGAAAAGGCAAAAGGGAAAAGAGAAAAGAAGGGGAAAGAAGAGAAAAATGGAATGAGAAAAAAGAAGAGGAAAGAATAGAAAAGAGAAAAGAGTAAAGAAGAGCAAAGGGAAAGAATGAAAAAGAGAAAAGAAGAGGACAGAAGAGAAACGTCAAAAGAGAAAAAAGAAGTGAAAAAAGAAAAGAGAAGAAGAGAAAAGAGAGATGAGAAAAGAAGAGAAAAGAGAAAAGAAGAGAATAGATCATAAAAGAGAAAAGAAGAGAAAAGACAAAAGAAGAGAAAAGAGAAAAGAGAAAAGACTGGAAAAGAAGAGAAAAGGGAAATGAGAAAAGAAGAGTGCAGAAGAGAAATGTGAAAAGAGAAAAAAGAAGTGAAAAAAGAAAAGACAAGAAGAGAAAAGAGAAAAGAGGAAAGAAGAGAAAAGGAGAGAAATGGGAAAAGAGAAAAAAGGAGAAAAGAAGAGAAAAGAGAAAAGGGAAATGAGAAAAGAAGAGGACAGAAGAGAAATGTGAAAAGAGAAAAAAGAAGTGAAAAAAGATGAGAAGAAGAGAAAAGAGAGATGAGAAAAGAAGAGAAAAGAGAAAAGAAGAGAATAGATCAGAAAAGAGAAAAGAAGAGAAAAGACAAAAGAAGAGAAAAGAGAAAAGACTGGAAACGAAGAGAAAAGGGAAATGAGAAAAGAAGAGTGCAGAAGAGAAACGTGAAAAGAGAAAAAAGAAGAAGTGAAAAAAGAAAAGACAAGAAGAGAAAAGAGAAAAGAGGAAAGAAGAGAAAAGGAGAGAAATGGGAAAAGAGAAAAAAGGAGAAAAGAAGAGAAAAGAAGAGGAAAAAAGAGAAAAGAGAAAAGATGAGAAAAGGGAAACGAGAAATAAAGAGAAAAGAAGGGGAAAGAAGAGAAATGTGAAAAGAGAAAAAAAGAGGAGAAAAGAGAAAAGAGAAAAGAAGAGGAAAGAAGAGAAACGTGAAAAGAGAAAAAAGAATTGAAAAAAGAAAAGAGAAGAAGAGAAAAGTGAGAAGAGAAAAGAAGAGAAAAGAGAAAAGAAAAAAGAAGAGAAAAGGGAAAAGAGAAGAGAGAAAAGAAGAGAAAAGAGAAAAGGGAAAAGAGAAAAGAAGAGGAAAAAAGAGAAAAATGGAATGAGAAAAAAGAAGAGAAAAGGAGAGAAATGGGAAAAGAGAAAAATAGAATGAGAAAAAAGAAGGGAAAAGGAGAGAAATGGGAAAAGAGAAAAAAGGAGAAAAGAAGAGGAAAGAAGAGGAAAAAAGAGAAAAGAAAAAAAGAGAAAAGAAGAGAATAGATGAGAAAAGAGAAAAGAAGAGAAAAGAGAAAAGACAAAAGACAAAAGAAGAGAAAAGCGAAAAGAGAAAAGACTGGAAAAGAAGAGAAAAGGCAAAAGGGAAAAGAGAAAAGAAGGGGAAAGAAGAGAAAAATGGAATGAGAAAAAAGAAGAGGAAAGAATAGAAAAGAGAAAAGAGTAAAGAAGAGCAAAGGGAAAGAATGAAAAAGAGAAAAGAAGAGGACAGAAGAGAAACGTCAAAAGAGAAAAAAGAAGTGAAAAAAGAAAAGAGAAGAAGAGAAAAGAGAGATGAGAAAAGAAGAGAAAAGAGAAAAGAAGAGAATAGATCATAAAAGAGAAAAGAAGAGAAAAGACAAAAGAAGAGAAAAGAGAAAAGAGAAAAGACTGGAAAAGAAGAGAAAAGGGAAATGAGAAAAGAAGAGTGCAGAAGAGAAATGTGAAAAGAGAAAAAAGAAGTGAAAAAAGAAAAGACAAGAAGAGAAAAGAGAAAAGAGGAAAGAAGAGAAAAGGAGAGAAATGGGAAAAGAGAAAAAAGGAGAAAAGAAGAGAAAAGAGAAAAGGGAAATGAGAAAAGAAGAGGACAGAAGAGAAATGTGAAAAGAGAAAAAAGAAGTGAAAAAAGATGAGAAGAAGAGAAAAGAGAGATGAGAAAAGAAGAGAAAAGAGAAAAGAAGAGAATAGATCAGAAAAGAGAAAAGAAGAGAAAAGACAAAAGAAGAGAAAAGAGAAAAGACTGGAAACGAAGAGAAAAGGGAAATGAGAAAAGAAGAGTGCAGAAGAGAAATGTGAAAAGAGAAATAAGAAGAAGTGAAAAAAGAAAAGAGAAGAAGAGAAAAGAGGAAAGAAGAGAAAAGGAGAGAAATGGGAAAAGAGAAAAAAGGAGAAAAGAAGAGAAAAGAAGAGGAAAAAAGAGAAAAGAGAAAAGAAGAGAAAAGGGAAAAGACAAAAGACAAAAGAAGAGAAAAGAGAAAAGAGAAAAGACTGGAAATGAAGAGAAAAGGGAAAAGGGAAAAGAGAAAAGAAGGGGAAAGAACAGAAAAATGGAATGAGAAAAAAGAAGAGGAAAGAATAGAAAAGAGAAAAGAGTAAAGAAGAGCAAAGGGAAAGAATGAAGAAGAGAAAAGAAGAGGACAGAAGAGAAACGTCAAAAGAGAAAAAAGAAGAAGTGAAAAAAGAAAAGAGAAGAAGAGAAAAGAGAGATGAGAAAAGAAGAGAAAAGAGAAAAGAAGAGAATAGATCAGAAAAGAGAAAAGAAGAGAAAAGAGAAAAGACAAAAGAAGAGAAAAGAGAAAAGAGAAAAGACTGGAAAAGAAGAGAAAAGGGAAATGAGAAAAGAAGAGTGCAGAAGAGAAATGTGAAAAGAGAAAAAAGAAGTGAAAAAAGATGAGAAGAAGAGAAAAGAGAGATGAGAAAAGAAGAGAAAAGAGAAAAGAAGAGAATAGATCAGAAAAGAGAAAAGAAGAGAAAAGACAAAAGAAGAGAAAAGAGAAAAGACTGGAAACGAAGAGAAAAGGGAAATGAGAAAAGAAGAGTGCAGAAGAGAAATGTGAAAAGAGAAATAAGAAGAAGTGAAAAAAGAAAAGAGAAGAAGAGAAAAGAGAAAAGAGGAAAGAAGAGAAAAGGAGAGAAATGGGAAAAGAGAAAAAAGGAGAAAAGAAGAGGAAAAAAGAGAAAAGAGAAAAGAAGAGAAAAGGGAAAAGACAAAAGACAAAAGAAGAGAAAAGAGAAAAGAGAAAAGACTGGAAATGAAGAGAAAAGGGAAAAGGGAAAAGAGAAAAGAAGGGGAAAGAACAAAAAATGGAATGAGAAAAAAGAAGAGGAAAGAATAGAAAAGAGAAAAGAGTAAAGAAGAGCAAAGGGAAAGAATGAAGAAGAGAAAAGAAGAGGACAGAAGAGAAACGTCAAAAGAGAAAAAAGAAGAAGTGAAAAAAGAAAAGAGAAGAAGAGAAAAGAGAGATGAGAAAAGAAGAGAAAAGAAGAGAATAGATCAGAAAAGAGAAAAGAAGAGAAAAGAGAAAAGAGAAAAGTCTGGAAAAGAAGAGAAAAGGGAAATGAGAAAAGAAGAGTGCAGAAGAGAAATGTGAAAAGAGAAAAAAGAAGAAGTGAAAAAAGAAAAGAGAAGAGAAAAGAGAAAAGAGGAAAGAAGAGAAAAGGAGAGAAATGGGAAAAGAGAAAAAAGGAGAAAAGAAGAGAAAAGAAGAGGAAAAAAGAGAAAAGAGAAAAGAAGAGAAAAGGGAAATGGGAAATAAAGAGAAAAGAAGAGGAAAGAAGAGAGATGGGAAAAGAGAAAAAAAAGAGGAGAAAAGAAAAGAGAAAAGAAGAGGAAAGAAGAGAAACGTGAAAAGAGAAAAAAGAATTGAAAAAAGAAAAGAGAAGAAGAGAAAAGAGAGAAGAGAAAAGAAGAGAAAAGAGAAAAGAAAAAAGAAGAGAAAAGGGAAAAGAGAAGAGAGAAAAGAAGAGAAAAGAGAAAAGGGAAAAGAGAAAAGAAGAGGAAAAAAGAGAAAAATGGAATGAGAAAAAAGAAGAGAAAAGGAGAGAAATGGGAAAAGAGAAAAATAGAATGAGAAAAAAGAAGGGAAAAGGAGAGAAATGGGAAAAGAGAAAAAAGGAGAAAAGAAGAGGAAAGAAGAGGAAAAAAGAGAAAAGAAAAAAAGAGAAAAGAAGAGAATAGATGAGAAAAGAGAAAAGAAGAGAAAAGAGAAAAGACAAAAGACAAAAGAAGAGAAAAGCGAAAAGAGAAAAGACTGGAAAAGAAGAGAAAAGGCAAAAGGGAAAAGAGAAAAGAAGGGGAAAGAAGAGAAAAATGGAATGAGAAAAAAGAAGAGGAAAGAATAGAAAAGAGAAAAGAGTAAAGAAGAGCAAAGGGAAAGAATGAAAAAGAGAAAAGAAGAGGACAGAAGAGAAACGTCAAAAGAGAAAAAAGAAGTGAAAAAAGAAAAGAGAAGAAGAGAAAAGAGAGATGAGAAAAGAAGAGAAAAGAGAAAAGAAGAGAATAGATCATAAAAGAGAAAAGAAGAGAAAAGACAAAAGAAGAGAAAAGAGAAAAGAGAAAAGACTGGAAAAGAAGAGAAAAGGGAAATGAGAAAAGAAGAGTGCAGAAGAGAAATGTGAAAAGAGAAAAAAGAAGTGAAAAAAGAAAAGACAAGAAGAGAAAAGAGAAAAGAGGAAAGAAGAGAAAAGGAGAGAAATGGGAAAAGAGAAAAAAGGAGAAAAGAAGAGAAAAGAGAAAAGGGAAATGAGAAAAGAAGAGGACAGAAGAGAAATGTGAAAAGAGAAAAAAGAAGTGAAAAAAGATGAGAAGAAGAGAAAAGAGAGATGAGAAAAGAAGAGAAAAGAGAAAAGAAGAGAATAGATCAGAAAAGAGAAAAGAAGAGAAAAGACAAAAGAAGAGAAAAGAGAAAAGACTGGAAACGAAGAGAAAAGGGAAATGAGAAAAGAAGAGTGCAGAAGAGAAATGTGAAAAGAGAAATAAGAAGAAGTGAAAAAAGAAAAGAGAAGAAGAGAAAAGAGGAAAGAAGAGAAAAGGAGAGAAATGGGAAAAGAGAAAAAAGGAGAAAAGAAGAGAAAAGAAGAGGAAAAAAGAGAAAAGAGAAAAGAAGAGAAAAGGGAAAAGACAAAAGACAAAAGAAGAGAAAAGAGAAAAGAGAAAAGACTGGAAATGAAGAGAAAAGGGAAAAGGGAAAAGAGAAAAGAAGGGGAAAGAACAGAAAAATGGAATGAGAAAAAAGAAGAGGAAAGAATAGAAAAGAGAAAAGAGTAAAGAAGAGCAAAGGGAAAGAATGAAGAAGAGAAAAGAAGAGGACAGAAGAGAAACGTCAAAAGAGAAAAAAGAAGAAGTGAAAAAAGAAAAGAGAAGAAGAGAAAAGAGAGATGAGAAAAGAAGAGAAAAGAGAAAAGAAGAGAATAGATCAGAAAAGAGAAAAGAAGAGAAAAGAGAAAAGACAAAAGAAGAGAAAAGAGAAAAGAGAAAAGACTGGAAAAGAAGAGAAAAGGGAAATGAGAAAAGAAGAGTGCAGAAGAGAAATGTGAAAAGAGAAATAAGAAGAAGTGAAAAAAGAAAAGAGAAGAGAAAAGAGAAAAGAGGAAAGAAGAGAAAAGGAGAGAAATGGGAAAAGAGAAAAAAGGAGAAATGAAGAGGAAAGAAGAGGAAAAAAGAGAAAAGAAAAAAAGAGAAAAGAAGAGAATAGATGAGAAAAGAGAAAAGAAGAGAAAAGAGAAAAGACAAAAGACAAAAGAAGAGAAAAGAGAAAAGAGAAAAGACTGGAAAAGAAGAGAAAAGGCAAAAGGGAAAAGAGAAAAGAAGGGGAAAGAAGAGAAAAATGGAATGAGAAAAAAGAAGAGGAAAGAATAGAAAAGAGAAAAGAGTAAAGAAGAGCAAAGGGAAAGAATGAAAAAGAGAAAAGAAGAGGACAGAAGAGAAACGTCAAAAGAGAAAAAAGAAGTGAAAAAAGAAAAGAGAAGAAGAGAAAAGAGAGATGAGAAAAGAAGAGAAAAGAGAAAAGAAGAGAATAGATCAGAAAAGAGAAAAGAAGAGAAAAGACAAAAGAAGAGAAAAGAGAAAAGACTGGAAAAGAAGAGAAAAGGGAAATGAGAAACGAAGAGTGCAGAAGAGAAATGTGAAAAGAGAAAAAAGAAGTGAAAAAAGAAAATACAAGAAGAGAAAAGAGAAAAGAGGAAAGAAGAGAAAAGGAGAGAAATGGGAAAAGAGAAAGAAGGAGAAAAGAAGAGGAAAAAAGAGAAAAGAGAAAAGAAGAGAAAAGGGAAACGAGAAATAAAGAGAAAAGAAGAGGAAAGAAGAGAAATGTGAAAAGAGAAAAAAAGAGGAGAAAAGAGAAAAGAGAAAAGAAGAGGAAAGAAGAGAAACGTGAAAAGAGAAAAAAGAAGTGTAAAAAGAAAAGAGAAGAAGAGAAAAGAGAGAAGAGAAAAGAAGAGAAAAGAGAAAAGAAAAAAGAAGAGAAAAGGGAAAAGAGAAGAGAGAAAAGAAGAGAAAAGAGAAAAGGGAAAAGAGAAAAGAGGAGGAAAAAAGAGAAAAACGGAATCAGAAAAAAGAAGAGAAAAGGAGAGAAATGGGAAAAGAGAAAAAAGGAGAAAACAAGAGGAAAGAAGAGGAAAGAAGAGAAACGTGAAAAGAGAAAAAAGAAGTGTAAAAAGAAAAGAGAAGAGAACAGGGAAAAGAGAAGAGAGAAAAGAAGAGAAAAGAGAAAAGAGGAAAGAAGAGAAAAGGAGAGAAATGGGAAAAGAGAAAAAAGGAGAAAAGAAGAGAAAAGAAGAGGAAAAAAGAGAAAAGAGAAAAGAGAAAAGAAGAGAAAAGGGAAATGAGAAAAGAAGAGAAAAATGGAGAAAAGAGAAAAGAAGAGAAAAGGGAAAAGACAAATGAGAAAAGTGAAAAGAAGAGAAATGGGAAATGAGAAAAGAAGAGAAAAGAAGACAATAGAGAAAAGAGAAAAGAAGAGAAAAGAAGAGAAAAGAGAAAAGGGAAATGAGAAAAGAAGAGGACAGAAGAGAAATGTGAAAAGAGAAAAAAGAAGAAGTGAAAAAAGAAGAGAAGAAGAGAAAAGAAAGAAGAGAAAAGAAAGATGAGAAAAGAAGAGAAAAGAGAAAAGAAGAGAATAGATCAGTAAAGAGAAAAGAAGAGAAAAGACAAAAGAAGAGAAAAGAGAAAAGAGAAAAGACTGGAAAAGAAGAGAAAAGGGAAATGAGAAAAGAAGAGTGCAGAAGAGAAATGTGAAAAGAGAAAAAAGAAGTGAAAAAAGAAAAGACAAGAAGAGAAAAGAGGAAAGAAGAGAAAAGGAGAGAAATGGGAAAAGAGAAAGAAGGAGAAAAGAAGAGGAAAAAAGAGAAAAGAGAAAAGAAGAGAAAAGGGAAACGAGAAATAAAGAGAAAAGAAGAGGAAAGAAGAGATATGTGAAAAGAGAAAAAAAGAGGAGAAAAGAGAAAAGAGAAAAGAAGAGGAAAGAAGAGAAACGTGAAAAGAGAAAAAAGAAGTGTAAAAAGAAAAGAGAAGAAGAGAAAAGAGAGAAGAGAAAAGAAGAGAAAAGAGAAAAGAAGAGAAAAGGGAAAAGAGAAGAGAGAAAAGAAGAGAAAAGAAAAAAGGGAAAAGAGAAAAGAAGAGGAAAAAAGAGAAAAATGGAATGAGAAAAAAGAAGAGAAAAGGAGAGAAATGGGAAAAGAAGAGAAAAGGAGAGAAATGGGAAAAGAGAAAAAAGGAGAAAAGAAGAGAAAAGAAGAGGAAAAAAGAGAAAAGAAGAGAAAAGGGAAATGAGAAATAAAGAGAAAAGAAGAGGAAAGAAGAGAAATGTGAAAAGAGAAAAAAAAGAAGAGAAAAGAGAAAAGAGAAAAGAAGAGGAAAGAAGAGAAACGTGAAAAGAGAAAAAAGAATTGAAAAAAGAAAAGAGAAGAAGAGAAAAGAGAGAAGAGAAAAGAAGAGAAAAGAGAAAAGAAAAAAGAAGAGAAAAGGGAAAAGAGAAGAGAGAAAAGAAGAGAAAAGAGAAAAGGGAAAAGAGAAAAGAGGAGGAAAAAAGAGAAAAACGGAATCAGAAAAAAGAAGAGAAAAGGAGAGAAATGGGAAAAGAGAAAAAAGGAGAAAAGAAGAGAAAAGAAGAGGAAAAAAGAGAAAAATGGAATGAGAAAAAAGAAGAGAAAAGGAGAGAAATGGGAAAAGAGAAAAGAAGAGCAAAGGGAAAGAATGAAGAAGAGAAAAGAAGAGGACAGAAGAGAAACGTGAAAAGAGAAAAAAGGAGAAAAGAGAGAAGAGAAAAGAAGAGAAAAGAGAAAAGAAAAAAGAAGAGAAAAGGGAAAAGAGAAGAGAGAAAAGAAGAGAAAAGAGAAAAGGGAAAAGAGAAAAGAGGAGGAAAAAAGAGAAAAATGGATTGAGAAAAAAGAAGAGAAAAGGAGAGAAATGGGAAAAGAGAAAAATGGAATGAGAAAAAAGAAGAGAAAAGGAGAGAAATGGGAAAAGAGAAAAAAGGAGAAATGAAGAGGAAAGAAGAGGAAAAAAGAGAAAAGAAAAAAAGAGAAAAGAAGAGAATAGATGAGAAAAGAGAAAAGAAGAGAAAAGAGAAAAGACAAAAGACAAAAGAAGAGAAAAGAGAAAAGAGAAAAGACTGGAAAAGAAGAGAAAAGGCAAAAGGGAAAAGAGAAAAGAAGGGGAAAGAAGAGAAAAATGGAATGAGAAAAAAGAAGAGGAAAGAATAGAAAAGAGAAAAGAGTAAAGAAGAGCAAAGGGAAAGAATGAAAAAGAGAAAAGAAGAGGACAGAAGAGAAACGTCAAAAGAGAAAAAAGAAGTGAAAAAAGAAAAGAGAAGAAGAGAAAAGAGAGATGAGAAAAGAAGAGAAAAGAGAAAAGAAGAGAATAGATCAGAAAAGAGAAAAGAAGAGAAAAGACAAAAGAAGAGAAAAGAGAAAAGACTGGAAAAGAAGAGAAAAGGGAAATGAGAAACGAAGAGTGCAGAAGAGAAATGTGAAAAGAGAAAAAAGAAGTGAAAAAAGAAAATACAAGAAGAGAAAAGAGAAAAGAGGAAAGAAGAGAAAAGGAGAGAAATGGGAAAAGAGAAAGAAGGAGAAAAGAAGAGGAAAAAAGAGAAAAGAGAAAAGAAGAGAAAAGGGAAACGAGAAATAAAGAGAAAAGAAGAGGAAAGAAGAGAAATGTGAAAAGAGAAAAAAAGAGGAGAAAAGAGAAAAGAGAAAAGAAGAGGAAAGAAGAGAAACGTGAAAAGAGAAAAAAGAAGTGTAAAAAGAAAAGAGAAGAAGAGAAAAGAGAGAAGAGAAAAGAAGAGAAAAGAGAAAAGAAAAAAGAAGAGAAAAGGGAAAAGAGAAGAGAGAAAAGAAGAGAAAAGAGAAAAGGGAAAAGAGAAAAGAGGAGGAAAAAAGAGAAAAACGGAATCAGAAAAAAGAAGAGAAAAGGAGAGAAATGGGAAAAGAGAAAAAAGGAGAAAACAAGAGGAAAGAAGAGGAAAGAAGAGAAACGTGAAAAGAGAAAAAAGAAGTGTAAAAAGAAAAGAGAAGAGAACAGGGAAAAGAGAAGAGAGAAAAGAAGAGAAAAGAGAAAAGAGGAAAGAAGAGAAAAGGAGAGAAATGGGAAAAGAGAAAAAAGGAGAAAAGAAGAGAAAAGAAGAGGAAAAAAGAGAAAAGAGAAAAGAGAAAAGAAGAGAAAAGGGAAATGAGAAAAGAAGAGAAAAATGGAGAAAAGAGAAAAGAAGAGAAAAGGGAAAACACAAATGAGAAAAGTGAAAAGAAGAGAAATGGGAAATGAGAAAAGAAGAGAAAAGAAGACAATAGAGAAAAGAGAAAAGAAGAGAAAAGAAGAGAAAAGCGAAAAGGGAAATGAGAAAAGAAGAGGACAGAAGAGAAATGTGAAAAGAGAAAAAAGAAGAAGTGAAAAAAGAAGAGAAGAAGAGAAAAGAAAGAAGAGAAAAGAGAGATGAGAAAAGAAGAGAAAAGAGAAAAGAAGAGAATAGATCAGAAAAGAGAAAAGAAGAGAAAAGACAAAAGAAGAGAAAAGAGAAAAGACTGGAAAAGAAGAGAAAAGGGAAATGAGAAACGAAGAGTGCAGAAGAGAAATGTGAAAAGAGAAAAAAGAAGTGAAAAAAGAAAATACAAGAAGAGAAAAGAGAAAAGAGGAAAGAAGAGAAAAGGAGAGAAATGGGAAAAGAGAAAGAAGGAGAAAAGAAGAGGAAAAAAGAGAAAAGAGAAAAGAAGAGAAAAGGGAAACGAGAAATAAAGAGAAAAGAAGAGGAAAGAAGAGAAATGTGAAAAGAGAAAAATAGAGGAGAAAAGAGAAAAGAGAAAAGAAGAGGAAAGAAGAGAAACGTGAAAAGAGAAAAAAGAAGTGTAAAAAGAAAAGAGAAGAAGAGAAAAGAGAGAAGAGAAAAGAAGAGAAAAGAGAAAAGAAAAAAGAAGAGAAAAGGGAAAAGAGAAGAGAGAAAAGAAGAGAAAAGAGAAAAGGGAAAAGAGAAAAGAGGAGGAAAAAAGAGAAAAACGGAATCAGAAAAAAGAAGAGAAAAGGAGAGAAATGGGAAAAGAGAAAAAAGGAGAAAACAAGAGGAAAGAAGAGGAAAGAAGAGAAACGTGAAAAGAGAAAAAAGAAGTGTAAAAAGAAAAGAGAAGAGAACAGGGAAAAGAGAAGAGAGAAAAGAAGAGAAAAGAGAAAAGAGGAAAGAAGAGAAAAGGAGAGAAATGGGAAAAGAGAAAAAAGGAGAAAAGAAGAGAAAAGAAGAGGAAAAAAGAGAAAAGAGAAAAGAGAAAAGAAGAGAAAAGGGAAATGAGAAAAGAAGAGAAAAATGGAGAAAAGAGAAAAGAAGAGAAAAGGGAAAAGACAAATGAGAAAAGTGAAAAGAAGAGAAATGGGAAATGAGAAAAGAAGAGAAAAGAAGACAATAGAGAAAAGAGAAAAGAAGAGAAAAGAAGAGAAAAGAGAAAAGGGAAATGAGAAAAGAAGAGGACAGAAGAGAAATGTGAAAAGAGAAAAAAGAAGAAGTGAAAAAAGAAGAGAAGAAGAGAAAAGAAAGAAGAGAAAAGAGAGATGAGAAAAGAAGAGAAAAGAGAAAAGAAGAGAATAGATCAGAAAAGAGAAAAGAAGAGAAAAGACAAAAGAAGAGAAAAGAGAAAAGAGAAAAGACTGGAAAAGAAGAGAAAAGGGAAATGAGAAAAGAAGAGTGCAGAAGAGAAATGTGAAAAGAGAAAAAAGAAGTGAAAAAAGAAAAGACAAGAAGAGAAAAGAGGAAAGAAGAGAAAAGGAGAGAAATGGGAAAAGAGAAAGAAGGAGAAAAGAAGAGGAAAAAAGAGAAAAGAGAAAAGAAGAGAAAAGGGAAACGAGAAATAAAGAGAAAAGAAGAGGAAAGAAGAGATATGTGAAAAGAGAAAAAAAGAGGAGAAAAGAGAAAAGAGAAAAGAAGAGGAAAGAAGAGAAACGTGAAAAGAGAAAAAAGAAGTGTAAAAAGAAAAGAGAAGAAGAGAAAAGAGAGAAGAGAAAAGAAGAGAAAAGAGAAAAGAAGAGAAAAGGGAAAAGAGAAGAGAGAAAAGAAGAGAAAAGAAAAAAGGGAAAAGAGAAAAGAAGAGGAAAAAAGAGAAAAATGGAATGAGAAAAAAGAAGAGAAAAGGAGAGAAATGGGAAAAGAAGAGAAAAGGAGAGAAATGGGAAAAGAGAAAAAAGGAGAAAAGAAGAGAAAAGAAGAGGAAAAAAGAGAAAAGAAGAGAAAAGGGAAATGAGAAATAAAGAGAAAAGAAGAGGAAAGAAGAGAAATGTGAAAAGAGAAAAAAAAGAAGAGAAAAGAGAAAAGAGAAAAGAAGAGGAAAGAAGAGAAACGTGAAAAGAGAAAAAAGAATTGAAAAAAGAAAAGAGAAGAAGAGAAAAGAGAGAAGAGAAAAGAAGAGAAAAGAGAAAAGAAAAAAGAAGAGAAAAGGGAAAAGAGAAGAGAGAAAAGAAGAGAAAAGAGAAAAGGGAAAAGAGAAAAGAGGAGGAAAAAAGAGAAAAACGGAATCAGAAAAAAGAAGAGAAAAGGAGAGAAATGGGAAAAGAGAAAAAAGGAGAAAAGAAGAGAAAAGAAGAGGAAAAAAGAGAAAAATGGAATGAGAAAAAAGAAGAGAAAAGGAGAGAAATGGGAAAAGAGAAAAGAAGAGCAAAGGGAAAGAATGAAGAAGAGAAAAGAAGAGGACAGAAGAGAAACGTGAAAAGAGAAAAAAGGAGAAAAGAGAGAAGAGAAAAGAAGAGAAAAGAGAAAAGAAAAAAGAAGAGAAAAGGGAAAAGAGAAGAGAGAAAAGAAGAGAAAAGAGAAAAGGGAAAAGAGAAAAGAGGAGGAAAAAAGAGAAAAATGGATTGAGAAAAAAGAAGAGAAAAGGAGAGAAATGGGAAAAGAGAAAAATGGAATGAGAAAAAAGAAGAGAAAAGGAGAGAAATGGGAAAAGAGAAAAAAGGAGAAATGAAGAGGAAAGAAGAGGAAAAAAGAGAAAAGAAAAAAAGAGAAAAGAAGAGAATAGATGAGAAAAGAGAAAAGAAGAGAAAAGAGAAAAGACAAAAGACAAAAGAAGAGAAAAGAGAAAAGAGAAAAGACTGGAAAAGAAGAGAAAAGGCAAAAGGGAAAAGAGAAAAGAAGGGGAAAGAAGAGAAAAATGGAATGAGAAAAAAGAAGAGGAAAGAATAGAAAAGAGAAAACAGTAAAGAAGAGCAAAGGGAAAGAATGAAAAAGAGAAAAGAAGAGGACAGAAGAGAAACGTCAAAAGAGAAAAAAGAAGTGAAAAAAGAAAAGAGAAGAAGAGAAAAGAGAGATGAGAAAAGAAGAGAAAAGAGAAAAGAAGAGAATAGATCAGAAAAGAGAAAAGAAGAGAAAAGACAAAAGAAGAGAAAAGAGAAAAGACTGGAAAAGAAGAGAAAAGGGAAATGAGAAACGAAGAGTGCAGAAGAGAAATGTGAAAAGAGAAAAAAGAAGTGAAAAAAGAAAATACAAGAAGAGAAAAGAGAAAAGAGGAAAGAAGAGAAAAGGAGAGAAATGGGAAAAGAGAAAGAAGGAGAAAAGAAGAGGAAAAAAGAGAAAAGAGAAAAGAAGAGAAAAGGGAAACGAGAAATAAAGAGAAAAGAAGAGGAAAGAAGAGAAATGTGAAAAGAGAAAAAAAGAGGAGAAAAGAGAAAAGAGAAAAGAAGAGGAAAGAAGAGAAACGTGAAAAGAGAAAAAAGAAGTGTAAAAAGAAAAGAGAAGAAGAGAAAAGAGAGAAGAGAAAAGAAGAGAAAAGAGAAAAGAAAAAAGAAGAGAAAAGGGAAAAGAGAAGAGAGAAAAGAAGAGAAAAGAGAAAAGGGAAAAGAGAAAAGAGGAGGAAAAAAGAGAAAAACTGAATCAGAAAAAAGAAGAGAAAAGGAGAGAAATGGGAAAAGAGAAAAAAGGAGAAAACAAGAGGAAAGAAGAGGAAAGAAGAGAAACGTGAAAAGAGAAAAAAGAAGTGTAAAAAGAAAAGAGAAGAGAACAGGGAAAAGAGAAGAGAGAAAAGAAGAGAAAAGAGAAAAGAGGAAAGAAGAGAAAAGGAGAGAAATGGGAAAAGAGAAAAAAGGAGAAAAGAAGAGAAAAGAAGAGGAAAAAAGAGAAAAGAGAAAAGAGAAAAGAAGAGAAAAGGGAAATGAGAAAAGAAGAGAAAAATGGAGAAAAGAGAAAAGAAGAGAAAAGGGAAAACACAAATGAGAAAAGTGAAAAGAAGAGAAATGGGAAATGAGAAAAGAAGAGAAAAGAAGACAATAGAGAAAAGAGAAAAGAAGAGAAAAGAAGAGAAAAGAGAAAAGGGAAATGAGAAAAGAAGAGGACAGAAGAGAAATGTGAAAAGAGAAAAAAGAAGAAGTGAAAAAAGAAGAGAAGAAGAGAAAAGAAAGAAGAGAAAAGAGAGATGAGAAAAGAAGAGAAAAGAGAAAAGAAGAGAATAGATCAGAAAAGAGAAAAGAAGAGAAAAGACAAAAGAAGAGAAAAGAGAAAAGAGAAAAGACTGGAAAAGAAGAGAAAAGGGAAATGAGAAAAGAAGAGTGCAGAAGAGAAATGTGAAAAGAGAAAAAAGAAGTGAAAAAAGAAAAGACAAGAAGAGAAAAGAGGAAAGAAGAGAAAAGGAGAGAAATGGGAAAAGAGAAAGAAGGAGAAAAGAAGGAGAAAAGAAGAGGAAAAAAGAGAAAAGAGAAAAGAAGAGAAAAGGGAAACGAGAAATAAAGAGAAAAGAAGAGGAAAGAAGAGAAATGTGAAAAGAGAAAAAAAGAGGAGAAAAGAGAAAAGAGAAAAGAAGAGGAAAGAAGAGAAACGTGAAAAGAGAAAAAAGAAGTGAAAAAAGAAAAGAGAAGAAGAGAAAAGAGAGAAGAGAAAAGAAGAGAAAAGAGAAAAGAGAAAAGAAGAGAAAAGGGAAAAGAGAAGAGAGAAAAGAAGAGAAAAGAAAAAAGGGAAAAGAGAAAAGAAGAGGAAAAAAGAGAAAAATGGAATGAGAAAAAAGAAGAGAAAAGGAGAGAAATGGGAAAAGAAGAGAAAAGGAGAGAAATGGGAAAAGAGAAAAAAGGAGAAAAGAAGAGGAAAAAAGAGAAAAGAAGAGAAAAGGGAAATGAGAAATAAAGAGAAAAGAAGAGGAAAGAAGAGAAATGTGAAAAGAGAAAAAAAAGAAGAGAAAAGAGAAAAGAGAAAAGAAGAGGAAAGAAGAGAAACGTGAAAAGAGAAAAAAGAATTGAAAAAAGAAAAGAGAAGAAGAGAAAAGAGAGAAGAGAAAAGAGGAGAAAAGAGAAAAGAAAAAAGAAGAGAAAAGGGAAAAGAGAAGAGAGAAAAGAAGAGAAAAGAGAAAAGGGAAAAGAGAAAAGAGGAGGAAAAAAGAGAAAAACGGAATCAGAAAAAAGAAGAGAAAAGGAGAGAAATGGGAAAAGAGAAAAAAGGAGAAAAGAAGAGAAAAGAAGAGGAAAAAAGAGAAAAATGGAATGAGAAAAAAGAAGAGAAAAGGAGAGAAATGGGAAAAGAGAAAAGAAGAGCAAAGGGAAAGAATGAAGAAGAGAAAAGAAGAGGACAGAAGAGAAACGTGAAAAGAGAAAAAAGGAGAAAAGAGAGAAGAGAAAAGAAGAGAAAAGAGAAAAGAAAAAAGAAGAGAAAAGGGAAAAGAGAAGAGAGAAAAGAAGAGAAAAGAGAAAAGAGAAAAGAAGAGAAAAGGGAAATGAGAAATAAAGAGAAAAGAAGAGGAAAGAAGAGAGATGTGAAAAGAGAAAAAAATGAGGAGAAAAGAAAAGAGAAAAGAAGAGGAAAGAAGAGAAACGTGAAAAGAGAAAAAAGAAGTGAAAAAAGAAAAGAGAAGAAGAGAAAAGAGAGAAGAGAAAAGAAGAAAAAAGAGAAAAGAAAAAAGAAGAGAAAAGGGAAAAGAGAAGAGAGAAAAGAAGAGAAAAGAGAAAAGAGGAAAGAAGAGAAAAGGAGAGAAATGGGAAAAGAGAAAAAAGGAGAAAAGAAGAGAAAAGAAGAGGAAAAAAGAGAAAAGAGAAAAGAGAAAAGAAGAGAAAAGGGAAATGAGAAAAGAAGAGAAAAATGGAGAAAAGAGAAAAGAAGAGAAAAGGGAAAAGACAAATGAGAAAAGTGAAAAGAAGAGAAATGGGAAATGAGAAAAGAAGAGAAAAGAAGACAATAGAGAAAAGAGAAAAGAAGAGAAAAGAAGAGAAAAGAGAAAAGGGAAATGAGAAAAGAAGAGGACAGAAGAGAAATGTGAAAAGAGAAAAAAGAAGAAGTGAAAAAAGAAGAGAAGAAGAGAAAATGAAGAAGAGAAAAGAGAGATGAGAAAAGAAGAGAAAAGAGAAAAGAAGAGAATAGATCAGAAAAGAGAAAAGAAGAGAAAAGACAAAAGAAGAGAAAAGAGAAAAGAGAAAAGACTGGAAAAGAAGAGAAAAGGGAAATGAGAAAAGAAGAGTGCAGAAGAGAAATGTGAAAAGAGAAAAAAGAAGTGAAAAAAGAAAAGACAAGAAGAGAAAAGAGAGAAGAGAAAAGAAGAGAAAAGAGAAAAGAAAAAAGAAGAGAAAAGGGAAAAGAGAAGAGAGTAAAGAAGAGAAAAGAGAAAAGGGAAAAGAGAAAAGAGGAGGAAAAAAGAGAAAAATGGAATCAGAAAAAAGAAGAGAAAAGGAGAGAAATGGGAAAAGAGAAAAAAGGAGAAAAGAAGAGAAAAGAAGAGGAAAAAAGAGAAAAATGGAATGAGAAAAAAGAAGAGAAAAGGAGAGAAATGGGAAAAGAGAAAAAAGGAGAAAAGAAGAGGAAAGAAGAGGAAAGAAGAGAAACGTGAAAAGAGAAAAAAGAAGTGTAAAAAGAAAAGAGAAGAAGAGAAAAGAGAGAAGAGAAAAGAAGAGAAAAGAGAAAAGAAAAAAGAAGAGAAAAAGGAAAAGAGAAGAGAGAAAAGAAGAGAAAAGAGAAAAGGGAAAAGAGAAAAGAGGAGGAAAAAAGAGAAAAACGGAATCAGAAAAAAGAAGAGAAAAGGAGAGAAATGGGAAAAGAGAAAAAAGGAGAAAAGAAGAGAAAAGAAGAGGAAAAAAGAGAAAAATGGAATGAGAAAAAAGAAGAGAAAAGGAGAGAAATGGGAAAAGAGAAAAAAGGAGAAAAGAAGAGGAAAGAAGAGGAAAAAAGAGAAAAGAAAAAAAGAGAAAAGAAGAGAATAGATGAGAAAAGAGAAAAGAAGAGAAAAGAGAAAAGACAAAAGACAAAAGAAGAGAAAAGAGAAAAGAGAAAAGACTGGAAAAGAAGAGAAAAGGCAAAAGGCAAAAGAGAAAAGAAGGGGAAAGAAGAGAAAAATGGAATGAGAAAAAAGAAGAGGAAAGAATAGAAAAGAGAAAAGAGTAAAGAAGAGCAAAGGGAAAGAATGAAGAAGAGAAAAGAAGAGGACAGAAGAGAAATGTGAAAAGAGAAAAAAGAAGAAGTGAAAAAAGAAAAGAGAAGAAGAGAAAAGAGAGATGAGAAAAGAAGAGAAAAGAGAAAAGAAGAGAATAGATCAGAAAAGAGAAAAGAAGAGAAAAGAGAAAAGACAAAAGAAGAGAAAAGAGAAAAGAGAAAAGACTGGAAAAGAAGAGAAAAGGGAAATGAGAAAAGAAGAGTGCAGAAGAGAAATGTGAAAAGAGAAAAAAGAAGTGAAAAAAGAAAAGACAAGAAGAGAAAAGAGAAAAGAGGAAAGAAGAGAAAAGGAGAGAAATGGGAAAAGAGAAAAAAGGAGAAAAGAAGAGAAAAGAAGAGGAAAAAAGAGAAAAGAGAAAAGAAGAGAAAAGGGAAACGAGAAATAAAGAGAAAAGAAGGGGAAAGAAGAGAAATGTGAAAAGAGAAAAAAAGAGGAGAAAAGAGAAAAGAGAAAAGAAGAGGAAAGAAGTGAAACGTGAAAAGGGAAAAAAGAAGTGAAAAAAGAAAAGAGAAGAAGAGAAAAGAGAGAAGAGAAAAGAAGAGAAAAGAGAAAAGAAAAAAGAAGAGAAAAGGGAAAAGAGAAGAGAGAAAAGAAGAGAAAAGAGAAAAGGGAAAAGAGAAAAGAGGAGGAAAAAAGAGAAAAATGGAATCAGAAAAAAGAAGAGAAAAGGAGAGAAATGGGAAAAGAGAAAAAAGGAGAAAAGAAGAGAAAAGAAGAGGAAAGAAGAGAAAAGAGAAAAGAGAAAAGAAGAGAAAAGGGAAATGAGAAAAGAAGAGAAAAATAGAGAAAAGAGAAAAGAAGAGAAAAGGGAAAAGACAAAAGAGAAAAGTGAAAAGAAGAGAAAAGGGAAATGAGAAGAGAAGAGAAAAGAAGACAATAGAGAAACGAGAAAAGAAGAGAAAAGAAGAGAAAAGAGAAAAGGGAAATGAGAAAAGAAGAGGACAGAAGAGAAATGTGAAAAGAGAAAAAAGAAGTGAAAAAAGAAGAGAAGAAGAGAAAAGAGAGATGAGAAAAGAAGAGAAAAGAGAAAAGAAGAGAATAGATCAGAAAAGAGAAAAGAAGAGAAAAGACAAAAGAAGAGAAAAGAGAAAAGAGAAAAGACTGGAAACGAAGAGAAAAGGGAAATGAGAAAAGAAGAGTGCAGAAGAGAAATGTGAAAAGAGAAATAAGAAGAAGTGAAAAAAGAAAAGAGAAGAAGAGAAAAGAGAAAAGAGGAAAGAAGAGAAAAGGAGAGAAATGGGAAAAGAGAAAAAAGGAGAAAAGAAGAGAAAAGAAGAGGAAAAAAGAGAAAAGAGAAAAGAAGAGAAAAGGGAAAAGACAAAAGACAAAAGAAGAGAAAAGAGAAAAGAGAAAAGACTGGAAAAGAAGAGAAAAGGCAAAAGGCAAAAGAGAAAAGAAGGGGAAAGAAGAGAAAAATGGAATGAGAAAAAAGAAGAGGAAAGAATAGAAAAGAGAAAAGAGTAAAGAAGAGCAAAGGGAAAGAATGAAGAAGAGAAAATTAGAGGACAGAAGAGAAACGTCAAAAGAGAAAAAAGAAGAAGTGAAAAAAGAAAAGAGAAGAAGAGAAAAGAGAGATGAGAAAAGAAGAGAAAAGAAGAGAATAGATCAGAAAAGAGAAAAGAAGAGAAAAGAGAAAAGACAAAATAAGAGAAAAGAGAAAAGAGAAAAGACTGGAAAAGAAGAGAAAAGGGAAATGAGAAAAGAAGAGTGCAGAAGAGAAATGTGAAAAGAGAAAAAAGAAGTGAAAAAAGAAAAGAGAAGAAGAGAAAAGAGAAAAGAGGAAAGAAGAGAAAAGGAGAGAAATGGGAAAAGAGAAAAAAGGAGAAAAGAAGAGAAAAGAAGAGGAAAAAAGAGAAAAGAGAAAAGAAGAGAAAAGGGAAATGAGAAAAGAAGAGAAAAGAAGAGAAAAGAGAAAAGGGAAATGAGAAAAGAAGAGGACAGAAGAGAAATGTGAAAAGAGAAAAAAGAAGTGAAAAAAGAAGAGAAGAAGAGAAAAGAGAGATGAGAAAAGAAGAGAAAAGAGAAAAGAAGAGAATAGATCAGAAAAGAGAAAAGAAGAGAAAAGACAAAAGAAGAGAAAAGAGAAAAGAGAAAAGACTGGAAACGAAGAGAAAAGGGAAATGAGAAAAGAAGAGTGCAGAAGAGAAATGTGAAAAGAGAAATAAGAAGAAGTGAAAAAAGAAAAGAGAAGAAGAGAAAAAAGAAAAGAGAAGAAGAGAAAAGAGAGATGAGAAAAGAAGAGAAAAGAGAAAAGAAGAGAATAGATCAGAAAAGATAAAAGAAGAGAAAAGAGAAAAGACAAAAGAAGAGAAAAGAGAAAAGAGAAAAGACTGGAAAAGAAGAGAAAAGGGAAATGAGAAAAGAAGAGTGCAGAAGAGAAATGTGAAAAGAGAAAAAAGAAGTGAAAAAAGAAAAGACAAGAAGAGAAAAGAGAAAAGAGGAAAGAAGAGAAAAGGAGAGAAATGGGAAAAGAGAAAGAAGGAGAAAAGAAGAGGAAAAAAGAGAAAAGAGAAAAGAAGAGAAAAGGGAAACGAGAAATAAAGAGAAAAGAAGAGGAAAGAAGAGAAATGTGAAAAGAGAAAAAAAGAGGAGAAAAGAGAAAAGAGAAAAGAAGAGGAAAGAAGAGAAACGTGAAAAGAGAAAAAAGAAGTGTAAAAAGAAAAGCGAAGAAGAGAAAAGAGAGAAGAGAAAAGAAGAGAAAAGAGAAAAGAAAAAAGAAGAGAAAAGGGAAAAGAGAAGAGAGAAAAGAAGAGAAAAGAGAAAAGGGAAAAGAGAAAAGAGGAGGAAAAAAGAGAAAAACGGAATCAGAAAAAAGAAGAGAAAAGGAGAGAAATGGGAAAAGAGAAAAAAGGAGAAAAGAAGAGAAAAGAAGAGGAAAAAAGAGAAAAATGGAATGAGAAAAAAGAAGAGAAAAGGAGAGAAATGGGAAAAGAGAAAAAAGGAGAAAAGAAGAGGAAAGAAGAGGAAAAAAGAGAAAAGAAAAAAAAGAGAAAAGAAGAGAATAGATGAGAAAAGAGAAAAGAAGAGAAAAGAGAAAAGACAAAAGACAAAAGAAGAGAAAAGAGAAAAGACTGGAAAAGAAGAGAAAAGGCAAAAGGGAAATGAGAAAAGAAGAGAAAAATAGAGAAAAGAGAAAAGAAGAGAAAAGGGAAAAGACAAATGAGAAAAGTGAAAAGAAGAGAAATGGGAAATGAGAAAAGAAGAGAAAAGAAGACAATAGAGAAAAGAGAAAAGAAGAGAAAAGAAGAGAAAAGAGAAAAGGGAAATGAGAAAAGAAGAGGACAGAAGAGAAATGTGAAAAGAGAAAAAAGAAGAAGTGAAAAAAGAAGAGAAGAAGAGAAAATGAAGAAGAGAAAAGAGAGATGAGAAAAGAAGAGAAAAGAGAAAAGAAGAGAATAGATCAGAAAAGAGAAAAGAAGAGAAAAGACAAAAGAAGAGAAAAGAGAAAAGAGAAAAGACTGGAAAAGAAGAGAAAAGGGAAATGAGAAGAGAAGAGTGCAGAAGAGAAATGTGAA
The DNA here is from genome assembly GCF_047496795.1 of Chiloscyllium punctatum. Taxonomy (NCBI): domain Eukaryota; kingdom Metazoa; phylum Chordata; class Chondrichthyes; order Orectolobiformes; family Hemiscylliidae; genus Chiloscyllium; species Chiloscyllium punctatum. The sequence goes on from NC_092778.1 coordinate 31,378,560, forward strand.
AAGAGAAAAAAGAAGTGAAAAAAGAAAAGACAAGAAGAGAAAAGAGAGAAGAGAAAAGAAGAGAAAAGAGAAAAGAAAAAAGAAGAGAAAAGGGAAAAGAGAAGAGAGTAAAGAAGAGAAAAGAGAAAAGGGAAAAGAGAAAAGAGGAGGAAAAAAGAGAAAAACGGAATCAGAAAAAAGAAGAGAAAAGGAGAGAAATGGGAAAAGAGAAAAAAGGAGAAAAGAAGAGAAAAGAAGAGGAAAAAAGAGAAAAATGGAATGAGAAAAAAGAAGAGAAAAGGAGAGAAATGGGAAAAGAGAAAAAAGGAGAAAAGAAGAGGAAAGAAGAGGAAAGAAGAGAAACGTGAAAAGAGAAAAAAGAAGTGTAAAAAGAAAAGAGAAGAAGAGAAAAGAGAGAAGAGAAAAGAAGAGAAAAGAGAAAAGAAAAAAGAAGAGAAAAGGGAAAAGAGAAGAGAGAAAAGAAGAGAAAAGAGAAAAGGGAAAAGAGAAAAGAGGAGGAAAAAAGAGAAAAACGGAATCAGAAAAAAGAAGAGAAAAGGAGAGAAATGGGAAAAGAGAAAAAAGGAGAAAAGAAGAGAAAAGAAGAGGAAAAAAGAGAAAAATGGAATGAGAAAAAAGAAGAGAAAAGGAGAGAAATGGGAAAAGAGAAAAAAGGAGAAAAGAAGAGGAAAGAAGAGGAAAAAAGAGAAAAGAAAAAAAGAGAAAAGAAGAGAATAGATGAGAAAAGAGAAAAGAAGAGAAAAGAGAAAAGACAAAAGACAAAAGAAGAGAAAAGAGAAAAGAGAAAAGACTGGAAAAGAAGAGAAAAGGCAAAAGGCAAAAGAGAAAAGAAGGGGAAAGAAGAGAAAAATGGAATGAGAAAAAAGAAGAGGAAAGAATAGAAAAGAGAAAAGAGTAAAGAAGAGCAAAGGGAAAGAATGAAGAAGAGAAAAGAAGAGGACAGAAGAGAAATGTGAAAAGAGAAAAAAGAAGAAGTGAAAAAAGAAAAGAGAAGAAGAGAAAAGAGAGATGAGAAAAGAAGAGAAAAGAGAAAAGAAGAGAATAGATCAGAAAAGAGAAAAGAAGAGAAAAGAGAAAAGACAAAAGAAGAGAAAAGAGAAAAGACTGGAAAAGAAGAGAAAAGGGAAATGAGAAAAGAAGAGTGTAGAAGAGAAATGTGAAAAGAGAAAAAAGAAGTGAAAAAAGAAAAGACAAGAAGAGAAAAGAGAAAAGAGGAAAGAAGAGAAAAGGAGAGAAATGGGAAAAGAGAAAAAAGGAGAAAAGAAGAGAAAAGAAGAGGAAAAAAGAGAAAAGAGAAAAGAAGAGAAAAGGGAAACGAGAAATAAAGAGAAAAGAAGGGGAAAGAAGAGAAATGTGAAAAGAGAAAAAAAGAGGAGAAAAGAGAAAAGAGAAAAGAAGAGGAAAGAAGAGAAACGTGAAAAGGGAAAAAAGAAGTGAAAAAAGAAAAGAGAAGAAGAGAAAAGAGAGAAGAGAAAAGAAGAGAAAAGAGAAAAGAAAAAAGAAGAGAAAAGGGAAAAGAGAAGAGAGAAAAGAAGAGAAAAGAGAAAAGGGAAAAGAGAAAAGAGGAGGAAAAAAGAGAAAAATGGAATCAGAAAAAAGAAGAGAAAAGGAGAGAAATGGGAAAAGAGAAAAAAGGAGAAAAGAAGAGAAAAGAAGAGGAAAGAAGAGAAAAGAGAAAAGAGAAAAGAAGAGAAAAGGGAAATGAGAAAAGAAGAGAAAAATAGAGAAAAGAGAAAAGAAGAGAAAAGGGAAAAGACAAAAGAGAAAAGTGAAAAGAAGAGAAAAGGGAAATGAGAAGAGAAGAGAAAAGAAGACAATAGAGAAACGAGAAAAGAAGAGAAAAGAAGAGAAAAGAGAAAAGGGAAATGAGAAAAGAAGAGGACAGAAGAGAAATGTGAAAAGAGAAAAAAGAAGTGAAAAAAGAAGAGAAGAAGAGAAAAGAGAGATGAGAAAAGAAGAGAAAAGAGAAAAGAAGAGAATAGATCAGAAAAGAGAAAAGAAGAGAAAAGACAAAAGAAGAGAAAAGAGAAAAGACTGGAAACGAAGAGAAAAGGGAAATGAGAAAAGAAGAGTGCAGAAGAGAAATGTGAAAAGAGAAATAAGAAGAAGTGAAAAAAGAAAAGAGAAGAAGAGAAAAGAGAAAAGAGGAAAGAAGAGAAAAGGAGAGAAATGGGAAAAGAGAAAAAAGGAGAAAAGAAGAGAAAAGAAGAGGAAAAAAGAGAAAAGAGAAAAGAAGAGAAAAGGGAAAAGACAAAAGACAAAAGAAGAGAAAAGAGAAAAGAGAAAAGACTGGAAATGAAGAGAAAAGGGAAAAGGGAAAAGAGAAAAGAAGGGGAAAGAAGAGAAAAATGGAATGAGAAAAAAGAAGAGGAAAGAATAGAAAAGAGAAAAGAGTAAAGAAGAGCAAAGGGAAAGAATGAAGAAGAGAAAATTAGAGGACAGAAGAGAAACGTCAAAAGAGAAAAAAGAAGAAGTGAAAAAAGAAAAGAGAAGAAGAGAAAAGAGAGATGAGAAAAGAAGAGAAAAGATGAGAATAGATCAGAAAAGAGAAAAGAAGAGAAAAGAGAAAAGACAAAATAAGAGAAAAGAGAAAAGAGAAAAGACTGGAAAAGAAGAGAAAAGGGAAATGAGAAAAGAAGAGTGCAGAAGAGAAATGTGAAAAGAGAAAAAAGAAGTGAAAAAAGAAAAGACAAGAAGAGAAAAGAGAAAAGAGGAAAGAAGATAAAAGGAGAGAAATGGGAAAAGAGAAAAAAGGAGAAAAGAAGAGAAAAGAAGAGGAAAAAAGAGAAAAGAGAAAAGAAGAGAAAAGGGAAATGAGAAAAGAAGAGAAAAGAAGAGAAAAGAGAAAAGGGAAATGAGAAAAGAAGAGGACAGAAGAGAAATGTGAAAAGAGAAAAAAGAAGTGAAAAAAGAAGAGAAGAAGAGAAAAGAGAGATGAGAAAAGAAGAGAATAGATCAGAAAAGAGAAAAGAAGAGAAAAGACAAAAGAAGAGAAAAGAGAAAAGAGAAAAGACTGGAAACGAAGAGAAAAGGGAAATGAGAAAAGAAGAGTGCAGAAGAGAAATGTGAAAAGAGATATAAGAAGAAGTGAAAAAAGAAAAGAGAAGAGAAAAAAGAAAAGAGAAGAAGAGAAAAGAGAGATGAGAAAAGAAGAGAAAAGAGAAAAGAAGAGAATAGATCAGAAAAGATAAAAGAAGAGAAAAGAGAAAAGACAAAAGAAGAGAAAAGAGAAAAGAGAAAAGACTGGAAAAGAAGAGAAAAGGGAAATGAGAAAAGAAGAGTGCAGAAGAGAAATGTGAAAAGAGAAAAAAGAAGTGAAAAAAGAAAAGACAAGAAGAGAAAAGAGAAAAGAGGAAAGAAGAGAAAAGGAGAGAAATGGGAAAAGAGAAAGAAGGAGAAAAGAAGAGGAAAAAAGAGAAAAGAGAAAAGAAGAGAAAAGGGAAACGAGAAATAAAGAGAAAAGAAGAGGAAAGAAGAGAAATGTGAAAAGAGAAAAAAAGAGGAGAAAAGAGAAAAGAGAAAAGAAGAGGAAAGAAGAGAAACGTGAAAAGAGAAAAAAGAAGTGTAAAAAGAAAAGAGAAGAAGAGAAAAGAGAGAAGAGAAAAGAAGAGAAAAGAGAAAAGAAAAAAGAAGAGAAAAGGGAAAAGAGAAGAGAGAAAAGAAGAGAAAAGAGAAAAGGGAAAAGAGAAAAGAGGAGGAAAAAAGAGAAAAACCGAATCAGAAAAAAGAAGAGAAAAGGAGAGAAATGGGAAAAGAGAAAAAAGGAGAAAAGAAGAGAAAAGAAGAGGAAAAAAGAGAAAAATGGAATGAGAAAAAAGAAGAGAAAAGGAGAGAAATGGGAAAAGAGAAAAAAGGAGAAAAGAAGAGGAAAGAAGAGGAAAAAAGAGAAAAGAAAAAAAGAGAAAAGAAGAGAATAGATGAGAAAAGAGAAAAGAAGAGAAAAGAGAAAAGACAAAAGACAAAAGAAGAGAAAAGAGAAAAGACTGGAAAAGAAGAGAAAAGGCAAAAGGGAAATGAGAAAAGAAGAGAAAAATAGAGAAAAGAGAAAAGAAGAGAAAAGGGAAAAGACAAATGAGAAAAGTGAAAAGAAGAGAAATGGGAAATGAGAAAAGAAGAGAAAAGAAGACAATAGAGAAAAGAGAAAAGAAGAGAAAAGAAGAGAAAAGAGAAAAGGGAAATGAGAAAAGAAGAGGACAGAAGAGAAATGTGAAAAGAGAAAAAAGAAGAAGTGAAAAAAGAAGAGAAGAAGAGAAAATGAAGAAGAGAAAAGAGAGATGAGAAAAGAAGAGAAAAGAGAAAAGAAGAGAATAGATCAGAAAAGAGAAAAGAAGAGAAAAGACAAAAGAAGAGAAAAGAGAAAAGACTGGAAAAGAAGAGAAAAGGGAAATGAGAAAAGAAGAGTGCAGAAGAGAAATGTGAAAAGAGAAAAAAGAAGTGAAAAAAGAAAAGACAAGAAGAGAAAAGAGAGAAGAGAAAAGAAGAGAAAAGAGAAAAGAAAAAAGAAGAGAAAAGGGAAAAGAGAAGAGAGTAAAGAAGAGAAAAGAGAAAAAGGAAAAGAGAAAAGAGGAGGAAAAAAGAGAAAAACGGAATCAGAAAAAAGAAGAGAAAAGGAGAGAAATGGGAAAAGAGAAAAAAGGAGAAAAGAAGAGAAAAGAAGAGGAAAAAAGAGAAAAATGGAATGAGAAAAAAGAAGAGAAAAGGAGAGAAATGGGAAAAGAGAAAAAAGGAGAAAAGAAGAGGAAAGAAGAGGAAAGAAGAGAAACGTGAAAAGAGAAAAAAGAAGTGTAAAAAGAAAAGAGAAGAAGAGAAAAGAGAGAAGAGAAAAGAAGAGAAAAGAGAAAAGAAAAAAGAAGAGAAAAGGGAAAAGAGAAGAGAGAAAAGAAGAGAAAAGAGAAAAGGGAAAAGAGAAAAGAGGAGGAAAAAAGAGAAAAACGGAATCAGAAAAAAGAAGAGAAAAGGAGAGAAATGGGAAAAGAGAAAAAAGGAGAAAAGAAGAGAAAAGAAGAGGAAAAAAGAGAAAAATGGAATGAGAAAAAAGAAGAGAAAAGGAGAGAAATGGGAAAAGAGAAAAAAGGAGAAAAGAAGAGGAAAGAAGAGGAAAAAAGAGAAAAGAAAAAAAGAGAAAAGAAGAGAATAGATGAGAAAAGAGAAAAGAAGAGAAAAGAGAAAAGACAAAAGACAAAAGAAGAGAAAAGAGAAAAGAGAAAAGACTGGAAAAGAAGAGAAAAGGCAAAAGGCAAAAGAGAAAAGAAGGGGAAAGAAGAGAAAAATGGAATGAGAAAAAAGAAGAGGAAAGAATAGAAAAGAGAAAAGAGTAAAGAAGAGCAAAGGGAAAGAATGAAGAAGAGAAAAGAAGAGGACAGAAGAGAAATGTGAAAAGAGAAAAAAGAAGAAGTGAAAAAAGAAAAGAGAAGAAGAGAAAAGAGAGATGAGAAAAGAAGAGAAAAGAGAAAAGAAGAGAATAGATCAGAAAAGAGAAAAGAAGAGAAAAGAGAAAAGAAAAAAGAAGAGAAAAGGGAAAAGAGAAGAGAGAAAAGAAGAGGAAAAAAGAGAAAAATGGAATGAGAAAAAAGAAGAGAAAAGGAGAGAAATGGGAAAAGAGAAAAAAGGAGAAAAGAAGAGAAAAGAAGAGGAAAAAAGAGAAAAGAGAAAAGAAGAGAAAAGGGAAACGAGAAATAAAGAGAAAAGAAGGGGAAAGAAGAGAAATGTGAAAAGAGAAAAAAAGAGGAGAAAAGAGAAAAGAGAAAAGAAGAGGAAAGAAGAGAAACGTGAAAAGGGAAAAAAGAAGTGAAAAAAGAAAAGAGAAGAAGAGAAAAGAGAGAAGAGAAAAGAAGAGAAAAGAGAAAAGAAAAAAGAAGAGAAAAGGGAAAAGAGAAGAGAGAAAAGAAGAGAAAAGAGAAAAGGGAAAAGAGAAAAGAGGAGGAAAAAAGAGAAAAATGGAATCAGAAAAAAGAAGAGAAAAGGAGAGAAATGGGAAAAGAGAAAAAAGGAGAAAAGAAGAGAAAAGAAGAGGAAAGAAGAGAAAAGAGAAAAGAGAAAAGAAGAGAAAAGGGAAATGAGAAAAGAAGAGAAAAATAGAGAAAAGAGAAAAGAAGAGAAAAGGGAAAAGACAAAAGAGAAAAGTGAAAAGAAGAGAAAAGGGAAATGAGAAGAGAAGAGAAAAGAAGACAATAGAGAAACGAGAAAAGAAGAGAAAAGAAGAGAAAAGAGAAAAGGGAAATGAGAAAAGAAGAGGACAGAAGAGAAATGTGAAAAGAGAAAAAAGAAGTGAAAAAAGAAGAGAAGAAGAGAAAAGAGAGATGAGAAAAGAAGAGAAAAGAGAAAAGAAGAGAATAGATCAGAAAAGAGAAAAGAAGAGAAAAGACAAAAGAAGAGAAAAGAGAAAAGACTGGAAACGAAGAGAAAAGGGAAATGAGAAAAGAAGAGTGCAGAAGAGAAATGTGAAAAGAGAAATAAGAAGAAGTGAAAAAAGAAAAGAGAAGAAGAGAAAAGAGAAAAGAGGAAAGAAGAGAAAAGGAGAGAAATGGGAAAAGAGAAAAAAGGAGAAAAGAAGAGAAAAGAAGAGGAAAAAAGAGAAAAGAGAAAAGAAGAGAAAAGGGAAAAGACAAAAGACAAAAGAAGAGAAAAGAGAAAAGAGAAAAGACTGGAAATGAAGAGAAAAGGGAAAAGGGAAAAGAGAAAAGAAGGGGAAAGAAGAGAAAAATGGAATGAGAAAAAAGAAGAGGAAAGAATAGAAAAGAGAAAAGAGTAAAGAAGAGCAAAGGGAAAGAATGAAGAAGAGAAAATTAGAGGACAGAAGAGAAACGTCAAAAGAGAAAAAAGAAGAAGTGAAAAAAGAAAAGAGAAGAAGAGAAAAGAGAGATGAGAAAAGAAGAGAAAAGATGAGAATAGATCAGAAAAGAGAAAAGAAGAGAAAAGAGAAAAGACAAAAGAAGAGAAAAGAGAAAAGAGAAAAGACTGGAAAAGAAGAGAAAAGGGAAATGAGAAAAGAAGAGTGCAGAAGAGAAATGTGAAAAGAGAAAAAAGAAGTGAAAAAAGAAAAGACAAGAAGAGAAAAGAGAAAAGAGGAAAGAAGAGAAAAGGAGAGAAATGGGAAAAGAGAAAAAAGGAGAAAAGAAGAGAAAAGAAGAGGAAAAAAGAGAAAAGAGAAAAGAAGAGAAAAGGGAAATGAGAAAAGAAGAGAAAAGAAGAGAAAAGAGAAAAGGGAAATGAGAAAAGAAGAGGACAGAAGAGAAATGTGAAAAGAGAAAAAAGAAGTGAAAAAAGAAGAGAAGAAGAGAAAAGAGAGATGAGAAAAGAAGAGAATAGATCAGAAAAGAGAAAAGAAGAGAAAAGACAAAAGAAGAGAAAAGAGAAAAGAGAAAAGACTGGAAACGAAGAGAAAAGGGAAATGAGAAAAGAAGAGTGCAGAAGAGAAATGTGAAAAGAGATATAAGAAGAAGTGAAAAAAGAAAAGAGAAGAAGAGAAAAAAGAAAAGAGAAGAAGAGAAAAGAGAGATGAGAAAAGAAGAGAAAAGAGAAAAGAAGAGAATAGATCAGAAAAGATAAAAGAAGAGAAAAGAGAAAAGACAAAAGAAGAGAAAAGAGAAAAGAGAAAAGACTGGAAAAGAAGAGAAAAGGGAAATGAGAAAAGAAGAGTGCAGAAGAGAAATGTGAAAAGAGAAAAAAGAAGTGAAAAAAGAAAAGACAAGAAGAGAAAAGAGAAAAGAGGAAAGAAGAGAAAAGGAGAGAAATGGGAAAAGAGAAAGAAGGAGAAAAGAAGAGGAAAAAAGAGAAAAGAGAAAAGAAGAGAAAAGGGAAACGAGAAATAAAGAGAAAAGAAGAGGAAAGAAGAGAAATGTGAAAAGAGAAAAAAAGAGGAGAAAAGAGAAAAGAGAAAAGAAGAGGAAAGAAGAGAAACGTGAAAAGAGAAAAAAGAAGTGTAAAAAGAAAAGAGAAGAAGAGAAAAGAGAGAAGAGAAAAGAAGAGAAAAGAGAAAAGAAAAAAGAAGAGAAAAGGGAAAAGAGAAGAGAGAAAAGAAGAGAAAAGAGAAAAGGGAAAAGAGAAAAGAGGAGGAAAAAAGAGAAAAACCGAATCAGAAAAAAGAAGAGAAAAGGAGAGAAATGGGAAAAGAGAAAAAAGGAGAAAAGAAGAGAAAAGAAGAGGAAAAAAGAGAAAAATGGAATGAGAAAAAAGAAGAGAAAAGGAGAGAAATGGGAAAAGAGAAAAAAGGAGAAAAGAAGAGGAAAGAAGAGGAAAAAAGAGAAAAGAAAAAAAGAGAAAAGAAGAGAATAGATGAGAAAAGAGAAAAGAAGAGAAAAGAGAAAAGACAAAAGACAAAAGAAGAGAAAAGAGAAAAGACTGGAAAAGAAGAGAAAAGGCAAAAGGGAAATGAGAAAAGAAGAGAAAAATAGAGAAAAGAGAAAAGAAGAGAAAAGGGAAAAGACAAATGAGAAAAGTGAAAAGAAGAGAAATGGGAAATGAGAAAAGAAGAGAAAAGAAGACAATAGAGAAAAGAGAAAAGAAGAGAAAAGAAGAGAAAAGAGAAAAGGGAAATGAGAAAAGAAGAGGACAGAAGAGAAATGTGAAAAGAGAAAAAAGAAGAAGTGAAAAAAGAAGAGAAGAAGAGAAAATGAAGAAGAGAAAAGAGAGATGAGAAAAGAAGAGAAAAGAGAAAAGAAGAGAATAGATCAGAAAAGAGAAAAGAAGAGAAAAGACAAAAGAAGAGAAAAGAGAAAAGAGAAAAGACTGGAAAAGAAGAGAAAAGGGAAATGAGAAAAGAAGAGTGCAGAAGAGAAATGTGAAAAGAGAAAAAAGAAGTGAAAAAAGAAAAGACAAGAAGAGAAAAGAGAGAAGAGAAAAGAAGAGAAAAGAGAAAAGAAAAAAGAAGAGAAAAGGGAAAAGAGAAGAGAGTAAAGAAGAGAAAAGAGAAAAAGGAAAAGAGAAAAGAGGAGGAAAAAAGAGAAAAACGGAATCAGAAAAAAGAAGAGAAAAGGAGAGAAATGGGAAAAGAGAAAAAAGGAGAAAAGAAGAGAAAACAAGAGGAAAAAAGAGAAAAATGGAATGAGAAAAAAGAAGAGAAAAGGAGAGAAATGGGAAAAGAGAAAAAAGGAGAAAAGAAGAGGAAAGAAGAGGAAAGAAGAGAAACGTGAAAAGAGAAAAAAGAAGTGTAAAAAGAAAAGAGAAGAAGAGAAAAGAGAGAAGAGAAAAGAAGAGAAAAGAGAAAAGAAAAAAGAAGAGAAAAGGGAAAAGAGAAGAGAGAAAAGAAGAGAAAAGAGAAAAGGGAAAAGAGAAAAGAGGAGGAAAAAAGAGAAAAACGGAATCAGAAAAAAGAAGAGAAAAGGAGAGAAATGGGAAAAGAGAAAAAAGGAGAAAAGAAGAGAAAAGAAGAGGAAAAAAGAGAAAAATGGAATGAGAAAAAAGAAGAGAAAAGGAGAGAAATGGGAAAAGAGAAAAAAGGAGAAAAGAAGAGGAAAGAAGAGGAAAAAAGAGAAAAGAAAAAAAGAGAAAAGAAGAGAATAGATGAGAAAAGAGAAAAGAAGAGAAAAGAGAAAAGACAAAAGACAAAAGAAGAGAAAAGAGAAAAGAGAAAAGACTGGAAAAGAAGAGAAAAGGCAAAAGGCAAAAGAGAAAAGAAGGGGAAAGAAGAGAAAAATGGAATGAGAAAAAAGAAGAGGAAAGAATAGAAAAGAGAAAAGAGTAAAGAAGAGCAAAGGGAAAGAATGAAGAAGAGAAAAGAAGAGGACAGAAGAGAAATGTGAAAAGAGAAAAAAGAAGAAGTGAAAAAAGAAAAGAGAAGAAGAGAAAAGAGAGATGAGAAAAGAAGAGAAAAGAGAAAAGAAGAGAATAGATCAGAAAAGAGAAAAGAAGAGAAAAGACAAAAGAAGAGAAAAGAGAAAAGAGAAAAGACTGGAAAAGAAGAGAAAAGGGAAATGAGAAAAGAAGAGTGCAGAAGAGAAATGTGAAAAGAGAAAAAAGAAGTGAAAAAAGAAAAGACAAGAAGAGAAAAGAGAAAAGAGGAAAGAAGAGAAAAGGAGAGAAATGGGAAAAGAGAAAAAAGGAGAAAAGAAGAGAAAAGAAGAGGAAAAAAGAGAAAAGAGAAAAGAAGAGAAAAGGGAAACGAGAAATAAAGAGAAAAGAAGGGGAAAGAAGAGAAATGTGAAAAGAGAAAAAAAGAGGAGAAAAGAGAAAAGAGAAAAGAAGAGGAAAGAAGAGAAACGTGAAAAGGGAAAAAAGAAGTGAAAAAAGAAAAGAGAAGAAGAGAAAAGAGAGAAGAGAAAAGAAGAGAAAAGAGAAAAGAAAAAAGAAGAGAAAAGGGAAAAGAGAAGAGAGAAAAGAAGAGAAAAGAGAAAAGGGAAAAGAGAAAAGAGGAGGAAAAAAGAGAAAAATGGAATCAGAAAAAAGAAGAGAAAAGGAGAGAAATGGGAAAAGAGAAAAAAGGAGAAAAGAAGAGAAAAGAAGAGGAAAGAAGAGAAAAGAGAAAAGAGAAAAGAAGAGAAAAGGGAAATGAGAAAAGAAGAGAAAAATAGAGAAAAGAGAAAAGAAGAGAAAAGGGAAAAGACAAAAGAGAAAAGTGAAAAGAAGAGAAAAGGGAAATGAGAAGAGAAGAGAAAAGAAGACAATAGAGAAACGAGAAAAGAAGAGAAAAGAAGAGAAAAGAGAAAAGGGAAATGAGAAAAGAAGAGGACAGAAGAGAAATGTGAAAAGAGAAAAAAGAAGTGAAAAAAGAAGAGAAGAAGAGAAAAGAGAGATGAGAAAAGAAGAGAAAAGAGAAAAGAAGAGAATAGATCAGAAAAGAGAAAAGAAGAGAAAAGACAAAAGAAGAGAAAAGAGAAAAGACTGGAAACGAAGAGAAAAGGGAAATGAGAAAAGAAGAGTGCAGAAGAGAAATGTGAAAAGAGAAATAAGAAGAAGTGAAAAAAGAAAAGAGAAGAAGAGAAAAGAGAAAAGAGGAAAGAAGAGAAAAGGAGAGAAATGGGAAAAGAGAAAAAAGGAGAAAAGAAGAGAAAAGAAGAGGAAAAAAGAGAAAAGAGAAAAGAAGAGAAAAGGGAAAAGACAAAAGACAAAAGAAGAGAAAAGAGAAAAGAGAAAAGACTGGAAATGAAGAGAAAAGGGAAAAGGGAAAAGAGAAAAGAAGGGGAAAGAAGAGAAAAATGGAATGAGAAAAAAGAAGAGGAAAGAATAGAAAAGAGAAAAGAGTAAAGAAGAGCAAAGGGAAAGAATGAAGAAGAGAAAATTAGAGGACAGAAGAGAAACGTCAAAAGAGAAAAAAGAAGAAGTGAAAAAAGAAAAGAGAAGAAGAGAAAAGAGAGATGAGAAAAGAAGAGAAAAGATGAGAATAGATCAGAAAAGAGAAAAGAAGAGAAAAGAGAAAAGACAAAATAAGAGAAAAGAGAAAAGAGAAAAGACTGGAAAAGAAGAGAAAAGGGAAATGAGAAAAGAAGAGTGCAGAAGAGAAATGTGAAAAGAGAAAAAAGAAGTGAAAAAAGAAAAGACAAGAAGAGAAAAGAGAAAAGAGGAAAGAAGAGAAAAGGAGAGAAATGGGAAAAGAGAAAAAAGGAGAAAAGAAGAGAAAAGAAGAGGAAAAAAGAGAAAAGAGAAAAGAAGAGAAAAGGGAAATGAGAAAAGAAGAGAAAAGAAGAGAAAAGAGAAAAGGGAAATGAGAAAAGAAGAGGACAGAAGAGAAATGTGAAAAGAGAAAAAAGAAGTGAAAAAAGAAGAGAAGAAGAGAAAAGAGAGATGAGAAAAGAAGAGAATAGATCAGAAAAGAGAAAAGAAGAGAAAAGACAAAAGAAGAGAAAAGAGAAAAGAGAAAAGACTGGAAACGAAGAGAAAAGGGAAATGAGAAAAGAAGAGTGCAGAAGAGAAATGTGAAAAGAGATATAAGAAGAAGTGAAAAAAGAAAAGAGAAGAAGAGAAAAAAGAAAAGAGAAGAAGAGAAAAGAGAGATGAGAAAAGAAGAGAAAAGAGAAAAGAAGAGAATAGATCAGAAAAGATAAAAGAAGAGAAAAGAGAAAAGACAAAAGAAGAGAAAAGAGAAAAGAGAAAAGACTGGAAAAGAAGAGAAAAGGGAAATGAGAAAAGAAGAGTGCAGAAGAGAAATGTGAAAAGAGAAAAAAGAAGTGAAAAAAGAAAAGACAAGAAGAGAAAAGAGAAAAGAGGAAAGAAGAGAAAAGGAGAGAAATGGGAAAAGAGAAAGAAAGAGAAAAGAAGAGGAAAAAAGAGAAAAGAGAAAAGAAGAGAAAAGGGAAACGAGAAATAAAGAGAAAAGAAGAGGAAAGAAGAGAAATGTGAAAAGAGAAAAAAGAGGAGAAAAGAGAAAAGAGAAAAGAAGAGGAAAGAAGAGAAACGTGAAAAGAGAAAAAAGAAGTGTAAAAAGAAAAGAGAAGAAGAGAAAAGAGAGAAGAGAAAAGAAGAGAAAAGAGAAAAGAAAAAAGAAGAGAAAAGGGAAAAGAGAAGAGAGAAAAGAAGAGAAAAGAGAAAAGGGAAAAGAGAAAAGAGGAGGAAAAAAGAGAAAAACCGAATCAGAAAAAAGAAGAGAAAAGGAGAGAAATGGGAAAAGAGAAAAAAGGAGAAAAGAAGAGAAAAGAAGAGGAAAAAAGAGAAAAATGGAATGAGAAAAAAGAAGAGAAAAGGAGAGAAATGGGAAAAGAGAAAAAAGGAGAAAAGAAGAGGAAAGAAGAGGAAAAAAGAGAAAAGAAAAAAAGAGAAAAGAAGAGAATAGATGAGAAAAGAGAAAAGAAGAGAAAAGAGAAAAGACAAAAGACAAAAGAAGAGAAAAGAGAAAAGACTGGAAAAGAAGAGAAAAGGCAAAAGGGAAATGAGAAAAGAAGAGAAAAATAGAGAAAAGAGAAAAGAAGAGAAAAGGGAAAAGACAAATGAGAAAAGTGAAAAGAAGAGAAATGGGAAATGAGAAAAGAAGAGAAAAGAAGACAATAGAGAAAAGAGATAAGAAGAGAAAAGAAGAGAAAAGAGAAAAGGGAAATGAGAAAAGAAGAGGACAGAAGAGAAATGTGAAAAGAGAAAAAAGAAGAAGTGAAAAAAGAAGAGAAGAAGAGAAAATGAAGAAGAGAAAAGAGAGATGAGAAAAGAAGAGAAAAGAGAAAAGAACAGAATAGATCAGAAAAGAGAAAAGAAGAGAAAAGACAAAAGAAGAGAAAAGAGAAAAGAGAAAAGACTGGAAAAGAAGAGAAAAGGGAAATGAGAAAAGAAGAGTGCAGAAGAGAAATGTGAAAAGAGAAAAAAGAAGTGAAAAAAGAAAAGACAAGAAGAGAAAAGAGAGAAGAGAAAAGAAGAGAAAAGAGAAAAGAAAAAAGAAGAGAAAAGGGAAAAGAGAAGAGAGTAAAGAAGAGAAAAGAGAAAAAGGAAAAGAGAAAAGAGGAGGAAAAAAGAGAAAAACGGAATCAGAAAAAAGAAGAGAAAAGGAGAGAAATGGGAAAAGAGAAAAAAGGAGAAAAGAAGAGAAAAGAAGAGGAAAAAAGAGAAAAATGGAATGAGAAAAAAGAAGAGAAAAGGAGAGAAATGGGAAAAGAGAAAAAAGGAGAAAAGAAGAGGAAAGAAGAGGAAAGAAGAGAAACGTGAAAAGAGAAAAAAGAAGTGTAAAAAGAAAAGAGAAGAAGAGAAAAGAGAGAAGAGAAAAGAAGAGAAAAGAGAAAAGAAAAAAGAAGAGAAAAGGGAAAAGAGAAGAGAGAAAAGAAGAGAAAAGAGAAAAGGGAAAAGAGAAAAGAGGAGGAAAAAAGAGAAAAACGGAATCAGAAAAAAGAAGAGAAAAGGAGAGAAATGGGAAAAGAGAAAAAAGGAGAAAAGAAGAGAAAAGAAGAGGAAAAAAGAGAAAAATGGAATGAGAAAAAAGAAGAGAAAAGGAGAGAAATGGGAAAAGAGAAAAAAGGAGAAAAGAAGAGGAAAGAAGAGGAAAAAAGAGAAAAGAAAAAAAGAGAAAAGAAGAGAATAGATGAGAAAAGAGAAAAGAAGAGAAAAGAGAAAAGACAAAAGACAAAAGAAGAGAAAAGAGAAAAGAGAAAAGACTGGAAAAGAAGAGAAAAGGCAAAAGGCAAAAGAGAAAAGAAGGGGAAAGAAGAGAAAAATGGAATGAGAAAAAAGAAGAGGAAAGAATAGAAAAGAGAAAAGAGTAAAGAAGAGCAAAGGGAAAGAATGAAGAAGAGAAAAGAAGAGGACAGAAGAGAAATGTGAAAAGAGAAAAAAGAAGAAGTGAAAAAAGAAAAGAGAAGAAGAGAAAAGAGAGATGAGAAAAGAAGAGAAAAGAGAAAAGAAGAGAATAGATCAGAAAAGAGAAAAGAAGAGAAAAGAGAAAAGACAAAAGAAGAGAAAAGAGAAAAGAGAAAAGACTGGAAAAGAAGAGAAAAGGGAAATGAGAAAAGAAGAGTGCAGAAGAGAAATGTGAAAAGAGAAAAAAGAAGTGAAAAAAGAAAAGACAAGAAGAGAAAAGAGAAAAGAGGAAAGAAGAGAAAAGGAGAGAAATGGGAAAAGAGAAAAAAGGAGAAAAGAAGAGAAAAGAAGAGGAAAAAAGAGAAAAGAGAAAAGAAGAGAAAAGGGAAACGAGAAATAAAGAGAAAAGAAGGGGAAAGAAGAGAAATGTGAAAAGAGAAAAAAAGAGGAGAAAAGAGAAAAGAGAAAAGAAGAGGAAAGAAGAGAAACGTGAAAAGGGAAAAAAGAAGTGAAAAAAGAAAAGAGAAGAAGAGAAAAGAGAGAAGAGAAAAGAAGAGAAAAGAGAAAAGAAAAAAGAAGAGAAAAGGGAAAAGAGAAGAGAGAAAAGAAGAGAAAAGAGAAAAGGGAAAAGAGAAAAGAGGAGGAAAAAAGAGAAAAATGGAATCAGAAAAAAGAAGAGAAAAGGAGAGAAATGGGAAAAGAGAAAAAAGGAGAAAAGAAGAGAAAAGAAGAGGAAAGAAGAGAAAAGAGAAAAGAGAAAAGAAGAGAAAAGGGAAATGAGAAAAGAAGAGAAAAATAGAGAAAAGAGAAAAGAAGAGAAAAGGGAAAAGACAAAAGAGAAAAGTGAAAAGAAGAGAAAAGGGAAATGAGAAGAGAAGAGAAAAGAAGACAATAGAGAAACGAGAAAAGAAGAGAAAAGAAGAGAAAAGAGAAAAGGGAAATGAGAAAAGAAGAGGACAGAAGAGAAATGTGAAAAGAGAAAAAAGAAGTGAAAAAAGAAGAGAAGAAGAGAAAAGAGAGATGAGAAAAGAAGAGAAAAGAGAAAAGAAGAGAATAGATCAGAAAAGAGAAAAGAAGAGAAAAGACAAAAGAAGAGAAAAGAGAAAAGAGAAAAGACTGGAAACGAAGAGAAAAGGGAAATGAGAAAAGAAGAGTGCAGAAGAGAAATGTGAAAAGAGAAATAAGAAGAAGTGAAAAAAGAAAAGAGAAGAAGAGAAAAGAGAAAAGAGGAAAGAAGAGAAAAGGAGAGAAATGGGAAAAGAGAAAAAAGGAGAAAAGAAGAGAAAAGAAGAGGAAAAAAGAGAAAAGGGAAAAGACAAAAGACAAAAGAAGAGAAAAGAGAAAAGAGAAAAGACTGGAAATGAAGAGAAAAGGGAAAAGGGAAAAGAGAAAAGAAGGGGAAAGAAGAGAAAAATGGAATGAGAAAAAAGAAGAGGAAAGAATAGAAAAGAGAAAAGAGTAAAGAAGAGCAAAGGGAAAGAATGAAGAAGAGAAAATTAGAGGACAGAAGAGAAACGTCAAAAGAGAAAAAAGAAGAAGTGAAAAAAGAAAAGAGAAGAAGAGAAAAGAGAGATGAGAAAAGAAGAGAAAAGAAGAGAATAGATCAGAAAAGAGAAAAGAAGAGAAAAGAGAAAAGACAAAATAAGAGAAAAGAGAAAAGAGAAAAGACTGGAAAAGAAGAGAAAAGGGAAATGAGAAAAGAAGAGTGCAGAAGAGAAATGTGAAAATAGAAAAAAGAAGTGAAAAAAGAAAAGACAAGAAGAGAAAAGAGAAAAGAGGAAAGAAGAGAAAAGGAGAGAAATGGGAAAAGAGAAAAAAGGAGAAAAGAAGAGAAAAGAAGAGGAAAAAAGAGAAAAGAGAAAAGAAGAGAAAAGGGAAATGAGAAAAGAAGAGAAAAGAAGAGAAAAGAGAAAAGGGAAATGAGAAAAGAAGAGGACAGAAGAGAAATGTGAAAAGAGAAAAAAGAAGTGAAAAAAGAAGAGAAGAAGAGAAAAGAGAGATGAGAAAAGAAGAGAAAAGAGAAAAGAAGAGAATAGATCAGAAAAGAGAAAAGAAGAGAAAAGACAAAAGAAGAGAAAAGAGAAAAGAGAAAAGACTGGAAACGAAGAGAAAAGGGAAATGAGAAAAGAAGAGTGCAGAAGAGAAATGTGAAAAGAGAAATAAGAAGAAGTGAAAAAAGAAAAGAGAAGAAGAGAAAAAAGAAAAGAGAAGAAGAGAAAAGAGAGATGAGAAAAGAAGAGAAAAGAGAAAAGAAGAGAATAGATCAGAAAAGATAAAAGAAGAGAAAAGAGAAAAGACAAAAGAAGAGAAAAGAGAAAAGAGAAAAGACTGGAAAAGAAGAGAAAAGGGAAATGAGAAAAGAAGAGTGCAGAAGAGAAATGTGAAAAGAGAAAAAAGAAGTGAAAAAAGAAAAGACAAGAAGAGAAAAGAGAAAAGAGGAAAGAAGAGAAAAGGAGAGAAATGGGAAAAGAGAAAGAAGGAGAAAAGAAGAGGAAAAAAGAGAAAAGAGAAAAGAAGAGAAAAGGGAAACGAGAAATAAAGAGAAAAGAAGAGGAAAGAAGAGAAATGTGAAAAGAGAAAAAAAGAGGAGAAAAGAGAAAAGAGAAAAGAAGAGGAAAGAAGAGAAACGTGAAAAGAGAAAAAAGAAGTGTAAAAAGAAAAGAGAAGAAGAGAAAAGAGAGAAGAGAAAAGAAGAGAAAAGAGAAAAGAAAAAAGAAGAGAAAAGGGAAAAGAGAAGAGAGAAAAGAAGAGAAAAGAGAAAAGGGAAAAGAGAAAAGAGGAGGAAAAAAGAGAAAAACGGAATCAGAAAAAAGAAGAGAAAAGGAGAGAAATGGGAAAAGAGAAAAAAGGAGAAAAGAAGAGAAAAGAAGAGGAAAAAAGAGAAAAATGGAATGAGAAAAAAGAAGAGAAAAGGAGAGAAATGGGAAAAGAGAAAAAAGGAGAAAAGAAGAGGAAAGAAGAGGAAAAAAGAGAAAAGAAAAAAAGAGAAAAGAAGAGAATAGATGAGAAAAGAGAAAAGAAGAGAAAAGAGAAAAGACAAAAGACAAAAGAAGAGAAAAGAGAAAAGAGAAAAGACTGGAAAAGAAGAGAAAAGGCAAAAGGCAAAAGAGAAAAGAAGGGGAAAGAAGAGAAAAATGGAATGAGAAAAAAGAAGAGGAAAGAATAGAAAAGAGAAAAGAGTAAAGAAGAGCAAAGGGAAAGAATGAAGAAGAGAAAAGAAGAGGACAGAAGAGAAATGTGAAAAGAGAAAAAAGAAGAAGTGAAAAAAGAAAAGAGAAGAAGAGAAAAGAGAGATGAGAAAAGAAGAGAAAAGAGAAAAGAAGAGAATAGATCAGAAAAGAGAAAAGAAGAGAAAAGAGAAAAGACAAAAGAAGAGAAAAGAGAAAAGAGAAAAGACTGGAAAAGAAGAGAAAAGGGAAATGAGAAAAGAAGAGTGCAGAAGAGAAATGTGAAAAGAGAAAAAAGAAGTGAAAAAAGAAAAGACAAGAAGAGAAAAGAGAAAAGAGGAAAGAAGAGAAAAGGAGAGAAATGGGAAAAGAGAAAAAAGGAGAAAAGAAGAGAAAAGAAGAGGAAAAAAGAGAAAAGAGAAAAGAAGAGAAAAGGGAAACGAGAAATAAAGAGAAAAGAAGGGGAAAGAAGAGAAATGTGAAAAGAGAAAAAAAGAGGAGAAAAGAGAAAAGAGAAAAGAAGAGGAAAGAAGAGAAACGTGAAAAGGGAAAAAAGAAGTGAAAAAAGAAAAGAGAAGAAGAGAAAAGAGAGAAGAGAAAAGAAGAGAAAAGAGAAAAGAAAAAAGAAGAGAAAAGGGAAAAGAGAAGAGAGAAAAGAAGAGAAAAGAGAAAAGGGAAAAGAGAAAAGAGGAGGAAAAAAGAGAAAAATGGAATCAGAAAAAAGAAGAGAAAAGGAGAGAAATGGGAAAAGAGAAAAAAGGAGAAAAGAAGAGAAAAGAAGAGGAAAGAAGAGAAAAGAGAAAAGAGAAAAGAAGAGAAAAGGGAAATGAGAAAAGAAGAGAAAAATAGAGAAAAGAGAAAAGAAGAGAAAAGGGAAAAGACAAAAGAGAAAAGTGAAAAGAAGAGAAAAGGGAAATGAGAAGAGAAGAGAAAAGAAGACAATAGAGAAACGAGAAAAGAAGAGAAAAGAAGAGAAAAGAGAAAAGGGAAATGAGAAAAGAAGAGGACAGAAGAGAAATGTGAAAAGAGAAAAAAGAAGTGAAAAAAGAAGAGAAGAAGAGAAAAGAGAGATGAGAAAAGAAGAGAAAAGAGAAAAGAAGAGAATAGATCAGAAAAGAGAAAAGAAGAGAAAAGACAAAAGAAGAGAAAAGAGAAAAGAGAAAAGACTGGAAACGAAGAGAAAAGGGAAATGAGAAAAGAAGAGTGCAGAAGAGAAATGTGAAAAGAGAAATAAGAAGAAGTGAAAAAAGAAAAGAGAAGAAGAGAAAAGAGAAAAGAGGAAAGAAGAGAAAAGGAGAGAAATGGGAAAAGAGAAAAAAGGAGAAAAGAAGAGAAAAGAAGAGGAAAAAAGAGAAAAGAGAAAAGAAGAGAAAAGGGAAAAGACAAAAGACAAAAGAAGAGAAAAGAGAAAAGAGAAAAGACTGGAAATGAAGAGAAAAGGGAAAAGGGAAAAGAGAAAAGAAGGGGAAAGAAGAGAAAAATGGAATGAGAAAAAAGAAGAGGAAAGAATAGAAAAGAGAAAAGAGTAAAGAAGAGCAAAGGGAAAGAATGAAGAAGAGAAAATTAGAGGACAGAAGAGAAACGTCAAAAGAGAAAAAAGAAGAAGTGAAAAAAGAAAAGAGAAGAAGAGAAAAGAGAGATGAGAAAAGAAGAGAAAAGAAGAGAATAGATCAGAAAAGAGAAAAGAAGAGAAAAGAGAAAAGACAAAATAAGAGAAAAGAGAAAAGAGAAAAGACTGGAAAAGAAGAGAAAAGGGAAATGAGAAAAGAAGAGTGCAGAAGAGAAATGTGAAAAGAGAAAAAAGAAGTGAAAAAAGAAAAGAGAAGAAGAGAAAAGAGAAAAGAGGAAAGAAGAGAAAAGGAGAGAAATGGGAAAAGAGAAAAAAGGAGAAAAGAAGAGGAAAAAAGAGAAAAGAGAAAAGAAGAGAAAAGGGAAATGAGAAAAGAAGAGAAAAGAAGAGAAAAGAGAAAAGGGAAATGAGAAAAGAAGAGGACAGAAGAGAAATGTGAAAAGAGAAAAAAGAAGTGAAAAAAGAAGAGAAGAAGAGAAAAGAGAGATGAGAAAAGAAGAGAAAAGAGAAAAGAAGAGAATAGATCAGAAAAGAGAAAAGAAGAGAAAAGACAAAAGAAGAGAAAAGAGAAAAGAGAAAAGACTGGAAACGAAGAGAAAAGGGAAATGAGAAAAGAAGAGTGCAGAAGAGAAATGTGAAAAGAGAAATAAGAAGAAGTGAAAAAAGAAAAGAGAAGAAGAGAAAAAAGAAAAGAGAAGAAGAGAAAAGAGAGATGAGAAAAGAAGAGAAAAGAGAAAAGAAGAGAATAGATCAGAAAAGATAAAAGAAGAGAAAAGAGAAAAGACAAAAGAAGAGAAAAGAGAAAAGAGAAAAGACTGGAAAAGAAGAGAAAAGGGAAATGAGAAAAGAAGAGTGCAGAAGAGAAATGTGAAAAGAGAAAAAAGAAGTGAAAAAAGAAAAGACAAGAAGAGAAAAGAGAAAAGAGGAAAGAAGAGAAAAGGAGAGAAATGGGAAAAGAGAAAGAAGGAGAAAAGAAGAGGAAAAAAGAGAAAAGAGAAAAGAAGAGAAAAGGGAAACGAGAAATAAAGAGAAAAGAAGAGGAAAGAAGAGAAATGTGAAAAGAGAAAAAAGAAGTGAAAAAAGAAGAGAAGAAGAGAAAAGAGAGATGAGAAAAGAAGAGAAAAGAGAAAAGAAGAGAATAGATCAGAAAAGATAAAAGAAGAGAAAAGACAAAAGAAGAGAAAAGAGAATAGAGAAAAGACTGGAAACGAAGAGAAAAGGGAAATGAGAAAAGAAGAGTGCAGAAGAGAAATGTGAAAAGAGAAATAAGAAGAAGTGAAAAAAGAAAAGAGAAGAAGAGAAAAAAGAAAAGAGAAGAAGAGAAAAGAGAGATGAGAAAAGAAGAGAAAAGAGAAAAGAAGAGAATAGATCAGAAAAGATAAAAGAAGAGAAAAGAGAAAAGACAAAAGAAGAGAAAAGAGAAAAGAGAAAAGACTGGAAAAGAAGAGAAAAGGGAAATGAGAAAAGAAGAGTGCAGAAGAGAAATGTGAAAAGAGAAAAAAGAAGTGAAAAAAGAAAAGACAAGAAGAGAAAAGAGAAAAGAGGAAAGAAGAGAAAAGGAGAGAAATGGGAAAAGAGAAAGAAGGAGAAAAGAAGAGGAAAAAAGAGAAAAGAGAAAAGAAGAGAAAAGGGAAACGAGAAATAAAGAGAAAAGAAGGGGAAAGAAGAGAAATGTGAAAAGAGAAAAAAAGAGGAGAAAAGAGAAAAGAGAAAAGAAGAGGAAAGAAGAGAAACGTGAAAAGGGAAAAAAGAAGTGAAAAAAGAAAAGAGAAGAAGAGAAAAGAGAGAAGAGAAAAGAAGAGAAAAGAGAAAAGAAAAAAGAAGAGAAAAGGGAAAAGAGAAGACAGAAAAGAAGAGAAAAGAGAAAAGGGAAAAGAGAAAAGAGGAGGAAAAAAGAGAAAAATGGAATCAGAAAAAAGAAGAGAAAAGGAGAGAAATGGGAAAAGAGAAAAAAGGAGAAAAGAAGAGAAAAGAAGAGGAAAGAAGAGAAAAGAGAAAAGAGAAAAGAAGAGAAAAGGGAAATGAGAAAAGAAGAGAAAAATAGAGAAAAGAGAAAAGAAGAGAAAAGGGAAAAGACAAAAGAGAAAAGTGAAAAGAAGAGAAAAGGGAAATGAGAAGAGAAGAGAAAAGAAGACAATAGAGAAACGAGAAAAGAAGAGAAAAGAAGAGAAAAGAGAAAAGGGAAATGAGAAAAGAAGAGGACAGAAGAGAAATGTGAAAAGAGAAAAAAGAAGTGAAAAAAGAAGAGAAGAAGAGAAAAGAGAGATGAGAAAAGAAGAGAAAAGAGAAAAGAAGAGAATAGATCAGAAAAGAGAAAAGAAGAGAAAAGACAAAAGAAGAGAAAAGAGAAAAGAGAAAAGACTGGAAACGAAGAGAAAAGGGAAATGAGAAAAGAAGAGTGCAGAAGAGAAATGTGAAAAGAGAAATAAGAAGAAGTGAAAAAAGAAAAGAGAAGAAGAGAAAAGAGAAAAGAGGAAAGAAGAGAAAAGGAGAGAAATGGGAAAAGAGAAAAAAGGAGAAAAGAAGAGAAAAGAAGAGGAAAAAAGAGAAAAGAGAAAAGAAGAGAAAAGGGAAAAGACAAAAGACAAAAGAAGAGAAAAGAGAAAAGAGAAAAGACTGGAAATGAAGAGAAAAGGGAAAAGGGAAAAGAGAAAAGAAGGGGAAAGAAGAGAAAAATGGAATGAGAAAAAAGAAGAGGAAAGAATAGAAAAGAGAAAAGAGTAAAGAAGAGCAAAGGGAAAGAATGAAGAAGAGAAAATTAGAGGACAGAAGAGAAACGTCAAAAGAGAAAAAAGAAGAAGTGAAAAAAGAAAAGAGAAGAAGAGAAAAGAGAGATGAGAAAAGAAGAGAAAAGAAGAGAATAGATCAGAAAAGAGAAAAGAAGAGAAAAGAGAAAAGACAAAATAAGAGAAAAGAGAAAAGAGAAAAGACTGGAAAAGAAGAGAAAAGGGAAATGAGAAAAGAAGAGTGCAGAAGAGAAATGTGAAAATAGAAAAAAGAAGTGAAAAAAGAAAAGACAAGAAGAGAAAAGAGAAAAGAGGAAAGAAGAGAAAAGGAGAGAAATGGGAAAAGAGAAAAAAGGAGAAAAGAAGAGAAAAGAAGAGGAAAAAAGAGAAAAGAGAAAAGAAGAGAAAAGGGAAATGAGAAAAGAAGAGAAAAGAAGAGAAAAGAGAAAAGGGAAATGAGAAAAGAAGAGGACAGAAGAGAAATGTGAAAAGAGAAAAAAGAAGTGAAAAAAGAAGAGAAGAAGAGAAAAGAGAGATGAGAAAAGAAGAGAAAAGAGAAAAGAAGAGAATAGATCAGAAAAGAGAAAAGAAGAGAAAAGACAAAAGAAGAGAAAAGAGAAAAGAGAAAAGACTGGAAACGAAGAGAAAAGGGAAATGAGAAAAGAAGAGTGCAGAAGAGAAATGTGAAAAGAGAAATAAGAAGAAGTGAAAAAAGAAAAGAGAAGAAGAGAAAAAAGAAAAGAGAAGAAGAGAAAAGAGAGATGAGAAAAGAAGAGAAAAGAGAAAAGAAGAGAATAGATCAGAAAAGATAAAAGAAGAGAAAAGAGAAAAGACAAAAGAAGAGAAAAGAGAAAAGAGAAAAGACTGGAAAAGAAGAGAAAAGGGAAATGAGAAAAGAAGAGTGCAGAAGAGAAATGTGAAAAGAGAAAAAAGAAGTGAAAAAAGAAAAGACAAGAAGAGAAAAGAGAAAAGAGGAAAGAAGAGAAAAGGAGAGAAATGGGAAAAGAGAAAGAAGGAGAAAAGAAGAGGAAAAAAGAGAAAAGAGAAAAGAAGAGAAAAGGGAAACGAGAAATAAAGAGAAAAGAAGAGGAAAGAAGAGAAATGTGAAAAGAGAAAAAAAGAGGAGAAAAGAGAAAAGAGAAAAGAAGAGGAAAGAAGAGAAACGTGAAAAGAGAAAAAAGAAGTGTAAAAAGAAAAGAGAAGAAGAGAAAAGAGAGAAGAGAAAAGAAGAGAAAAGAGAAAAGAAAAAAGAAGAGAAAAGGGAAAAGAGAAGAGAGAAAAGAAGAGAAAAGAGAAAAGGGAAAAGAGAAAAGAGGAGGAAAAAAGAGAAAAACGGAATCAGAAAAAAGAAGAGAAAAGGAGAGAAATGGGAAAAGAGAAAAAAGGAGAAAAGAAGAGAAAAGAAGAGGAAAAAAGAGAAAAATGGAATGAGAAAAAAGAAGAGAAAAGGAGAGAAATGGGAAAAGAGAAAAAAGGAGAAAAGAAGAGGAAAGAAGAGGAAAAAAGAGAAAAGAAAAAAAGAGAAAAGAAGAGAATAGATGAGAAAAGAGAAAAGAAGAGAAAAGAGAAAAGACAAAAGACAAAAGAAGAGAAAAGAGAAAAGAGAAAAGACTGGAAAAGAAGAGAAAAGGCAAAAGGCAAAAGAGAAAAGAAGGGGAAAGAAGAGAAAAATGGAATGAGAAAAAAGAAGAGGAAAGAATAGAAAAGAGAAAAGAGTAAAGAAGAGCAAAGGGAAAGAATGAAGAAGAGAAAAGAAGAGGACAGAAGAGAAATGTGAAAAGAGAAAAAAGAAGAAGTGAAAAAAGAAAAGAGAAGAAGAGAAAAGAGAGATGAGAAAAGAAGAGAAAAGAGAAAAGAAGAGAATAGATCAGAAAAGAGAAAAGAAGAGAAAAGAGAAAAGACAAAAGAAGAGAAAAGAGAAAAGAGAAAAGACTGGAAAAGAAGAGAAAAGGGAAATGAGAAAAGAAGAGTGCAGAAGAGAAATGTGAAAAGAGAAAAAAGAAGTGAAAAAAGAAAAGACAAGAAGAGAAAAGAGAAAAGAGGAAAGAAGAGAAAAGGAGAGAAATGGGAAAAGAGAAAAAAGGAGAAAAGAAGAGAAAAGAAGAGGAAAAAAGAGAAAAGAGAAAAGAAGAGAAAAGGGAAACGAGAAATAAAGAGAAAAGAAGGGGAAAGAAGAGAAATGTGAAAAGAGAAAAAAAGAGGAGAAAAGAGAAAAGAGAAAAGAAGAGGAAAGAAGAGAAACGTGAAAAGGGAAAAAAGAAGTGAAAAAAGAAAAGAGAAGAAGAGAAAAGAGAGAAGAGAAAAGAAGAGAAAAGAGAAAAGAAAAAAGAAGAGAAAAGGGAAAAGAGAAGAGAGAAAAGAAGAGAAAAGAGAAAAGGGAAAAGAGAAAAGAGGAGGAAAAAAGAGAAAAATGGAATCAGAAAAAAGAAGAGAAAAGGAGAGAAATGGGAAAAGAGAAAAAAGGAGAAAAGAAGAGAAAAGAAGAGGAAAGAAGAGAAAAGAGAAAAGAGAAAAGAAGAGAAAAGGGAAATGAGAAAAGAAGAGAAAAATAGAGAAAAGAGAAAAGAAGAGAAAAGGGAAAAGACAAAAGAGAAAAGTGAAAAGAAGAGAAAAGGGAAATGAGAAGAGAAGAGAAAAGAAGACAATAGAGAAACGAGAAAAGAAGAGAAAAGAAGAGAAAAGAGAAAAGGGAAATGAGAAAAGAAGAGGACAGAAGAGAAATGTGAAAAGAGAAAAAAGAAGTGAAAAAAGAAGAGAAGAAGAGAAAAGAGAGATGAGAAAAGAAGAGAAAAGAGAAAAGAAGAGAATAGATCAGAAAAGAGAAAAGAAGAGAAAAGACAAAAGAAGAGAAAAGAGAAAAGAGAAAAGACTGGAAACGAAGAGAAAAGGGAAATGAGAAAAGAAGAGTGCAGAAGAGAAATGTGAAAAGAGAAATAAGAAGAAGTGAAAAAAGAAAAGAGAAGAAGAGAAAAGAGAAAAGAGGAAAGAAGAGAAAAGGAGAGAAATGGGAAAAGAGAAAAAAGGAGAAAAGAAGAGAAAAGAAGAGGAAAAAAGAGAAAAGAGAAAAGAAGAGAAAAGGGAAAAGACAAAAGACAAAACAAGAGAAAAGAGAAAAGAGAAAAGACTGGAAATGAAGAGAAAAGGGAAAAGGGAAAAGAGAAAAGAAGGGGAAAGAAGAGAAAAATGGAATGAGAAAAAAGAAGAGGAAAGAATAGAAAAGAGAAAAGAGTAAAGAAGAGCAAAGGGAAAGAATGAAGAAGAGAAAATTAGAGGACAGA
The DNA here is from genome assembly GCF_047496795.1 of Chiloscyllium punctatum. NCBI lineage: Eukaryota > Metazoa > Chordata > Chondrichthyes > Orectolobiformes > Hemiscylliidae > Chiloscyllium > Chiloscyllium punctatum. Next base: position 31,403,446 of record NC_092778.1, read on the forward strand.
AGAGAAACGTCAAAAGAGAAAAAAGAAGAAGTGAAAAAAGAAAAGAGAAGAAGAGAAAAGAGAGATGAGAAAAGAAGAGAAAAGAAGAGAATAGATCAGAAAAGAGAAAAGAAGAGAAAAGAGAAAAGACAAAATAAGAGAAAAGAGAAAAGAGAAAAGACTGGAAAAGAAGAGAAAAGGGAAATGAGAAAAGAAGAGTGCAGAAGAGAAATGTGAAAAGAGAAAAAAGAAGTGAAAAAAGAAAAGAGAAGAAGAGAAAAGAGAAAAGAGGAAAGAAGAGAAAAGGAGAGAAATGGGAAAAGAGAAAAAAGGAGAAAAGAAGAGGAAAAAAGAGAAAAGAGAAAAGAAGAGAAAAGGGAAATGAGAAAAGAAGAGAAAAGAAGAGAAAAGAGAAAAGGGAAATGAGAAAAGAAGAGGACAGAAGAGAAATGTGAAAAGAGAAAAAAGAAGTGAAAAAAGAAGAGAAGAAGAGAAAAGAGAGATGAGAAAAGAAGAGAAAAGAGAAAAGAAGAGAATAGATCAGAAAAGAGAAAAGAAGAGAAAAGACAAAAGAAGAGAAAAGAGAATAGAGAAAAGACTGGAAACGAAGAGAAAAGGGAAATGAGAAAAGAAGAGTGCAGAAGAGAAATGTGAAAAGAGAAATAAGAAGAAGTGAAAAAAGAAAAGAGAAGAAGAGAAAAAAGAAAAGAGAAGAAGAGAAAAGAGAGATGAGAAAAGAAGAGAAAAGAAGAGAATAGATCAGAAAAGATAAAAGAAGAGAAAAGAGAAAAGACAAAAGAAGAGAAAAGAGAAAAGAGAAAAGACTGGAAAAGAAGAGAAAAGGGAAATGAGAAAAGAAGAGTGCAGAAGAGAAATGTGAAAAGAGAAAAAAGAAGTGAAAAAAGAAAAGACAAGAAGAGAAAAGAGAAAAGAGGAAAGAAGAGAAAAGGAGAGAAATGGGAAAAGAGAAAGAAGGAGAAAAGAAGAGGAAAAAAGAGAAAAGAGAAAAGAAGAGAAAAGGGAAACGAGAAATAAAGAGAAAAGAAGAGGAAAGAAGAGAAATGTGAAAAGAGAAAAAAAGAGGAGAAAAGAGAAAAGAGAAAAGAAGAGGAAAGAAGAGAAACGTGAAAAGAGAAAAAAGAAGTGTAAAAAGAAAAGAGAAGAAGAGAAAAGAGAGAAGAGAAAAGAAGAGAAAAGAGAAAAGAAAAAAGAAGAGAAAAGGGAAAAGAGAAGAGAGAAAAGAAGAGAAAAGAGAAAAGGGAAAAGAGAAAAGAGGAGGAAAAAAGAGAAAAACGGAATCAGAAAAAAGAAGAGAAAAGGAGAGAAATGGGAAAAGAGAAAAAAGGAGAAAAGAAGAGAAAAGAAGAGGAAAAAAGAGAAAAATGGAATGAGAAAAAAGAAGAGAAAAGGAGAGAAATGGGAAAAGAGAAAAAAGGAGAAAAGAAGAGGAAAGAAGAGGAAAAAAGAGAAAAGAAAAAAAGAGAAAAGAAGAGAATAGATGAGAAAAGAGAAAAGAGAAAAGACAAAAGACAAAAGAAGAGAAAAGAGAAAAGAGAAAAGACTGGAAAAGAAGAGAAAAGGCAAAAGGGAAAAGAGAAAAGAAGGGGAAAGAAGAGAAAAATGGAATGAGAAAAAAGAAGAGGAAAGAATAGAAAAGAGAAAAGAGTAAAGAAGAGCAAAGGGAAAGAATGAAGAAGAGAAAAGAAGAGGACAGAAGAGAAACGTGAAAAGAGAAAAAAGAAGAAGTGAAAAAAGAAAAGAGAAGAAGAGAAAAGAGAGATGAGAAAAGAAGAGAAAAGAGAAAAGAAGAGAATAGATCAGAAAAGAGAAAAGAAGAGAAAAGAGAAAAGACAAAATAAGAGAAAAGAGAAAAGAGAAAAGACTGGAAAAGAAGAGAAAAGGGAAATGAGAAAAGAAGAGTGCAGAAGAGAAATGTGAAAAGAGAAAAAAGAAGTGAAAAAAGAAAAGACAAGAAGAGAAAAGAGAAAAGAGGAAAGAAGAGAAAAGGAGAGAAATGGGAAAAGAGAAAAAAGGAGAAAAGAAGAGAAAAGAAGAGGAAGAAAGAGAAAAGAGAAAAGAAGAGAAAAGGGAAACGAGAAATAAAGAGAAAAGAAGGGGAAAGAAGAGAAATGTGAAAAGAGAAAAAAAGAGGAGAAAAGAGAAAAGAAGAGGAAAGAAGAGAAACGTGAAAAGAGAAAAAAGAAGTGAAAAAAGAAAAGAGAAGAAGAGAAAAGAGAGAAGAGAAAAGAAGAGAAAAGAGAAAAGAAAAAAGAAGAGAAAAGGGAAAAGAGAAGAGAGAAAAGAAGAGAAAAGAGAAAAGGGAAAAGAGAAATAAAGAGAAAAGAAGAGGAAAGAAGAGAAATGTGAAAAGAGAAAAAAAGAGGAGAAAAGAGAAAAGAGAAAAGAAGAGGAAAGAAGAGAAACGTGTAAAGAGAAAAAAGAAGTGAAAAAAGAAAAGAGAAGAAGAGAAAAGAGAGAAGAGAAAAGAAGATAAAAGAGAAAAGAGAAAAGACTGGAAAAGAAGAGAAAAGGGAAATGAGAAAAGAAGAGTGCAGAAGAGAAATGTGAAAAGAGAAAAAAGAAGTGAAAAAAGAAAAGACAAGAAGAGAAAAGAGAAAAGAGGAAAGAAGAGAAAAGGAGAGAAATGGGAAAAGAGAAAAAAGGAGAAAAGAAGAGAAAAGAAGAGGAAAAAAGAGAAAAGAGAAAAGAAGAGAAAAGGGAAATGAGAAAAGAAGAGAAAAGAAGAGAAAAGAGAAAAGGGAAATGAGAAAAGAAGAGGACAGAAGAGAAATGTGAAAAGAGAAAAAAGAAGAGAAGAAGAGAAAAGAGAGATGAGAAAAGAAGAGAAAAGAGAAAAGAAGAGAATAGATCAGAAAAGAGAAAAGAAGAGAAAAGACAAAAGAAGAGAAAAGAGAAAAGAGAAAAGACTGGAAACGAAGAGAAAAGGGAAATGAGAAAAGAAGAGTGCAGAAGAGAAATGTGAAAAGAGAAATAAGAAGTGAAAAAAGAAAAGAGAAGAAGAGAAAAGAGAAAAGAGGAAAGAAGAGAAAAGGAGAGAAATGGGAAAAGAGAAAAAAGGAGAAAAGAAGAGAAAAGAAGAGGAAAAAAGAGAAAAGAGAAAAGAAGAGAAAAGGGAAAAGACAAAAGACAAAAGAAGAGAAAAGAGAAAAGACTGGAAATGAAGAGAAAAGGGAAAAGGGAAAAGAGAAAAGAAGGGGAAAGAAGAGAAAAATGGAATGAGAAAAAAGAAGAGGAAAGAATAGAAAAGAGAAAAGAGTAAAGAAGAGCAAAGGGAAAGAATGAAGAAGAGAAAAGAAGAGGACAGAAGAGAAACGTCAAAAGAGAAAAAAGAAGAAGTGAAAAAAGAAAAGAGAAGAAGAGAAAAGAGAGATGAGAAAAGAAGAGAAAAGAGAAAAGAAGAGAATAGATCAGAAAAGAGAAAAGAAGAGAAAAGAGAAAAGACAAAAGAAGAGAAAAGAGAAAAGAGAAAAGACTGGAAAAGAAGAGAAAAGGGAAATGAGAAAAGAAGAGTGCAGAAGAGAAATGTGAAAAGAGAAAAAAGAAGTGAAAAAAGAAAAGACAAGAAGAGAAAAGAGAAAAGAGGAAAGAAGAGAAAAGGAGAGAAATGGGAAAAGAGAAAGAAGGAGAAAAGAAGAGGAAAAAAGAGAAAAGAGAAAAGGGAAACGAGAAATAAAGAGAAAAGAAGAGGAAAGAAGAGAAATGTGAAAAAAGAAAAAAAGAGGAGAAAAGAGAAAAGAGAAAAGAAGAGGAAAGAAGAGAAACGTGAAAAGAGAAAAAAGAAGTGTAAAAAGAAAAGAGAAGAAGAGAAAAGAGAGAAGAGAAAAGAAGAGAAAAGAGAAAAGAAAAAAGAAGAGAAAAGGGAAAAGAGAAGAGAGAAAAGAAGAGAAAAGAGAAAAGGGAAAAGAGAAAAGAGGAGGAAAAAAGAGAAAAACGGAATCAGAAAAAAGATGAGAAAAGGAGAGAAATGGGAAAAGAGAAAAAAGGAGAAAAGAAGAGAAAAGAAGAGGAAAAAAGAGAAAAATGGAATGAGAAAAAAGAAGAGAAAAGGAGAGAAATGGGAAAAGAGAAAAAAGCAGAAAAGAAGAGAAAAGAAGAGGAAAGAAGAGAAACGTGAAAAGAGAAAAAAGAAGTGTAAAAAGAAAAGAGAAGAAGAGAAAAGAGAGAAGAGAAAAGAAGAGAAAAGAGAAAAGAAAAAAGAAGAGAAAAGGGAAAAGAGAAGAGAGAAAAGAAGAGAAAAGAGAAAAGGGAAAAGAGAAAAGAGGAGGAAAAAAGAGAAAAACGGAATCAGAAAAAAGAAGAGAAAAGGAGAGAAATGGGAAAAGAGAAAAAAGGAGAAAAGAAGAGAAAAGAAGAGGAAAAAAGAGAAAAATGGAATGAGAAAAAAGAAGAGAAAAGGAGAGAAATGGGAAAAGAGAAAAAAGGAGAAAAGAAGAGGAAAGAAGAGGAAAAAAGAGAAAAGAAAAAAAGAGAAAAGAAGAGAATAGATGAGAAAAGAGAAAAGAAGAGAAAAGAGAAAAGACAAAAGACAAAAGAAGAGAAAAGAGAAAAGACTGGAAATGAAGAGAAAAGGGAAAAGGGAAAAGAGAAAAGAAGGGGAAAGAAGAGAAAAATGGAATGAGAAAAAAGAAGAGGAAAGAATAGAAAAGAGAAAAGAGTAAAGAAGAGCAAAGGGAAAGAATGAAGAAGAGAAAAGAAGAGGACAGAAGAGAAACGTGAAAAGAGAAAAAAGAAGAAGTGAAAAAAGAAAAGAGAAGAAGAGAAAAGAGAGATGAGAAAAGAAGAGAAAAGAGAAAAGAAGAGAATAGATCAGAAAAGAGAAAAGAAGAGAAAAGAGAAAAGACAAAAGAAGAGAAAAGAGAAAAGACTGGAAAAGAAGAGAAAAGGGAAATGAGAAAAGAAGAGTGCAGAAGAGAAATGTGAAAAGAGAAAAAAGAAGTGAAAAAAGAAAAGACCAGAAGAGAAAAGAGAAAAGAGGAAAGAAGAGAAAAGGAGAGAAATGGGAAAAGAGAAAAAAGGAGAAAAGAAGAGAAAAGAAGAGGAAAAAAGAGAAAAGAGAAAAGAAGAGAAAAGGGAAACGAGAAATAAAGAGAAAAGAAGGGGAAAGAAGAGAAATGTGAAAAGAGAAAAAAAGAGGAGAAAGAGAAAAGAGAAAAGAAGAGGAAAGAAGAGAAACGTGAAAAGAGAAAAAAGAAGTGAAAAAAGAAAAGAGAAGAAGAGAAAAGAGAGAAGAGAAAAGAAGAGAAAAGAGAAAAGAAAAAAGAAGAGAAAAGGGAAAAGAGAAGAGAGAAAAGAAGAGAAAAGAGAAAAGGGACAAGAGAAAAGAGGAGGAAAAAAGAGAAAAATGGAATCAGAAAAAAGAAGAGAAAAGGAGAGAAATGGGAAAAGAGAAAAAAGGAGAAAAGAAGAGAAAAGAAGAGGAAAGAAGAGAAAAGAGAAAAGAGAAAAGAAGAGAAAAGGGAAATGAGAAAAGAAGAGAAAAATAGAGAAAAGAGAAAAGAAGAGAAAAGGGAAAAGACAAAAGAGAAAAGTGAAAAGAAGAGAAAAGGGAAATGAGAAGAGAAGAGAAAAGAAGACAATAGAGAAACGAGAAAAGAAGAGAAAAGAAGAGAAAAGAGAAAAGGGAAATGAGAAAAGAAGAGGACAGAAGAGAAATGTGAAAAGAGAAAAAAGAAGTGAAAAAAGAAGAGAAGAAGAGAAAAGAGAGATGAGAAAAGAAGAGAAAAGAGAAAAGAAGAGAATAGATCAGAAAAGAGAAAAGAAGAGAAAAGACAAAAGAAGAGAAAAGAGAAAAGAGAAAAGACTGGAAACGAAGAGAAAAGGGAAATGAGAAAAGAAGAGTGCAGAAGAGAAATGTGAAAAGAGAAATAAGAAGAAGTGAAAAAAGAAAAGAGAAGAAGAGAAAAGAGAAAAGAGGAAAGAAGAGAAAAGGAGAGAAATGGGAAAAGAGAAAAAAGGAGAAAAGAAGAGAAAAGAAGAGGAAAAAAGAGAAAAGAGAAAAGAAGAGAAAAGGGAAAAGACAAAAGAAGAGAAAAGAGAAAAGAGAAAAGACTGGAAATGAAGAGAAAAGGGAAAAGGGAAAAGAGAAAAGAAGGGGAAAGAAGAGAAAAATGGAATGAGAAAAAAGAAGAGGAAAGAATAGAAAAGAGAAAAGAGTAAAGAAGAGCAAAGGGAAAGAATGAAGAAGAGAAAATTAGAGGACAGAAGAGAAACGTCAAAAGAGAAAAAAGAAGAAGTGAAAAAAGAAAAGAGAAGAAGAGAAAAGAGAGATGAGAAAAGAAGAGAAAAGAAGAGAATAGTTCAGAAAAGAGAAAAGAAGAGAAAAGAGAAAAGACAAAATAAGAGAAAAGAGAAAAGAGAAAAGTCTGGAAAAGAAGAGAAAAGGGAAATGAGAAAAGAAGAGTGCAGAAGAGAAATGTGAAAAGAGAAAAAAGAAGTGAAAAAAGAAAAGACAAGAAGAGAAAAGAGAAAAGAGGAAATAAGAGAAAAGGAGAGAAATGGGAAAAGAGATAAAAGGAGAAAAGAAGAGAAAAGAAGAGGAAAAAAGAGAAAAGAGAAAAGAAGAGAAAAGGAGAGAAATGGGAAAAGAGAAAGAAGGAGAAAAGAAGAGGAAAAAAGAGAAAAGAGAAAAGAAGAGAAAAGGGAAACGAGAAATAAAGAGAAAAGAAGAGGAAAGAAGAGAAATGTGAAAAGAGAAAAAAAGAGGAGAAAAGAGAAAAGAGAAAAGAAGAGGAAAGAAGAGAAACGTGAAAAGAGAAAAAAGAAGTGTAAAAAGAAAAGAGAAGAAGAGAAAAGAGAGAAGAGAAAAGAAGAGAAAAGAGAAAAGAAAAAAGAAGAGAAAACGGAAAAGAGAAGAGAGTAAAGAAGAGAAAAGAGAAAAGGGAAAAGAGAAAAGAGGAGGAAAAAAGAGAAAAACGGAATCAGAAAAAAGAAGAGAAAAGGAGAGAAATGGGAAAAGAGAAAAAAGGAGAAAAGAAGAGAAAAGAAGAGGAAAAAAGAGAAAAATGGAATGAGAAAAAAGAAGAGAAAAGGAGAGAAATGGGAAAAGAGAAAAAAGGAGAAAAGAAGAGGAAAGAAGAGGAAAAAAGAGAAAAGAAAAAAGAGAAAAGAAGAGAATAGATGAGAAAAGAGAAAAGAAGAGAAAAGAGAAAAGACAAAAGACAAAAGAAGAGAAAAGAGAAAAGAGAAAAGACTGGAAAAGAAGAGAAAAGGCAAAAGGGAAAAGAGAAAAGAAGGGGAAAGAAGAGAAAAATGGAATGAGAAAAAAGAAGAGGAAAGAATAGAAAAGAGAAAAGAGTAAAGAAGAGCAAAGGGAAAGAATGAAGAAGAGAAAAGAAGAGGACAGAAGAGAAACGTGAAAAGAGAAAAAAGAAGAAGTGAAAAAAGAAAAGAGAAGAAGAGAAAAGAGAGATGAGAAAAGAAGAGAAAAGAGAAAAGAAGAGAATAGATCAGAAAAGAGAAAAGAAGAGAAAAGACAAAAGAAGAGAAAAGAGAAAAGAGAAAAGACTGGAAACGAAGAGAAAAGGGAAATGAGAAAAGAAGAGTGCAGAAGAGAAATGTGAAAAGAGAAATAAGAAGAAGTGAAAAAAGAAAAGAGAAGAAGAGAAAAGAGAAAAGAGGAAAGAAGAGAAAAGGAGAGAAATGGGAAAAGAGAAAAAAGGAGAAAAGAAGAGAAAAGAAGAGGAAAAAAGAGAAAAGAGAAAAGAAGAGAAAAGGGAAAAGACAAAAGACAAAAGAAGAGAAAAGAGAAAAGAGAAAAGACTGGAAATGAAGAGAAAAGGGAAAAGGGAAAAGAGAAAAGAAGGGGAAAGAAGAGAAAAATGGAATGAGAAAAAAGAAGAGGAAAGAATAGAAAAGAGAAAAGAGTAAAGAAGAGCAAAGGGAAAGAATGAAGAAGAGAAAATTAGAGGACAGAAGAGAAACGTCAAAAGAGAAAAAAGAAGAAGTGAAAAAAGAAAAGAGAAGAAGAGAAAAGAGAGATGAGAAAAGAAGAGAAAAGAAGAGAATAGATCAGAAAAGAGAAAAGAAGAGAAAAGAGAAAAGACAAAATAAGAGAAAAGAGAAAAGAGAAAAGTCTGGAAAAGAAGAGAAAAGGGAAATGAGAAAAGAAGAGTGCAGAAGAGAATTGTGAAAAGAGAAAAAAGAAGTGAAAAAAGAAAAGACAAGAAGAGAAAAGAGAAAAGAGGAAAGAAGAGAAAAGGAGAGAAATGGGAAAAGAGAAAAAAGGAGAAAAGAAGAGAAAAGAAGAGGAAAAAAGAGAAAAGAGAAAAGAAGAGAAAAGGGAAATGAGAAAAGAAGAGAAAAGAAGAGAAAAGAGAAAAGGGAAATGAGAAAAGAAGAGGACAGAAGAGAAATGTGAAAAGAGAAAAAAGAAGTGAAAAAAGAAGAGAAGAAGAGAAAAGAGAGATGAGAAAAGAAGAGAAAAGAGAAAAGAAGAGAATAGATCAGAAAAGAGAAAAGAAGAGAAAAGACAAAAGAAGAGAAAAGAGAAAAGAGAAAAGACTGGAAACGAAGAGAAAAGGGAAATGAGAAAAGAAGAATGCAGAAGAGAAATGTGAAAAGAGAAATAAGAAGAAGTGAAAAATGAAAAGAGAAGAAGAGAAAAAAGAAAAGAGAAGAAGAGAAAAGAGAGATGAGAAAAGAAGAGAAAAGAGAAAAGAAGAGAATAGATCAGAAAGACAAAAGAAGAGAAAAGAGAAAAGAGAAAAGACTGGAAAAGAAGAGAAAAGGGAAATGAGAAAAGAAGAGTGCAGAAGAGAAATGTGAAAAGAGAAAAAAGAAGTGAAAAAAGAAAAGACAAGAAGAGAAAAGAGAAAAGAGGAAAGAAGAGAAAAGGAGAGAAATGGGAAAAGAGAAAGAAGGAGAAAAGAAGAGGAAAAAAGAGAAAAGAGAAAAGAAGAGAAAAGGGAAACGAGAAATAAAGAGGAAAGAAGAGGAAAGAAGAGAAATGTGAAAAGAGAAAAAAAGAGGAGAAAAGAGAAAAGAGAAAAGAAGAGGAAAGAAGAGAAACGTGAAAAGAGAAAAAAGAAGTGTAAAAAGAAAAGAGAAGAAGAGAAAAGAGAGAAGAGAAAAGAAGAGAAAAGAGAAAAGAAAAAAGAAGAGAAAAGGGAAAAGAGAAGAGAGAAAAGAAGAGAAAAGAGAAAAGGGAAAAGAGAGAAGAGGAGGAAAAAAGAGAAAAACGGAATCAGAAAAAAGAAGAGAAAAGGAGAGAAATGGGAAAAGAGAAAAAAGGAGAAAAGAAGAGAAAAGAAGAGGAAAAAAGAGAAAAATGGAATGAGAAAAAAGAAGAGAAAAGGAGAGAAATGGGAAAAGAGAAAAAAGGAGAAAAGAAGAGGAAAGAAGAGGAAAAAAGAGAAAAGAAAAAAAGAGAAAAGAAGAGAATAGATGAGAAAAGAGAAAAGAAGAGAAAAGAGAAAAGACAAAAGACAAAAGAAGAGAAAAGAGAAAAGAGAAAAGACTGGAAAAGAAGAGAAAAGGCAAAAGGCAAAAGAGAAAAGAAGGGGAAAGAAGAGAAAAATGGAATGAGAAAAAAGAAGAGGAAAGAATAGAAAAGAGAAAAGAGTAAAGAAGAGCAAAGGGAAAGAATGAAGAAGAGAAAAGAAGAGGACAGAAGAGAAACGTGAAAAGAGAAAAAAGAAGAAGTGAAAAAAGAAAAGAGAAGAAGAGAAAAGAGAGATGAGAAAAGAAGAGAAAAGAGAAAAGAAGAGAATAGATCAGAAAAGAGAAAAGAAGAGAAAAGAGAAAAGACAAAAGAAGAGAAAAGAGAAAAGAGAAAAGACTGGAAAAGAAGAGAAAAGGGAAATGAGAAAAGAAGAGTGCAGAAGAGAAATGTGAAAAGAGAAAAAAGAAGTGAAAAAAGAAAAGACAAGAAGAGAAAAGAGAAAAGAGGAAAGAAGAGAAAAGGAGAGAAATGGGAAAAGAGAAAAAAGGAGAAAAGAAGAGAAAAGAAGAGGAAAAAAGAGAAAAGAGAAAAGAAGAGAAAAGGGAAACGAGAAATAAAGAGAAAAGAAGGGGAAAGAAGAGAAATGTGAAAAGAGAAAAAAAGAGGAGAAAAGAGAAAAGAAGTGGAAAGAAGAGAAACGTGAAAAGAGAAAAAAGAAGTGAAAAAAGAAGAGAGAAGAAGAGAAAAGAGAGAAGAGAAAAGAAGAGAAAAGAGAAAAGAAAAAAGAAGAGAAAAGGGAAAAGAGAAGAGAGAAAAGAAGAGAAAAGAGAAAAGGGAAAAGAGAAAAGAGGAGGAAAAAAGAGAAAAATGGAATCAGAAAAAAGAAGAGAAAAGGAGAGAAATGGGAAAAGAGAAAAAAGGAGAAAAGAAGAGAAAAGAAGAGGAAAGAAGAGAAAAGAGAAAAGAGAAAAGAAGAGAAAAGGGAAATGAGAAAAGAAGAGAAAAATAGAGAAAAGAGAAAAGAAGAGAAAAGTGAAAAGACAAAAGAGAAAAGTGAAAAGAAGAGAAAAGGGAAATGAGAAGAGAAGAGAAAAGAAGACAATAGAGAAACGAGAAAAGAAGAGAAAAGAAGAGAAAAGAGAAAAGGGAAATGAGATAAGAAGAGGACAGAAGAGAAATGTGAAAAGAGAAAAAAGAAGAAGTGAAAAAAGAGAAGAAGAGAAAAGAGAGATGAGAAAAGAAGAGAAAAGAGAAAAGAAGTGAATAGATCAGAAAAGAGAAAAGAAGAGAAAAGACAAAAGAAGAGAAAAGAGAAAAGAGAAAAGACTGGAAACGAAGAGAAAAGGGAAATGAGAAAAGAAGAGTGCAGAAGAGAAATGTGAAAAAAGAAATAAGAAGAAGTGAAAAAAGAAAAGAGAAGAAGAGAAAAGAGAAAAGAGGAAAGAAGAGAAAAGGAGAGAAATGGGAAAAGAGAAAAAAGGAGAAAAGAAGAGAAAAGAAGAGGAAAAAAGAGAAAAGAGAAAAGAAGAGAAAAGGGAAAAGACAAAAGACAAAAGAAGAGAAAAGAGAAAAGAGAAAAGACTGGAAATGAAGAGAAAAGGGAAAAGGGAAAAGAGAAAAGAAGGGGAAAGAAGAGAAAAATGGAATGAGAAAAAAGAAGAGGAAAGAATAGAAAAGAGAAAAGAGTAAAGAAGAGCAAAGGGAAAGAATGAAGAAGAGAAAAGAAGAGGACAGAAGAGAAACGTGAAAAGAGAAAAAAGAAGAAGTGAAAAAAGAAAAGAGAAAAGAAGAGAAAAGAGAAAAGACAAAAGAAGAGAAAAGAGAAAAGAGAAAAGACTGGAAAAGAAGAGCAAAGGGAAATGAGAAAAGAAGAGTGCAGAAGAGAAATGTGAAAAGAGAAATAAGAAGAAGTGAAAAAAGAAAAGAGAAGAAGAGAAAAGAGAAAAGAGGAAAGAAGAGAAAAGGAGAGAAATGGGAAAAGAGAAAAAAGGAGAAAAGAAGAGAAAAGAAGAGGAAAAAAGAGAAAAGAGAAAAGAAGAGAAAAGGGAAACGAGAAATAAAGAGAAAAGAAGGGGAAAGAAGAGAAATGTGAAAAGAGAAAAAAAGAGGAGAAAAGAGAAAAGAGAAAAGAAGAGGAAAGAAGAGAAACGTGAAAAGAGAAAAAAGAAGTGAAAAAAGAAAAGAGAAGAAGAGAAAAGAGAGAAGAGAAAAGAAGAGAAAAGAGAAAAGAAAAAAGAAGAGAAAAGGGAAAAGAGAAGAGAGAAAAGAAGAGAAAAGAGAAAAGGGACAAGAGAAAAGAGGAGGAAAAAAGAGAAAAATGGAATCAGAAAAAAGAAGAGAAAAGGAGAGAAATGGGAAAAGAGAAAAAAGGAGAAAAGAAGAGAAAAGAAGAGGAAAGAAGAGAAAAGAGAAAAGAGAAAAGAAGAGAAAAGGGAAATGAGAAAAGAAGAGAAAAATAGAGAAAAGAGAAAAGAAGAGAAAAGGGAAAAGACAAAAGAGAAAAGTGAAAAGAAGAGAAAAGGGAAATGAGAAGAGAAGAGAAAAGAAGACAATAGAGAAACGAGAAAAGAAGAGAAAAGAAGAGAAAAGAGAAAAGGGAAATGAGAAAAGAAGAGGACAGAAGAGAAATGTGAAAAGAGAAAAAAGAAGTGAAAAAAGAAGAGAAGAAGAGAAAAGAGAGATGAGAAAAGAAGAGAAAAGAGAAAAGAAGAGAATAGATCAGAAAAGAGAAAAGAAGAGAAAAGACAAAAGAAGAGAAAAGAGAAAAGACTGGAAACGAAGAGAAAAGGGAAATGAGAAAAGAAGAGTGCAGAAGAGAAATGTGAAAAGAGAAATAAGAAGAAGTGAAAAAAGAAAAGAGAAGAAGAGAAAAGAGAAAAGAGGAAAGAAGAGAAAAGGAGAGAAATGGGAAAAGAGAAAAAAGGAGAAAAGAAGAGAAAAGAAGAGGAAAAAAGAGAAAAGAGAAAAGAAGAGAAAAGGGAAAAGACAAAAGACAAAAGAAGAGAAAAGAGAAAAGAGAAAAGACTGGAAATGAAGAGAAAAGGGAAAAGGGAAAAGAGAAAAGAAGGGGAAAGAAGAGAAAAATGGAATGAGAAAAAAGAAGAGGAAAGAATAGAAAAGAGAAAAGAGTAAAGAAGAGCAAAGGGAAAGAATGAAGAAGAGAAAATTAGAGGACAGAAGAGAAACGTCAAAAGAGAAAAAAGAAGAAGTGAAAAAAGAAAAGAGAAGAAGAGAAAAGAGAGATGAGAAAAGAAGAGAAAAGAAGAGAATAGATCAGAAAAGAGAAAAGAAGAGAAAAGAGAAAAGCCAAAATAAGAGAAAAGAGAAAAGAGAAAAGTCTGGAAAAGAAGAGAAAAGGGAAATGAGAAAAGAAGAGTGCAGAAGAGAAATGTGAAAAGAGAAAAAAGAAGTGAAAAAAGAAAAGACATGAAGAGAAAAGAGAAAAGAGGAAAAAAGAGAAAAGGAGAGAAATGGGAAAAGAGAAAGAAGGAGAAAAGAAGAGGAAAAAAGAGAAAAGAGAAAAGAAGAGAAAAGGGAAACGAGAAATAAAGAGGAAAGAAGAGGAAAGAAGAGAAATGTGAAAAGAGAAAAAAAGAGGAGAAAAGAGAAAAGAGAAAAGAAGAGGAAAGAAGAGAAACGTGAAAAGAGAAAAAAGAAGTGTAAAAAGAAAAGAGAAGAAGAGAAAAGAGAGAAGAGAAAAGAAGAGAAAAGAGAAAAGAAAAAAGAAGAGAAAAGGGAAAAGAGAAGAGAGAAAAGAAGAGAAAAGAGAAAAGGGAAAAGAGAAAAGAGGAGGAAAAAAGAGAAAAACGGAATCAGAAAAAAGAAGAGAAAAGGAGAGAAATGGGAAAAGAGAAAAAAGGAGAAAAGAAGAGAAAAGAAGAGGAAAAAAGAGAAAAATGGAATGAGAAAAAAGAAGAGAAAAGGAGAGAAATGGGAAAAGAGAAAAAAGGAGAAAAGAAGAGGAAAGAAGAGGAAAAAAGAGAAAAGAAAAAAAGAGAAAAGAAGAGAATAGATGAGAAAAGAGAAAAGAAGAGAAAAGAGAAAAGACAAAAGACAAAAGAAGAGAAAAGAGAAAAGAGAAAAGACTGGAAAAGAAGAGAAAAGGCAAAAGGCAAAAGAGAAAAGAAGGGGAAAGAAGAGAAAAATGGAATGAGAAAAAAGAAGAGGAAAGAATAGAAAAGAGAAAAGAGTAAAGAAGAGCAAAGGGAAAGAATGAAGAAGAGAAAAGAAGAGGACAGAAGAGAAACGTGAAAAGAGAAAAAAGAAGAAGTGAAAAAAGAAAAGAGAAGAAGAGAAAAGAGAGATGAGAAAAGAAGAGAAAAGAGAAAAGAAGAGAATAGATCAGAAAAGAGAAAAGAAGAGAAAAGAGAAAAGACAAAAGAAGAGAAAAGAGAAAAGAGAAAAGACTGGAAAAGAAGAGAAAAGGGAAATGAGAAAAGAAGAGTGCAGAAGAGAAATGTGAAAAGAGAAAAAAGAAGTGAAAAAAGAAAAGACAAGAAGAGAAAAGAGAAAAGAGGAAAGAAGAGAAAAGGAGAGAAATGGGAAAAGAGAAAAAAGGAGAAAAGAAGAGAAAAGAAGAGGAAAAAAGAGAAAAGAGAAAAGAAGAGAAAAGGGAAACGAGAAATAAAGAGAAAAGAAGGGGAAAGAAGAGAAATGTGAAAAGAGAAAAAAAGAGGAGAAAAGAGAAAAGAAGAGGAAAGAAGAGAAACGTGAAAAGAGAAAAAAGAAGTGAAAAAAGAAAAGAGAAGAAGAGAAAAGAGAGAAGAGAAAAGAAGAGAAAAGAGAAAAAAAAAAGAAGAGAAAAGGGAAAAGAGAAGAGAGAAAAGAAGAGAAAAGAGAAAAGGGAAAAGAGAAAAGAGGAGGAAAAAAGAGAAAAATGGAATCAGAAAAAAGAAGAGAAAAGGAGAGAAATGGGAAAAGAGAAAAAAGGAGAAAAGAAGAGAAAAGAAGAGGAAAGAAGAGAAAAGAGAAAAGAGAAAAGAAGAGAAAAGGGAAATGAGAAAAGAAGAGAAAAATAGAGAAAAGAGAAAAGAAGAGAAAAGTGAAAAGAAAAAAGAAGAGAAAAGGGAAAAGAGAAGAGAGAAAAGAAGAGAAAAGAGAAAAGGGAAAAGAGAAAAGAGGAGGAAAAAAGAGAAAAACGGAATCAGAAAAAAGAAGAGAAAAGGAGAGAAATGGGAAAAGAGAAAAAAGGAGAAAAGAAGAGAAAAGAAGAGGAAAAAAGAGAAAAATGGAATGAGAAAAAAGAAGAGAAAAGGAGAGAAATGGGAAAAGAGAAAAAAGGAGAAAAGAAGAGGAAAGAAGAGGAAAAAAGAGAAAAGAAAAAAAGAGAAAAGAAGAGAATAGATGAGAAAAGAGAAAAGAAGAGAAAAGAGAAAAGACAAAAGACAAAAGAAGAGAAAAGAGAAAAGAGAAAAGACTGGAAAAGAAGAGAAAAGGCAAAAGGCAAAAGAGAAAAGAAGTGGAAAGAAGAGAAACGTGAAAAGAGAAAAAAGAAGTGAAAAAAGAAAAGAGAAGAAGAGAAAAGAGAGAAGAGAAAAGAAGAGAAAAGAGAAAAGAAAAAAGAAGAGAAAAGGGAAAAGAGAAGAGAGAAAAGAAGAGAAAAGAGAAAAGGGAAAAGAGAAAAGAGGAGGAAAAAAGAGAAAAATGGAATCAGAAAAAAGAAGAGAAAAGGAGAGAAATGGGAAAAGAGAAAAAAGGAGAAAAGAAGAGAAAAGAAGAGGAAAGAAGAGAAAAGAGAAAAGAGAAAAGAAGAGAAAAGGGAAATGAGAAAAGAAGAGAAAAATAGAGAAAAGAGAAAAGAAGAGAAAAGTGAAAAGACAAAAGAGAAAAGTGAAAAGAAGAGAAAAGGGAAATGAGAAGAGAAGAGAAAAGAAGACAATAGAGAAACGAGAAAAGAAGAGAAAAGAAGAGAAAAGAGAAAAGGGAAATGAGAAAAGAAGAGGACAGAAGAGAAATGTGAAAAGAGAAAAAAGAAGAAGTGAAAAAAGAGAAGAAGAGAAAAGAGAGATGAGAAAAGAAGAGAAAAGAGAAAAGAAGAGAATAGATCAGAAAAGAGAAAAGAAGAGAAAAGACAAAAGAAGAGAAAAGAGAAAAGAGAAAAGACTGGAAACGAAGAGAAAAGGGAAATGAGAAAAGAAGAGTGCAGAAGAGAAATGTGAAAAAAGAAATAAGAAGAAGTGAAAAAAGAAAAGAGAAGAAGAGAAAAGAGAAAAGAGGAAAGAAGAGAAAAGGAGAGAATTGGGAAAAGAGAAAAAAGGAGAAAAGAAGAGAAAAGAAGAGGAAAAAAGAGAAAAGAGAAAAGAAGAGAAAAGGGAAAAGACAAAAGACAAAAGAAGAGAAAAGAGAAAAGAGAAAAGACTGGAAATGAAGAGAAAAGGGAAAAGGGAAAAGAGAAAAGAAGGGGAAAGAAGAGAAAAATGGAATGAGAAAAAAGAAGAGGAAAGAATAGAAAAGAGAAAAGAGTAAAGAAGAGCAAAGGGAAAGAATGAAGAAGAGAAAAGAAGAGGACAGAAGAGAAACGTGAAAAGAGAAAAAAGAAGAAGTGAAAAAAGAAAAGAGAAAAGAAGAGAAAAGAGAAAAGACAAAAGAAGAGAAAAGAGAAAAGAGAAAAGACTGGAAAAGAAGAGAAAAGGGAAATGAGAAAAGAAGAGTGCAGAAGAGAAATGTGAAAAGAGAAATAAGAAGAAGTGAAAAAAGAAAAGAGAAGAAGAGAAAAGAGAAAAGAGGAAAGAAGAGAAAAGGAGAGAAATGGGAAAAGAGAAAAAAGGAGAAAAGAAGAGAAAAGAAGAGGAAAAAAGAGAAAAGAGAAAAGAAGAGAAAAGGGAAACGAGAAATAAAGAGAAAAGAAGGGGAAAGAAGAGAAATGTGAAAAGAGAAAAAAAGAGGAGAAAAGAGAAAAGAGAAAAGAAGAGGAAAGAAGAGAAACGTGAAAAGAGAAAAAAGAAGTGAAAAAAGAAAAGAGAAGAAGAGAAAAGAGAGAAGAGAAAAGAAGAGAAAAGAGAAAAGAAAAAAGAAGAGAAAAGGGAAAAGAGAAGAGAGAAAAGAAGAGAAAAGAGAAAAGGGACAAGAGAAAAGAGGAGGAAAAAAGAGAAAAATGGAATCAGAAAAAAGAAGAGAAAAGGAGAGAAATGGGAAAAGAGAAAAAAGGAGAAAAGAAGAGAAAAGAAGAGGAAAGAAGAGAAAAGAGAAAAGAGAAAAGAAGAGAAAAGGGAAATGAGAAAAGAAGAGAAAAATAGAGAAAAGAGAAAAGAAGAGAAAAGGGAAAAGACAAAAGAGAAAAGTGAAAAGAAGAGAAAAGGGAAATGAGAAGAGAAGAGAAAAGAAGACAATAGAGAAACGAGAAAAGAAGAGAAAAGAAGAGAAAAGAGAAAAGGGAAATGAGAAAAGAAGAGGACAGAAGAGAAATGTGAAAAGAGAAAAAAGAAGTGAAAAAAGAAGAGAAGAAGAGAAAAGAGAGATGAGAAAAGAAGAGAAAAGAGAAAAGAAGAGAATAGATCAGAAAAGAGAAAAGAAGAGAAAAGACAAAAGAAGAGAAAAGAGAAAAGACTGGAAACGAAGAGAAAAGGGAAATGAGAAAAGAAGAGTGCAGAAGAGAAATGTGAAAAGAGAAATAAGAAGAAGTGAAAAAAGAAAAGAGAAGAAGAGAAAAGAGAAAAGAGGAAAGAAGAGAAAAGGAGAGAAATGGGAAAAGAGAAAAAAGGAGAAAAGAAGAGAAAAGAAGAGGAAAAAAGAGAAAAGAGAAAAGAAGAGAAAAGGGAAAAGACAAAAGACAAAAGAAGAGAAAAGAGAAAAGAGAAAAGACTGGAAATGAAGAGAAAAGGGAAAAGGGAAAAGAGAAAAGAAGGGGAAAGAAGAGAAAAATGGAATGAGAAAAAAGAAGAGGAAAGAATAGAAAAGAGAAAAGAGTAAAGAAGAGCAAAGGGAAAGAATGAAGAAGAGAAAATTAGAGGACAGAAGAGAAACGTCAAAAGAGAAAAAAGAAGAAGTGAAAAAAGAAAAGAGAAGAAGAGAAAAGAGAGATGAGAAAAGAAGAGAAAAGAAGAGAATAGATCAGAAAAGAGAAAAGAAGAGAAAAGAGAAAAGCCAAAATAAGAGAAAAGAGAAAAGAGAAAAGTCTGGAAAAGAAGAGAAAAGGGAAATGAGAAAAGAAGAGTGCAGAAGAGAAATGTGAAAAGAGAAAAAAGAAGTGAAAAAAGAAAAGACATGAAGAGAAAAGAGAAAAGAGGAAAGAAGAGAAAAGGAGAGAAATGGGAAAAGAGAAAGAAGGAGAAAAGAAGAGGAAAAAAGAGAAAAGAGAAAAGAAGAGAAAAGGGAAACGAGAAATAAAGAGGAAAGAAGAGGAAAGAAGAGAAATGTGAAAAGAGAAAAAAAGAGGAGAAAAGAGAAAAGAGAAAAGAAGAGGAAAGAAGAGAAACGTGAAAAGAGAAAAAAGAAGTGTAAAAAGAAAAGAGAAGAAGAGAAAAGAGAGAAGAGAAAAGAAGAGAAAAGAGAAAAGAAAAAAGAAGAGAAAAGGGAAAAGAGAAGAGAGAAAAGAAGAGAAAAGAGAAAAGGGAAAAGAGAAAAGAGGAGGAAAAAAGAGAAAAACGGAATCAGAAAAAAGAAGAGAAAAGGAGAGAAATGGGAAAAGAGAAAAAAGGAGAAAAGAAGAGAAAAGAAGAGGAAAAAAGAGAAAAATGGAATGAGAAAAAAGAAGAGAAAAGGAGAGAAATGGGAAAAGAGAAAAAAGGAGAAAAGAAGAGGAAAGAAGAGGAAAAAAGAGAAAAGAAAAAAAGAGAAAAGAAGAGAATAGATGAGAAAAGAGAAAAGAAGAGAAAAGAGAAAAGACAAAAGACAAAAGAAGAGAAAAGAGAAAAGAGAAAAGACTGGAAAAGAAGAGAAAAGGCAAAAGGCAAAAGAGAAAAGAAGGGGAAAGAAGAGAAAAATGGAATGAGAAAAAAGAAGAGGAAAGAATAGAAAAGAGAAAAGAGTAAAGAAGAGCAAAGGGAAAGAATGAAGAAGAGAAAAGAAGAGGACAGAAGAGAAACGTGAAAAGAGAAAAAAGAAGAAGTGAAAAAAGAAAAGAGAAGAAGAGAAAAGAGAGATGAGAAAAGAAGAGAAAAGAGAAAAGAAGAGAATAGATCAGAAAAGAGAAAAGAAGAGAAAAGAGAAAAGACAAAAGAAGAGAAAAGAGAAAAGAGAAAAGACTGGAAAAGAAGAGAAAAGGGAAATGAGAAAAGAAGACTGCAGAAGAGAAATGTGAAAAGAGAAAAAAGAAGTGAAAAAAGAAAAGACAAGAAGAGAAAAGAGAAAAGAGGAAAGAAGAGAAAAGGAGAGAAATGGGAAAAGAGAAAAAAGGAGAAAAGAAGAGAAAAGAAGAGGAAAAAAGAGAAAAGAGAAAAGAAGAGAAAAGGGAAACGAGAAATAAAGAGAAAAGAAGGGGAAAGAAGAGAAATGTGAAAAGAGAAAAAAAGAGGAGAAAAGAGAAAAGAAGAGGAAAGAAGAGAAACGTGAAAAGAGAAAAAAGAAGTGAAAAAAGAAAAGAGAAGAAGAGAAAAGAGAGAAGAGAAAAGAAGAGAAAAGAGAAAAAAAGAAGAGAAAAGGGAAAAGAGAAGAGAGAAAAGAAGAGAAAAGAGAAAAGGGAAAAGAGAAAAGAGGAGGAAAAAAGAGAAAAATGGAATCAGAAAAAAGAAGAGAAAAGGAGAGAAATGGGAAAAGAGAAAAAAGGAGAAAAGAAGAGAAAAGAAGAGGAAAGAAGAGAAAAGAGAAAAGAGAAAAGAAGAGAAAAGGGAAATGAGAAAAGAAGAGAAAAATAGAGAAAAGAGAAAAGAAGAGAAAAGTGAAAAGACAAAAGAGAAAAGTGAAAAGAAGAGAAAAGGGAAATGAGAAGAGAAGAGAAAAGAAGACAATAGAGAAACGAGAAAAGAAGAGAAAAGAGAAAAGGGAAATGAGAAAAGAAGAGGACAGAAGAGAAATGTGAAAAGAGAAAAAAGAAGTGAAAAAAGAAAAGAGAAGAAGAGAAAAGAGAGATGAGAAAAGAAGAGAAAAGAGAAAAGAAGAGAATAGATCAGAAAAGAGAAAAGAAGAGAAAAGACAAAAGAAGAGAAAAGAGAAAAGAGAAAAGACTGGAAACGAAGAGAAAAGGGAAATGAGAAAAGAAGAGTGCAGAAGAGAAATGTGAAAAAAGAAATAAGAAGAAGTGAAAAAAGAAAAGAGAAGAAGAGAAAAGAGAAAAGAGGAAAGAAGAGAAAAGGAGAGAAATGGGAAAAGAGAAAAAAGGAGAAAAGAAGAGAAAAGAAGAGGAAAAAAGAGAAAAGAGAAAAGAAGAGAAAAGGGAAAAGACAAAAGACAAAAGAAGAGAAAAGAGAAAAGAGAAAAGACTGGAAATGAAGAGAAAAGGGAAAAGGGAAAAGAGAAAAGAAGGGGAAAGAAGAGAAAAATGGAATGAGAAAAAAGAAGAGGAAAGAATAGAAAAGAGAAAAGAGTAAAGAAGAGCAAAGGGAAAGAATGAAGAAGAGAAAAGAAGAGGACAGAAGAGAAACGTGAAAAGAGAAAAAAGAAGAAGTGAAAAAAGAAAAGAGAAGAAGAGAAAAGAGAGATGAGAAAAGAAGAGAAAAGAGAAAAGAAGAGAATAGATCAGAAAAGAGAAAAGAAGAGAAAAGAGAAAAGACAAAAGAAGAGAAAAGAGAAAAGAGAAAAGACTGGAAAAGAAGAGAAAAGGGAAATGAGAAAAGAAGAGTGCAGAAGAGAAATGTGAAAAGAGAAATAAGAAGAAGTGAAAAAAGAAAAGAGAAGAAGAGAAAAGAGAAAAGAGGAAAGAAGAGAAAAGGAGAGAAATGGGAAAAGAGAAAAAAGGAGAAAAGAAGAGAAAAGAAGAGGAAAAAAGAGAAAAGAGAAAAGAAGAGAAAAGGGAAACGAGAAATAAAGAGAAAAGAAGGGGAAAGAAGAGAAATGTGAAAAGAGAAAAAAAGAGGAGAAAAGAGAAAAGAGAAAAGAAGAGGAAAGAAGAGAAACGTGAAAAGAGAAAAAAGAAGTGAAAAAAGAAAAGAGAAGAAGAGAAAAGAGAGAAGAGAAAAGAAGAGAAAAGAGAAAAGAAAAAAGAAGAGAAAAGGGAAAAGAGAAGAGAGAAAAGAAGAGAAAAGAGAAAAGGGAAAAGAGAAAAGAGGAGGAAAAAAGAGAAAAATGGAATCAGAAAAAAGAAGAGAAAAGGAGAGAAATGGGAAAAGAGAAAAAAGGAGAAAAGAAGAGAAAAGAAGAGGAAAGAAGAGAAAAGAGAAAAGAGAAAAGAAGAGAAAAGGGAAATGAGAAAAGAAGAGAAAAATAGAGAAAAGAAGAGAAAAGGGAAAAGACAAAAGAGAAAAGTGAAAAGAAGAGAAAAGGGAAATGAGAAGAGAAGAGAAAAGAAGACAATAGAGAAACGAGAAAAGAAGAGAAAAGAAGAGAAAAGAGAAAAGGGAAATGAGAAAAGAAGAGGACAGAAGAGAAATGTGAAAAGAGAAAAAAGAAGTGAAAAAAGAAGAGAAGAAGAGAAAAGAGAGATGAGAAAAGAAGAGAAAAGAGAAAAGAAGAGAATAGATCAGAAAAGAGAAAAGAAGAGAAAAGACAAAAGAAGAGAAAAGAGAAAAGAGAAAAGACTGGAAACGAAGAGAAAAGGGAAATGAGAAAAGAAGAGTGCAGAAGAGAAATGTGAAAAGAGAAATAAGAAGAAGTGAAAAAAGAAAAGAGAAGAAGAGAAAAGAGAAAAGAGGAAAGAAGAGAAAAGGAGAGAAATGGGAAAAGAGAAAAAAGGAGAAAAGAAGAGAAAAGAAGAGGAAAAAAGAGAAAAGAGAAAAGAAGAGAAAAGGGAAAAGACAAAAGACAAAAGAAGAGAAAAGAGAAAAGAGAAAAGACTGGAAATGAAGAGAAAAGGGAAAAGGGAAAAGAGAAAAGAAGGGGAAAGAAGAGAAAAATGGAATGAGAAAAAAGAAGAGGAAAGAATAGAAAAGAGAAAAGAGTAAAGAAGAGCAAAGGGAAAGAATGAAGAAGAGAAAATTAGAGGACAGAAGAGAAACGTCAAAAGAGAAAAAAGAAGAAGTGAAAAAAGAAAAGAGAAGAAGAGAAAAGAGAGATGAGAAAAGAAGAGAAAAGAAGAGAATAGATCAGAAAAGAGAAAAGAAGAGAAAAGAGAAAAGCCAAAATAAGAGAAAAGAGAAAAGAGAAAAGTCTGGAAAAGAAGAGAAAAGGGAAATGAGAAAAGAAGAGTGCAGAAGAGAAATGTGAAAAGAGAAAAAAGAAGTGAAAAAAGAAAAGACATGAAGAGAAAAGAGAAAAGAGGAAAGAAGAGAAAAGGAGAGAAATGGGAAAAGAGAAAGAAGGAGAAAAGAAGAGGAAAAAAGAGAAAAGAGAAAAGAAGAGAAAAGAGAAAAGGGAAATGAGAAAAGAAGAGGAAAGAAGAGAAATGTGAAAAGAGAAAAAAAGAGGAGAAAAGAGAAAAGAGAAAAGAAGAGGAAAGAAGAGAAACGTGAAAAGAGAAAAAAGAAGTGTAAAAAGAAAAGAGAAGAAGAGAAAAGAGAGAAGAGAAAAGAAGAGAAAAGAGAAAAGAAAAAAGAAGAGAAAAGGGAAAAGAGAAGAGAGAAAAGAAGAGAAAAGAGAAAAGGGAAAAGAGAAAAGAGGAGGAAAAAAGAGAAAAACGGAATCAGAAAAAAGAAGAGAAAAGGAGAGAAATGGGAAAAGAGAAAAAAGGAGAAAAGAAGAGAAAAGAAGAGGAAAAAAGAGAAAAATGGAATGAGAAAAAAGAAGAGAAAAGGAGAGAAATGGGAAAAGAGAAAAAAGGAGAAAAGAAGAGGAAAGAAGAGGAAAAAAGAGAAAAGAAAAAAAGAGAAAAGAAGAGAATAGATGAGAAAAGAGAAAAGAAGAGAAAAGAGAAAAGACAAAAGACAAAAGAAGAGAAAAGAGAAAAGAGAAAAGACTGGAAAAGAAGAGAAAAGGCAAAAGGCAAAAGAGAAAAGAAGGGGAAAGAAGAGAAAAATGGAATGAGAAAAAAGAAGAGGAAAGAATAGAAAAGAGAAAAGAGTAAAGAAGAGCAAAGGGAAAGAATGAAGAAGAGAAAAGAAGAGGACAGAAGAGAAACGTGAAAAGAGAAAAAAGAAGAAGTGAAAAAAGAAAAGAGAAGAAGAGAAAAGAGAGATGAGAAAAGAAGAGAAAAGAGAAAAGAAGAGAATAGATCAGAAAAGAGAAAAGAAGAAAAAGAGAAAAGACAAAAGAAGAGAAAAGAGAAAAGAGAAAAGACTGGAAAAGAAGAGAAAAGGGAAATGAGAAAAGAAGAGTGCAGAAGAGAAATGTGAAAAGGGAAAAAAGAAGTGAAAAAAGAAAAGACAAGAAGAGAAAAGAGAAAAGAGGAAAGAAGAGAAAACGAGAGAAATGGGAAAAGAGAAAAAAGGAGAAAAGAAGAGAAAAGAAGAGGAAAAAAGAGAAAAGAGAAAAGAAGAGAAAAGGGAAACGAGAAATAAAGAGAAAAGAAGGGGAAAGAAGAGAAATGTGAAAAGAGAAAAAAAGAGGAGAAAAGAGAAAAGAAGAGGAAAGAAGAGAAACGTGAAAAGAGAAAAAAGAAGTGAAAAAAGAAAAGAGAAGAAGAGAAAAGAGAGAAGAGAAAAGAAGAGAAAAGAGAAAAAAAAAAGAAGAGAAAAGGGAAAAGAGAAGAGAGAAAAGAAGAGAAAAGAGAAAAGGGAAAAGAGAAAAGAGGAGGAAAAAAGAGAAAAATGGAATCAGAAAAAAGAAGAGAAAAGGAGAGAAATGGGAAAAGAGAAAAAAGGAGAAAAGAAGAGGAAAGAAGAGAAAAGAGAAAAGAGAAAAGAAGAGAAAAGGGAAATGAGAAAAGAAGAGAAAAATAGAGAAAAGAGAAAAGAAGAGAAAAGTGAAAAGACAAAAGAGAAAAGTGAAAAGAAGAGAAAAGGGAAATGAGAAGAGAAGAGAAAAGAAGACAATAGAGAAACGAGAAAAGAAGAGAAAAGAGAAAAGGGAAATGAGAAAAGAAGAGGACAGAAGAGAAATGTGAAAAGAGAAAAAAGAAGAAGTGAAAAAAGAGAAGAAGAGAAAAGAGAGATGAGAAAAGAAGAGAAAAGAGAAAAGAAGAGAATAGATCAGAAAAGAGAAAAGAAGAGAAAAGACAAAAGAAGAGAAAAGAGAAAAGAGAAAAGACTGGAAACGAAGAGAAAAGGGAAATGAGAAAAGAAGAGTGCAGAAGAGAAATGTGAAAAAAGAAATAAGAAGAAGTGAAAAAAGAAAAGAGAAGAAGAGAAAAGAGAAAAGAGGAAAGAAGAGAAAAGGAGAGAAATGGGAAAAGAGAAAAAAGGAGAAAAGAAGAGAAAAGAAGAGGAAAAAAGAGAAAAGAGAAAAGAAGAGAAAAGGGAAAAGACAAAAGACAAAAGAAGAGAAAAGAGAAAAGAGAAAAGACTGGAAATGAAGAGAAAAGGGAAAAGGGAAAAGAGAAAAGAAGGGGAAAGAAGAGAAAAATGGAATGAGAAAAAAGAAGAGGAAAGAATAGAAAAGAGAAAAGAGTAAAGAAGAGCAAAGGGAAAGAATGAAGAAGAGAAAAGAAGAGGACAGAAGAGAAACGTGAAAAGAGAAAAAAGAAGAAGTGAAAAAAGAAAAGAGAAGAAGAGAAAAGAGAGATGAGAAAAGAAGAGAAAAGAGAAAAGAAGAGAATAGATCAGAAAAGAGAAAAGAAGAGAAAAGAGAAAAGACAAAAGAAGAGAAAAGAGAAAAGAGAAAAGACTGGAAAAGAAGAGAAAAGGGAAATGAGAAAAGAAGAGTGCAGAAGAGAAATGTGAAAAGAGAAATAAGAAGAAGTGAAAAAAGAAAAGAGAAGAAGAGAAAAGAGAAAAGAGGAAAGAAGAGAAAAGGAGAGAAATGGGAAAAGAGAAAAAAGGAGAAAAGAAGAGAAAAGAAGAGGAAAAAAGAGAAAAGAGAAAAGAAGAGAAAAGGGAAACGAGAAATAAAGAGAAAAGAAGGGGAAAGAAGAGAAATGTGAAAAGAGAAAAAAAGAGGAGAAAAGAGAAAAGAGAAAAGAAGAGGAAAGAAGAGAAACGTGAAAAGAGAAAAAAGAAGTGAAAAAAGAAAAGAGAAGAAGAGAAAAGAGAGAAGAGAAAAGAAGAGAAAAGAGAAAAGAAAAAAGAAGAGAAAAGGGAAAAGAGAAGAGAGAAAAGAAGAGAAAAGAGAAAAGGGAAAAGAGAAAAGAGGAGGAAAAAAGAGAAAAATGGAATCAGAAAAAAGAAGAGAAAAGGAGAGAAATGGGAAAAGAGAAAAAAGGAGAAAAGAAGAGAAAAGAAGAGGAAAGAAGAGAAAAGAGAAAAGAGAAAAGAAGAGAAAAGGGAAATGAGAAAAGAAGAGAAAAATAGAGAAAAGAAGAGAAAAGGGAAAAGACAAAAGAGAAGAGAAAAGAAGACAATAGAGAAACGAGAAAAGAAGAGAAAAGAAGAGAAAAGAGAAAAGGGAAATGAGAAAAGAAGAGGACAGAAGAGAAATGTGAAAAGAGAAAAAAGAAGTGAAAAAAGAAGAGAAGAAGAGAAAAGAGAGATGAGAAAAGAAGAGAAAAGAGAAAAGAAGAGAATAGATCAGAAAAGAGAAAAGAAGAGAAAAGACAAAAGAAGAGAAAAGAGAAAAGAGAAAAGACTGGAAACGAAGAGAAAAGGGAAATGAGAAAAGAAGAGTGCAGAAGAGAAATGTGAAAAGAGAAATAAGAAGAAGTGAAAAAAGAAAAGAGAAGAAGAGAAAAGAGAAAAGAGGAAAGAAGAGAAAAGGAGAGAAATGGGAAAAGAGAAAAAAGGAGAAAAGAAGAGAAAAGAAGAGGAAAAAAGAGAAAAGAGAAAAGAAGAGAAAAGGGAAAAGACAAAAGACAAAAGAAGAGAAAAGAGAAAAGAGAAAAGACTGGAAATGAAGAGAAAAGGGAAAAGGGAAAAGAGAAAAGAAGGGGAAAGAAGAGAAAAATGGAATGAGAAAAAAGAAGAGGAAAGAATAGAAAAGAGAAAAGAGTAAAGAAGAGCAAAGGGAAAGAATGAAGAAGAGAAAATTAGAGGACAGAAGAGAAACGTCAAAAGAGAAAAAAGAAGAAGTGAAAAAAGAAAAGAGAAGAAGAGAAAAGAGAGATGAGAAAAGAAGAGAAAAGAAGAGAATAGATCAGAAAAGAGAAAAGAAGAGAAAAGAGAAAAGACAAAAGAAGAGAAAAGAGAAAAGAGAAAAGACTGGAAAAGAAGAGAAAAGGGAAATAAGAAAAGAAGAGTGCAGAAGAGAAATGTGAAAAGAGAAAAAAGAAGTGAAAAAAGAAAAGACAAGAAGAGAAAAGAGAAAAGAGGAAAGAAGAGAAAAGGAGAGAAATGGGAAAAGAGAAAGAAGGAGAAAAGAAGAGAAAAGAAGAGGAAAAAAGAGAAAAGAGAAAAGAAGAGAAAAGGGAAATGAGAAAAGAAGAGAAAAGAAGAGAAAAGAGAAAAGGGAAATGAGAAAAGAAGAGGACAGAAGAGAAATGTGAAAAGAGAAAAAAGAAGTGAAAAAAGAAGAGAAGAAGAGAAAAGAGAGAAGAGAAAAGAAGAGAAAAGAGAAAAGAAGAGAATAGATCAGAAAAGAGAAAAGAAGAGAAAAGACAAAAGAAGAGAAAATAGAAAAGAGAAAAGACTGGAAACGAAGAGAAAAGGGAAATGAGAAAAGAAGAGTGCAGAAGAGAAATGTGAAAAGAGAAATAAGAAGAAGTGAAAAAAGAAAAGAGAAGAAGAGAAAAAAGAAAAGAGAAGAAGAGAAAAGAGAGATGAGAAAAGAAGAGAAAAGAGAAAAGAAGAGAATAGATCAGAAAAGATAAAAGAAGAGAAAAGAGAAAAGACAAAAGAAGAGAAAAGAGAAAAGAGAAAAGACTGGAAAAGAAGAGAAAAGGGAAATGAGAAAAGAAGAGTGCAGAAGAGAAATGTGAAAAGAGAAATAAGAAGAAGTGAAAAAAGAAAAGACAAGAAGAGAAAAGAGAAAAGAGGAAAGAAGAGAAAAGGAGAGAAATGGGAAAAGAGAAAAAAGGAGAAAAGAAGAGAAAAGAAGAGGAAAAAAGAGAAAAGAGAAAAGAAGAGAAAAGGGAAAAGACAAAAGACAAAAGAAGAGAAAAGGGAAAAGAGAAAAGACTGGAAATGAAGAGAAAAGGGAAAAGGGAAAAGAGAAAAGAAGGGGAAAGAAGAGAAAAATGGAATGAGAAAAAAGAAGAGGAAAGAATAGAAAAGAGAAAAGAGTAAAGAAGAGCAAAGGGAAAGAATGAAGAAGAGAAAAGAAGAGGACAGAAGAGAAACGTCAAAAGAGAAAAAAGAAGAAGTGAAAAAAGAAAAGAGAAGAAGAGAAAAGAGAGATGAGAAAAGAAGAGAAAAGAGAAAAGAAGAGAATAGATCAGAAAAGAGAAAAGAAGAGAAAAGAGAAAAGACAAAAGAAGAGAAAAGAGAAAAGAGAAAAGACTGGAAAAGAAGAGAAAAGGGAAATGAGAAAAGAAGAGTGCAGAAGAGAAATGTGAAAAGAGAAAAAAGAAGTGAAAAAAGAAAAGACAAGAAGGGAAAAGAGAAAAGAGGAAAGAAGAGAAAAGGAGAGAAATGGGAAAAGAGAAAGAAGGAGAAAAGAAGAGGAAAAAAGAGAAAAGAGAAAAGAAGAGAAAAGGGAAACGAGAAATAAAGAGAAAAGAAGAGGAAAGAAGATAAATGTGAAAAGAGAAAAAAAAGAGGAGAAAAGAGAAAAGAGAAAAGAAGAGGAAAGAAGAGAAACGTGAAAAGAGAAAAAAGAAGTGTAAAAAGAAAAGAGAAGAAGAGAAAAGAGAGAAGAGAAAAGAAGAGAAAAGAGAAAAGAAAAAAGAAGAGAAAAGGGAAAAGAGAAGAGAGAAAAGAAGAGAAAAGAGAAAAGGGAAAAGAGAAAAGAGGAGGAAAAAAGAGAAAAACGGAATCAGAAAAAAGAAGAGAAAAGGAGAGAAATGGGAAAAGAGAAAAAAGGAGAAAAGAAGAGAAAAGAAGAGGAAAAAAGAGAAAAATGGAATGAGAAAAAAGAAGAGAAAAGGAGAGAAATGGGAAAAGAGAAAAAAGGAGAAAAGAAGAGGAAAGAAGAGGAAAAAAGAGAAAAGAAAAAAAGAGAAAAGAAGAGAATAGATGAGAAAAGAGAAAGAAGAGAAAAGAGAAAAGACAAAAGACAAAAGAAGAGAAAAGAGAAAAGAGAAAAGACTGGAAAAGAAGAGAAAAGGCAAAAGGGAAAAGAGAAAAGAAGGGGAAAGAAGAGAAAAATGGAATGAGAAAAAAGAAGAGGAAAGAATAGAAAAGAGAAAAGAGTAAAGAAGAGCAAAGGGAAAGAATGAAGAAGAGAAAAGAAGAGGACAGAAGAGAAACGTGAAAAGAGAAAAAAGAAGAAGTGAAAAAAGAAAAGAGAAGAAGAGAAAAGAGAGATGAGAAAAGAAGAGAAAAGAGAAAAGAAGAGAATAGATCAGAAAAGAGAAAAGAAGAGAAAAGAAGAGGAAAAAAGAGAAAAGAGAAAAGAAGAGAAAAGGGAAATGAGAAATAAAGAGAAAAGAAGAGGAAAGAAGAGAGATGGGAAAAGAGAAAAAAAGAGGAGAAAAGAGAAAAGAGAAAAGAAGAGGAAAGAAGAGAAACGTGAAAAGAGAAAAAAGAATTGAAAAAAGTAAAGAAAAGAAGAGAAAAGAGAGAAGAGAAAAGAAGAGAAAAGAGAAAAGAAAAAAGAAGAGAAAAGGGAAAAGAGAAGAGAGAAAAGAAGAGAAAAGAGAAAAGGGAAAAGAGAAAAGAAGAGAAAAAAGAGAAAAATGGAATGAGAAAAAAGAAGAGAAAAGGAGAGAAATGGGAAAAGAGAAAAATGGAATGAGAAAAAAGAAGAGAAAAGGAGAGAAATGGGAAAAGAGAAAAAAGGAGAAAAGAAGAGGAAAGAAGAGGAAAAAAGAGAAAAGAGAAAAGAAGAGAAAAGGGAAATGAGAAAAGAAGAGAAAAGAAGAGAAAAGAGAAAAGGGAAATGAGAAAAGAAGAGGACAGAAGAGAAATGTGAAAAGAGAAAAAAGAAGTGAAAAAAGAAGAGAAGAAGAGAAAAGAGAGAAGAGAAAAGAAGAGAAAAGAGAAAAGAAGAGAATAGATCAGAAAAGAGAAAAGAAGAGAAAAGACAAAAGAAGAGAAAATAGAAAAGAGAAAAGACTGGAAACGAAGAGAAAAGGGAAATGAGAAAAGAAGAGTGCAGAAGAGAAATGTGAAAAGAGAAATAAGAAGAAGTGAAAAAAGAAAAGAGAAGAAGAGAAAAAAGAAAAGAGAAGAAGAGAAAAGAGAGATGAGAAAAGAAGAGAAAAGAGAAAAGAAGAGAATAGATCAGAAAAGATAAAAGAAGAGAAAAGAGAAAAGACAAAAGAAGAGAAAAGAGAAAAGAGAAAAGACTGGAAAAGAAGAGAAAAGGGAAATGAGAAAAGAAGAGTGCAGAAGAGAAATGTGAAAAGAGAAATAAGAAGAAGTGAAAAAAGAAAAGAGAAGAAGAGAAAAAAGAAAAGAGAAGAAGAGAAAAGAGAGATGAGAAAAGAAGAGAAAAGAGAAAAGAAGAGAATAGATCAGAAAAGAGAAAAGAAGAGAAAAGACAAAAGAAGAGAAAAGAGAAAAGAGAAAAGACTGGAAACGAAGAGAAAAGGGAAATGAGAAAAGAAGAGTGCAGAAGAGAAATGTGAAAAAAGAAATAAGAAGAAGTGAAAAAAGAAAAGAGAAGAAGAGAAAAGAGAAAAGAGGAAAGAAGAGAAAAGGAGAGAAATGGGAAAAGAGAAAAAAGGAGAAAAGAAGAGAAAAGAAGAGGAAAAAAGAGAAAAGAGAAAAGAAGAGAAAAGGGAAAAGACAAAAGACAAAAGAAGAGAAAAGAGAAAAGAGAAAAGACTGGAAATGAAGAGAAAAGGGAAAAGGGAAAAGAGAAAAGAAGGGGAAAGAAGAGAAAAATGGAATGAGAAAAATGAAGAGGAAAGAATAGAAAAGAGAAAAGAGTAAAGAAGAGCAAAGGGAAAGAATGAAGAAGAGAAAAGAAGAGGACAGAAGAGAAACGTGAAAAGAGAAAAAAGAAGAAGTGAAAAAAGAAAAGAGAAAAGAAGAGAAAAGAGAAAAGACAAAAGAAGAGAAAAGAGAAAAGAGAAAAGACTGGAAAAGAAGAGAAAAGGGAAATGAGAAAAGAAGAGTGCAGAAGAGAAATGTGAAAAGAGAAATAAGAAGAAGTGAAAAAAGAAAAGAGAAGAAGAGAAAAGAGAAAAGAGGAAAGAAGAGAAAAGGAGAGAAATGGGAAAAGAGAAAAAAGGAGAAAAGAAGAGAAAAGAAGAGGAAAAAAGAGAAAAGAGAAAAGAAGAGAAAAGGGAAACGAGAAATAAAGAGAAAAGAAGGGGAAAGAAGAGAAATGTGAAAAGAGAAAAAAAGAGGAGAAAAGAGAAAAGAGAAAAGAAGAGGAAAGAAGAGAAACGTGAAAAGAGAAAAAAGAAGTGAAAAAAGAAAAGAGAAGAAGAGAAAAGAGAGAAGAGAAAAGAAGAGAAAAGAGAAAAGAAAAAAGAAGAGAAAAGGGAAAAGAGAAGAGAGAAAAGAAGAGAAAAGAGAAAAGGGACAAGAGAAAAGAGGAGGAAAAAAGAGAAAAATGGAATCAGAAAAAAGAAGAGAAAAGGAGAGAAATGGGAAAAGAGAAAAAAGGAGAAAAGAAGAGAAAAGAAGAGGAAAGAAGAGAAAAGAGAAAAGAGAAAAGAAGAGAAAAGGGAAATGAGAAAAGAAGAGAAAAATAGAGAAAAGAGAAAAGAAGAGAAAAGGGAAAAGACAAAAGAGAAAAGTGAAAAGAAGAGAAAAGGGAAATGAGAAGAGAAGAGAAAAGAAGACAATAGAGAAACGAGAAAAGAAGAGAAAAGAAGAGAAAAGAGAAAAGGGAAATGAGAAAAGAAGAGGACAGAAGAGAAATGTGAAAAGAGAAAAAAGAAGTGAAAAAAGAAGAGAAGAAGAGAAAAGAGAGATGAGAAAAGAAGAGAAAAGAGAAAAGAAGAGAATAGATCAGAAAAGAGAAAAGAAGAGAAAAGACAAAAGAAGAGAAAAGAGAAAAGACTGGAAACGAAGAGAAAAGGGAAATGAGAAAAGAAGAGTGCAGAAGAGAAATGTGAAAAGAGAAATAAGAAGAAGTGAAAAAAGAAAAGAGAAGAAGAGAAAAGAGAAAAGAGGAAAGAAGAGAAAAGGAGAGAAATGGGAAAAGAGAAAAAAGGAGAAAAGAAGAGAAAAGAAGAGGAAAAAAGAGAAAAGAGAAAAGAAGAGAAAAGGGAAACGAGAAATAAAGAGACAAGAAGGGGAAAGAAGAGAAATGTGAAAAGAGAAAAAAAGAGGAGAAAAGAGAAAAGAGAAAAGAAGAGGAAAGAAGAGAAACGTGAAAAGAGAAAAAAGAAGTGAAAAAAGAAAAGAGAAGAAGAGAAAAGAGAGAAGAGAAAAGAAGAGAAAAGAGAAAAGAAAAAAGAAGAGAAAAGGGAAAAGAGAAGAGAGAAAAGAAGAGAAAAGAGAAAAGGGAAAAGAGAAAAGAGGAGGAAAAAAGAGAAAAATGGAATCAGAAAAAAGAAGAGAAAAGGAGAGAAATGGGAAAAGAGAAAAAAGGAGAAAAGAAGAGAAAAGAAGAGGAAAGAAGAGAAAAGAGAAAAGAGAAAAGAAGAGAAAAGGGAAATGAGAAAAGAAGAGAAAAATAGAGAAAAGAAGAGAAAAGGGAAAAGACAAAAGAGAAAAGTGAAAAGAAGAGAAAAGGGAAATGAGAAGAGAAGAGAAAAGAAGACAATAGAGAAACGAGAAAAGAAGAGAAAAGAAGAGAAAAGAGAAAAGGGAAATGAGAAAAGAAGAGGACAGAAGAGAAATGTGAAAAGAGAAAAAAGAAGTGAAAAAAGAAGAGAAGAAGAGAAAAGAGAGATGAGAAAAGAAGAGAAAAGAGAAAAGAAGAGAATAGATCAGAAAAGAGAAAAGAAGAGAAAAGACAAAAGAAGAGAAAAGAGAAAAGAGAAAAGACTGGAAACGAAGAGAAAAGGGAAATGAGAAAAGAAGAGTGCAGAAGAGAAATGTGAAAAGAGAAATAAGAAGAAGTGAAAAAAGAAAAGAGAAGAAGAGAAAAGAGAAAAGAGGAAAGAAGAGAAAAGGAGAGAAATGGGAAAAGAGAAAAAAGGAGAAAAGAAGAGAAAAGAAGAGGAAAAAAGAGAAAAGAGAAAAGAAGAGAAAAGGGAAAAGACAAAAGACAAAAGAAGAGAAAAGAGAAAAGAGAAAAGACTGGAAATGAAGAGAAAAGGGAAAAGGGAAAAGAGAAAAGAAGGGGAAAGAAGAGAAAAATGGAATGAGAAAAAAGAAGAGGAAAGAATAGAAAAGAGAACATAGAACATAGAACATAGAACAATACAGCACAGAACAGGCCCTTCGGCCCACGATGTTGTGCCGAACTTCTATCCTAGATTAAGCACCCATCCATGTACCTATCCAAATGCCGCTTAAAGGTCGCCAATGAATCTGACTCTACCACTCCCACGGGCAGCGCATTCCATGCCCCCACCACTCTCTGGGTGAAGAACCCACCCCTGACATCTCCCCTATACCTTCCACCCTTCACCTTAAATTTATGTCCCCTTGTAACACTCTGTTGTACCCGGGGAAAAAGTTTCTGACTGTCTACTCTATCTATTCCTCTGATCATCTTATAAACCTCTATCAAGTCACCCCTCATCCTTCGCCGTTCCAACGAGAAAAGGCCGAGAACTCTCAACCTATCCTCGTATGACCTACTCTCCATTCCAGGCAACATCCTGGTAAATCTTCTCTGCACCCTCTCCAAAGCTTCCACATCTTTCCTAAAGTGAGGCGACCAGAACTGCACACAGTACTCCAAATGTGGCCTAACCAAAGTCCTGTACAGCTGCAACATCACCTCACGACTCTTGAATTCAATCTTGAAAAGAGTAAAGAAGAGCAAAGGGAAAGAATGAAGAAGAGAAAATTAGAGGACAGAAGAGAAACGTCAAAAGAGAAAAAAGAAGAAGTGAAAAAAGAAAAGAGAAGAAGAGAAAAGAGAGATGAGAAAAGAAGAGAAAAGAAGAGAATAGATCAGAAAAGAGAAAAGAAGAGAAAAGAGAAAAGACAAAATAAGAGAAAAGAGAAAAGAGAAAAGACTGGAAAAGAAGAGAAAAGGGAAATAAGAAAAGAAGAGTGCAGAAGAGAAATGTGAAAAGAGAAAAAAGAAGTGAAAAAAGAAAAGACAAGAAGAGAAAAGAGAAAAGAGGAAAGAAGAGAAAAGGAGAGAAATGGGAAAAGAGAAAGAAGGAGAAAAGAAGAGAAAAGAAGAGGAAAAAAGAGAAAAGAGAAAAGAAGAGAAAAGGGAAATGAGAAAAGAAGAGAAAAGAAGAGAAAAGAGAAAAGGGAAATGAGAAAAGAAGAGGACAGAAGAGAAATGTGAAAAGAGAAAAAAGAAGTGAAAAAAGAAGAGAAGAAGAGAAAAGAGAGAAGAGAAAAGAAGAGAAAAGAGAAAAGAAGAGAATAGATCAGAAAAGAGAAAAGAAGAGAAAAGACAAAAGAAGAGAAAATAGAAAAGAGAAAAGACTGGAAACGAAGAGAAAAGGGAAATGAGCAAAGAAGAGTGCAGAAGAGAAATGTGAAAAGAGAAATAAGAAGAAGTGAAAAAAGAAAAGAGAAGAAGAGAAAAAAGAAAAGAGAAGAAGAGAAAAGAGAGATGAGAAAAGAAGAGAAAAGAGAAAAGAAGAGAATAGATCAGAAAAGATAAAAGAAGAGAAAAGAGAAAAGACAAAAGAAGAGAAAAGAGAAAAGAGAAAAGACTGGAAAAGAAGAGAAAAGGGAAATGAGAAAAGAAGAGTGCAGAAGAGAAATGTGAAAAGAGAAATAAGAAGAAGTGAAAAAAGAAAAGACAAGAAGAGAAAAGAGAAAAGAGGAAAGAAGAGAAAAGGAGAGAAATGGGAAAAGAGAAAAAAGGAGAAAAGAAGAGAAAAGAAGAGGAAAAAAGAGAAAAGAGAAAAGAAGAGAAAAGGGAAAAGACAAAAGACAAAAGAAGAGAAAAGGGAAAAGAGAAAAGACTGGAAATGAAGAGAAAAGGGAAAAGGGAAAAGAG
Organism: Chiloscyllium punctatum; assembly: GCF_047496795.1. NCBI lineage: Eukaryota > Metazoa > Chordata > Chondrichthyes > Orectolobiformes > Hemiscylliidae > Chiloscyllium > Chiloscyllium punctatum. The sequence continues at coordinate 31,436,900 of NC_092778.1, forward strand.
AAAAGAAGGGGAAAGAAGAGAAAAATGGAATGAGAAAAAAGAAGAGGAAAGAATAGAAAAGAGAAAAGAGTAAAGAAGAGCAAAGGGAAAGAATGAAGAAGAGAAAAGAAGAGGACAGAAGAGAAACGTCAAAAGAGAAAAAAGAAGAAGTGAAAAAAGAAAAGAGAAGAAGAGAAAAGAGAGATGAGAAAAGAAGAGAAAAGAGAAAAGAAGAGAATAGATCAGAAAAGAGAAAAGAAGAGAAAAGAGAAAAGACAAAAGAAGAGAAAAGAGAAAAGAGAAAAGACTGGAAAAGAAGAGAAAAGGGAAATGAGAAAAGAAGAGTGCAGAAGAGAAATGTGAAAAGAGAAAAAAGAAGTGAAAAAAGAAAAGACAAGAAGAGAAAAGAGAAAAGAGGAAAGAAGAGAAAAGGAGAGAAATGGGAAAAGAGAAAGAAGGAGAAAAGAAGAGGAAAAAAGAGAAAAGAGAAAAGAAGAGAAAAGGGAAACGAGAAATAAAGAGAAAAGAAGAGGAAAGAAGATAAATGTGAAAAGAGAAAAAAAAGAGGAGAAAAGAGAAAAGAGAAAAGAAGAGGAAAGAAGAGAAACGTGAAAAGAGAAAAAAGAAGTGTAAAAAGAAAAGAGAAGAAGAGAAAAGAGAGAAGAGAAAAGAAGAGAAAAGAGAAAAGAAAAAAGAAGAGAAAAGGGAAAAGAGAAGAGAGAAAAGAAGAGAAAAGAGAAAAGGGAAAAGAGAAAAGAGGAGGAAAAAAGAGAAAAACGGAATCAGAAAAAAGAAGAGAAAAGGAGAGAAATGGGAAAAGAGAAAAAAGGAGAAAAGAAGAGAAAAGAAGAGGAAAAAAGAGAAAAATGGAATGAGAAAAAAGAAGAGAAAAGGAGAGAAATGGGAAAAGAGAAAAAAGGAGAAAAGAAGAGGAAAGAAGAGGAAAAAAGAGAAAAGAAAAAAAGAGAAAAGAAGAGAATAGATGAGAAAAGAGAAAGAAGAGAAAAGAGAAAAGACAAAAGACAAAAGAAGAGAAAAGAGAAAAGAGAAAAGACTGGAAAAGAAGAGAAAAGGCAAAAGGGAAAAGAGAAAAGAAGGGGAAAGAAGAGAAAAATGGAATGAGAAAAAAGAAGAGGAAAGAATAGAAAAGAGAAAAGAGTAAAGAAGAGCAAAGGGAAAGAATGAAGAAGAGAAAAGAAGAGGACAGAAGAGAAACGTGAAAAGAGAAAAAAGAAGAAGTGAAAAAAGAAAAGAGAAGAAGAGAAAAGAGAGATGAGAAAAGAAGAGAAAAGAGAAAAGAAGAGAATAGATCAGAAAAGAGAAAAGAAGAGAAAAGAAGAGGAAAAACGAGAAAAGAGAAAAGAAGAGAAAAGGGAAATGAGAAATAAAGAGAAAAGAAGAGGAAAGAAGAGAGATGGGAAAAGAGAAAAAAAAGAGGAGAAAAGAGAAAAGAGAAAAGAAGAGGAAAGAAGAGAAACGTGAAAAGAGAAAAAAGAATTGAAAAAAGTAAAGAAAAGAAGAGAAAAGAGAGAAGAGAAAAGAAGAGAAAAGAGAAAAGAAAAAAGAAGAGAAAAGGGAAAAGAGAAGAGAGAAAAGAAGAGAAAAGAGAAAAGGGAAAAGAGAAAAGAAGAGAAAAAAGAGAAAAATGGAATGAGAAAAAAGAAGAGAAAAGGAGAGAAATGGGAAAAGAGAAAAATGGAATGAGAAAAAAGAAGAGAAAAGGAGAGAAATGGGAAAAGAGAAAAAAGGAGAAAAGAAGAGGAAAGAAGAGGAAAAAAGAGAAAAGAGAAAAGAAGAGAAAAGGGAAATGAGAAAAGAAGAGAAAAGAAGAGAAAAGAGAAAAGGGAAATGAGAAAAGAAGAGGACAGAAGAGAAATGTGAAAAGAGAAAAAAGAAGTGAAAAAAGAAGAGAAGAAGAGAAAAGAGAGAAGAGAAAAGAAGAGAAAAGAGAAAAGAAGAGAATAGATCAGAAAAGAGAAAAGAAGAGAAAAGACAAAAGAAGAGAAAATAGAAAAGAGAAAAGACTGGAAACGAAGAGAAAAGGGAAATGAGAAAAGAAGAGTGCAGAAGAGAAATGTGAAAAGAGAAATAAGAAGAAGTGAAAAAAGAAAAGAGAAGAAGAGAAAAAAGAAAAGAGAAGAAGAGAAAAGAGAGATGAGAAAAGAAGAGAAAAGAGAAAAGAAGAGAATAGATCAGAAAAGATAAAAGAAGAGAAAAGAGAAAAGACAAAAGAAGAGAAAAGAGAAAAGAGAAAAGACTGGAAAAGAAGAGAAAAGGGAAATGAGAAAAGAAGAGTGCAGAAGAGAAATGTGAAAAGAGAAATAAGAAGAAGTGAAAAAAGAAAAGACAAGAAGAGAAAAGAGAAAAGAGGAAAGAAGAGAAAAGGAGAGAAATGGGAAAAGAGAAAAAAGGAGAAAAGAAGAGAAAAGAAGAGGAAAAAAGAGAAAAGAGAAAAGAAGAGAAAAGGGAAAAGACAAAAGACAAAAGAAGAGAAAAGGGAAAAGAGAAAAGACTGGAAATGAAGAGAAAAGGGAAAAGGGAAAAGAGAAAAGAAGGGGAAAGAAGAGAAAAATGGAATGAGAAAAAAGAAGAGGAAAGAATAGAAAAGAGAAAAGAGTAAAGAAGAGCAAAGGGAAAGAATGAAGAAGAGAAAAGAAGAGGACAGAAGAGAAACGTCAAAAGAGAAAAAAGAAGAAGTGAAAAAAGAAAAGAGAAGAAGAGAAAAGAGAGATGAGAAAAGAAGAGAAAAGAGAAAAGAAGAGAATAGATCAGAAAAGAGAAAAGAAGAGAAAAGAGAAAAGACAAAAGAAGAGAAAAGAGAAAAGAGAAAAGACTGGAAAAGAAGAGAAAAGGGAAATGAGAAAAGAAGAGTGCAGAAGAGAAATGTGAAAAGAGAAAAAAGAAGTGAAAAAAGAAAAGACAAGAAGAGAAAAGAGAAAAGAGGAAAGAAGAGAAAAGGAGAGAAATGGGAAAAGAGAAAGAAGGAGAAAAGAAGAGGAAAAAAGAGAAAAGAGAAAAGAAGAGAAAAGGGAAACGAGAAATAAAGAGAAAAGAAGAGGAAAGAAGATAAATGTGAAAAGAGAAAAAAAAGAGGAGAAAAGAGAAAAGAGAAAAGAAGAGGAAAGAAGAGAAACGTGAAAAGAGAAAAAAGAAGTGTAAAAAGAAAAGAGAAGAAGAGAAAAGAGAGAAGAGAAAAGAAGAGAAAAGAGAAAAGAAAAAAGAAGAGAAAAGGGAAAAGAGAAGAGAGAAAAGAAGAGAAAAGAGAAAAGGGAAAAGAGAAAAGAGGAGGAAAAAAGAGAAAAACGGAATCAGAAAAAAGAAGAGAAAAGGAGAGAAATGGGAAAAGAGAAAAAAGGAGAAAAGAAGAGAAAAGAAGAGGAAAAAAGAAAAAAATGGAATGAGAAAAAAGAAGAGAAAAGGAGAGAAATGGGAAAAGAGAAAAAAGGAGAAAAGAAGAGGAAAGAAGAGGAAAAAAGAGAAAAGAAAAAAAGAGAAAAGAAGAGAATAGATGAGAAAAGAGAAAGAAGAGAAAAGAGAAAAGACAAAAGACAAAAGAAGAGAAAAGAGAAAAGAGAAAAGACTGGAAAAGAAGAGAAAAGGCAAAAGGGAAAAGAGAAAAGAAGGGGAAAGAAGAGAAAAATGGAATGAGAAAAAAGAAGAGGAAAGAATAGAAAAGAGAAAAGAGTAAAGAAGAGCAAAGGGAAAGAATGAAGAAGAGAAAAGAAGAGGACAGAAGAGAAACGTGAAAAGAGAAAAAAGAAGAAGTGAAAAAAGAAAAGAGAAGAAGAGAAAAGAGAGATGAGAAAAGAAGAGAAAAGAGAAAAGAAGAGAATAGATCAGAAAAGAGAAAAGAAGAGAAAAGAAGAGGAAAAAAGAGAAAAGAGAAAAGAAGAGAAAAGGGAAATGAGAAATAAAGAGAAAAGAAGAGGAAAGAAGAGAGATGGGAAAAGAGAAAAAAAAGAGGAGAAAAGAGAAAAGAGAAAAGAAGAGGAAAGAAGAGAAACGTGAAAAGAGAAAAAAGAATTGAAAAAAGTAAAGAAAAGAAGAGAAAAGAGAGAAGAGAAAAGAAGAGAAAAGAGAAAAGAAAAAAGAAGAGAAAAGGGAAAAGAGAAGAGAGAAAAGAAGAGAAAAGAGAAAAGGGAAAAGAGAAAAGAAGAGAAAAAAGAGAAAAATGGAATGAGAAAAAAGAAGAGAAAAGGAGAGAAATGGGAAAAGAGAAAAATGGAATGAGAAAAAAGAAGAGAAAAGGAGAGAAATGGGAAAAGAGAAAAAAGGAGAAAAGAAGAGGAAAGAAGAGGAAAAAAGAGAAAAGAGAAAAGAAGAGAAAAGGGAAATGAGAAAAGAAGAGAAAAGAAGAGAAAAGAGAAAAGGGAAATGAGAAAAGAAGAGGACAGAAGAGAAATGTGAAAAGAGAAAAAAGAAGTGAAAAAAGAAGAGAAGAAGAGAAAAGAGAGAAGAGAAAAGAAGAGAAAAGAGAAAAGAAGAGAATAGATCAGAAAAGAGAAAAGAAGAGAAAAGACAAAAGAAGAGAAAATAGAAAAGAGAAAAGACTGGAAACGAAGAGAAAAGGGAAATGAGAAAAGAAGAGTGCAGAAGAGAAATGTGAAAAGAGAAATAAGAAGAAGTGAAAAAAGAAAAGAGAAGAAGAGAAAAAAGAAAAGAGAAGAAGAGAAAAGAGAGATGAGAAAAGAAGAGAAAAGACAAAAGAAGAGAATAGATCAGAAAAGATAAAAGAAGAGAAAAGAGAAAAGACAAAAGAAGAGAAAAGAGAAAAGAGAAAAGACTGGAAAAGAAGAGAAAAGGGAAATGAGAAAAGAAGAGTGCAGAAGAGAAATGTGAAAAGAGAAATAAGAAGAAGTGAAAAAAGAAAAGACAAGAAGAGAAAAGAGAAAAGAGGAAAGAAGAGAAAAGGAGAGAAATGGGAAAAGAGAAAAAAGGAGAAAAGAAGAGAAAAGAAGAGGAAAAAAGAGAAAAGAGAAAAGAAGAGAAAAGGGAAAAGACAAAAGACAAAAGAAGAGAAAAGGGAAAAGAGAAAAGACTGGAAATGAAGAGAAAAGGGAAAAGGGAAAAGAGAAAAGAAGGGGAAAGAAGAGAAAAATGGAATGAGAAAAAAGAAGAGGAAAGAATAGAAAAGAGAAAAGAGTAAAGAAGAGCAAAGGGAAAGAATGAAGAAGAGAAAAGAAGAGGACAGAAGAGAAACGTCAAAAGAGAAAAAAGAAGAAGTGAAAAAAGAAAAGAGAAGAAGAGAAAAGAGAGATGAGAAAAGAAGAGAAAAGAGAAAAGAAGAGAATAGATCAGAAAAGAGAAAAGAAGAGAAAAGAGAAAAGACAAAAGAAGAGAAAAGAGAAAAGAGAAAAGACTGGAAAAGAAGAGAAAAGGGAAATGAGAAAAGAAGAGTGCAGAAGAGAAATGTGAAAAGAGAAAAAAGAAGTGAAAAAAGAAAAGACAAGAAGAGAAAAGAGAAAAGAGGAAAGAAGAGAAAAGGAGAGAAATGGGAAAAGAGAAAGAAGGAGAAAAGAAGAGGAAAAAAGAGAAAAGAGAAAAGAAGAGAAAAGGGAAACGAGAAATAAAGAGAAAAGAAGAGGAAAGAAGATAAATGTGAAAAGAGAAAAAAAAGAGGAGAAAAGAGAAAAGAGAAAAGAAGAGGAAAGAAGAGAAACGTGAAAAGAGAAAAAAGAAGTGTAAAAAGAAAAGAGAAGAAGAGAAAAGAGAGAAGAGAAAAGAAGAGAAAAGAGAAAAGAAAAAAGAAGAGAAAAGGGAAAAGAGAAGAGAGAAAAGAAGAGAAAAGAGAAAAGGGAAAAGAGAAAAGAGGAGGAAAAAAGAGAAAAACGGAATCAGAAAAAAGAAGAGAAAAGGAGAGAAATGGGAAAAGAGAAAAAAGGAGAAAAGAAGAGAAAAGAAGAGGAAAAAAGAGAAAAATGGAATGAGAAAAAAAAAGAGAAAAGGAGAGAAATGGGAAAAGAGAAAAAAGGAGAAAAGAAGAGGAAAGAAGAGGAAAAAAGAGAAAAGAAAAAAAGAGAAAAGAAGAGAATAGATGAGAAAAGAGAAAGAAGAGAAAAGAGAAAAGACAAAAGACAAAAGAAGAGAAAAGAGAAAAGAGAAAAGACTGGAAAAGAAGAGAAAAGGCAAAAGGGAAAAGAGAAAAGAAGGGGAAAGAAGAGAAAAATGGAATGAGAAAAAAGAAGAGGAAAGAATAGAAAAGAGAAAAGAGTAAAGAAGAGCAAAGGGAAAGAATGAAGAAGAGAAAAGAAGAGGACAGAAGAGAAACGTGAAAAGAGAAAAAAGAAGAAGTGAAAAAAGAAAAGAGAAGAAGAGAAAAGAGAGATGAGAAAAGAAGAGAAAAGAGAAAAGAAGAGAATAGATCAGACAAGAGAAAAGAAGAGAAAAGAAGAGGAAAAAAGAGAAAAGAGAAAAGAAGAGAAAAGGGAAATGTGAAATAAAGAGAAAAGAAGAGGAAAGAAGAGAGATGGGAAAAGAGAAAAAAAAGAGGAGAAAAGAGAAAAGAGAAAAGAAGAGGAAAGAAGAGAAACGTGAAAAGAGAAAAAAGAATTGAAAAAAGTAAAGAAAAGAAGAGAAAAGAGAGAAGAGAAAAGAAGAGAAAAGAGAAAAGAAAAAAGAAGAGAAAAGGGAAAAGAGAAGAGAGAAAAGAAGAGAAAAGAGAAAAGGGAAAAGAGAAAAGAAGAGAAAAAAGAGAAAAATGGAATGAGAAAAAAGAAGAGAAAAGGAGAGAAATGGGAAAAGAGAAAAATGGAATGAGAAAAAAGAAGAGAAAAGGAGAGAAATGGGAAAAGAGAAAAAAGGAGAAAAGAAGAGGAAAGAAGAGGAAAAAAGAGAAAAGAGAAAAGAAGAGAAAAGGGAAATGAGAAAAGAAGAGAAAAGAAGAGAAAAGAGAAAAGGGAAATGAGAAAAGAAGAGGACAGAAGAGAAATGTGAAAAGAGAAAAAAGAAGTGAAAAAAGAAGAGAAGAAGAGAAAAGAGAGAAGAGAAAAGAAGAGAAAAGAGAAAAGAAGAGAATAGATCAGAAAAGAGAAAAGAAGAGAAAAGACAAAAGAAGAGAAAATAGAAAAGAGAAAAGACTGGAAACGAAGAGAAAAGGGAAATGAGAAAAGAAGAGTGCAGAAGAGAAATGTGAAAAGAGAAATAAGAAGAAGTGAAAAAAGAAAAGAGAAGAAGAGAAAAAAGAAAAGAGAAGAAGAGAAAAGAGAGATGAGAAAAGAAGAGAAAAGAGAAAAGAAGAGAATAGATCAGAAAAGATAAAAGAAGAGAAAAGAGAAAAGACAAAAGAAGAGAAAAGAGAAAAGAGAAAAGACTGGAAAAGAAGAGAAAAGGGAAATGAGAAAAGAAGAGTGCAGAAGAGAAATGTGAAAAGAGAAATAAGAAGAAGTGAAAAAAGAAAAGACAAGAAGAGAAAAGAGAAAAGAGGAAAGAAGAGAAAAGGAGAGAAATGGGAAAAGAGAAAAAAGGAGAAAAGAAGAGAAAAGAAGAGGAAAAAAGAGAAAAGAGAAAAGAAGAGAAAAGGGAAAAGACAAAAGACAAAAGAAGAGAAAAGAGAAAAGAGAAAAGACTGGAAATGAAGAGAAAAGGGAAAAGGGAAAAGAGAAAAGAAGGGGAAAGAAGAGAAAAATGGAATGAGAAAAAAGAAGAGGAAAGAATAGAAAAGAGAAAAGAGTAAAGAAGAGCAAAGGGAAAGAATGAAGAAGAGAAAAGAAGAGGACAGAAGAGAAACGTCAAAAGAGAAAAAAGAAGAAGTGAAAAAAGAAAAGAGAAGAAGAGAAAAGAGAGATGAGAAAAGAAGAGAAAAGAGAAAAGAAGAGAATAGATCAGAAAAGAGAAAAGAAGAGAAAAGAGAAAAGACAAAAGAAGAGAAAAGAGAAAAGAGAAAAGACTGGAAAAGAAGAGAAAAGGGAAATGAGAAAAGAAGAGTGCAGAAGAGAAATGTGAAAAGAGAAAAAAGAAGTGAAAAAAGAAAAGACAAGAAGAGAAAAGAGAAAAGAGGAAAGAAGAGAAAAGGAGAGAAATGGGAAAAGAGAAAGAAGGAGAAAAGAAGAGGAAAGAAGATAAATGTGAAAAGAGAAAAAAAAGAGGAGAAAAGAGAAAAGAGAAAAGAAGAGGAAAGAAGAGAAACGTGAAAAGAGAAAAAAGAAGTGTAAAAAGAAAAGAGAAGAAGAGAAAAGAGAGAAGAGAAAAGAAGAGAAAAGAGAAAAGAAAAAAGAAGAGAAAAGGGAAAAGAGAAGAGAGAAAAGAAGAGAAAAGAGAAAAGGGAAAAGAGAAAAGAGGAGGAAAAAAGAGAAAAACGGAATCAGAAAAAAGAAGAGAAAAGGAGAGAAATGGGAAAAGAGAAAAAAGGAGAAAAGAAGAGAAAAGAAGATGAAAAAAGAGAAAAATGGAATGAGAAAAAAGAAGAGAAAAGGAGAGAAATGGGAAAAGAGAAAAAAGGAGAAAAGAAGAGGAAAGAAGAGGAAAAAAGAGAAAAGAAAAAAAGAGAAAAGAAGAGAATAGATGAGAAAAGAGAAAGAAGAGAAAAGAGAAAAGACAAAAGACAAAAGAAGAGAAAAGAGAAAAGAGAAAAGACTGGAAAAGAAGAGAAAAGGCAAAAGGGAAAAGAGAAAAGAAGGGGAAAGAAGAGAAAAATGGAATGAGAAAAAAGAAGAGGAAAGAATAGAAAAGAGAAAAGAGTAAAGAAGAGCAAAGGGAAAGAATGAAGAAGAGAAAAGAAGAGGACAGAAGAGAAACGTGAAAAGAGAAAAAAGAAGAAGTGAAAAAAGAAAAGAGAAGAAGAGAAAAGAGAGATGAGAAAAGAAGAGAAAAGAGAAAAGAAGAGAATAGATCAGAAAAGAGAAAAGAAGAGAAAAGAAGAGGAAAAAAGAGAAAAGAGAAAAGAAGAGAAAAGGGAAATGTGAAATAAAGAGAAAAGAAGAGGAAAGAAGAGAGATGGGAAAAGAGAAAAAAAAGAGGAGAAAAGAGAAAAGAGAAAAGAAGAGGAAAGAAGAGAAACGTGAAAAGAGAAAAAAGAATTGAAAAAAGTAAAGAAAAGAAGAGAAAAGAGAGAAGAGAAAAGAAGAGAAAAGAGAAAAGAAAAAAGAAGAGAAAAGGGAAAAGAGAAGAGAGAAAAGAAGAGAAAAGAGAAAAGGGAAAAGAGAAAAGAAGAGAAAAAAGAGAAAAATGGAATGAGAAAAAAGAAGAGAAAAGGAGAGAAATGGGAAAAGAGAAAAATGGAATGAGAAAAAAGAAGAGAAAAGGAGAGAAATGGGAAAAGAGAAAAAAGGAGAAAAGAAGAGGAAAGAAGAGGAAAAAAGAGAAAAATGGAATGAGAAAAAAGAAGAGAAAAGGAGAGAAATGGGAAAAGAGAAAAAAGGAGAAAAGAAGAGGAAAGAAGAGGAAAAAAGAGAAAAGAAAAAAAGAGAAAAGAAGAGAATAGATGAGAAAAGAGAAAGAAGAGAAAAGAGAAAAGACAAAAGACAAAAGAAGAGAAAAGAGAAAAGCGAAAAGACTGGAAAAGAAGAGAAAAGGCAAAAGGGAAAAGAGAAAAGAAGGGGAAAGAAGAGAAAAATGGAATGAGAAAAAAGAAGAGGAAAGAATAGAAAAGAGAAAAGAGTAAAGAAGAGCAAAGGGAAAGAATGAAGAAGAGAAAAGAAGAGGACAGAAGAGAAACGTGAAAAGAGAAAAAAGAAGAAGTGAAAAAAGAAAAGAGAAGAAGAGAAAAGAGAGATGAGAAAAGAAGAGAAAAGAGAAAAGAAGAGAATAGATCAGAAAAGAGAAAAGAAGAGAAAAGAAGAGGAAAAAGAGAAAAGAGAAAAGAAGAGAAAAGGGAAATGAGAAATAAAGAGAAAAGAAGAGGAAAGAAGAGAGATGGGAAAAGAGAAAAAAAAGAGGAGAAAAGAGAAAAGAGAAAAGAAGAGGAAAGAAGAGAAACGTGAAAAGAGAAAAAAGAATTGAAAAAAGTAAAGAAAAGAAGAGAAATGAGAGAAGAGAAAAGAAGAGAAAAGAGAAAAGAAAAAAGAAGAGAAAAGGGAAAAGAGAAGAGAGAAAAGAAGAGAAAAGAGAAAAGGGAAAAGAGAAAAGAAGAGAAAAAAGAGAAAAATGGAATGAGAAAAAAGAAGAGAAAAGGAGAGAAATGGGAAAAGAGAAAAATGGAATGAGAAAAAAGAAGAGAAAAGGAGAGAAATGGGAAAAGAGAAAAAAGGAGAAAAGAAGAGGAAAGAAGATTAAAAAAGAGAAAAGAAAAAAAGAGAAAAGAAGAGAATAGATGAGAAAAGAGAAAAGAAGAGAAAAGAGAAAAGACAAAAGACAAAAGAAGAGAAAAGAGAAAAGAGAAAAGACTGGAAAAGAAGAGAAAAGGCAAAAGGGAAAAGAGAAAAGAAGGGGAAAGAAGAGAAAAATGGAATGAGAAAAAAGAAGAGGAAAGAATAGAAAAGAGAAAAGAGTAAAGAAGAGCAAAGGGAAAGAATGAAGAAGAGAAAAGAAGAGGACAGAAGAGAAACGTGAAAAGAGAAAAAAGAAGAAGTGAAAAAAGAAAAGAGAAGAAGAGAAAAGAGAGATGAGAAAAGAAGAGAAAAGAGAAAAGAAGAGAATAGATCAGAAAAGAGAAAAGAAGAGAAAAGAGAAAAGACAAAAGAAGAGAAAAGAGAAAAGAGAAAAGACCGGAAAAGAAGAGAAAAGGGAAATGAGAAAAGAAGAGTGCAGAAGAGAAATGTGAAAAGAGAAAAAAGAAGTGAAAAAAGAAAAGACAAGAAGAGAAAAGAGAAAAGAGGAAAGAAGAGAAAAGGAGAGAAATGGGAAAAGAGAAAGAAGGAGAAAAGAAGAGGAAAAAAGAGAAAAGAGAAAAGAAGAGAAAAGGGAAACGAGAAATAAAGAGAAAAGAAGAGGAAAGAAGAGAAATGTGAAAAGAGAAAAAAAGAGGAGAAAAGAGAAAAGAGAAAAGAAGAGGAAAGAAGAGAAACGTGAAAAGAGAAAAAAGAAGTGTAAAAAGAAAAGAGAAGAAGAGAAAAGAGAGAAGAGAAAAGAAGAGAAAAGGGAAAAGAGAAGAGAGAAAAGAAGAGAAAAGAGAAAAGGGAAAAGAGAAAAGAGGAGGAAAAAAGAGAAAAACGGAATCAGAAAAAAGAAGAGAAAAGGAGAGAAATGGGAAAAGAGAAAAAAGGAGAAAAGAAGAGAAAAGAAGAGGAAAAAAGAGAAAAATGGAATGAGAAAAAAGAAGAGAAAAGGAGAGAAATGGGAAAAGAGAAAAAAGGAGAAAAGAAGAGGAAAGAAGAGGAAAAAAGAGAAAAGAAAAAAAGAGAAAAGAAGAGAATAGATGAGAAAAGAGAAAAGAAGAGAAAAGAGAAAAGACAAAAGACAAAAGAAGAGAAAAGAGAAAAGAGAAAAGACTGGAAAAGAAGAGAAAAGGCAAAAGGGAAAAGAGAAAAGAAGGGGAAAGAAGAGAAAAATGGAATGAGAAAAAAGAAGAGGAAAGAATAGAAAAGAGAAAAGAGTAAAGAAGAGCAAAGGGAAAGAATGAAGAAGAGAAAAGAAGAGGACAGAAGAGAAACGTGAAAAGAGAAAAAAGAAGAAGTGAAAAAAGAAAAGAGAAGAAGAGAAAAGAGAGATGAGAAAAGAAGAGAAAAGAGAAAAGAAGAGAATAGATCAGAAAAGAGAAAAGAAGAGAAAAGAGAAAAGACAAAAGAAGAGAAAAGAGAAAAGACTGGAAAAGAAGAGAAAAGGAGAGAAATGGGAAAAGAGAAAAAAGGAGAAAAGAAGAGAAAAGAAGAGGAAAAAAGAGAAAAGAGAAAAGAAGAGAAAAGGGAAATGAGAAAAGAAGAGAAAAGAAGAGAAAAGAGAAAAGGGAAATGAGAAAAGAAGAGGACAGAAGAGAAATGTCAAAAGAGAAAAAAGAAGTGAAAAAAGAAGAGAAGAAGAGAAAAGAGAGATGAGAAAAGAAGAGAAAAGAGAAAAGAAGAGAATAGATCAGAAAAGAGAAAAGAAGAGAAAAGACAAAAGAAGAGAAAAGAGAAAAGAGAAAAGACTGGAAACGAAGAGAAAAGGGAAATGAGAAAAGAAGAGTGCAGAAGAGAAATGTGAAAAGAGAAATAAGAAGAAGTGAAAAAAGAAAAGAGAAGAAGAGAAAAGAGAAAAGAGGAAAGAAGAGAAAAGGAGAGAAATGGGAAAAGAGAAAAAAGGAGAAAAGAAGAGAAAAGAAGAGGAAAAAAGAGAAAAGAGAAAAGAAGAGAAAAGGGAAAAGACAAAAGACAAAAGAAGAGAAAAGAGAAAAGAGAAAAGACTGGAAATGAAGAGAAAAGGGAAAAGGGAAAAGAGAAAAGAAGGGGAAAGAAGAGAAAAATGGAATGAGAAAAAAGAAGAGGAAAGAATAGAAAAGAGAAAAGAGTAAAGAAGAGCAAAGGGAAAGAATGAAGAAGAGAAAAGAAGAGGACAGAAGAGAAACGTCAAAAGAGAAAAAAGAAGAAGTGAAAAAAGAAAAGAGAAGAAGAGAAAAGAGAGATGAGAAAAGAAGAGAAAAGAGAAAAGAAGAGAATAGATCAGAAAAGAGAAAAGAAGAGAAAAGAGAAAAGACAAAAGAAGAGAAAAGAGAAAAGAGAAAAGACTGGAAAAGAAGAGAAAAGGGAAATGAGAAAAGAAGAGTGCAGAAGAGAAATGTGAAAAGAGAAAAAAGAAGTGAAAAAAGAAAAGACAAGAAGAGAAAAGAGAAAAGAGGAAAGAAGAGAAAAGGAGAGAAATGGGAAAAGAGAAAGAAGGAGAAAAGAAGAGGAAAAAAGAGAAAAGAGAAAAGAAGAGAAAAGGGAAACGAGAAATAAAGAGAAAAGAAGAGGAAAGAAGATAAATGTGAAAAGAGAAAAAAAAGAGGAGAAAAGAGAAAAGAGAAAAGAAGAGGAAAGAAGAGAAACGTGAAAAGAGAAAAAAGAAGTGTAAAAAGAAAAGAGAAGAAGAGAAAAGAGAGAAGAGAAAAGAAGAGAAAAGAGAAAAGAAAAAAGAAGAGAAAAGGGAAAAGAGAAGAGAGAAAAGAAGAGAAAAGAGAAAAGGGAAAAGAGAAAAGAGGAGGAAAAAAGAGAAAAACGGAATCAGAAAAAAGAAGAGAAAAGGAGAGAAATGGGAAAAGAGAAAAAAGGAGAAAAGAAGAGAAAAGAAGAGGAAAAAAGAGAAAAATGGAATGAGAAAAAAGAAGAGAAAAGGAGAGAAATGGGAAAAGAGAAAAAAGGAGAAAAGAAGAGGAAAGAAGAGGAAAAAAGAGAAAAGAAAAAAAGAGAAAAGAAGAGAATAGATGAGAAAAGAGAAAGAAGAGAAAAGAGAAAAGACAAAAGACAAAAGAAGAGAAAAGAGAAAAGAGAAAAGACTGGAAAAGAAGAGAAAAGGCAAAAGGGAAAAGAGAAAAGAAGGGGAAAGAAGAGAAAAATGGAATGAGAAAAAAGAAGAGGAAAGAATAGAAAAGAGAAAAGAGTAAAGAAGAGCAAAGGGAAAGAATGAAGAAGAGAAAAGAAGAGGACAGAAGAGAAACGTGAAAAGAGAAAAAAGAAGAAGTGAAAAAAGAAAAGAGAAGAAGAGAAAAGAGAGATGAGAAAAGAAGAGAAAAGAGAAAAGAAGAGAATAGATCAGACAAGAGAAAAGAAGAGAAAAGAAGAGGAAAAAAGAGAAAAGAGAAAAGAAGAGAAAAGGGAAATGTGAAATAAAGAGAAAAGAAGAGGAAAGAAGAGAGATGGGAAAAGAGAAAAAAAAGAGGAGAAAAGAGAAAAGAGAAAAGAAGAGGAAAGAAGAGAAACGTGAAAAGAGAAAAAAGAATTGAAAAAAGTAAAGAAAAGAAGAGAAAAGAGAGAAGAGAAAAGAAGAGAAAAGAGAAAAGAAAAAAGAAGAGAAAAGGGAAAAGAGAAGAGAGAAAAGAAGAGAAAAGAGAAAAGGGAAAAGAGAAAAGAAGAGAAAAAAGAGAAAAATGGAATGAGAAAAAAGAAGAGAAAAGGAGAGAAATGGGAAAAGAGAAAAATGGAATGAGAAAAAAGAAGAGAAAAGGAGAGAAATGGGAAAAGAGAAAAAAGGAGAAAAGAAGAGGAAAGAAGAGGAAAAAAGAGAAAAGAGAAAAGAAGAGAAAAGGGAAATGAGAAAAGAAGAGAAAAGAAGAGAAAAGAGAAAAGGGAAATGAGAAAAGAAGAGGACAGAAGAGAAATGTGAAAAGAGAAAAAAGAAGTGAAAAAAGAAGAGAAGAAGAGAAAAGAGAGAAGAGAAAAGAAGAGAAAAGAGAAAAGAAGAGAATAGATCAGAAAAGAGAAAAGAAGAGAAAAGACAAAAGAAGAGAAAATAGAAAAGAGAAAAGACTGGAAACGAAGAGAAAAGGGAAATGAGAAAAGAAGAGTGCAGAAGAGAAATGTGAAAAGAGAAATAAGAAGAAGTGAAAAAAGAAAAGAGAAGAAGAGAAAAAAGAAAAGAGAAGAAGAGAAAAGAGAGATGAGAAAAGAAGAGAAAAGAGAAAAGAAGAGAATAGATCAGAAAAGATAAAAGAAGAGAAAAGAGAAAAGACAAAAGAAGAGAAAAGAGAAAAGAGAAAAGACTGGAAAAGAAGAGAAAAGGGAAATGAGAAAAGAAGAGTGCAGAAGAGAAATGTGAAAAGAGAAATAAGAAGAAGTGAAAAAAGAAAAGACAAGAAGAGAAAAGAGAAAAGAGGAAAGAAGAGAAAAGGAGAGAAATGGGAAAAGAGAAAAAAGGAGAAAAGAAGAGAAAAGAAGAGGAAAAAAGAGAAAAGAGAAAAGAAGAGAAAAGGGAAAAGACAAAAGACAAAAGAAGAGAAAAGAGAAAAGAGAAAAGACTGGAAATGAAGAGAAAAGGGAAAAGGGAAAAGAGAAAAGAAGGGGAAAGAAGAGAAAAATGGAATGAGAAAAAAGAAGAGGAAAGAATAGAAAAGAGAAAAGAGTAAAGAAGAGCAAAGGGAAAGAATGAAGAAGAGAAAAGAAGAGGACAGAAGAGAAACGTCAAAAGAGAAAAAAGAAGAAGTGAAAAAAGAAAAGAGAAGAAGAGAAAAGAGAGATGAGAAAAGAAGAGAAAAGAGAAAAGAAGAGAATAGATCAGAAAAGAGAAAAGAAGAGAAAAGAGAAAAGACAAAAGAAGAGAAAAGAGAAAAGAGAAAAGACTGGAAAAGAAGAGAAAAGGGAAATGAGAAAAGAAGAGTGCAGAAGAGAAATGTGAAAAGAGAAAAAAGAAGTGAAAAAAGAAAAGACAAGAAGAGAAAAGAGAAAAGAGGAAAGAAGAGAAAAGGAGAGAAATGGGAAAAGAGAAAGAAGGAGAAAAGAAGAGGAAAGAAGATAAATGTGAAAAGAGAAAAAAAAGAGGAGAAAAGAGAAAAGAGAAAAGAAGAGGAAAGAAGAGAAACGTGAAAAGAGAAAAAAGAAGTGTAAAAAGAAAAGAGAAGAAGAGAAAAGAGAGAAGAGAAAAGAAGAGAAAAGAGAAAAGAAAAAAGAAGAGAAAAGGGAAAAGAGAAGAGAGAAAAGAAGAGAAAAGAGAAAAGGGAAAAGAGAAAAGAGGAGGAAAAAAGAGAAAAACGGAATCAGAAAAAAGAAGAGAAAAGGAGAGAAATGGGAAAAGAGAAAAAAGGAGAAAAGAAGAGAAAAGAAGATGAAAAAAGAGAAAAATGGAATGAGAAAAAAGAAGAGAAAAGGAGAGAAATGGGAAAAGAGAAAAAAGGAGAAAAGAAGAGGAAACAAGAGGAAAAAAGAGAAAAGAAAAAAAGAGAAAAGAAGAGAATAGATGAGAAAAGAGAAAGAAGAGAAAAGAGAAAAGACAAAAGACAAAAGAAGAGAAAAGAGAAAAGAGAAAAGACTGGAAAAGAAGAGAAAAGGCAAAAGGGAAAAGAGAAAAGAAGGGGAAAGAAGAGAAAAATGGAATGAGAAAAAAGAAGAGGAAAGAATAGAAAAGAGAAAAGAGTAAAGAAGAGCAAAGGGAAAGAATGAAGAAGAGAAAAGAAGAGGACAGAAGAGAAACGTGAAAAGAGAAAAAAGAAGAAGTGAAAAAAGAAAAGAGAAGAAGAGAAAAGAGAGATGAGAAAAGAAGAGAAAAGAGAAAAGAAGAGAATAGATCAGAAAAGAGAAAAGAAGAGAAAAGAAGAGGAAAAAAGAGAAAAGAGAAAAGAAGAGAAAAGGGAAATGTGAAATAAAGAGAAAAGAAGAGGAAAGAAGAGAGATGGGAAAAGAGAAAAAAAAGAGGAGAAAAGAGAAAAGAGAAAAGAAGAGGAAAGAAGAGAAACGTGAAAAGAGAAAAAAGAATTGAAAAAAGTAAAGAAAAGAAGAGAAAAGAGAGAAGAGAAAAGAAGAGAAAAGAGAAAAGAAAAAAGAAGAGAAAAGGGAAAAGAGAAGAGAGAAAAGAAGAGAAAAGAGAAAAGGGAAAAGAGAAAAGAAGAGAAAAAAGAGAAAAATGGAATGAGAAAAAAGAAGAGAAAAGGAGAGAAATGGGAAAAGAGAAAAATGGAATGAGAAAAAAGAAGAGAAAAGGAGAGAAATGGGAAAAGAGAAAAAAGGAGAAAAGAAGAGGAAAGAAGAGGAAAAAAGAGAAAAATGGAATGAGAAAAAAGAAGAGAAAAGGAGAGAAATGGGAAAAGAGAAAAAAGGAGAAAAGAAGAGGAAAGAAGAGGAAAAAAGAGAAAAGAAAAAAAGAGAAAAGAAGAGAATAGATGAGAAAAGAGAAAGAAGAGAAAAGAGAAAAGACAAAAGACAAAAGAAGAGAAAAGAGAAAAGCGAAAAGACTGGAAAAGAAGAGAAAAGGCAAAAGGGAAAAGAGAAAAGAAGGGGAAAGAAGAGAAAAATGGAATGAGAAAAAAGAAGAGGAAAGAATAGAAAAGAGAAAAGAGTAAAGAAGAGCAAAGGGAAAGAATGAAGAAGAGAAAAGAAGAGGACAGAAGAGAAACGTGAAAAGAGAAAAAAGAAGAAGTGAAAAAAGAAAAGAGAAGAAGAGAAAAGAGAGATGAGAAAAGAAGAGAAAAGAGAAAAGAAGAGAATAGATCAGAAAAGAGAAAAGAAGAGAAAAGAAGAGGAAAAAGAGAAAAGAGAAAAGAAGAGAAAAGGGAAATGAGAAATAAAGAGAAAAGAAGAGGAAAGAAGAGAGATGGGAAAAGAGAAAAAAAAGAGGAGAAAAGAGAAAAGAGAAAAGAAGAGGAAAGAAGAGAAACGTGAAAAGAGAAAAAAGAATTGAAAAAAGTAAAGAAAAGAAGAGAAAAGAGAGAAGAGAAAAGAAGAGAAAAGAGAAAAGAAAAAAGAAGAGAAAAGGGAAAAGAGAAGAGAGAAAAGAAGAGAAAAGAGAAAAGGGAAAAGAGAAAAGAAGAGAAAAAAGAGAAAAATGGAATTAGAAAAAAGAAGAGAAAAGGAGAGAAATGGGAAAAGAGAAAAATGGAATGAGAAAAAAGAAGAGAAAAGGAGAGAAATGGGAAAAGAGAAAAAAGGAGAAAAGAAGAGGAAAGAAGATTAAAAAAGAGAAAAGAAAAAAAGAGAAAAGAAGAGAATAGATGAGAAAAGAGAAAAGAAGAGAAAAGAGAAAAGACAAAAGACAAAAGAAGAGAAAAGAGAAAAGAGAAAAGACTGGAAAAGAAGAGAAAAGGCAAAAGGGAAAAGAGAAAAGAAGGGGAAAGAAGAGAAAAATGGAATGAGAAAAAAGAAGAGGAAAGAATAGAAAAGAGAAAAGAGTAAAGAAGAGCAAAGGGAAAGAATGAAGAAGAGAAAAGAAGAGGACAGAAGAGAAACGTGAAAAGAGAAAAAAGAAGAAGTGAAAAAAGAAAAGAGAAGAAGAGAAAAGAGAGATGAGAAAAGAAGAGAAAAGAGAAAAGAAGAGAATAGATCAGAAAAGAGAAAAGAAGAGAAAAGAGAAAAGACAAAAGAAGAGAAAAGAGAAAAGAGAAAAGACCGGAAAAGAAGAGAAAAGGGAAATGAGAAAAGAAGAGTGCAGAAGAGAAATGTGAAAAGAGAAAAAAGAAGTGAAAAAAGAAAAGACAAGAAGAGAAAAGAGAAAAGAGGAAAGAAGAGAAAAGGAGAGAAATGGGAAAAGAGAAAGAAGGAGAAAAGAAGAGGAAAAAAGAGAAAAGAGAAAAGAAGAGAAAAGGGAAACGAGAAATAAAGAGAAAAGAAGAGGAAAGAAGAGAAATGTGAAAAGAGAAAAAAAGAGGAGAAAAGAGAAAAGAGAAAAGAAGAGGAAAGAAGAGAAACGTGAAAAGAGAAAAAAGAAGTGTAAAAAGAAAAGAGAAGAAGAGAAAAGAGAGAAGAGAAAAGAAGAGAAAAGGGAAAAGAGAAGAGAGAAAAGAAGAGAAAAGAGAAAAGGGAAAAGAGAAAAGAGGAGGAAAAAAGAGAAAAACGGAATCAGAAAAAAGAAGAGAAAAGGAGAGAAATGGGAAAAGAGAAAAAAGGAGAAAAGAAGAGAAAAGAAGAGGAAAAAAGAGAAAAATGGAATGAGAAAAAAGAAGAGAAAAGGAGAGAAATGGGAAAAGAGAAAAAAGGAGAAAAGAAGAGGAAAGAAGAGGAAAAAAGAGAAAAGAAAAAAAGAGAAAAGAAGAGAATAGATGAGAAAAGAGAAAAGAAGAGAAAAGAGAAAAGACAAAAGACAAAAGAAGAGAAAAGAGAAAAGAGAAAAGACTGGAAAAGAAGAGAAAAGGCAAAAGGGAAAAGAGAAAAGAAGGGGAAAGAAGAGAAAAATGGAATGAGAAAAAAGAAGAGGAAAGAATAGAAAAGAGAAAAGAGTAAAGAAGAGCAAAGGGAAAGAATGAAGAAGAGAAAAGAAGAGGACAGAAGAGAAACGTGAAAAGAGAAAAAAGAAGAAGTGAAAAAAGAAAAGAGAAGAAGAGAAAAGAGAGATGAGAAAAGAAGAGAAAAGAGAAAAGAAGAGAATAGATCAGAAAAGAGAAAAGAAGAGAAAAGAGAAAAGACAAAAGAAGAGAAAAGAGAAAAGACTGGAAAAGAAGAGAAAAGGAGAGAAATGGGAAAAGAGAAAAAAGGAGAAAAGAAGAGAAAAGAAGAGGAAAAAAGAGAAAAGAGAAAAGAAGAGAAAAGGGAAATGAGAAAAGAAGAGAAAAGAAGAGAAAAGAGAAAAGGGAAATGAGAAAAGAAGAGGACAGAAGAGAAATGTCAAAAGAGAAAAAAGAAGTGAAAAAAGAAGAGAAGAAGAGAAAAGAGAGATGAGAAAAGAAGAGAAAAGAGAAAAGAAGAGAATAGATCAGAAAAGAGAAAAGAAGAGAAAAGACAAAAGAAGAGAAAAGAGAAAAGAGAAAAGACTGGAAACGAAGAGAAAAGGGAAATGAGAAAAGAAGAGTGCAGAAGAGAAATGTGAAAAGAGAAATAAGAAGAAGTGAAAAAAGAAAAGAGAAGAAGAGAAAAGAGAAAAGAGGAAAGAAGAGAAAAGGAGAGAAATGGGAAAAGAGAAAAAAGGAGAAAAGAAGAGAAAAGAAGAGGAAAAAAGAGAAAAGAGAAAAGAAGAGAAAAGGGAAAAGACAAAAGACAAAAGAAGAGAAAAGAGAAAAGAGAAAAGACTGGAAATGAAGAGAAAAGGGAAAAGGGAAAAGAGAAAAGAAGGGGAAAGAAGAGAAAAATGGAATGAGAAAAAAGAAGAGGAAAGAATAGAAAAGAGAAAAGAGTAAAGAAGAGCAAAGGGAAAGAATGAAGAAGAGAAAAGAAGAGGACAGAAGAGAAACGTCAAAAGAGAAAAAAGAAGAAGTGAAAAAAGAAAAGAGAAGAAGAGAAAAGAGAGATGAGAAAAGAAGAGAAAAGAGAAAAGAAGAGAATAGATCAGAAAAGAGAAAAGAAGAGAAAAGAAGAGGAAAAAAGAGAAAAGAGAAAAGAAGAGAAAAGGGAAATGAGAAATAAAGAGAAAAGAAGAGAAAAGAGAGAAGAGAAAAGAAGAGAAAAGAGAAAAGAAAAAAGAAGAGAAAAGGGAAAAGAGAAGAGAGAAAAGAAGAGAAAAGAGAAAAGGGAAAAGAGAAAAGAAGAGGAAAAAAGAGAAAAATGGAATGAGAAAAAAGAAGAGAAAAGGAGAGAAATGGGAAAAGAGAAAAATGGAATGAGAAAAAAGAAGAGAAAAGGAGAGAAATGGGAAAAGAGAAAAAAGGAGAAAAGAAGAGGAAAGAAGAGGAAAAAAGAGAAAAGAAAAAAGAGAAAAGAAGAGAATAGATGAGAAAAGAGAAAAGAAGAGAAAAGAGAAAAGACAAAAGACAAAAGAAGAGAAAAGAGAAAAGAGAAAAGACTGGAAAAGAAGAGAAAAGGCAAAAGGGAAAAGAGAAAAGAAGGGGAAAGAAGAGAAAAATGGAATGAGAAAAAAGAAGAGGAAAGAATAGAAAAGAGAAAAGAGTAAAGAAGAGCAAAGGGAAAGAATGAAGAAGAGAAAAGAAGAGGACAGAAGAGAAACGTGAAAAGAGAAAAAAGAAGAAGTGAAAAAAGAAAAGAGAAGAAGAGAAAAGAGAGATGAGAAAAGAAGAGAAAAGAGAAAAGAAGAGAATAGATCAGAAAAGAGAAAAGAAGAGAAAAGAGAAAAGACAAAATAAGAGAAAAGAGAAAAGAGAAAAGACTGGAAAAGAAGAGAAAAAGGAAATGAGAAAAGAAGAGTGCAGAAGAGAAATGTGAAAAGAGAAAAAAGAAGTGAAAAAAGAAAATACAAGAAGAGAAAAGAGAAAAGAGGAAAGAAGAGAAAAGGAGAGAAATGGGAAAAGAGAAAAAAGGAGAAAAGAAGAGAAAAGAAGAGGAAAAAAGAGAAAAGAGAAAAGAAGAGAAAAGGGAAACGAGAAATAAAGAGAAAAGAAGGGGAAAGAAGAGAAATGTGAAAAGAGAAAAAAAGAGGAGAAAAGAGAAAAGAAGAGGAAAGAAGAGAAACGTGAAAAGAGAAAAAAGAAGTGAAAAAAGAAAAGAGAAGAAGAGAAAAGAGAGAAGAGAAAAGAAGAGAAAAGAGAAAAGAAAAAAGAAGAGAAAAGGGAAAAGAGAAGAGAGAAAAGAAGAGAAAAGAGAAAAGGGAAAAGAGAAAAGAGGAGGAAAAAAGAGAAAAATGGAATCAGAAAAAAGAAGAGAAAAGGAGAGAAATGGGAAAAGAGAAAAAAGGAGAAAAGAAGAGAAAAGAAGAGGAAAGAAGAGAAAAGAGAAAAGAGAAAAGAAGAGAAAAGGGAAATGAGAAAAGAAGAGAAAAATAGAGAAAAGAGAAAAGAAGAGAAAAGGGAAAAGACAAAAGAGAAAAGTGAAAAGAAGAGAAAAGGGAAATGAGAAGAGAAGAGAAAAGAAGACAATAGAGAAACGAGAAAAGAAGAGAAAAGAAGAGAAAAGAGAAAAGGGAAATGAGAAAAGAAGAGGACAGAAGAGAAATGTGAAAAGAGAAAAAAGAAGTGAAAAAAGAAGAGAAGAAGAGAAAAGAGAGATGAGAAAAGAAGAGAAAAGAGAAAAGAAGAGAATAGATCAGAAAAGAGAAAAGAAGAGAAAAGACAAAAGAAGAGAAAAGAGAAAAGACTGGAAACGAAGAGAAAAGGGAAATGAGAAAAGAAGAGTGCAGAAGAGAAATGTGAAAAGAGAAATAAGAAGAAGTGAAAAAAGAAAAGAGAAGAAGAGAAAAGAGAAAAGAGGAAAGAAGAGAAAAGGAGAGAAATGGGAAAAGAGAAAAAAGGAGAAAAGAAGAGAAAAGAAGAGGAAAAAAGAGAAAAGAGAAAAGAAGAGAAAAGGGAAAAGACAAAAGACAAAAGAAGAGAAAAGAGAAAAGAGAAAAGACTGGAAATGAAGAGAAAAGGGAAAAGGGAAAAGAGAAAAGAAGGGGAAAGAAGAGAAAAATGGAATGAGAAAAAAGAAGAGGAAAGAATAGAAAAGAGAAAAGAGTAAAGAAGAGCAAAGGGAAAGAATGAAGAAGAGAAAATTAGAGGACAGAAGAGAAACGTCAAAAGAGAAAAAAGAAGAAGTGAAAAAAGAAAAGAGAAGAAGAGAAAAGAGAGATGAGAAAAGAAGAGAAAAGATGAGAATAGATCAGAAAAGAGAAAAGAAGAGAAAAGAGAAAAGACAAAATAAGAGAAAAGAGAAAAGAGAAAAGACTGGAAAAGAAGAGAAAAGGGAAATGAGAAAAGAAGAGTGCAGAAGAGAAATGTGAAAAGAGAAAAAAGAAGTGAAAAAAGAAAAGACAAGAAGAGAAAAGAGAAAAGAGGAAAGAAGAGAAAAGGAGAGAAATGGGAAAAGAGAAAAAAGGAGAAAAGAAGAGAAAAGAAGAGGAAAAAAGAGAAAAGAGAAAAGAAGAGAAAAGGGAAATGAGAAAAGAAGAGAAAAGAAGAGAAAAGAGAAAAGGGAAATGAGAAAAGAAGAGGACAGAAGAGAAATGTGAAAAGAGAAAAAAGAAGTGAAAAAAGAAGAGAAGAAGAGAAAAGAGAGATGAGAAAAGAAGAGAATAGATCAGAAAAGAGAAAAGAAGAGAAAAGACAAAAGAAGAGAAAAGAGAAAAGAGAAAAGACTGGAAACGAAGAGAAAAGGGAAATGAGAAAAGAAGAGTGCAGAAGAGAAATGTGAAAAGAGATATAAGAAGAAGTGAAAAAAGAAAAGAGAAGAAGAGAAAAAAGAAAAGAGAAGAAGAGAAAAGAGAGATGAGAAAAGAAGAGAAAAGAGAAAAGAAGAGAATAGATCAGAAAAGATAAAAGAAGAGAAAAGAGAAAAGACAAAAGAAGAGAAAAGAGAAAAGAGAAAAGACTGGAAAAGAAGAGAAAAGGGAAATGAGAAAAGAAGAGTGCAGAAGAGAAATGTGAAAAGAGAAAAAAGAAGTGAAAAAAGAAAAGACAAGAAGAGAAAAGAGAAAAGAGGAAAGAAGAGAAAAGGAGAGAAATGGGAAAAGAGAAAGAAGGAGAAAAGAAGAGGAAAAAAGAGAAAAGAGAAAAGAAGAGAAAAGGGAAACGAGAAATAAAGAGAAAAGAAGAGGAAAGAAGAGAAATGTGAAAAGAGAAAAAAAGAGGAGAAAAGAGAAAAGAGAAAAGAAGAGGAAAGAAGAGAAACGTGAAAAGAGAAAAAAGAAGTGTAAAAAGAAAAGAGAAGAAGAGAAAAGAGAGAAGAGAAAAGAAGAGAAAAGAGAAAAGAAAAAAGAAGAGAAAAGGGAAAAGAGAAGAGAGAAAAGAAGAGAAAAGAGAAAAGGGAAAAGAGAAAAGAGGAGGAAAAAAGAGAAAAACCGAATCAGAAAAAAGAAGAGAAAAGGAGAGAAATGGGAAAAGAGAAAAAAGGAGAAAAGAAGAGAAAAGAAGAGGAAAAAAGAGAAAAATGGAATGAGAAAAAAGAAGAGAAAAGGAGAGAAATGGGAAAAGAGAAAAAAGGAGAAAAGAAGAGGAAAGAAGAGGAAAAAAGAGAAAAGAAAAAAAGAGAAAAGAAGAGAATAGATGAGAAAAGAGAAAAGAAGAGAAAAGAGAAAAGACAAAAGACAAAAGAAGAGAAAAGAGAAAAGACTGGAAAAGAAGAGAAAAGGCAAAAGGGAAATGAGAAAAGAAGAGAAAAATAGAGAAAAGAGAAAAGAAGAGAAAAGGGAAAAGACAAATGAGAAAAGTGAAAAGAAGAGAAATGGGAAATGAGAAAAGAAGAGAAAAGAAGACAATAGAGAAAAGAGAAAAGAAGAGAAAAGAAGAGAAAAGAGAAAAGGGAAATGAGAAAAGAAGAGGACAGAAGAGAAATGTGAAAAGAGAAAAAAGAAGAAGTGAAAAAAGAAGAGAAGAAGAGAAAATGAAGAAGAGAAAAGAGAGATGAGAAAAGAAGAGAAAAGAGAAAAGAAGAGAATAGATCAGAAAAGAGAAAAGAAGAGAAAAGACAAAAGAAGAGAAAAGAGAAAAGAGAAAAGCCTGGAAAAGAAGAGAAAAGGGAAATGAGAAAAGAAGAGTGCAGAAGAGAAATGTGAAAAGAGAAAAAAGAAGTGAAAAAAGAAAAGACAAGAAGAGAAAAGAGAGAAGAGAAAAGAAGAGAAAAGAGAAAAGAAAAAAGAAGAGAAAAGGGAAAAGAGAAGAGAGTAAAGAAGAGAAAAGAGAAAAAGGAAAAGAGAAAAGAGGAGGAAAAAAGAGAAAAACGGAATCAGAAAAAAGAAGAGAAAAGGAGAGAAATGGGAAAAGAGAAAAAAGGAGAAAAGAAGAGAAAAGAAGAGGAAAAAAGAGAAAAATGGAATGAGAAAAAAGAAGAGAAAAGGAGAGAAATGGGAAAAGAGAAAAAAGGAGAAAAGAAGAGGAAAGAAGAGGAAAGAAGAGAAACGTGAAAAGAGAAAAAAGAAGTGTAAAAAGAAAAGAGAAGAAGAGAAAAGAGAGAAGAGAAAAGAAGAGAAAAGAGAAAAGAGAAGAGAGAAAAGAAGAGAAAAGAGAAAAGGGAAAAGAGAAAAGAGGAGGAAAAAAGAGAAAAACGGAATCAGAAAAAAGAAGAGAAAAGGAGAGAAATGGGAAAAGAGAAAAAAGGAGAAAAGAAGAGAAAAGAAGAGGAAAAAAGAGAAAAATGGAATGAGAAAAAAGAAGAGAAAAGGAGAGAAATGGGAAAAGAGAAAAAAGGAGAAAAGAAGAGGAAAGAAGAGGAAAAAAGAGAAAAGAAAAAAAGAGAAAAGAAGAGAATAGATGAGAAAAGAGAAAAGAAGAGAAAAGAGAAAAGACAAAAGACAAAAGAAGAGAAAAGAGAAAAGAGAAAAGACTGGAAAAGAAGAGAAAAGGCAAAAGGCAAAAGAGAAAAGAAGGGGAAAGAAGAGAAAAATGGAATGAGAAAAAAGAAGAGGAAAGAATAGAAAAGAGAAAAGAGTAAAGAAGAGCAAAGGGAAAGAATGAAGAAGAGAAAAGAAGAGGACAGAAGAGAAAAGAGAAAAGGGAAATGAGAAAAGAAGAGGACAGAAGAGAAATGTGAAAAGAGAAAAAAGAAGTGAAAAAAGAAGAGAAGAAGAGAAAAGAGAGATGAGAAAAGAAGAGAAAAGAGAAAAGAAGAGAATAGATCAGAAAAGAGAAAAGAAGAGAAAAGACAAAAGAAGAGAAAAGAGAAAAGAGAAAAGACTGGAAACGAAGAGAAAAGGGAAATGAGAAAAGAAGAGTGCAGAAGAGAAATGTGAAAAGAGAAATAAGAAGAAGTGAAAAAAGAAAATACAAGAAGAGAAAAGAGAAAAGAGGAAAGAAGAGAAAAGGAGAGAAATGGGAAAAGAGAAAAAAGGAGAAAAGAAGAGAAAAGAAGAGGAAAAAAGAGAAAAGAGAAAAGAAGAGAAAAGGGAAAAGACAAAAGACAAAAGAAGAGAAAAGAGAAAAGAGAAAAGACTGGAAATGAAGAGAAAAGGGAAAAGGGAAAAGAGAAAAGAAGGGGAAAGAAGAGAAAAATGGAATGAGAAAAAAGAAGAGGAAAGAATAGAAAAGAGAAAAGAGTAAAGAAGAGCAAAGGGAAAGAATGAAGAAGAGAAAATTAGAGGACAGAAGAGAAACGTCAAAAGAGAAAAAAGAAGAAGTGAAAAAAGAAAAGAGAAGAAGAGAAAAGAGAGATGAGAAAAGAAGAGAAAAGAAGAGAATAGATCAGAAAAGAGAAAAGAAGAGAAAAGAGAAAAGACAAAATAAGAGAAAAGAGAAAAGAGAAAAGACTGGAAAAGAAGAGAAAAGGGAAATGAGAAAAGAAGAGTGCAGAAGAGAAATGTGAAAAGAGAAAAAAGAAGTGAAAAAAGAAAAGACAAGAAGAGAAAAGAGAAAAGAGGAAAGAAGAGAAAAGGAGAGAAATGGGAAAAGAGAAAAAAGGAGAAAAGAAGAGAAAAGAAGAGGAAAAAAGAGAAAAGAGAAAAGAAGAGAAAAGGGAAATGAGAAAAGAAGAGAAAAGAAGAGAAAAGAGAAAAGGGAAATGAGAAAAGAAGAGGACAGAAGAGAAATGTGAAAAGAGAAAAAAGAAGTGAAAAAAGAAGAGAAGAAGAGAAAAGAGAGATGAGAAAAGAAGAGAAAAGAGAAAAGAAGAGAATAGATCAGAAAAGAGAAAAGAAGAGAAAAGACAAAAGAAGAGAAAAGAGAAAAGAGAAAAGACTGGAAACGAAGAGAAAAGGGAAATGAGAAAAGAAGAGTGCAGAAGAGAAATGTGAAAAGAGAAATAAGAAGAAGTGAAAAAAGAAAAGAGAAGAAGAGAAAAAAGAAAAGAGAAGAAGAGAAAAGAGAGATGAGAAAAGAAGAGAAAAGGAGAGAAATGGGAAAAGAGAAAAAAGGAGAAAAGAAGAGAAAAGAAGAGGAAAAAAGAGAAAAGAGAAAAGAAGAGAAAAGGGAAATGAGAAAAGAAGAGAAAACAAGAGAAAAGAGAAAAGGGAAATGAGAAAAGAAGAGGACAGAAGAGAAATGTGAAAAGAGAAAAAAGAAGTGAAAAAAGAAGAGAAGAAGAGAAAAGAGAGATGAGAAAAGAAGAGAAAAGAGAAAAGAAGAGAATAGATCAGAAAAGAGAAAAGAAGAGAAAAGACAAAAGAAGAGAAAAGAGAAAAGAGAAAAGACTGGAAACGAAGAGAAAAGGGAAATGAGAAAAGAAGAGTGCAGAAGAGAAATGTGAAAAGAGAAATAAGAAGAAGTGAAAAAAGAAAAGAGAAGAAGAGAAAAAAGAAAAGAGAAGAAGAGAAAAGAGAGATGAGAAAAGAAGAGAAAAGAGAAAAGAAGAGAATAGATCAGAAAAGATAAAAGAAGAGAAAAGAGAAAAGACAAAAGAAGAGAAAAGAGAAAAGAGAAAAGACTGGAAAAGAAGAGAAAAGGGAAATGAGAAAAGAAGAGTGCAGAAGAGAAATGTGAAAAGAGAAAAAAGAAGTGAAAAAAGAAAAGACAAGAAGAGAAAAGAGAAAAGAGGAAAGAAGAGAAAAGGAGAGAAATGGGAAAAGAGAAAGAAGGAGAAAAGAAGAGGAAAAAAGAGAAAAGAGAAAAGAAGAGAAAAGGGAAACGAGAAATAAAGAGAAAAGAAGAGGAAAGAAGAGAAATGTGAAAAGAGAAAAAAAGAGGAGAAAAGAGAAAAGAGAAAAGAAGAGGAAAGAAGAGAAACGTGAAAAGAGAAAAAAGAAGTGTAAAAAGAAAAGAGAAGAAGAGAAAAGAGAGAAGAGAAAAGAAGAGAAAAGAGAAAAGAAAAAAGAAGAGAAAAGGGAAAAGAGAAGAGAGAAAAGAAGAGAAAAGAGAAAAGGGAAAAGAGAAAAGAGGAGGAAAAAAGAGAAAAACGGAATCAGAAAAAAGAAGAGAAAAGGAGAGAAATGGGAAAAGAGAAAAAAGGAGAAAAGAAGAGAAAAGAAGAGGAAAAAAGAGAAAAATGGAATGAGAAAAAAGAAGAGAAAAGGAGAGAAATGGGAAAAGAGAAAAAAGGAGAAAAGAAGAGGAAAGAAGAGGAAAAAAGAGAAAAGAAAAAAAGAGAAAAGAAGAGAATAGATGAGAAAAGAGAAAAGAAGAGAAAAGAGAAAAGAGAAAAGACTGGAAAAGAAGAGAAAAGGCAAAAGGGAAATGAGAAAAGAAGAGAAAAATAGAGAAAAGAGAAAAGAAGAGAAAAGGGAAAAGACAAATGAGAAAAGTGAAAAGAAGAGAAATGGGAAATGAGAAAAGAAGAGAAAAGAAGACAATAGAGAAAAGAGAAAAGAAGAGAAAAGAGAAAAGGGAAATGAGAAAAGAAGAGGACAGAAGAGAAATGTGAAAAGAGAAAAAAGAAGAAGTGAAAAAAGAAGAGAAGAAGAGAAAATGAAGAAGAGAAAAGAGAGATGAGAAAAGAAGAGAAAAGAGAAAAGAAGAGAATAGATCAGAAAAGAGAAAAGAAGAGAAAAGACAAAAGAAGAGAAAAGAGAAAAGAGAAAAGACTGGAAAAGAAGAGAAAAGGGAAATGAGAAAAGAAGAGTGCAGAAGAGAAATGTGAAAAGAGAAAAAAGAAGTGAAAAAAGAAAAGACAAGAAGAGAAAAGAGAGAAGAGAAAAGAAGAGAAAAGAGAAAAGAAAAAAGAAGAGAAAAGGGAAAAGAGAAGAGAGTAAAGAAGAGAAAAGAGAAAAGGGAAAAGAGAAAAGAGGAGGAAAAAAGAGAAAAACGGAATCAGAAAAAAGAAGAGAAAAGGAGAGAAATGGGAAAAGAGAAAAAAGGAGAAAAGAAGAGAAAAGAAGAGGAAAAAAGAGAAAAATGGAATGAGAAAAAAGAAGAGAAAAGGAGAGAAATGGGAAAAGACAAAAAAGGAGAAAAGAAGAGGAAAGAAGAGGAAAGAAGAGAAACGTGAAAAGAGAAAAAAGAAGTGTAAAAAGAAAAGAGAAGAAGAGAAAAGAGAGAAGAGAAAAGAAGAGAAAAGAGAAAAGAAAAAAGAAGAGAAAAGGGAAAAGAGAAGAGAGAAAAGAAGAGAAAAGAGAAAAGGGAAAAGAGAAAAGAGGAGGAAAAAAGAGAAAAACGGAATCAGAAAAAAGAAGAGAAAAGGAGAGAAATGGGAAAAGAGAAAAAAGGAGAAAAGAAGAGAAAAGAAGAGGAAAAAAGAGAAAAATGGAATGAGAAAAAAGAAGAGAAAAGGAGAGAAATGGGAAAAGAGAAAAAAGGAGAAAAGAAGAGGAAAGAAGAGGAAAAAAGAGAAAAGAAAAAAGAGAAAAGAAGAGAATAGATGAGAAAAGAGAAAAGAAGAGAAAAGAGAAAAGACAAAAGACAAAAGAAGAGAAAAGAGAAAAGAGAAAAGACTGGAAAAGAAGAGAAAAGGCAAAAGGCAAAAGAGAAAAGAAGGGGAAAGAAGAGAAAAATGGAATGAGAAAAAAGAAGAGGAAAGAATAGAAAAGAGAAAAGAGTAAAGAAGAGCAAAGGGAAAGAATGAAGAAGAGAAAAGAAGAGGACAGAAGAGAAATGTGAAAAGAGAAAAAAGAAGAAGTGAAAAAAGAAAAGAGAAGAAGAGAAAAGAGAGATGAGAAAAGAAGAGAAAAGAGAAAAGAAGAGAATAGATCAGAAAAGAGAAAAGAAGAGAAAAGAGAAAAGACAAAAGAAGAGAAAAGAGAAAAGAGAAAAGACTGGAAAAGAAGAGAAAAGGGAAATGAGAAAAGAAGAGTGCAGAAGAGAAATGTGAAAAGAGAAAAAAGAAGTGAAAAAAGAAAAGACAAGAAGAGAAAAGAGAAAAGAGGAAAGAAGAGAAAAGGAGAGAAATGGGAAAAGAGAAAAAAGGAGAAAAGAAGAGAAAAGAAGAGGAAAAAAGAGAAAAGAGAAAAGAAGAGAAAAGGGAAACGAGAAATAAAGAGAAAAGAAGGGGAAAGAAGAGAAATGTGAAAAGAGAAAAAAAGAGGAGAAAAGAGAAAAGAGAAAAGAAGAGGAAAGAAGAGAAACGTGAAAAGGGAAAAAAGAAGTGAAAAAAGAAAAGAGAAGAAGAGAAAAGAGAGAAGAGAAAAGAAGAGAAAAGAAAAAAGAAAAAAGAAGAGAAAAGGGAAAAGAGAAGAGAGAAAAGAAGAGAAAAGAGAAAAGGGAAAAGAGAAAAGAGGAGGAAAAAAGAGAAAAATGGAATCAGAAAAAAGAAGAGAAAAGGAGAGAAATGGGAAAAGAGAAAAAAGGAGAAAAGAAGAGAAAAGAAGAGGAAAGAAGAGAAAAGAGAAAAGAGAAAAGAAGAGAAAAGGGAAATGAGAAAAGAAGAGAAAAATAGAGAAAAGAGAAAAGAAGAGAAAAGGGAAAAGACAAAAGAGAAAAGTGAAAAGAAGAGAAAAGGGAAATGAGAAGAGAAGAGAAAAGAAGACAATAGAGAAACGAGAAAAGAAGAGAAAAGAAGAGAAAAGAGAAAAG
Source organism: Chiloscyllium punctatum (assembly GCF_047496795.1). Classification (NCBI taxonomy): domain Eukaryota; kingdom Metazoa; phylum Chordata; class Chondrichthyes; order Orectolobiformes; family Hemiscylliidae; genus Chiloscyllium; species Chiloscyllium punctatum. The sequence continues at coordinate 31,466,511 of NC_092778.1, forward strand.
GGAAATGAGAAAAGAAGAGGACAGAAGAGAAATGTGAAAAGAGAAAAAAGAAGAAGTGAAAAAAGAAGAGAAGAAGAGAAAAGAGAGATGAGAAAAGAAGAGAAAAGAGAAAAGAAGAGAATAGATCAGAAAAGAGAAAAGAAGAGAAAAGACAAAAGAAGAGAAAAGAGAAAAGAGAAAAGACTGGAAACGAAGAGAAAAGGGAAATGAGAAAAGAAGAGTGCAGAAGAGAAATGTGAAAAGAGAAATAAGAAGAAGTGAAAAAAGAAAAGAGAAGAAGAGAAAAGAGAAAAGAGGAAAGAAGAGAAAAGGAGAGAAATGGGAAAAGAGAAAAAAGGAGAAAAGAAGAGAAAAGAAGAGGAAAAAAGAGAAAAGAGAAAAGAAGAGAAAAGGGAAAAGACAAAAGACAAAAGAAGAGAAAAGAGAAAAGAGAAAAGACTGGAAATGAAGAGAAAAGGGAAAAGGGAAAAGAGAAAAGAAGGGGAAAGAAGAGAAAAATGGAATGAGAAAAAAGAAGAGGAAAGAATAGAAAAGAGAAAAGAGTAAAGAAGAGCAAAGGGAAAGAATGAAGAAGAGAAAAGAAGAGGACAGAAGAGAAACGTCAAAAGAGAAAAAAGAAGAAGTGAAAAAAGAAAAGAGAAGAAGAGAAAAGAGAGATGAGAAAAGAAGAGAAAAGAGAAAAGAAGAGAATAGATCAGAAAAGAGAAAAGAAGAGAAAAGAGAAAAGACAAAAGAAGAGAAAAGAGAAAAGAGAAAAGACTGGAAAAGAAGAGAAAAGGGAAATGAGAAAAGAAGAGTGCAGAAGAGAAATGTGAAAAGAGAAAAAAGAAGTGAAAAAAGAAAAGACAAGAAGAGAAAAGAGAAAAGAGGAAAGAAGAGAAAAGGAGAGAAATGGGAAAAGAGAAAGAAGGAGAAAAGAAGAGGAAAAAAGAGAAAAGAGAAAAGAAGAGAAAAGGGAAACGAGAAATAAAGAGAAAAGAAGAGGAAAGAAGAGAAATGTGAAAAAAGAAAAAAAGAGGAGAAAAGAGAAAAGAGAAAAGAAGAGGAAAGAAGAGAAACGTGAAAAGAGAAAAAAGAAGTGTAAAAAGAAAAGAGAAGAAGAGAAAAGAGAGAAGAGAAAAGAAGAGAAAAGAGAAAAGAAAAAAGAAGAGAAAAGGGAAAAGAGAAGAGAGAAAAGAAGAGAAAAGAGAAAAGGGAAAAGAGAAAAGAGGAGGAAAAAAGAGAAAAACGGAATCAGAAAAAAGATGAGAAAAGGAGAGAAATGGGAAAAGAGAAAAAAGGAGAAAAGAAGAGAAAAGAAGAGGAAAAAAGAGAAAAATGGAATGAGAAAAAAGAAGAGAAAAGGAGAGAAATGGGAAAAGAGAAAAAAGGAGAAAAGAAGAGGAAAGAAGAGGAAAGAAGAGAAACGTGAAAAGAGAAAAAAGAAGTGTAAAAAGAAAAGAGAAGAAGAGAAAAGAGAGAAGAGAAAAGAAGAGAAAAGAGAAAAGAAAAAAGAAGAGAAAAGGGAAAAGAGAAGAGAGAAAAGAAGAGAAAAGAGAAAAGGGAAAAGAGAAAAGAGGAGGAAAAAAGAGAAAAACGGAATCAGAAAAAAGAAGAGAAAAGGAGAGAAATGGGAAAAGAGAAAAAAGGAGAAAAGAAGAGAAAAGAAGAGGAAAAAAGAGAAAAATGGAATGAGAAAAAAGAAGAGAAAAGGAGAGAAATGGGAAAAGAGAAAAAAGGAGAAAAGAAGAGGAAAGAAGAGGAAAAAAGAGAAAAGAAAAAAAGAGAAAAGAAGAGAATAGATGAGAAAAGAGAAAAGAAGAGAAAAGAGAAAAGACAAAAGACAAAAGAAGAGAAAAGAGAAAAGAGAAAAGACTGGAAAAGAAGAGAAAAGGCAAAAGGGAAAAGAGAAACGAAGGGGAAAGAAGAGAAAAATGGAATGAGAAAAAAGAAGAGAAAAGAAGAGAAAAGAGAGAAGAGAAAAGAAGAGAAAAGAGAAAAGACTGGAAAAGAAGAGAAAAGGCAAAAGGGAAAAGAGAAAAGAAGGGGAAAGAAGAGAAAAATGGAATGAGAAAAAAGAAGAGGAAAGAATAGAAAAGAGAAAAGAGTAAAGAAGAGCAAAGGGAAAGAATGAAGAAGAGAAAAGAAGAGGACAGAAGAGAAACGTGAAAAGAGAAAAAAGAAGTGAAAAAAGAAAAGGGAAGAAGAGAAAAGAGAGATGAGAAAAGAAGAGAAAAGAGAAAAGAAGAGAATAGATCAGAAAAGAGAAAAGAAGAGAAAAGAGAAAAGACAAAAGAAGAGAAAAGAGAAAAGAGAAAAGACTGGAAAAGAAGAGAAAAGGAGAGAAATGGGAAAAGAGAAAAAAGGAGAAAAGAAGAGAAAAGAAGAGGAAAAAAGAGAAAAGAGAAAAGAAGAGAAAAGGGAAATGAGAAAAGAAGAGAAAAGAAGAGAAAAGAGAAAAGGGAAATGAGAAAAGAAGAGGACAGAAGAGAAATGTGAAAAGAGAAAAAAGAAGTGAAAAATGAAGAGAAGAAGAGAAAAGAGAGATGAGAAAAGAAGAGAAAAGAGAAAAGAAGAGAATAGATCAGAAAAGAGAAAAGAAGAGAAAAGACAAAAGAAGAGAAAAGAGAAAAGAGAAAAGACTGGAAACGAAGAGAAAAGGGAAATGAGAAAAGAAGAGTGCAGAAGAGAAATGTGAAAAGAGAAATAAGAAGAAGTGAAAAAAGAAAAGAGAAGAAGAGAAAAGAGAAAAGAGGAAAGAAGAGAAAAGGAGAGAAATGGGAAAAGAGAAAAAAGGAGAAAAGAAGAGAAAAGAAGAGGAAAAAAGAGAAAAGAGAAAAGAAGAGAAAAGGGAAAAGACAAAAGACAAAAGAAGAGAAAAGAGAAAAGAGAAAAGACTGGAAATGAAGAGAAAAGGGAAAAGGGAAAAGAGAAAAGAAGGGGAAAGAAGAGAAAAATGGAATGAGAAAAAAGAAGAGGAAAGAATAGAAAAGAGAAAAGAGTAAAGAAGAGCAAAGGGAAAGAATGAAGAAGAGAAAAGAAGAGGACAGAAGAGAAACGTGAAAAGAGAAAAAAGAAGAAGTGAAAAAAGAAAAGAGAAGAAGAGAAAAGAGAGATGAGAAAAGAAGAGAAAAGAGAAAAGAAGAGAATAGATCAGAAAAGAGAAAAGAAGAGAAAAGAAGAGGAAAAAAGAGAAAAGAGAAAAGAAGAGAAAAGGGAAATGAGAAATAAAGAGAAAAGAAGAGGAAAGAAGAGAGATGGGAAAAGAGAAAAAAAAGAGAAGAAGAGAAAAGAGAGAAGAGAAAAGAAGAGAAAAGAGAAAAGAAAAAAGAAGAGAAAAGGGAAAAGAGAAGAGAGAAAAGAAGAGAAAAGAGAAAAGGGAAAAGAGAAAAGAAGAGGAAAAAAGAGAAAAATGGAATGAGAAAAAAGAAGAGAAAAGGAGAGAAATGGGTAAAGAGAAAAATGGAATGAGAAAAAAGAAGAGAAAAGGAGAGAAATGGGAAAAGAGAAAAAAGGAGAAAAGAAGAGGAAAGAAGAGGAAAAAAGAGAAAAGAAAAAAAGAGAAAAGAAGAGAATAGATGAGAAAAGAGAAAAGAAGAGAAAAGAGAAAAGACAAAAGACAAAAGAAGAGAAAAGAGAAAAGAGAAAAGACTGGAAAAGAAGAGAAAAGGCAAAAGGGAAAAGAGAAACGAAGGGGAAAGAAGAGAAAAATGGAATGAGAAAAAAGAAGAGAAAAGAAGAGAAAAGAGAGAAGAGAAAAGAAGAGAAAAGAGAAAAGACTGGAAAAGAAGAGAAAAGGCAAAAGGGAAAAGAGAAAAGAAGGGGAAAGAAGAGAAAAATGGAATGAGAAAAAAGAAGAGGAAAGAATAGAAAAGAGAAAAGAGTAAAGAAGAGCAAAGGGAAAGAATGAAGAAGAGAAAAGAAGAGGACAGAAGAGAAACGTCAAAAGAGAAAAAAGAAGAAGTGAAAAAAGAAAAGAGAAGAAGAGAAAAGAGAGATGAGAAAAGAAGAGAAAAGAGAAAAGAAGAGAATAGATCAGAAAAGAGAAAAGAAGAGAAAAGAAGAGGAAAAAAGAGAAAAGAGAAAAGAAGAGAAAAGGGAAATGAGAAATAAAGAGAAAAGAAGAGAAAAGAGAGAAGAGAAAAGAAGAGAAAAGAGAAAAGAAAAAAGAAGAGAAAAGGGAAAAGAGAAGAGAGAAAAGAAGAGAAAAGAGAAAAGGGAAAAGAGAAAAGAAGAGGAAAAAAGAGAAAAATGGAATGAGAAAAAAGAAGAGAAAAGGAGAGAAATGGGAAAAGAGAAAAATGGAATGAGAAAAAAGAAGAGAAAAGGAGAGAAATGGGAAAAGAGAAAAAAGGAGAAAAGAAGAGGAAAGAAGAGGAAAAAAGAGAAAAGAAAACAGAGAAAAGAAGAGAATAGATGAGAAAAGAGAAAAGAAGAGAAAAGAGAAAAGACAAAAGACAAAAGAAGAGAAAAGAGAAAAGAGAAAAGACTGGAAAAGAAGAGAAAAAGGAAATGAGAAAAGAAGAGTGCAGAAGAGAAATGTGAAAAGAGAAAAAAGAAGTGAAAAAAGAAAAGACAAGAAGAGAAAAGAGAAAAGAGGAAAGAAGAGAAAAGGAGAGAAATGGGAAAAGAGAAAAAAGGAGAAAAGAAGAGAAAAGAAGAGGAAAAAAGAGAAAAGAGAAAAGAAGAGAAAAGGGAAACGAGAATTAAAGAGAAAAGAAGAGGAAAGAAGAGAAATGTGAAAAAAGAAAAAAAGAGGAGAAAAGAGAAAAGAGAAAAGAAGAGGAAAGAAGAGAAACGTGAAAAGAGAAAAAAGAAGTGTAAAAAGAAAAGAGAAGAAGAGAAAAGAGAGAAGAGAAAAGAAGAGAAAAGAGAAAAGAAAAAAGAAGAGAAAAGGGAAAAGAGAAGAGAGAAAAGAAGAGAAAAGAGAAAAGGGAAAAGAGAAAAGAGGAGGAAAAAAGAGAAAAACGGAATCAGAAAAAAGATGAGAAAAGGAGAGAAATGGGAAAAGAGAAAAAAGGAGAAAAGAAGAGAAAAGAAGAGGAAAAAAGAGAAAAATGGAATGAGAAAAAAGAAGAGAAAAGGAGAGAAATGGGAAAAGAGAAAAAAGGAGAAAAGAAGAGGAAAGAAGAGGAAAAAAGAGAAACGTGAAAAGAGAAAAAAGAAGTGTAAAAAGAAAAGAGAAGAAGAGAAAAGAGAGAAGAGAAAAGAAGAGAAAAGAGAAAAGAAAAAAGAAGAGAAAAGGGAAAAGAGAAGAGAGAAAAGAAGAGAAAAGAGAAAAGGGAAAAGAGAAAAGAGGAGGAAAAAAGAGAAAAACGGAATCAGAAAAAAGAAGAGAAAAGGAGAGAAATGGGAAAAGAGAAAAAAGGAGAAAAGAAGAGAAAAGAAGATGAAAAAAGAGAAAAATGGAATGAGAAAAAAGAAGAGAAAAGGAGAGAAATGGGAAAAGAGAAAAAAGGAGAAAAGAAGAGGAAAAAAGAGAAAAGAAAAAAAGAGAAAAGAAGAGAATAGATGAGAAAAGAGAAAGAAGAGAAAAGAGAAAAGACAAAAGACAAAAGAAGAGAAAAGAGAAAAGAGAAAAGACTGGAAAAGAAGAGAAAAGGCAAAAGGGAAAAGAGAAAAGAAGGGGAAAGAAGAGAAAAATGGAATGAGAAAAAAGAAGAGGAAAGAATAGAAAAGAGAAAAGAGTAAAGAAGAGCAAAGGGAAAGAATGAAGAAGAGAAAAGAAGAGGACAGAAGAGAAACGTCAAAAGAGAAAAAAGAAGAAGTGAAAAAAGAAAAGAGAAGAAGAGAAAAGAGAGATGAGAAAAGAAGAGAAAAGAGAAAAGAAGAGAATAGATCAGAAAAGAGAAAAGAAGAGAAAAGAGAAAAGACAAAAGAAGAGAAAAGAGAAAAGAGAAAAGACTGGAAAAGAAGAGAAAAGGGAAATGAGAAAAGAAGAGTGCAGAAGAGAAATGTGAAAAGAGAAAAAAGAAGTGAAAAAAGAAAAGACAAGAAGAGAAAAGAGAAAAGAGGAAAGAAGAGAAAAGGAGAGAAATGGGAAAAGAGAAAGAAGGAGAAAAGAAGAGGAAAAAAGAGAAAAGAGAAAAGAAGAGAAAAGGGAAACGAGAAATAAAGAGAAAAGAAGAGGAAAGAAGATAAATGTGAAAAGAGAAAAAAAAGAGGAGAAAAGAGAAAAGAGAAAAGAAGAGGAAAGAAGAGAAACGTGAAAAGAGAAAAAAGAAGTGTAAAAAGAAAAGAGAAGAAGAGAAAAGAGAGAAGAGAAAAGAAGAGAAAAGAGAAAAGAAAAAAGAAGAGAAAAGGGAAAAGAGAAGAGAGAAAAGGGAAAAGAGAAAAGAGGAGGAAAAAAGAGAAAAACGGAATCAGAAAAAAGAAGAGAAAAGGAGAGAAATGGGAAAAGAGAAAAAAGGAGAAAAGAAGAGAAAAGAAGAGGAAAAAAGAGAAAAATGGAATGAGAAAAAAGAAGAGAAAAGGAGAGAAATGGGAAAAGAGAAAAAAGGAGAAAAGAAGAGGAAAGAAGAGGAAAAAAGAGAAAAGAAAAAAAGAGAAAAGAAGAGAATAGATGAGAAAAGAGAAAGAAGAGAAAAGAGAAAAGACAAAAGACAAAAGAAGAGAAAAGAGAAAAGAGAAAAGACTGGAAAAGAAGAGAAAAGGCAAAAGGGAAAAGAGAAAAGAAGGGGAAAGAAGAGAAAAATGGAATGAGAAAAAAGAAGAGGAAAGAATAGAAAAGAGAAAAGAGTAAAGAAGAGCAAAGGGAAAGAATGAAGAAGAGAAAAGAAGAGGACAGAAGAGAAACGTGAAAAGAGAAAAAAGAAGAAGTGAAAAAAGAAAAGAGAAGAAGAGAAAAGAGAGATGAGAAAAGAAGAGAAAAGAGAAAAGAAGAGAATAGATCAGAAAAGAGAAAAGAAGAGAAAAGAAGAGGAAAAAAGAGAAAAGAGAAAAGAAGAGAAAAGGGAAATGAGAAATAAAGAGAAAAGAAGAGGAAAGAAGAGAGATGGGAAAAGAGAAAAAAAAGAGGAGAAAAGAGAAAAGAGAAAAGAAGAGGAAAGAAGAGAAACGTGAAAAGAGAAAAAAGAATTGAAAAAAGTAAAGAAAAGAAGAGAAAAGAGAGAAGAGAAAAGAAGAGAAAAGAGAAAAGAAAAAAGAAGAGAAAAGGGAAAAGAGAAGAGAGAAAAGAAGAGAAAAGAGAAAAGGGAAAAGAGAAAAGAAGAGAAAAAAGAGAAAAATGGAATGAGAAAAAAGAAGAGAAAAGGAGAGAAATGGGAAAAGAGAAAAATGGAATGAGAAAAAAGAAGAGAAAAGGAGAGAAATGGGAAAAGAGAAAAAAGGAGAAAAGAAGAGGAAAGAAGAGGAAAAAAGAGAAAAGAGAAAAGAAGAGAAAAGGGAAATGAGAAAAGAAGAGAAAAGAAGAGAAAAGAGAAAAGGGAAATGAGAAAAGAAGAGGACAGAAGAGAAATGTGAAAAGAGAAAAAAGAAGTGAAAAAAGAAGAGAAGAAGAGAAAAGAGAGAAGAGAAAAGAAGAGAAAAGAGAAAAGAAGAGAATAGATCAGAAAAGAGAAAAGAAGAGAAAAGACAAAAGAAGAGAAAATAGAAAAGAGAAAAGACTGGAAACGAAGAGAAAAGGGAAATGAGAAAAGAAGAGTGCAGAAGAGAAATGTGAAAAGAGAAATAAGAAGAAGTGAAAAAAGAAAAGAGAAGAAGAGAAAAAAGAAAAGAGAAGAAGAGAAAAGAGAGATGAGAAAAGAAGAGAAAAGAGAAAAGAAGAGAATAGATCAGAAAAGATAAAAGAAGAGAAAAGAGAAAAGACAAAAGAAGAGAAAAGAGAAAAGAGAAAAGACTGGAAAAGAAGAGAAAAGGGAAATGAGAAAAGAAGAGTGCAGAAGAGAAATGTGAAAAGAGAAATAAGAAGAAGTGAAAAAAGAAAAGAGAAGAAGAGAAAAGAGAAAAGAGGAAAGAAGAGAAAAGGAGAGAAATGGGAAAAGAGAAAAAAGGAGAAAAGAAGAGAAAAGAAGAGGAAAAAAGAGAAAAGAGAAAAGAAGAGAAAAGGGAAAAGACAAAAGACAAAAGAAGAGAAAAGAGAAAAGAGAAAAGACTGGAAATGAAGAGAAAAGGGAAAAGGGAAAAGAGAAAAGAAGGGGAAAGAAGAGAAAAATGGAATGAGAAAAAAGAAGAGGAAAGAATAGAAAAGAGAAAAGAGTAAAGAAGAGCAAAGGGAAAGAATGAAGAAGAGAAAAGAAGAGGACAGAAGAGAAACGTCAAAAGAGAAAAAAGAAGAAGTGAAAAAAGAAAAGAGAAGAAGAGAAAAGAGAGATGAGAAAAGAAGAGAAAAGAGAAAAGAAGAGAATAGATCAGAAAAGAGAAAAGAAGAGAAAAGAGAAAAGACAAAAGAAGAGAAAAGAGAAAAGAGAAAAGACTGGAAAAGAAGAGAAAAGGGAAATGAGAAAAGAAGAGTGCAGAAGAGAAATGTGAAAAGAGAAAAAAGAAGTGAAAAAAGAAAAGACAAGAAGAGAAAAGAGAAAAGAGGAAAGAAGAGAAAAGGAGAGAAATGGGAAAAGAGAAAGAAGGAGAAAAGAAGAGGAAAAAAGAGAAAAGAGAAAAGAAGAGAAAAGGGAAACGAGAAATAAAGAGAAAAGAAGAGGAAAGAAGAGAAATGTGAAAAAAGAAAAAAAGAGGAGAAAAGAGAAAAGAGAAAAGAAGAGGAAAGAAGAGAAACGTGAAAAGAGAAAAAAGAAGTGTAAAAAGAAAAGAGAAGAAGAGAAAAGAGAGAAGAGAAAAGAAGAGAAAAGAGAAAAGAAAAAAGAAGAGAAAAGGGAAAAGAGAAGAGAGAAAAGAAGAGAAAAGAGAAAAGGGAAAAGAGAAAAGAAGGGGAAAGAAGAGAAAAATGGAATGAGAAAAAAGAAGAGGAAAGAATAGAAAAGAGAAAAGAGTAAAGAAGAGCAAAGGGAAAGAATGAAGAAGAGAAAAGAAGAGGACAGAAGAGAAACGTGAAAAGAGAAAAAAGAAGAAGTGAAAAAAGAAAAGAGAAGAAGAGAAAAGAGAGATGAGAAAAGAAGAGAAAAGAGAAAAGAAGAGAATAGATCAGAAAAGAGAAAAGAAGAGAAAAGAGAAAAGACAAAAGAAGAGAAAAGAGAAAAGAGAAAAGACTGGAAAAGAAGAGAAAAGGGAAATGAGAAAAGAAGAGTGCAGAAGAGAAATGTGAAAAGAGAAAAAAGAAGTGAAAAAAGAAAAGACAAGAAGAGAAAAGAGAAAAGAGGAAAGAAGAGAAAAGGAGAGAAATGGGAAAAGAGAAAGAAGGAGAAAAGAAGAGGAAAAAAGAGAAAAGAGAAAAGAAGAGAAAAGGGAAACGAGAAATAAAGAGAAAAGAAGAGGAAAGAAGATAAATGTGAAAAGAGAAAAAAAAGAGGAGAAAAGAGAAAAGAGAAAAGAAGAGGAAAGAAGAGAAACGTGAAAAGAGAAAAAAGAAGTGTAAAAAGAAAAGAGAAGAAGAGAAAAGAGAGAAGAGAAAAGAAGAGAAAAGAGAAAAGAAAAAAGAAGAGAAAAGGGAAAAGAGAAGAGAGAAAAGAAGAGAAAAGAGAAAAGGGAAAAGAGAAAAGAGGAGGAAAAAAGAGAAAAACGGAATCAGAAAAAAGAAGAGAAAAGGAGAGAAATGGGAAAAGAGAAAAAAGGAGAAAAGAAGAGAAAAGAAGATGAAAAAAGAGAAAAATGGAATGAGAAAAAAGAAGAGAAAAGGAGAGAAATGGGAAAAGAGAAAAAAGGAGAAAAGAAGAGGAAAGAAGAGGAAAAAAGAGAAAAGAAAAAAAGAGAAAAGAAGAGAATAGATGAGAAAAGAGAAAGAAGAGAAAAGAGAAAAGACAAAAGACAAAAGAAGAGAAAAGAGAAAAGAGAAAAGACTGGAAAAGAAGAGAAAAGGCAAAAGGGAAAAGAGAAAAGAAGGGGAAAGAAGAGAAAAATGGAATGAGAAAAAAGAAGAGGAAAGAATAGAAAAGAGAAAAGAGTAAAGAAGAGCAAAGGGAAAGAATGAAGAAGAGAAAAGAAGAGGACAGAAGAGAAACGTGAAAAGAGAAAAAAGAAGAAGTGAAAAAAGAAAAGAGAAGAAGAGAAAAGAGAGATGAGAAAAGAAGAGAAAAGAGAAAAGAAGAGAATAGATCAGAAAAGAGAAAAGAAGAGAAAAGAAGAGGAAAAAAGAGAAAAGAGAAAAGAAGAGAAAAGGGAAATGAGAAATAAAGAGAAAAGAAGAGGAAAGAAGAGAGATGGGAAAAGAGAAAAAAAAGAGGAGAAAAGAGAAAAGAGAAAAGAAGAGGAAAGAAGAGAAACGTGAAAAGAGAAAAAAGAATTGAAAAAAGTAAAGAAAAGAAGAGAAAAGAGAGAAGAGAAAAGAAGAGAAAAGAGAAAAGAAAAAAGAAGAGAAAAGGGAAAAGAGAAGAGAGAAAAGAAGAGAAAAGAGAAAAGGGAAAAGAGAAAAGAAGAGAAAAAAGAGAAAAATGGAATGAGAAAAAAGAAGAGAAAAGGAGAGAAATGGGAAAAGAGAAAAATGGAATGAGAAAAAAGAAGAGAAAAGGAGAGAAATGGGAAAAGAGAAAAAAGGAGAAAAGAAGAGGAAAGAAGAGGAAAAAAGAGAAAAATGGAATGAGAAAAAAGAAGAGAAAAGGAGAGAAATGGGAAAAGAGAAAAAAGGAGAAAAGAAGAGGAAAGAAGAGGAAAAAAGAGAAAAGAAAAAAAGAGAAAAGAAGAGAATAGATGAGAAAAGAGAAAGAAGAGAAAAGAGAAAAGACAAAAGACAAAAGAAGAGAAAAGAGAAAAGAGAAAAGACTGGAAAAGAAGAGAAAAGGCAAAAGGGAAAAGAGAAAAGAAGGGGAAAGAAGAGAAAAATGGAATGAGAAAAAAGAAGAGGAAAGAATAGAAAAGAGAAAAGAGTAAAGAAGAGCAAAGGGAAAGAATGAAGAAGAGAAAAGAAGAGGACAGAAGAGAAACGTGAAAAGAGAAAAAAGAAGAAGTGAAAAAAGAAAAGAGAAGAAGAGAAAAGAGAGATGAGAAAAGAAGAGAAAAGAGAAAAGAAGAGAATAGATCAGAAAAGAGAAAAGAAGAGAAAAGAAGAGGAAAAAAGAGAAAAGAGAAAAGAAGAGAAAAGGGAAATGAGAAATAAAGAGAAAAGAAGAGGAAAGAAGAGAGATGGGAAAAGAGAAAAAAAAGAGGAGAAAAGAGAAAAGAGAAAAGAAGAGGAAAGAAGAGAAACGTGAAAAGAGAAAAAAGAATTGAAAAAAGTAAAGAAAAGAAGAGAAAAGAGAGAAGAGAAAAGAAGAGAAAAGAGAAAAGAAAAAAGAAGAGAAAAGGGAAAAGAGAAGAGAGAAAAGAAGAGAAAAGAGAAAAGGGAAAAGAGAAAAGAAGAGAAAAAAGAGAAAAATGGAATGAGAAAAAAGAAGAGAAAAGGAGAGAAATGGGAAAAGAGAAAAATGGAATGAGAAAAAAGAAGAGAAAAGGAGAGAAATGGGAAAAGAGAAAAAAGGAGAAAAGAAGAGGAAAGAAGAGGAAAAAAGAGAAAAGAAAAAAAGAGAAAAGAAGAGAATAGATGAGAAAAGAGAAAAGAAGAGAAAAGAGAAAAGACAAAAGACAAAAGAAGAGAAAAGAGAAAAGAGAAAAGACTGGAAAAGAAGAGAAAAGGCAAAAGGGAAAAGAGAAAAGAAGGGGAAAGAAGAGAAAAATGGAATGAGAAAAAAGAAGAGGAAAGAATAGAAAAGAGAAAAGAGTAAAGAAGAGCAAAGGGAAAGAATGAAGAAGAGAAAAGAAGAGGACAGAAGAGAAACGTGAAAAGAGAAAAAAGAAGAAGTGAAAAAAGAAAAGAGAAGAAGAGAAAAGAGAGATGAGAAAAGAAGAGAAAAGAGAAAAGAAGAGAATAGAGCAGAAAAGAGAAAAGAAGAGAAAAGAGAAAAGACAAAAGAAGAGAAAAGAGAAAAGAGAAAAGACCGGAAAAGAAGAGAAAAGGGAAATGAGAAAAGAAGAGTGCAGAAGAGAAATGTGAAAAGAGAAAAAAGAAGTGAAAAAAGAAAAGACAAGAAGAGAAAAGAGAAAAGAGGAAAGAAGAGAAAAGGAGAGAAATGGGAAAAGAGAAAGAAGGAGAAAAGAAGAGGAAAAAAGAGAAAAGAGAAAAGAAGAGAAAAGGGAAACGAGAAATAAAGAGAAAAGAAGAGGAAAGAAGAGAAATGTGAAAAGAGAAAAAAAGAGGAGAAAAGAGAAAAGAGAAAAGAAGAGGAAAGAAGAGAAACGTGAAAAGAGAAAAAAGAAGTGTAAAAAGAAAAGAGAAGAAGAGAAAAGAGAGAAGAGAAAAGAAGAGAAAAGGGAAAAGAGAAGAGAGAAAAGAAGAGAAAAGAGAAAAGGGAAAAGAGAAAAGAGGAGGAAAAAAGAGAAAAACGGAATCAGAAAAAAGAAGAGAAAAGGACAGAAATGGGAAAAGAGAAAAAAGGAGAAAAGAAGAGAAAAGAAGAGGAAAAAAGAGAAAAATGGAATGAGAAAAAAGAAGAGAAAAGGAGAGAAATGGGAAAAGAGAAAAAAGGAGAAAAGAAGAGGAAAGAAGAGGAAAAAAGAGAAAAGAAAAAAGAGAAAAGAAGAGAATAGATGAGAAAAGAGAAAAGAAGAGAAAAGAGAAAAGACAAAAGACAAAAGAAGAGAAAAGAGAAAAGAGAAAAGACTGGAAAAGAAGAGAAAAGGCAAAAGGGAAAAGAGAAAAGAAGGGGAAAGAAGAGAAAAATGGAATGAGAAAAAAGAAGAGGAAAGAATAGAAAAGAGAAAAGAGTAAAGAAGAGCAAAGGGAAAGAATGAAGAAGAGAAAAGAAGAGGACAGAAGAGAAACGTGAAAAGAGAAAAAAGAAGAAGTGAAAAAAGAAAAGAGAAGAAGAGAAAAGAGAGATGAGAAAAGAAGAGAAAAGAGAAAAGAAGAGAATAGATCAGAAAAGAGAAAAGAAGAGAAAAGAGAAAAGACAAAAGAAGAGAAAAGAGAAAAGACTGGAAAAGAAGAGAAAAGGAGAGAAATGGGAAAAGAGAAAAAAGGAGAAAAGAAGAGAAAAGAAGAGGAAAAAAGAGAAAAGAGAAAAGAAGAGAAAAGGGAAATGAGAAAAGAAGAGAAAAGAAGAGAAAAGAGAAAAGGGAAATGAGAAAAGAAGAGGACAGAAGAGAAATGTGAAAAGAGAAAAAAGAAGTGAAAAAAGAAGAGAAGAAGAGAAAAGAGAGATGAGAAAAGAAGAGAAAAGAGAAAAGAAGAGAATAGATCAGAAAAGAGAAAAGAAGAGAAAAGACAAAAGAAGAGAAAAGAGAAAAGAGAAAAGACTGGAAACGAAGAGAAAAGGGAAATGAGAAAAGAAGAGTGCAGAAGAGAAATGTGAAAAGAGAAATAAGAAGAAGTGAAAAAAGAAAAGAGAAGAAGAGAAAAGAGAAAAGAGGAAAGAAGAGAAAAGGAGAGAAATGGGAAAAGAGAAAAAAGGAGAAAAGAAGAGAAAAGAAGAGGAAAAAAGAGAAAAGAGAAAAGAAGAGAAAAGGGAAAAGACAAAAGACAAAAGAAGAGAAAAGAGAAAAGAGAAAAGACTGGAAATGAAGAGAAAAGGGAAAAGGGAAAAGAGAAAAGAAGGGGAAAGAAGAGAAAAATGGAATGAGAAAAAAGAAGAGGAAAGAATAGAAAAGAGAAAAGAGTAAAGAAGAGCAAAGGGAAAGAATGAAGAAGAGAAAAGAAGAGGACAGAAGAGAAACGTGAAAAGAGAAAAAAGAAGAAGTGAAAAAAGAAAAGAGAAGAAGAGAAAAGAGAGATGAGAAAAGAAGAGAAAAGAGAAAAGAAGAGAATAGATCAGAAAAGAGAAAAGAAGAGAAAAGAAGAGGAAAAAAGAGAAAAGAGAAAAGAAGAGAAAAGGGAAATGAGAAATAAAGAGAAAAGAAGAGGAAAGAAGAGAGATGGGAAAAGAGAAAAAAAAGAGGAGAAAAGAAAAGAGAAAAGAAGAGGAAAGAAGAGAAATGTGAAAAGAGAAAAAAGAATTGAAAAAAGTAAAGAAAAGAAGAGAAAAGAGAGAAGAGAAAAGAAGAGAAAAGAGAAAAGAAAAAAGAAGAGAAAAGGGAAAAGAGAAGAGAGAAAAGAAGAGAAAAGAGAAAAGGGAAAAGAGAAAAGAAGAGGAAAAAAGAGAAAAATGGAATGAGAAAAAAGAAGAGAAAAGGAGAGAAATGGGTAAAGAGAAAAATGGAATGAGAAAAAAGAAGAGAAAAGGAGAGAAATGGGAAAAGAGAAAAAAGGAGAAAAGAAGAGGAAAGAAGAGGAAAAAAGAGAAAAGAAAAAAAGAGAAAAGAAGAGAATAGATGAGAAAAGAGAAAAGAAGAGAAAAGAGAAAAGACAAAAGACAAAAGAAGAGAAAAGAGAAAAGAGAAAAGACTGGAAAAGAAGAGAAAAGGCAAAAGGGAAAAGAGAAAAGAAGGGGAAAGAAGAGAAAAATGGAATGAGAAAAAAGAAGAGGAAAGAATAGAAAAGAGAAAAGAGTAAAGAAGAGCAAAGGGAAAGAATGAAAAAGAGAAAAGAAGAGGACAGAAGAGAAACGTGAAAAGAGAAAAAAGAAGAAGTGAAAAAAGAAAAGAGAAGAAGAGAAAAGAGAGATGAGAAAAGAAGAGAAAAGAGAAAAGAAGAGAATAGATCAGAAAAGAGAAAAGAAGAGAAAAGACAAAAGAAGAGAAAAGATAAAAGAGAAAAGACTGGAAAAGAAGAGAAAAGGGAAATGAGAAAAGAAGAGTGCAGAAGAGAAATGTGAAAAGAGAAAAAAGAAGTGAAAAAAGAAAATACAAGAAGAGAAAAGAGAAAAGAGGAAAGAAGAGAAAAGGAGAGAAATGGGAAAAGAGAAAGAAGGAGAAAAGAAGAGGAAAAAAGAGAAAAGAGAAAAGAAGAGAAAAGGGAAACGAGAAATAAAGAGAAAAGAAGAGGAAAGAAGAGAAATGTGAAAAGAGAAAAAAGAAGAAGTGAAAAAAGAAAAGAGAAGAAGAGAAAAGAGAGATGAGAAAAGAAGAGAAAAGAGAAAAGAAGAGAATAGATCAGAAAAGAGAAAAGAAGAGAAAAGACAAAAGAAGAGAAAAGAGAAAAGAGAAAAGACTGGAAAAGAAGAGAAAAGGGAAATGAGAAAAGAAGAGTGCAGAAGAGAAATGTGAAAAGAGAAAAAAGAAGTGAAAAAAGAAAATACAAGAAGAGAAAAGAGAAAAGAGGAAAGAAGAGAAAAGGAGAGAAATGGGAAAAGAGAAAGAAGGAGAAAAGAAGAGGAAAAAAGAGAAAAGAGAAAAGAAGAGAAAAGGGAAACGAGAAATAAAGAGAAAAGAAGAGGAAAGAAGAGAAATGTGAAAAGAGAAAAAAAGAGGAGAAAAGAGAAAAGAGAAAAGAAGAGGAAAGAAGAGAAACGTGAAAAGAGAAAAAAGAAGTGTAAAAAGAAAAGAGAAGAAGAGAAAAGAGAGAAGAGAAAAGAAGAGAAAAGAGAAAGGAAAAAAGAAGAGAAAAGGGAAAAGAGAAGAGAGAAAAGAAGAGAAAAGAGAAAAGGGAAAAGAGAAAAGAGGAGGAAAAAAGAGAAAAACGGAATCAGAAAAAAGAAGAGAAAAGGAGAGAAATGGGAAAAGAGAAAAAAGGAGAAAAGAAGAGAAAAGAAGAGGAAAAAAGAGAAAAATGGAATGAGAAAAAAGAAGAGAAAAGGAGAGAAATGGGAAAAGAGAAAAAAGGAGAAAAGAAGAGGAAAGAAGAGGAAAGAAGAGAAACGTGAAAAGAGAAAAAAGAAGTGTAAAAAGAAAAGAGAAGAAGAGAAAAGAGAGAAGAGAAAAGAAGAGAAAAGAGAAAAGAAAAAAGAAGAGAAAAGGGAAAAGAGAAGAGAGAAAAGAAGAGAAAAGAGAAAAGGGAAAAGAGAAAAGAGGAGGAAAAAAGAGAAAAACGGAATCAGAAAAAAGAAGAGAAAAGGAGAGAAATGGGAAAAGAGAAAAAAGGAGAAAAGAAGAGAAAAGAAGAGGAAAAAAGAGAAAAATGGAATGAGAAAAAAGAAGAGAAAAGGAGAGAAATGGGAAAAGAGAAAAAAGGAGAAAAGAAGAGGAAAGAAGAGGAAAGAAGAGAAACGTGAAAAGAGAAAAAAGAAGTGTAAAAAGAAAAGAGAAGAAGAGAAAAGAGAGAAGAGAAAAGAAGAGAAAAGAGAAAAGAAAAAAGAAGAGAAAAGGGAAAAGAGAAGAGAGAAAAGAAGAGAAAAGAGAAAAGGGAAAAGAGAAAAGAGGAGGAAAAAAGAGAAAAACGGAATCAGAAAAAAGAAGAGAAAAGGAGAGAAATGGGAAAAGAGAAAAAAGGAGAAAAGAAGAGAAAAGAAGAGGAAAAAAGAGAAAAATGGAATGAGAAAAAAGAAGAGAAAAGGAGAGAAATGGGAAAAGAGAAAAGAAGAGCAAAGGGAAAGAATGAAGAAGAGAAAAGAAGAGGACAGAAGAGAAACGTGAAAAGAGAAAAAAGGAGAAAAGAGAGAAGAGAAAAGAAGAGAAAAGAGAAAAGAAAAAAGAAGAGAAAAGGGAAAAGAGAAGAGAGAAAAGTGAAAAGAAGAGAAAAGGGAAATGAGAAGAGAAGAGAAAAGAAGACAATAGAGAAACGAGAAAAGAAGAGAAAAGAAGAGAAAAGAGAAAAGGGAAATGAGAAAAGAAGAGGACAGAAGAGAAATGTGAAAAGAGAAAAAAGAAGTGAAAAAAGAAGAGAAGAAGAGAAAAGAGAGATGAGAAAAGAAGAGAAAAGAGAAAAGAAGAGAATCGATCAGAAAAGAGAAAAGAAGAGAAAAGACAAAAGAAGAGAAAAGAGAAAAGAGAAAAGACTGGAAACGAAGAGAAAAGGGAAATGAGAAAAGAAGAGTGCAGAAGAGAAATGTGAAAAGAGAAATAAGAAGAAGTGAAAAAAGAAAAGAGAAGAAGTGAAAAGAGAAAAGAGGAAAGAAGAGAAAAGGAGAGAAATGGGAAAAGAGAAAAAAGGAGAAAAGAAGAGAAAAGAAGAGGAAAAAAGAGAAAAGAGAAAAGAAGAGAAAAGGGAAAAGACAAAAGACAAAAGAAGAGAAAAGAGAAAAGAGAAAAGACTGGAAATGAAGAGAAAAGGGAAAAGGGAAAAGTGAAAAGAAGGGGAAAGAAGAGAAAAATGGAATGAGAAAAAAGAAGAGGAAAGAATAGAAAAGAGAAAAGAGTAAAGAAGAGCAAAGGGAAAGAATGAAGAAGAGAAAATTAGAGGACAGAAGAGAAACGTGAAAAGAGAAAAAAGAAGAAGTGAAAAAAGAAAAGAGAAGAAGAGAAAAGAGAGATGAGAAAAGAAGAGAATAGATCAGAAAAGAGAAAAGAAGAGAAAAGAGAAAAGACAAAATAAGAGAAAAGAGAAAAGAGAAAAGACTGGAAAAGAAGAGAAAAGGGAAATGAGAAAAGAAGAGTGCAGAAGAGAAATGTGAAAAGAGAAAAAAGAAGTGAAAAAAGAAAAGACAAGAAGAGAAAAGAGAAAAGAGGAAAGAAGAGAAAAGGAGAGAAATGGGAAAAGAGAAAAAAGGAGAAAAGAAGAGAAAAGAAGAGGAAAAAAGAGAAAAGAGAAAAGAAGAGAAAAGGGAAATGAGAAAAGAAGAGAAAAGAAGAGAAAAGAGAAAAGGGAAATGAGAAAAGAAGAGGACAGAAGAGAAATGTGAAAAGAGAAAAAAGAAGTGAAAAAAGAAGAGAAGAAGAGAAAAGAGAGATGAGAAAAGAAGAGAAAAGAGAAAAGAAGAGAATAGATCAGAAAAGAGAAAAGAAGAGAAAAGACAAAAGAAGAGAAAAGAGAAAAGAGAAAAGACTGGAAACGAAGAGAAAAGGGAAATGAGAAAAGAAGAGTGCAGAAGAGAAATGTGAAAAGAGAAATAAGAAGAAGTGAAAAAAGAAAAGAGAAGAAGAGAAAAAAGAAAAGAGAAGAAGAGAAAAGAGAGATGAGAAAAGAAGAGAAAAGAGAAAAGAAGAGAATAGATCAGAAAAGAGAAAAGAAGAGAAAAGAGAAAAGACAAAAGAAGAGAAAAGAGAAAAGAGAAAAGACTGGAAAAGAAGAGAAAAGGGAAATGAGAAAAGAAGAGTGCAGAAGAGAAATGTGAAAAGAGAAAAAAGAAGTGAAAAAAGAAAATACAAGAAGAGAAAAGAGAAAAGAGGAAAGAAGAGAAAAGGAGAGAAATGGGAAAAGAGAAAGAAGGAGAAAAGAAGAGGAAAAAAGAGAAAAGAGAAAAGAAGAGAAAAGGGAAACGAGAAATAAAGAGAAAAGAAGAGGAAAGAAGAGAAATGTGAAAAGAGAAAAAAAGAGGAGAAAAGAGAAAAGAGAAAAGAAGAGGAAAGAAGAGAAACGTGAAAAGAGAAAAAAGAAGTGTAAAAAGAAAAGAGAAGAAGAGAAAAGAGAGAAGAGAAAAGAAGAGAAAAGAGAAAAGAAAAAAGAAGAGAAAAGGGAAAAGAGAAGAGAGAAAAGAAGAGAAAAGAGAAAAGGGAAAAGAGAAAAGAGGAGGAAAAAAGAGAAAAACGGAATCAGAAAAAAGAAGAGAAAAGGAGAGAAATGGGAAAAGAGAAAAAAGGAGAAAAGAAGAGAAAAGAAGAGGAAAAAAGAGAAAAATGGAATGAGAAAAAAGAAGAGAAAAGGAGAGAAATGGGAAAAGAGAAAAAAGGAGAAAAGAAGAGGAAAGAAGAGGAAAGAAGAGAAACGTGAAAAGAGAAAAAAGAAGTGTAAAAAGAAAAGAGAAGAAGAGAAAAGAGAGAAGAGAAAAGAAGAGAAAAGAGAAAAGAAAAAAGAAGAGAAAAGGGAAAAGAGAAGAGAGAAAAGAAGAGAAAAGAGAAAAGGGAAAAGAGAAAAGAGGAGGAAAAAAGAGAAAAACGGAATCAGAAAAAAGAAGAGAAAAGGAGAGAAATGGGAAAAGAGAAAAAAGGAGAAAAGAAGAGAAAAGAAGAGGAAAAAAGAGAAAAATTGAATGAGAAAAAAGAAGAGAAAAGGAGAGAAATGGGAAAAGAGAAAAAAGGAGAAAAGAAGAGGAAAGAAGAGGAAAAAAGAGAAAAGAAAAAAAGAGAAAAGAAGAGAAAAATGGAATGAGAAAAAAGAAGAGAAAAGGAGAGAAATGGGAAAAGAGAAAAGAAGAGCAAAGGGAAAGAATGAAGAAGAGAAAAGAAGAGGACAGAAGAGAAACGTGAAAAGAGAAAAAAGAAGAAGTGAAAAAAGAAAAGAGAAGAAGAGAAAAGAGAGATGAGAAAAGAAGAGAAAAGAGAAAAGAAGAGAATAGATCAGAAAAGAGAAAAGAAGAGAAAAGAGAAAAGACAAAAGAAGAGAAAAGAGAAAAGAGAAAAGACTGGAAAAGAAGAGAAAAGGGAAATGAGAAAAGAAGAGTGCAGAAGAGAAATGTGAAAAGAGAAAAAAGAAGAAGTGAAAAAAGAAAAGAGAAGAAGAGAAAAGAGGAAAGAGGAAAGAAGAGAAAAGGAGAGAAATGGGAAAAGAGAAAAAAGGAGAAAAGAAGAGAAAAGAAGAGGAAAAAAGAGAAAAGAGAAAAGAAGAGAAAAGGGAAATGAGAAATAAAGAGAAAAGAAGAGGAAAGAAGAGAGATGTGAAAAGAGAAAAAAATGAGGAGAAAAGAAAAGAGAAAAGTAGAGGAAAGAAGAGAAACGTGAAAAGAGAAAAAAGAAGTGAAAAAAGAAAAGAGAAGAAGAGAAAAGAGAGAAGAGAAAAGAAGAGAAAAGAGAAAAGAAAAAAGAAGAGAAAAGGGAAAAGAGAAGAGAGAAAAGAAGAGAAAAGAGAAAAGAGGAAAGAAGAGAAAAGGAGAGAAATGGGAAAAGAGAAAAAAGGAGAAAAGAAGAGAAAAGAAGAGGAAAAAAGAGAAAAGAGAAAAGAGGCGAAAAGGGAAATGAGAAATAAAGAGAAAAGAAGAGGAAAGAAGAGAAATGTGAAAAGAGAAAAAAAAGAGGAGAAAAGAGAAAAGAGAAAAGAAGAGGAAAGAAGAGAAACGTGAAAAGAGAAAAAAGAAGTGAAAAAAGAAAAGAGAAGAAGAGAAAAGAGAGAAGAGAAAAGAAGAGAAAAGAGAAAAGAAAAAAGAAGAGAAACGTGAAAAGACAAAAAAGGAGAAAAGAGAGAAGAGAAAAGAAGAGAAAAGAGAAAAGAAAAAAGAAGAGAAAAGGGAAAAGAGAAGAGAGAAAAGTAGAGAAAAGAGAAAAGAGAAAAGAAGAGAAAAGGGAAATGAGAAATAAAGAGAAAAGAAGAGGAAAGAAGAGAGATGTGAAAAGAGAAAAAAATGAGGAGAAAAGAAAAGAGAAAAGAAGAGGAAAGAAGAGAAACGTGAAAAGAGAAAAAAGAAGTGAAAAAAGAAAAGAGAAGAAGAGAAAAGAGAGAAGAGAAAAGAAGAGAAAAGAGAAAAGAAAAAAGAAGAGAAAAGGGAAAAGAGAAGAGAGAAAAGAAGAGAAAAGAGAAAAGAGGAAAGAAGAGAAAAGGAGAGAAATGGGAAAAGAGAAAAGAAGAGAAAAGAAGAGGAAAAAAGAGAAAAGAGAAAAGAGAAAAGAAGAGAAAAGGGAAATGAGAAAAGAAGAGAAAAATGGAGAAAAGAGAAAAGAAGAGAAAAGGGAAAAGACAAATGAGAAAAGTGAAAAGAAGAGAAATGGGAAATGAGAAAAGAAGAGAAAAGAAGACAATAGAGAAAAGAGAAAAGAAGAGAAAAGAAGAGAAAAGAGAAAAGGGAAATGAGAAAAGAAGAGGACAGAAGAGAAATGTGAAAAGAGAAAAAAGAAGAAGTGAAAAAAGAAGAGAAGAAGAGAAAAGAAAGAAGAGAAAACAGAGATGAGAAAAGAAGAGAAAAGAGAAAAGAAGAGAATAGATCAGAAAAGAGAAAAGAAGAGAAAAGACAAAAGAAGAGAAAAGAGAAAAGAGAAAAGACTGGAAAAGAAGAGAAAAAGGAAATGAGAAAAGAAGAGTGCAGAAGAGAAATGTGAAAAGAGAAAAAAGAAGTGAAAAAAGAAAAGACAAGAAGAGAAAAGAGAAAAGAGGAAAGAAGAGAAAAGGAGAGAAATGGGAAAAGAGAAAGAAGGAGAAAAGAAGAGAAAAGAAGAGGAAAAAAGAGAAAAGAGAAAAGAAGAGAAAAGGGAAACGAGAAATAAAGAGAAAAGAAGAGGAAAGAAGAGAAATGTGAAAAGAGAAAAAAAGAGGAGAAAAGAGAAAAGAGAAAAGAAGAGGAAAGAAGAGAAACGTGAAAAGAGAAAAAAGAAGTGAAAAAAGAAAAGAGGAGAAGAGAAAAGAGAGAAGAGAAAAGAAGAGAAAAGAGAAAAGAGAAAAGGAGAGAAAAGGGGAAAGAGAAGAGAGAAAAGAAGAGAAAAGAGAAAAGGGAAAAGAGAAAAGAAGAGGAAAAAAGAGAAAAATGGAATGAGAAAAAAGAAGAGAAAAGGAGAGAAATGGGAAAAGAGAAAAATGGAATGAGAAAAAAGAAGAGAAAAGGAGAGAAACGTGAAAAGAGAAAAAAAAGAAGAGAAAAGAGAAAAGACTGGAAATGAAGAGAAAAGGGAAAAGGGAAAAGAGAAAAGAAGAAGGAGGAAAGAAGAGAAAAATCGGATGAGAAAAAAGAAGAGAAAAGAGAAAAGAGAAAAGACTGGAAAAGAAGAGAAAAGGCAAAAGGGAAAAGAGAAAAGAAGGGGAAAGAAGAGAAAAATGGAATGAGAAAAAAGAAGAGGAAAGAATAGAAAAGAGAAAAGAGTAAAGAAGAGCAAAGGGAAAGAATGAAAAAGAGAAAAGAAGAGGACAGAAGAGAAACGTCAAAAGAGAAAAAAGAAGAAGTGAAAAAAGAAAAGAGAAGAAGAGAAAAGAGAGATGAGAAAAGAAGAGAAAAGAGAAAAGAAGAGAATAGATCAGAAAAGGGAAAAGAAGAGAAAAGAGAAAAGACAAAAGAAGAGAAAAGAGAAAAGAGAAAAGACTGGAAAAGAAGAGAAAAGGGAAATGAGAAAAGAAGAGTGCAGAAGAGAAATGTGAAAAGAGAAAAAAGAAGTGAAAAAAGAAAAGACAAGAAGAGAAAAGAGAAAAGAGGAAAGAAGACAAAAGGAGAGAAATGGGAAAAGAGAAAGAAGGAGAAAAGAAGAGGAAAAAAGAGAAAAGAGAAAAGAAGAGAAAAGGGAAACGAGAAATAAAGAGAAAAGAAGAGGAAAGAAGAGAAATGTGAAAAGAGAAAAAAAGAGGAGAAAAGAGAAAAGAGAAAAGAAGAGGAAAGAAGAGAAACGTGAAAAGAGAAAAAAGAAGTGTAAAAAGAAAAGAGAAGAAGAGAAAAGAGAGAAGAGAAAAGAAGAGAAAAGAGAAAAGAAAAAAGAAGAGAAAAGGGAAAAGAGAAGAGAGAAAAGAAGAGAAAAGAGAAAAGGGAAAAGAGAAAAAAGGAGGAAAAAAGAGAAAAACGGAATCAGAAAAAAGAAGAGAAAAGGAGAGAAATGGGAAAAGAGAAAAAAAAGAAGAGAAAAGAGAAAAGAGAAAAGAAGAGGAAAGAAGAGAAACGTGAAAAGAGAAAAAAGAATTGAAAAAAGAAAAGAGAAGAAGAGAAAAGAGAGAAGAGAAAAGAAGAGACAAGAGAAAAGAAAAAAGAAGAGAAAAGGGAAAAGAGAAGAGAGAAAAGAAGAGAAAAGAGAAATGGGAAAAGAGAAAAGAAGAGGAAAAAAGAGAAAAATGGAATGAGAAAAAAGAAGAGAAAAGGAGAGAAATGGGAAAAGAGAAAAAAGGAGAAAAGAAGAGAATAGATGAGAAAAGAGAAAAGAAGAGAAAAGAGAAAAGACAAAAGACAAAAGAAGAGAAAAGAGAAAAGAGAAAAGACTGGAAAAGAAGAGAAAAGGCAAAAGGGAAAAGAGAAAAGAAGAGCAAAGGGAAAGAATGAAAAAGAGAAAAGAAGAGGACAGAAGAGAAACGTGAAAAGAGAAAAAAGAAGAAGTGAAAAAAGAAAAGAGAAGAAGAGAAAAGAGAGATGAGAAAAGAAGAGAAAAGAGAAAAGAAGAGAATAGATCAGAAAAGAGAAAAGAAGAGAAAAGAGAAAAGACAAAAGAAGAGAAAAGAGAAAAGAGAAAAGACTGGAAAAGAAGAGAAAAGGGAAATGAGAAAAGAAGAGTGCAGAAGAGAAATGTGAAAAGAGAAAAAAGAAGTGAAAAAAGAAAAGACAAGAAGAGAAAAGAGAAAATAGGAAAGAAGAGAAAAGGAGAGAAATGGGAAAAGAGAAAGAAGGAGAAAAGAAGAGGAAAAAAGAGAAAAGAGAAAAGAAGAGAAAAGGGAAACGAGAAATAAAGAGAAAAGAAGAGGAAAGAAGAGAAATGTGAAAAGAGAAAAAAAGAGGAGAAAAGAGAAAAGAGAAAAGAAGAGGAAAGAAGAGAAACGTGAAAAGAGAAAAAACAAGAGTAAAAAGAAAAGAGAAGAAGAGAAAAGAGAGAAGAGAAAAGAAGAGACAAGAGAAAAGAAAAAAGAAGAGAAAAGGGAAAAGAGAAGAGAGAAAAGAAGAGAAAAGAGAAATGGGAAAAGAGAAAAGAAGAGGAAAAAAGAGAAAAATGGAATGAGAAAAAAGAAGAGAAAAGGAGAGAAATGGGAAAAGAGAAAAAAGGAGAAAAGAAGAGAATAGATGAGAAAAGAGAAAAGAAGAGAAAAGAGAAAAGACAAAAGACAAAAGAAGAGAAAAGAGAAAAGAGAAAAGACTGGAAAAGAAGAGAAAAGGCAAAAGGGAAAAGAGAAAAGAAGAGCAAAGGGAAAGAATGAAAAAGAGAAAAGAAGAGGACAGAAGAGAAACGTGAAAAGAGAAAAAAGAAGAAGTGAAAAAAGAAAAGAGAAGAAGAGAAAAGAGAGATGAGAAAAGAAGAGAAAAGAGAAAAGAAGAGAATAGATCAGAAAAGAGAAAAGAAGAGAAAAGAGAAAAGACAAAAGAAGAGAAAAGAGAAAAGAGAAAAGACTGGAAAAGAAGAGAAAAGGGAAATGAGAAAAGAAGAGTGCAGAAGAGAAATGTGAAAAGAGAAAAAAGAAGTGAAAAAAGAAAAGACAAGAAGAGAAAAGAGAAAATAGGAAAGAAGAGAAAAGGAGAGAAATGGGAAAAGAGAAAGAAGGAGAAAAGAAGAGGAAAAAAGAGAAAAGAGAAAAGAAGAGAAAAGGGAAACGAGAAATAAAGAGAAAAGAAGAGGAAAGAAGAGAAATGTGAAAAGAGAAAAAAAGAGGAGAAAAGAGAAAAGAGAAAAGAAGAGGAAAGAAGAGAAACGTGAAAAGAGAAAAAAGAAGTGTAAAAAGAAAAGAGAAGAAGAGAAAAGAGAGAAGAGAAAAGAAGAGAAAAGAGAAAAGAAAAAAGAAGAGAAAAGGGAAAAGAGAAGAGAGAAAAGAAGAGAAAAGAGAAAAGGGAAAAGAGAAAAGAGGAGGAAAAAAGAGAAAAACGGAATCAGAAAAAAGAAGAGAAAAGGAGAGAAATGGGAAAAGAGAAAAAAGGAGAAAAGAAGAGAAAAGAAGATGAAAAAAGAGAAAAATGGAATGAGAAAAAAGAAGAGAAAAGGAGAGAAATGGGAAAAGAGAAAAAAGGAGAAAAGAAGAGGAAAGAAGAGGAAAAAAGAGAAAAGAAAAAAAGAGAAAAGAAGAGAATAGATGAGAAAAGAGAAAAGAAGAGAAAAGAGAAAAGACAAAAGACAAAAGAAGAGAAAAGAGAAAAGAGAAAAGACTGGAAAAGAAGAGAAAAGGCAAAAGGGAAAAGAGAAAAGAAGGGGAAAGAAGAGAAAAATGGAATGAGAAAAAAGAAGAGGAAAGAATAGAAAAGAGAAAAGAGTAAAGAAGAGCAAAGGTTAAGAATGAAGAAGAGAAAAGAAGAGGACAGAAGAGAAACGTGAAAAGAGAAAAAAGAAGAAGTGAAAAAAGAAAAGAGAAGAAGAGAAAAGAGAGATGAGAAAAGAAGAGAAAAGAGAAAAGAAGAGAATAGATCAGAAAACAGAAAGGAAGAGAAAAGAGAAAAGACAAAAGAAGAGAAAAGAGAAAAGAGAAAAGACTGGAAAAGAAGAGAAAAGGGAAATGAGAAAAGAAGAGTGCAGAAGAGAAATGTGAAAAGAGAAAAAAGAAGTGAAAAAAGAAAAGACAAGAAGAGAAAAGAGAAAAGAGGAAAGAAGAGAAAAGGAGAGAAATGGGAAAAGAGAAAAAAGGAGAAAAGAAGAGAAAAGAAGAGGAAAAAAGAGAAAAGAGAAAAGAATAGAAATGGGAAACGAGAAATAAAGAGAAAAGAAGGGGAAAGAAGAGAAATGTGAAAAGAGAAAAAAAGAGGAGAAAAGAGAAAAGAAGAGGAAAGAAGAGAAACGTGAAAAGAGAAAAAAGAAGTGAAAAAAGAAAAGAGAAGAAGAGAAAAGAGAGAAGAGAAAAGAAGAGAAAAGAGAAAAGAAAAAAGAAGAGAAAAGGGAAAAGAGAAGAGAGAAAAGAAGAGAAAAGAGAAAAGGGAAAAGAGAAAAGAGGAGGAAAAAAGAGAAAAATGGAATCAGAAAAAAGAAGAGAAAAGGAGAGAAATGGGAAAAGAGAAAAAAGGAGAAAAGAAGAGAAAAGAAGAGGAAAGAAGAGAAAAGAGAAAAGAGAAAAGAAGAGAAAAGGGAAATGAGAAAAGAAGAGAAAAATAGAGAAAAAAGGAAAGAAGAGAAAAGGGAAAAGACAAAAGAGAAAAGTGAAAAGAAGAGAAAAGGGAAATGAGAAGAGAAGAGAAAAGAAGACAATAGAGAAACGAGAAAAGAAGAGAAAAGAAGAGAAAAGAGAAAAGGGAAATGAGAAAAGAAGAGGACAGAAGAGAAATGTGAAAAGAGAAAAAAGAAGAAGTGAAAAAAGAAGAGAAGAAGAGAAAAGAGAGATGAGAAAAGAAGAGAAAAGAGAAAAGAAGAGAATAGATCAGAAAAGAGAAAAGAAGAGAAAAGACAAAAGAAGAGAAAAGAGAAAAGAGAAAAGACTGGAAACGAAGAGAAAAGGGAAATGAGAAAAGAAGAGTGCAGAAGAGAAATGTGAAAAGAGAAATAAGAAGAAGTGAAAAAAGAAAAGAGAAGAAGAGAAAAGAGAAAAGAGGAAAGAAGAGAAAAGGAGAGAAATGGGAAAAGAGAAAAAAGGAGAAAAGAAGAGAAAAGAAGAGGAAAAAAGAGAAAAGAGAAAAGAAGAGAAAAGGGAAAAGACAAAAGACAAAAGAAGAGAAAAGAGAAAAGAGAAAAGACTGGAAATGAAGAGAAAAGGGAAAAGGGAAAAGGGAAAAGAGAAAAGAAGGGGAAAGAAGAGAAAAATGGAATGAGAAAAAAGAAGAGGAAAGAATAGAAAAGAGAAAAGAGTAAAGAAGAGCAAAGGGAAAGAATGAAGAAGAGAAAAGAAGAGGACAGAAGAGAAACGTCAAAAGAGAAAAAAGAAGAAGTGAAAAAAGAAAAGAGAAGAAGAGAAAAGAGAGATGAGAAAAGAAGAGAAAAGAAGAGAATAGATCAGAAAAGAGAAAAGAAGAGAAAAGAGAAAAGACAAAAGAAGAGAAAAGAGAAAAGACTGGAAAAGAAGAGAAAAGGGAAATGAGAAAAGAAGAGTGCAGAAGAGAAATGTGAAAAGAGAAAAAAGAAGTGAAAAAAGAAAAGACAAGAAGAGAAAAGAGAAAAGAGGAAAGAAGAGAAAAGGAGAGAAATGGGAAAAGAGAAAAAAGGAGAAAAGAAGAGAAAAGAAGAGGAAAAAAGAGAAAAGAGAAAAGAAGACAAAAGGGAAATGAGAAAAGAAGAGAAAAGAAGAGAAAAGAGAAAAGGGAAATGAGAAAAGAAGAGGACAGAATAGAAATGTGAAAAGAGAAAAAAGAAGAAGTGAAAAAAGAAGAGAAGAAGAGAAAAGAGAGATGAGAAAAGAAGAGAAAAGAGAAAAGAAGAGAATAGATCAGAAAAGAGAAAAGAATAGAAAAGACAAAAGAAGAGAAAAGAGAAAAGAGAAAAGACTGGAAACGAAGAGAAAAGGGAAATGAGAAAAGAAGAGTGCAGAAGAGAAATGTGAAAAGAGAAATAAGAAGAAGTGAAAAAAGAAAAGAGAAGAAGAGAAAAGAGAAAAGAGGAAAGAAGAGAAAAGGAGAGAAATGGGAAAAGAGAAAAAAGGAGAAAAGAAGAGAAAAGAAGAGGAAAAAAGAGAAAAGAGAAAAGAAGAGAAAAGGGAAAAGACAAAAGACAAAAGAAGAGAAAAGAGAAAAGAGAAAAGACTGGAAATGAAGAGAAAAGGGAAAAGGGAAAAGAGAAAAGAAGGGGAAAGAAGAGAAAAATGGAATGAGAAAGAAGAAGAGGAAAGAATAGGAAAGAGAAAAGAGTAAAGAAGAGCAAAGGGAAAGAATGAAGAAGAGAAAAGAAGAGGACAGAAGAGAAACGTCAAAAGAGAAAAAAGAAGAAGTGAAAAAAGAAAAGAGAAGAAGAGAAAAGAGAGATGAGAAAAGAAGAGAAAAGAAGAGAATAGATCAGAAAAGAGAAAAGAAGAGAAAAGAGAAAAGACAAAAGAAGAGAAAAGAGAAAAGACTGGAAAAGAAGAGAAAAGGGAAATGAGAAAAGAAGAGTGCAGAAGAGAAATGTGAAAAGAGAAAAAAGAAGAAGTGAAAAAAGAAAAGAGAAGAGAAAAGAGAAAAGAGGAAAGAAGAGAAAAGGAGAGAAATGGGAAAAGGAAAAAAGGAGAAAAGAAGAGGAAAAAAGAGAAAAGAGAAAAGAAGAGAAAAGGGAAATGAGAAATAAAGAGAAAAGAAGAGGAAAGAAGAGAGATGGGAAAAGAGAAAAAAAAGAGGAGAAAAGAAGAGGAAAGAAGAGAAACGTGAAAAGAGAAAAAAGAATTGAAAAAAGAAAAGAGAAGAAGAGAAAAGAGAGAAGAGAAAAGAAGAGAAAAGAGAAAAGAAAAAAGAAGAGAAAAGGGAAAAGAGAAGAGAGAAAAGAAGAGAAAAGAGAAAAGGGAAAAGAGAAAAGAAGAGGAAAAAAGAGAAAAATGGAATGAGAAAAAAGAAGAGAAAAGGAGAGAAATGGGAAAAGAGAAAAATGGAATGAGAAAAAAGAAGAGAAAAGGAGAGAAATGGGAAAAGAGAAAAAAGGAGAAAAGAAGAGGAAAGAAGAGGAAAAAAGAGAAATGAAAAAAAGAGAAAAGAAGAGAATAGATGAGAAAAGAGAAAAGAAGAGAAAAGAGAAAAGACAAAAGACAAAAGAAGAGAAAAGAGAAAAGAGAAAAGACTGGAAAAGAAGAGAAAAGGCAAAAGGGAAAAGAGAAAAGAAGGGGAAAGAAGAGAAAAATGGAATGAGAAAAAAGAAGAGGAAAGAATAGAAAAGAGAAAAGAGTAAAGAAGAGCAAAGGGAAAGAATGAAAAAGAGAAAAGAAGAGGACAGAAGAGAAACGTGAAAAGAGAAAAAAGAAGAAGTGAAAAAAGAAAAGAGAAGAAGAGAAAAGAGAGATGAGAAAAGAAGAGAAAAGAGAAAAGAAGAGAATAGATCAGAAAAGAGAAAAGAAGAGAAAAGAGAAAAGACAAAAGAAGAGAAAAGAGAAAAGAGAAAAGACTGGAAAAGAAGAGAAAAGGGAAATGAGAAAAGAAGAGGACAGAAGAGAAATGTGAAAAGAGAAAAAAGAAGAAGTGAAAAAAGAAAAGAGAAGAAGAGAAAAGAGAGAAGAGAAAAGAAGAGAAAAGAGAAAAGAAAAAAGAAGAGAAAAGGGAAAAGAGAAGAGAGAAAAGAAGAGAAAAGAGAAAAGGGAAAAGAGAAAAGAGGAGGAAAAAAGAGAAAAACGGAATCAGAAAAAAGAAGAGAAAAGGAGAGAAATGGGAAAAGAGAAAAAAGGAGAAAAGAAGAGGAAAGAAGAGGAAAGAAGAGAAACGTGAAAAGAGAAAAAAGAAGTGTAAAAAGAAAAGAGAAGAAGAGAAAAGAGAGATGAGAAAAGAAGAGAAAAGAGAAAAGAAGAGAATAGATCAGAAAAGAGAAAAGAAGAGAAAAGACAAAAGAAGAGAAAAGAGAAAAGAGAAAAGACTGGAAAAGAAGAGAAAAGGGAAATGAGAAAAGAAGAGTGCAGAAGAGAAATGTGAAAAGAGAAAAAAGAAGTGAAAAAAGAAAAGACAAGAAGAGAAAAGAGAAAAGAGGAAAGAAGAGAAAAGGAGAGAAATGGGAAAAGAGAAAGAAGGAGAAAAGAAGAGAAAAGAAGAGGAAAAAAGAGAAAAGAGAAAAGAAGAGAAAAGGGAAACGAGAAATAAAGAGAAAAGAAGAGGAAAGAAGAGAAATGTGAAAAGAGAAAAAAAGAGGAGAAAAGAGAAAAGAGAAAAGAAGAGGAAAGAAGAGAAACGTGAAAAGAGAAAAAAGAAGTGTAAAAAGAAAAGAGAAGAAGAGAAAAGAGAGAAGAGAAAAGAAGAGAAAAGAGAAAAGAAAAAAGAAGAGAAAAGGGAAAAGAGAAGAGAGAAAAGAAGAGAAAAGAGAAAAGGGAAAAGAGAAAAGAGGAGGAAAAAAGAGAAAAACGGAATCAGAAAAAAGAAGAGAAAAGGAGAGAAATGGGAAAAGAGAAAAAAGGAGAAAAGAAGAGGAAAGAAGAGGAAAGAAGAGAAACGTGAAAAGAGAAAAAAGAAGTGTAAAAAGAAAAGAGAAGAAGAGAAAAGAGAGAAGAGAAAAGAAGAGAAAAGAGAAAAGAAAAAAGAAGAGAAAAGGGAAAAGAGAAGAGAGAAAAGAAGAGAAAAGAGAAAAGGGAAAAGAGAAAAGAGGAGGAAAAAAGAGAAAAACGTAATCAGAAAAAAGAAGAGAAAAGGAGAGAAATGGGAAAAGAGAAAAAAGGAGAAAAGAAGAGAAAAGAAGAGGAAAAAAGAGAAAAATGGAATGAGAAAAAAGAAGAGAAAAGGAGAGAAATGGGAAAAGAGAAAAAAGGAGAAAAGAAGAGGAAAGAAGAGGAAAAAAGAGAAAAGAAAAAAAGAGAAAAGAAGAGAAAAATGGAATGAGAAAAAAGAAGAGAAAAGGAGAGAAATGGGAAAAGAGAAAAGAAGAGCAAAGGGAAAGAATGAAGAAGAGAAAAGAAGAGGACAGAAGAGAAACGTGAAAAGAGAAAAAAGAAGAAGTGAAAAAAGAAAAGAGAAGAAGAGAAAAGAGAGATGAGAAAAGAAGAGAAAAGAGAAAAGAAGAGAATAGATCAGAAAAGAGAAAAGAAGAGAAAAGAGAAAAGACAAAAGAAGAGAAAAGAGAAAAGACTGGAAAAGAAGAGAAAAGGGAAATGAGAAAAGAAGAGTGCAGAAGAGAAATGTGAAAAGAGAAAAAAGAAGTGAAAAAAGAAAAGAGAAGAAGAGAAAAGAGGAAAGAGGAAAGAAGAGAAAAGGAGAGAAATGGGAAAAGAGAAAAAAGGAGAAAAGAAGAGAAAAGAAGAGGAAAAAAGAGAAAAGAGAAAAGAAGAGAAAAGGGAAATGAGAAATAAAGAGAAAAGAAGAGGAAAGAAGAGTGATGTGAAAAGAGAAAAAAATGAGGAGAAAAGAAAAGAGA
This sequence comes from Chiloscyllium punctatum, assembly GCF_047496795.1. NCBI lineage: Eukaryota > Metazoa > Chordata > Chondrichthyes > Orectolobiformes > Hemiscylliidae > Chiloscyllium > Chiloscyllium punctatum. The sequence continues at coordinate 31,496,928 of NC_092778.1, forward strand.
AAAGAAGAGGAAAGAAGAGAAACGTGAAAAGAGAAAAAAGAAGTGAAAAAAGAAAAGAGAAGAAGAGAAAAGAGAGAAGAGAAAAGAAGAGAAAAGAGAAAAGAAAAAAGAAGAGAAAAGGGAAAAGAGAAAAAAGGAGAAAAGAGAGAAGAGAAAAGAAGAGAAAAGAGAAAAGAAAAAAGAAGAGAAAAGGGAAAAGAGAAGAGAGAAAAGAAGAGAAAAGAGAAAAGAGAAAAGAAGAGAAAAGGGAAATGAGAAATAAAGAGAAAAGAAGAGGAAAGAAGAGAGATGTGAAAAGAGAAAAAAATGAGGAGAAAAGAAAAGAGAAAAGAAGAGGAAAGAAGAGAAACGTGAAAAGAGAAAAAAGAAGTGAAAAAAGAAAAGAGAAGAAGAGAAAAGAGAGAAGAGAAAAGAAGTGAAAAGAGAAAAGAAAAAAGAAGAGAAAAGGGAAAAGAGAAGAGAGAAAAGAAGAGAAAAGAGAAAAGAGGAAAGAAGAGAAAAGGAGAGAAATGGGAAAAGAGAAAAGAAGAGAAAAGAAGAGAAAAGAAGAGGAAAAAAGAGAAAAGAGAAAAGAGAAAAGAAGAGAAAAGGGAAATGAGAAAAGAAGAGAAAAATGGAGAAAAGAGAAAAGAAGAGAAAAGGAAAAAGACAAATGAGAAAAGTGAAAAGAAGAGAAATGGGAAATGAGAAAAAAGAGAAAAGAAGACAATAGAGAAAAGAGAAAAGAAGAGAAAAGAAGAGAAAAGAGAAATGAGAAAAGAAGAGGACAGAAGAGAAATGTGAAAAGAGAAAAAAGAAGAAGTGAAAAAAGAAGAGAAGAAGAGAAAAGAAAGAAGAGAAAAGAGAGATGAGAAAAGAAGAGAAAAGAGAAAAGAAGAGAATAGATCAGAAAAGAGAAAAGAAGAGAAAAGACAAAAGAAGAGAAAAGAGAAAAGAGAAAAGACTGGAAAAGAAGAGAAAAGGGAAATGAGAAAAGAAGAGTGCAGAAGAGAAATGTGAAAAGAGAAAAAAGAAGTGAAAAAAGAAAAGACAAGAAGAGAAAAGAGAAAAGAGGAAAGAAGAGAAAAGGAGAGAAATGGGAAAAGAGAAAGAAGGAGAAAAGAAGAGAAAAGAAGAGGAAAAAAGAGAAAAGAGAAAAGAAGAGAAAAGGGAAACGAGAAATAAAGAGAAAAGAAGAGGAAAGAAGAGAAATGTGAAAAGAGAAAAAAAGAGGAGAAAAGAGAAAAGAGAAAAGAAGAGGAAAGAAGAGAAACGTGAAAAGAGAAAAAAGAAGTGAAAAAAGAAAAGAGAAGAAGAGAAAAGAGAGAAGAGAAAAGAAGAGAAAAGAGAAAAGAGAAAAGAAGAGAAAAGGGAAAAGAGAAGAGAGAAAAGAAGAGAAAAGAGAAAAGGGAAAAGAGAAAAGAAGAGGAAAAAAGAGAAAAATGGAATGAGAAAAAAGAAGAGAAAAGGAGAGAAATGGGAAAAGAGAAAAATGGAATGAGAAAAAAGAAGAGAAAAGGAGAGAAACGTGAAAAGAGAAAAAAAAGAAGAGAAAAGAGAAAAGACTGGAAATGAAGAGAAAAGGGAAAAGGGAAAAGAGAAAAGAAGAAGGAGGAAAGAAGAGAAAAATCGGATGAGAAAAAAGAAGAGAAAAGAAGAGAAAAGAGAAAAGAAGAGAAAAGGAGAGAAATGGGAAAAGAGAAAAAAGGAGAAAAGAAGAGAAAAGAAGAGGAAAAAAGAGAAAAGAAGAGAAAAGGGAAATGAGAAATAAAGAGAAAAGAAGAGGAAAGAAGAGAAATGTGAAAAGAGAAAAAAAAGAAGAGAAAAGAGAAAAGAGAAAAGAAGAGGAAAGAAGAGAAACGTGAAAAGAGAAAAAAGAATTGAAAAAAGAAAAGAGAAGAAGAGAAAAGAGAGAAGAGGAAAGAAGAGAAAAGAGAAAAGAAAAAAGAAGAGAAAAGGGAAAAGAGAAGAGAGAAAAGAAGAGAAAAGAGAAAAGGGAAAAGAGAAAAGAAGAGGAAAAAAGAGAAAAATGGAATGAGAAAAAAGAAGAGAAAAGAGAAAAGAGAAAAGACTGGAAAAGAAGAGAAAAGGCAAAAGGGAAAAGAGAAAAGAAGGGGAAAGAAGAGAAAAATGGAATGAGAAAAAAGAAGAGGAAAGAATAGAAAAGAGAAAAGAGTAAAGAAGAGCAAAGGGAAAGAATGAAAAAGAGAAAAGAAGAGGACAGAAGAGAAACGTCAAAAGAGAAAAAAGAAGAAGTGAAAAAAGAAAAGAGAAGAAGAGAAAAGAGAGATGAGAAAAGAAGAGAAAAGAGAAAAGAAGAGAATAGATCAGAAAAGGGAAAAGAAGAGAAAAGAGAAAAGACAAAAGAAGAGAAAAGAGAAAAGAGAAAAGACTGGAAAAGAAGAGAAAAGGGAAATGAGAAAAGAAGAGTGCAGAAGAGAAATGTGAAAAGAGAAAAAAGAAGTGAAAAAAGAAAAGACAAGAAGAGAAAAGAGAAAATAGGAAAGAAGAGAAAAGGAGAGAAATGGGAAAAGAGAAAGAAGGAGAAAAGAAGAGGAAAAAAGAGAAAAGAGAAAAGAAGAGAAAAGGGAAACGAGAAATAAAGAGAAAAGAAGAGGAAAGAAGAGAAATGTGAAAAGAGAAAAAAAGAGGAGAAAAGAGAAAAGAGAAAAGAAGAGGAAAGAAGAGAAACGTGAAAAGAGAAAAAAGAAGTGTAAAAAGAAAAGAGAAGAAGAGAAAAGAGAGAAGAGAAAAGAAGAGAAAAGAGAAAAGAAAAAAGAAGAGAAAAGGGAAAAGAGAAGAGAGAAAAGAAGAGAAAAGAGAAAAGGGAAAAGAGAAAAAAGGAGGAAAAAAGAGAAAAACGGAATCAGAAAAAAGAAGAGAAAAGGAGAGAAATGGGAAAAGAGAAAAAAGGAGAAAAGAAGAGAAAAGAAGAGGAAAAAAGAGAAAAATGGAATGAGAAAAAAGAAGAGAAAAGGAGAGAAATGGGAAAAGAGAAAAAAGGAGAAAAGAAGAGGAAAGAAGAGGAAAGAAGAGAAACGTGAAAAGAGAAAAAAGAAGTGTAAAAAGAAAAGAGAAGAAGAGAAAAGAGAGAAGAGAAAAGAAGAGAAAAGAGAAAAGAAAAAAGAAGAGAAAAGGGAAAAGAGAAAAAAGGAGAAAAGAAGAGGAAAGAAGAGGAAAAAAGAGAAAAGAAAAAAAGAGAAAAGAAGAGAATAGATGAGAAAAGAGAAAAGAAGAGAAAAGAGAAAAGACAAAAGACAAAAGAAGAGAAAAGAGAAAAGAGAAAAGACTGGAAAAGAAGAGAAAAGGCAAAAGGGAAAAGAGAAACGAAGGGGAAAGAAGAGAAAAATGGAATGAGAAAAAAGAAGAGAAAAGAAGAGAAAAGAGAGAAGAGAAAAGAAGAGAAAAGAGAAAAGACTGGAAAAGAAGAGAAAAGGCAAAAGGGAAAAGAGAAAAGAAGGGGAAAGAAGAGAAAAATGGAATGAGAAAAAAGAAGAGGAAAGAATAGAAAAGAGAAAAGAGTAAAGAAGAGCAAAGGGAAAGAATGAAGAAGAGAAAAGAAGATTACAGAAGAGAAACGTGAAAAGAGAAAAAAGAAGTGAAAAAAGAAAAGAGAAGAAGAGAAAAGAGAGATGAGAAAAGAAGAGAAAAGAGAAAAGAAGAGAATAGATCAGAAAAGAGAAAAGAAGAGAAAAGAAGAGGAAAAAAGAGAAAAGAGAAAAGAAGAGAAAAGGGAAATGAGAAATAAAGAGAAAAGAAGAGGAAAGAAGAGAGATGGGAAAAGAGAAAAAAAGAGGAGAAAAGAAAAGAGAAAAGAAGAGGAAAGAAGAGAAACGTGAAAAGAGAAAAAAGAATTGAAAAAAGAAAAGAGAAGAAGAGAAAAGAGAGAAGAGAAAAGAAGAGAAAAGAGAAAAGAAAAAAGAAGAGAAAAGGGAAAAGAGAAGAGAGAAAAGAAGAGAAAAGAGAAAAGGGAAAAGAGAAAAGAAGAGGAAAAAAGAGAAAAATGGAATGAGAAAAAAGAAGAGAAAAGGAGAGAAATGGGAAAAGAGAAAAATGGAATGAGAAAAAAGAAGAGAAAAGGAGAGAAATGGGAAAAGAGAAAAAAGGAGAAAAGAAGAGGAAAGAAGAGGAAAAAAGAGAAAAGAAAAAAAGAGAAAAGAAGAGAATAGATGAGAAAAGAGAAAAGAAGAGAAAAGAGAAAAGACAAAAGACAAAAGAAGAGAAAAGAGAAAAGAGAAAAGACTGGAAAAGAAGAGAAAAGGCAAAAGGGAAAAGAGAAAAGAAGGGGAAAGAAGAGAAAAATGGAATGAGAAAAAAGAAGAGGAAAGAATAGAAAAGAGAAAAGAGTAAAGAAGAGCAAAGGGAAAGAATGAAGAAGAGAAAAGAAGAGGACAGAAGAGAAACGTCAAAAGAGAAAAAAGAAGAAGTGAAAAAAGAAAAGAGAAGAAGAGAAAAGAGAGATGAGAAAAGAAGAGAAAAGAGAAAAGAAGAGAATAGATCAGAAAAGAGAAAAGAAGAGAAAAGACAAAAGAAGAGAAAAGAGAAAAGAGAAAAGACTGGAAAAGAAAAGAAAAGGGAAATGAGAAAAGAAGAGTGCAGAAGAGAAATGTGAAAAGAGAAAAAAGAAGTGAAAAAAGAAAAGACAAGAAGAGAAAAGAGAAAAGAGGAAAGAAGAGAAAAGGAGAGAAATGGGAAAAGAGAAAGAAGGAGAAAAGAAGAGGAAAAAAGAGAAAAGAGAAAAGAAGAGAAAAGGGAAACGAGAAATAAAGAGAAAAGAAGAGGAAAGAAGAGAAATGTGAAAAGAGAAAAAAAGAGGAGAAAAGAGAAAAGAGAAAAGAAGAGGAAAGAAGAGAAACGTGAAAAGAGAAAAAAGAAGTGTAAAAAGAAAAGAGAAGAAGAGAAAAGAGAGAAGAGAAAAGAAGAGAAAAGAGAAAAGAAAAAAGAAGAGAAAAGGGAAAAGAGAAGAGAGAAAAGAAGAGAAAAGAGAAAAGGGAAAAGAGAAAAGAGGAGGAAAAAAGAGAAAAACGGAATCAGAAAAAAGAAGAGAAAAGGAGAGAAATGGGAAAAGAGAAAAAAGGAGAAAAGAAGAGAAAAGAAGAGGAAAAAAGAGAAAAATGGAATGCGAAAAAAGAAGAGAAAAGGAGAGAAATGGGAAAAGAGAAAAAAGGAGAAAAGAAGAGGAAAGAAGAGGAAAGAAGAGAAACGTGAAAAGAGAAAAAAGAAGTGTAAAAAGAAAAGAGAAGAAGAGAAAAGAGAGAAGAGAAAAGAAGAGAAAAGAGAAAAGAAAAAAGAAGAGAAAAGGGAAAAGAGAAGAGAGAAAAGAAGAGAAAAGAGAAAAGGGAAAAGAGAAAAGAGGAGGAAAAAAGAGAAAAACGGAATCAGAAAAAAGAAGAGAAAAGGAGAGAAATGGGAAAAGAGAAAAAAGGAGAAAAGAAGAGAAAAGAAGAGGAAAAAAGAGAAAAATGGAATGAGAAAAAAGAAGAGAAAAGGAGAGAAATGGGAAAAGAGAAAAAAGGAGAAAAGAAGAGGAAAGAAGAAGAAAGAAGAGAAACGTGAAAAGAGAAAAAAGAAGTGTAAAAAGAAAAGAGAAGAAGAGAAAAGAGAGAAGAGAAAAGAAGAGAAAAGAGAAAAGAAAAAAGAAGAGAAAAGGGAAAAGAGAAGAGAGAAAAGAAGAGAAAAGAGAAAAGGGAAAAGAGAAAAGAGGAGGAAAAAAGAGAAAAACGGAATCAGAAAAAAGAAGAGAAAAGGAGAGAAATGGGAAAAGAGAAAAAAGGAGAAAAGAAGAGAAAAGAAGAGGAAAAAAGAGAAAAATGGAATGAGAAAAAAGAAGAGAAAAGGAGAGAAATGGGAAAAGAGAAAAGAAGAGCAAAGGGAAAGAATGAAGAAGAGAAAAGAAGAGGACAGAAGAGAAACGTGAAAAGAGAAAAAAGGAGAAAAGAGAGAAGAGAAAAGAAGAGAAAAGAGAAAAGAAAAAAGAAGAGAAAAGGGAAAAGAGAAGAGAGAAAAGTGAAAAGAAGAGAAAAGGGAAATGAGAAGAGAAGAGAAAAGAAGACAATAGAGAAACGAGAAAAGAAGAGAAAAGAAGAGAAAAGAGAAAAGGGAAATGAGAAAAGAAGAGGACAGAAGAGAAATGTGAAAAGAGAAGAAAGAAGTGAAAAAAGAAGAGAAGAAGAGAAAAGAGAGATGAGAAAAGAAGAGAAAAGAGAAAAGAAGAGAATCGATCAGAAAAGAGAAAAGAAGAGAAAAGACAAAAGAAGAGAAAAGAGAAAAGAGAAAAGACTGGAAACGAAGAGAAAAGGGAAATGAGAAAAGAAGAGTGCAGAAGAGAAATGTGAAAAGAGAAATAAGAAGAAGTGAAAAAAGAAAAGAGAAGAAGTGAAAAGAGAAAAGAGGAAAGAAGAGAAAAGGAGAGAAATGGGAAAAGAGAAAAAAGGAGAAAAGAAGAGAAAAGAAGAGGAAAAAAGAGAAAAGAGAAAAGAAGAGAAAAGGGAAAAGACAAAAGACAAAAGAAGAGAAAAGAGAAAAGAGAAAAGACTGGAAATGAAGAGAAAAGGGAAAAGGGAAAAGAGAAAAGAAGGGGAAAGAAGAGAAAAATGGAATGAGAAAAAAGAAGAGGAAAGAATAGAAAAGAGAAAAGAGTAAAGAAGAGCAAAGGGAAAGAATGAAGAAGAGAAAATTAGAGGACAGAAGAGAAACGTCAAAAGAGAAAAAAGAAGAAGTGAAAAAAGAAAAGAGAAGAAGAGAAAAGAGAGATGAGAAAAGAAGAGAATAGATCAGAAAAGAGAAAAGAAGAGAAAAGAGAAAAGACAAAATAAGAGAAAAGAGAAAAGAGAAAAGACTGGAAAAGAAGAGAAAAGGGAAATGAGAAAAGAAGAGTGCAGAAGAGAAATGTGAAAAGAGAAAAAAGAAGTGAAAAAAGAAAAGACAAGAAGAGAAAAGAGAAAAGAGGAAAGAAGAGAAAAGGAGAGAAATGGGAAAAGAGAAAAAAGGAGAAAAGAAGAGGAAAAAAGAGAAAAGAGAAAAGAAGAGAAAAGGGAAATGAGAAAAGAAGAGAAAAGAAGAGAAAAGAGAAAAGGGAAATGAGAAAAGAAGAGGACAGAAGAGAAATGTGAAAAGAGAAAAAAGAAGTGAAAAAAGAAGAGAAGAAGAGAAAAGAGAGATGAGAAAAGAAGAGAAAAGAGAAAAGAAGAGAATAGATCAGAAAAGAGAAAAGAAGAGAAAAGACAAAAGAAGAGAAAAGAGAAAAGAGAAAAGACTGGAAACGAAGAGAAAAGGGAAATGAGAAAAGAAGAGTGCAGAAGAGAAATGTGAAAAGAGAAATAAGAAGAAGTGAAAAAAGAAAAGAGAAGAAGAGAAAAAAGAAAAGAGAAGAAGAGAAAAGAGAGATGAGAAAAGAAGAGAAAAGAGAAAAGAAGAGAATAGATCAGAAAAGAGAAAAGAAGAGAAAAGAGAAAAGACAAAAGAAGAGAAAAGAGAAAAGAGAAAAGACTGGAAAAGAAGAGAAAAGGGAAATGAGAAAAGAAGAGTGCAGAAGAGAAATGTGAAAAGAGAAAAAAGAAGTGAAAAAAGAAAATACAAGAAGAGAAAAGAGAAAAGAGGAAAGAAGAGAAAAGGAGAGAAATGGGAAAAGAGAAAGAAGGAGAAAAGAAGAGGAAAAAAGAGAAAAGAGAAAAGAAGAGAAAAGGGAAACGAGAAATAAAGAGAAAAGAAGAGGAAAGAAGAGAAATGTGAAAAGAGAAAAAAAGAGGAGAAAAGAGAAAAGAGAAAAGAAGAGGAAAGAAGAGAAACGTGAAAAGAGAAAAAAGAAGTGTAAAAAGAAAAGAGAAGAAGAGAAAAGAGAGAAGAGAAAAGAAGAGAAAAGAGAAAAGAAAAAAGAAGAGAAAAGGGAAAAGAGAAGAGAGAAAAGAAGAGAAAAGAGAAAAGGGAAAAGAGAAAAGAGGAGGAAAAAAGAGAAAAACGGAATCAGAAAAAAGAAGAGAAAAGGAGAGAAATGGGAAAAGAGAAAAAAGGAGAAAAGAAGAGAAAAGAAGAGGAAAAAAGAGAAAAATGGAATGAGAAAAAAGAAGAGAAAAGGAGAGAAATGGGAAAAGAGAAAAAAGGAGAAAAGAAGAGGAAAGAAGAGGAAAGAAGAGAAACGTGAAAAGAGAAAAAAGAAGTGTAAAAAGAAAAGAGAAGAAGAGAAAAGAGAGAAGAGAAAAGAAGAGAAAAGAGAAAAGAAAAAAGAAGAGGTGGGAAAATGGCTCCAGCATCAGTAGGAGATAATTTTGGGGTGCAGCGATCATTTTATTGTAAAGTTCAAGATGATTATAGAGAATGATATACAATAATTGAGAGTGAGAAACATTAGTTGACGGAGAGCAGCCTTCAATGGGGCAAGAATAAAACTGGGAACCTTTCAAAAAAGCAAATGAAATGGTAGCTTTAAATAGTGTGAACCAGGTCAGATGTAGCTCTCATTATGGAGATGGGCTGCAGTTTGACGACGACAGAGAACTGGATAATGAAAGGTTTTTCCCATTTCTGAAGGAAGGGTTAATAGGCCAACACAGGGAAGTAGCATTAAGTGTAAAGGATAGGATCAGTAATATTGTCATGCTAATCAATTCACACACTGCTCCTCCCTGCCCTCACCCCTCATCCCTGCGTATTGATCATGTCAAACATTGGTAACCTTTGAAAACTTCAGAAAATAGCACAGTATGGAGGAGATCACTCTGTCCACGGTCTGCATTGGACAAGATGTAAGATTGTTTTTTAAAGCCCTAGTTCTGTCTCCCCGGACAGTGTAGGCCTTCAGGTGCAGAACCCGGCACCTTTTTAAAATGGTTTGAGAGTTTCTGCCTCTACTCCGCTTCCATGTGTGACTCCCAGAGCCCGACCATACTCTGGGTATAATAACAGCTTTCCTCACCACTTCTCAAATATTTCATCCAATTAGATTAAATATTCACCACTGGTAACTGAGCTCTCTAACAGGAACAAGGTGTTCTTTCCCTTTCTACCCAGGCTCCTGACAATCTGTGCACCCCAATCAAATCTCCTCTCAGCATCCTCCGTTCCCATCTTTCCTCAGAACTATACTTCCACTGTCACAGGGTGAAGAATCTCCTCTGTACCCTCCCCAGTCCAATTCCATCCTTCCATGTGATGGGGTGACCAGAGCTGTACACAGTCCCCAAGCTGTGACTGAACTCATTATTTATACAGTTCCAGCATAAGCTCTGAAGAGTATTTTGTCTGATAGAGGAAACAATGCCATTTGCTCCATTAACGAGATAATTGGTGTTTCCAGCTACCTTCATTTATCTGCCCACACTGACCATATTTTCATTTATTGTGCATTCTTCTTATTGTTGATGTCCCCAAATGCCTTGCCTTGCACTTCTCTGGGTCATTTGCGCCATTCACCTGGATCCTCCAGTTTCTGTTTTTAAACAGTCTGCCATCGCATCTCTCGTTAAATCCAAGGAAGTCACGATCTTCCTTGAACAAATCCAGACTGACTGTCCTGGAGTCCCAGGAACTTTCTCAATGACCGTTTATCTACTGTCTCAGAATTCCAGCCACGACCTATTCAGTCAGTCCCTTGCTCCACATTAAACAAAGCTGCGGCGTCAGCCGTTCTCCAGTCCTCCAGCACCATCTCTGCATCCAGTGAGGATTGGATAATGTAGGTAACAAAAAGGCAGGTGATTTTCCCAGCTCCTTTTAACAGTCTGGAACATTGTACCCCTATTTTAAGGATTGAATCTCCTGTAAAATTCTCCACTCTAAGTTTGTTGCTCCCAATATTTCATCCCTATTTTGATTCAGACAGAGAGAAACCTAAACCATCTTATGATTTGGTGAAGTCCCATTTTAGTCGTGTTTTATGGAGGGTTACTCTCCACAAGATGTGGTGCATTTTCTCATGATACCATCCACAATCTACCCAAATAACTACCTTCCCTGCCCACGTGGTCTTCCTCTCATTTGACACTAACCCGATGTTCTTTTCCTTTTGTCATAACAACTGCCCACTGCCCGGATATCCCAGAATGCACCGGCCTGCCTGTTAAAGTGGCCGTCTTTAAAAAGTCATGATACTCTTGGATTGTCAATCCAAACTGCCTAGACATGGCAGAGGGGGTAAAACTGCGGCCCCACTTTATGGACAAGCCCCTGAAATTCTGGTGGATGACATGATGCAGGAGAGGGACATTATCTTCATCTAGGACTGGCAGGGAAGGCCATGGCACCAGACCCTGCCAGCTTCGCCCGAGATTGACGCCTGTGTCATTGAGTTGGCCGCCTTCTGGGCAAATGCCCAGCAGTGTAGGAAGCACCTTTTTTCAGTCTCTCCAAATTCATCTCTGCCCCTCTAGCCAACTCTGCCTGGTGTCTGTACTGCCTACTCATTCACTCAGGCCACCTCGCCACCTTTCCCTCAGCTGTCCCTCACTAACAGCTGTAACAACCACTTCCATCTCCCTTAATACCTGTTGCTAATTTTCATATCCGAGAAGGAACCATCCCACAATAGGAGAGAAAGAACTAAGAGAGATAGGGGCCTCCCCAACATTCAGCTCCTCACCCCATCTCAGGGGAAGGATCCTGACCCTAACAAGCACGAGAGATTGATTGAGAATGTCCAAGTTCCCGGACTGGGATCGGAGACACTCCTTGTCTCACTGTGCTGTGCACCGTGACTGACTGTGGATAATGATATCAAGCTTCCTTGTTTTGTGGTTGTGCTAAATACCAAGACAACACAGCAGGCGGGTGAGCCTGGTAGCTTTGGCTGAAGGGACACACTGCTGAGGGTAGGGTAAGGCAAGTTAATAATTCTGTGAGCATTGAAGTCAGTTCAAAGTGAGTGCGTACAAACACGGAGTGATCAGCCCAGAGGGGCAGGGCATGAGATGAGTGTGTGTTCCTGAGCACATTGTCCTTGCAGCAGCTTTGACTGTGTACAAACACGGAGTGAGCAGCCCAGAGAGGTAGTCCATGAGGTGGGTATGTGTCCCTGAGCACAGTGTCCTTGCAGAAGCATTTCAATGATAGTTGTCAGTGCACCCTGAGCTGCAGCATTGAAGTACAGAAGCGTACTGTCAGTGGGTCGGATGTGTGCTGGGATGGCGTGGTGAGCTTGGCATATGACAGATGCTAGAATTGGTGGGTGTGAAGTACATGCAGCTTCTGTCTGTGCAGTGACCCCTGAGACGCTGCTATCCAAGATAGAAGGCTACAGGAGCGAGGGGCGAGATGGAGTCACCAGTTACCAGCTCTGACTTTCACGTCCAATTCTCCATATTGAGTTTCCCTACTGTGGGAGGGAGGGTATGAAGCTGCAAGTTGTTGAGGAGAGATCCACTGAATGTGACTGTGGATGATCAGTAATTATTCAGTCAACATCTTGCCACTCCTGCACTGAAATCTTGTTTTCAAGAGCAGTCCAGTAGAGGAACAAGCCCTTCAGCCCAGAAAGCCCGCACTGACACATAATGCCATTCTCCATTTAAAACGAAAGTTTTTTCTCCGATATCCACTATGTCATTCTGTTCCCATCTTACTCATATTTGTGCCAAGATCCCTCTTAAATCTTGCTATATTAGCTCCTTCTCCTCTATCAGTGCATTCCAGGCACTTACACATCCTGTCTGGAAAAGCAAAAATAACCTTGCTGATCATATCTCCTAAACTTTCTCCCTTTTATCGAAAACCAACGATCCTGAGTAATTGACATTTCTACTCTGGGAAAAAAGCCTCTAACTGTCCTTCTATCTATGCCTCTGATAATTTTGTAAATATCTATCAGGTAGCCCCATTGTCAATGATGCCGAAATGCACACAAACCATGTTTGTTCAACTTCTCCTTCTGGCTAATACCCTCCAAACCAGACAACATATTGGTTAGCCTTTCCATATCCTCTCCAGCACTTTCACATCATTCTGCTGGTGTGGCAACCAGTACTGTAGACACAATATTCTAAATGTGCCTGAACTAAGTTTCTCTGCAGCTGCAATATGACCTGTTAATTTTCATACTGCATGCTCCGATGCCTGACTGCAAGTTTGCCGTCAGATTCTTGATCACCCTATCCACCCGTGTTGCCACTTCCCGTGAATTGTGGAGCTGTACACCTAGATCCCTTCGGATGTTGATGCATTCAGTAATTTTTCCATCCACTGTATACTTCTCTCCTGCATGACACTTTCTAAAACACATCATGTCGCAACTGTCCAGATAAAGTTACTTCTGTTTTTTCTCTGTCCAAGTCTGCAGCTGGCCTACATCCTGCTGTATTCTCTGGCAATCATCCTCACAATCTGCAACTCCTCCAAAATATTTACAGATCTCCAGTCACAAAAACACTGTCCCACCACAACTCTTTCATCTATGACTAAGCAGTTCTCTATCCATCTTACTAACTGACCGCTGATCCCATTTCACTTTACCTTCTGTATGAACCTGCCATAAGGAACTATATCAAAGGCCTTGGTAAGGTCCAGACGGCCAATATCAAGTCCCGTGCCCTCATCAATCAATTTTGTCACTTCCTCAAAATAATCAATCAAGTTTGTGAGACAGGATCTTCCCTACACAACTGCATTGCCTGTTGGAGTACTGTTGGAGTACTGTTGGAGCTGCACTCATTCAGACAAGTGATTATTCCATTATATTCCTGACTTGAACCTTGGAGGTTAGATTAGATTCCATACAGTGTGGAAACAGGTCCTTCGGCCCAACCAATCCACACCAACTCTCAGAAGAGTAACCCACCCAGACCCATTCCCCTGCCCTACATTTACTCCTCACTGATACACCTAACACTATTGACAATTTAGCATGGCCAATTCACCTGACCTGCACATCTTTGGACTGTGGGTGGAAACCGGAGCACCCAGAGGAAACCCACGCAGCCACGGGGGAATGTGCAAACTCCACACAGACAGTCACCCAAGGTCAAAATTGAACCTTGGACTTTTGTGCTGTGGGGCAGCAGAGTTAAACACTGAGCTCTTGACAGTTACTGTGCAGTGCGAAGTATGTCGGGCCGTGGTGCTTACTGTGCAGTGGGAGGTATGTCAGGCCGTGACTGTTACTGTACAGCGGGAGGTATGTCGGGCTGTGAGGTTGCAGACTGAGTTGTCCAGATTATGATTCTGCTGCTGCCGATGGCCCATTGCACTTCATAGATGCTTCATCATTTGTTGCTCAATCTGTTTCATGCCTGTCCCACTAGGAACCCATATCATGGTGAGGTGGGTCTGCAAAATGTGAAGTTAGCCCTTGCTCCCCTCAAGGGCTATGCAGTGACCATTCTTACCGATGTATGAAATGAAGAGGTGGTTCTGCAGCAGGCAGATCGGTGACAATGTGGTCAATTGGTGGGCGGCACGGTGGCACAGTGGTTAGCACTGCTGCCTCACAGCGCCAGAGACCCGGGTTCAATTCCCGCCTCAGGCGACTGACTGTGTGGAGTTTGCACGTTCTCCCCGTGTCTGCGTGGGTTTCCTCCGGGTGCTCCGGTTTCCTCCCACAGTCCAAAGATGTGCAGGTCAGGTGAATTGGCCATGCTAAAATTGCCCGTAGTGTTAGGTAAGGGGTAGATGTAGGGGTATGGGTGGGTTGCGCTTCGGCGGGGCGGTGTGGACTTGTTGGGCCGAAGGGCCTGTTTCCACACTGTAAGTAATCTAATCTAATCTAATTATATGTTTCCCTTTTACTGATTCCCTCAGCCTGCCACAGAGCAGTCTTGCAACCGCAGGATACAGCATCGATGCTGAGCACTGTATTGAATATATACCAAGGAGCTGCCCCCTCAGCCTGGCTATGTCCTGTCAATGGGACAGAACCTACCAGAGAGGGTGGTGAAGTTACCAGAGACATAATCCTGTTCACAGAATCCTGTTTTGCAGACAATACCTGACTGTATTTTTATTAGTCCGTGGGAAATATACAACAGGTCACTTTTACATTTTGTATAATGAAGTGTTAATATCACTTTGTTTCTTACATATTTTAAAATAAACCAAACATCAATGTTTTTCAGTTGAAAACAATTGAAGTGAACACTTAACTATTGCACAATTCAGTGACTGCAGTAAACAGCCGATTCATGTTCAGATCAGTGAACACGCCATCTTGCAGGCAGCAAAGCTGTTGGAAATTACTTTGAGGTAAAGCCTGAATTCAGACACTGTGTTAAGGGCCCTCACCATGACCTCCAAAATACTGGCCATCTCCAAAATCTGTCCAGAGACCTTCCAAACTGGATCTGGGTAGTTAATCACACAATCCCTCACAATAGACTGGTTAGAGTTATACGTGAGCAATGGGAAGAGGTGTGTGGGGCAGACTGGTCAATGGACTAGCACATGGCGCAGTTCAACATTTGTAACAATGACCTGTAAACAGCCATGTCTTGCAAGTATATCCCTTTTGGTGTGCCACCTAAACTCTGTAATTCTGCACCTTGGACCCAATCCTGAATGAAGGTGTTATAAAGATGATGGCCTCCTGCAGCACATAGCATCTTACATTGAATCCATCATAAACCATATCCAGTGTATGTTAGCCACACAATGTCAGTATCCAAACAGATTTGTGCAGCCCTATTGATGGCCAGTATGATCCCAGCCCAATGTCTTTGTGTGTGACTTGAGCTGGAAATCTCTGTGTAAATGTTTGCAGCATTGTTCTAACCGTTAACAGCAAAGTCTCTTTACTGAAGGTTTAACATCCTTTCATGATACCAACTTTTAGATTGTCCAATAAGCACAAAATCCACCAATTTATTCCGTTCTCTTTTATAACAACAATATGATGTGAGTGGCCAAGTCACAGTAAGGAGCATTGAAATGATGAATCTCATTACCACACCCAAGACCACATTTTTTTTTAAGTACAAGGACTTTGAAAACAATCATTTATTTTCCCTTGTATTAATATTGTGAACTCGTAGTCGACTCTCCTGCTCCTCAGATGCTGCCTGAACGGCTGTGTCTTTTTTATCAGAACCACACTTTTTGGATCTGTTCTCTAGCATCTGCTGTCCTCACTTTCTTCCTGCTAATATTCACTCATAATCACTTTCATGGCAACAACAGCACTGTGTTTTTAAACATATTAGTCAGATATGAGTACATTTTGAATTGCTTCTGTCTATCTCAGAGCTCAGTAATGTGAGATGTGAATGGCAGTGTCTGTGTGATGCTTGGTATGTAGGCCATGCCTCTGAGAGACTGACAGATTGTTTAAAACAGCACATCCCTTCAGCTGTTCACAACAAACAGGTTACTGCCTGGACGCTAACAGCCTGAGCTCACCAAACCCAAAGCACAGTGTCCAGCAATGAGCAGGTCTGGACAATATTTTCATTTTCATATATTCATGGAATATGATTGGTCCAGTATTTATTGCCCAGCTCTTGTTGCCATTGAGAAGGTGAGGGTGAGCTGCCACATTGAACCACTGCAGTCGATGCGCTGTAATTAGACTTACGATACCATTAGGGAGGGAACCCGAAATAGTGGCACTGAAGGAACGGCAATATACTTCCCAGTCGGGATGGTGGAAGGGAAAGTGAACATGGTGATGATCCCATGTATCTGTTTCCCTTGTCCTTCTTCACGGTCATGGTTTCAGAGGTAAGTTGTAAGAAGCCCTGTTAGATTTCTGCAGGGCACCGTGTAGCTGGCAGGTATTGCTGGTCCTAGTGTCAGTGGATGAGGGGTGAAGGTGCATTCACAGGCAAATCGGGAGGGGACGGGTATTTCATTACACACATTCAATATGTGTTTTATAGATGGTGTACACGTTTTTGAAAATCATAAGGTATGTTATTTCTGCAGGATTCCTAGCACTTAACATACTCTTGCCGCCAATTAATTTATATGCGTCAAAGTGTGACGCTGGAAAGGCACAACAAGTCAGGCAGCATCTGAGGTACAGGAGAGTCAACATTTTAGCATAAGCCCTTTACAAGAATGGGTAAGGAAATTATATGGTCAGTCCAGTTCTGGTTAATGGTAATCCCTGGGATATTGGTCATTGGGAGTTCAGTGATGGTGGTGCCATTGAACGTTAGAGGACATTGTAACATTTTCAGTTGTTAGAGGTAATCGTTGTCTGGCATGTGTGCAATCGAAATTGTACTTGTCACAGTTAAGCACACACCTTCATATTCCCAGGTCCTTGTTGCATTTGGATAAGGATTGCTTCAGTATGAGTAAACCACAAATCGTGCTGAATACTGTCCAATCATTGACAAACATCCCCAGTTGTGACTTCACTTGAGTAGGGATGGTCATTTATGAAGCAGCTGAAAATTATTGCGCCTAGGGCAGAGAGCTCTCTTACAGCTCAGTGATGCTGTCCCTCTCTCTGAGCTAGGAAGCTTGCTTCGAGTTTCACCTGCTCCAGAGGTGTCAAACAACATATCTGAATGGAATAATATTACAGTATCTTCCCCAAGGAGTTGAGTGAGGACTTGGTTAGCTCAATCAGTTGGACGGCAGATTTGTAATGAATATTAATACTAACAGTGTGAGTTCAATTCCTGCACTGACTGAGGTGTCTGAAAAGGGCTGTCTTACTCAAGCTCTCCCTCACTTGAGGCATGATGACTGCCCAGTTAAACTACCACCCGTCGTCTCTGTCTAACAAGAGAGTAGCCCTATCATCCTGTCGGGTATGGTGCCCTACCTTTCCGTTTCTGGTCTACAGGCTTACCCAGAAACCCCTCCATTAGGGAGCGGCGGCAGAGCTGAGATGGCTGCTCTCCACCAACCCCAGCCACCTTCCTTTGTACCAGGTGCAACTTCTTCCAATGCAGACGATTCCTATTTGCTCCAGGTTTGCCGTTAATCCTGGATACAACATTTGGTCAAATGTTGTTATGATCATGTTAACTGTCACTGTCACCTTACCTCTAGAATTCAGCAATGTGTTTTCTTATTGTACATCGTTAAACCAAGGCTTCAATGAGCCCAAGGGATGAGAGCTCAAACTGAGTTCTAGTGAGCAGGTTGGTGCTGAGGAAGTGCTGCTTGATCCCACTGCAGGAGACATCTGCCATTAATGATGGAGATAAGAGCAATGGGGCAGTCATTGATTGTCTGACATTTTGTCTGTGTATGTACAGGACACACTTGGATAGTTTCCCATATTGTCAGGGAGATGCCAGTGCTGTATCTCAGCAGGAACAGCCTGAATGGAATGTTATCAGGGCCCACAGACTTTGCATTCTCCAATCCCTCCAGCTGTTTGCAAATACCACACACAGTGAATAGGATTAGCTGAAGACTGCCATCTGGAGGAGACTAAAATAGATCATCCCATCGATTTTTCTGTCTCAACATTGTTGTGAAAGTTTCAGCCTTAGCTTTTCTATTATTGTGCTGGGCTCTTCAATCTTTGAGGAAGGTGGTATTTGTGGATTCTCCTCCTCCAGTGAGTTGTGTGATTGTCCACCACCATTCACCCGGATTGCAGAGATTAGGTCTGATTCATTGGTTAGATCTATGTATCAATTGCTGTTTACACCATGTGGTGAGTAAGTGGCCCAGTTTAGTAACTTCATCTCATTCTGAGGTGTATTTGGTGCTACTATAGGCAGGCCCTCCCGTGTTCTCCATTTAACAAGGATGTATCCTTGACTTGATGGTCAGGATAAACAGGAGCATTTGCCAGGCAGTGATAGTGAAAATTATACTGGAGTACAAATCTGCTGCTGTTGGTAATGACCCGATCCACCTCACACAGGCCACTGCAAAATTCCAAATTCTATTGGAAATCTGCCCTGTTCAGCACAGTGATAGTGTCACACATACACAGGGAGTCTTCACGATGTAAAAGTGCAACTTTGTCTCCAGAAATACTGCGTGTGATAGCCACCATTCCCAATACGGTCATCGAACAATGTGTCTGCAGCCAGTAGGTTGATAAGAATGAAGTCAAGGATGTTTCTCCCTGTCAGTCGTTTCTACCAACTTGGTGCAGACGCAGTGAAGCAGTTATGTCCTTTTGGACCCGACCACCTCAATTAGCAATGCTGCTGCTGAACCTGTCTTGGTGGGGTTTAAAATAGCCCAGCCAGCATACATTCTCCAGCTCTGTCACTCTCTCAGTGTTTCCTCCAAGTTCTGTTCAATGTAGAGGAACACTGATCCATTAGCTAAGGACGAGTGTCAACAGGAGGTTTCCGTGTTAAGTGTTTGATCTAACACCATGAGGCTGAGGGAGGGGAGTCAGCAGGAGATTCCCGTGTCAGTGTTTGATCTGGCACCGTGAGGCTGAGAGAGGGGAGTCAGTAGGAGGTTTCCATGTCAGTGTTTCATATGACCCCATGAGGTTTTGTTATGTCACATTTTTGCCTGAGCAGTCTGTAGGACATCTCTCTCAATTCTGGCATTAGCTCCAAGGCATTAGGAAGGAGGAGTTTGCAGGGACTACGGTGTCTTTTACTTTTATTACTGTCAACAGAAGGGCCTCTCCTTTGTGTATGACACTGACTCTGGCTTTCGTGATCAGACACTCCAAGGTCTCACTCCTTCAATTACTCTCTCTCCCTTGTCTGTCCATTCATCAACCAACTTATCACCGTAAGTATCTGCAGAATCTTCCATCTCCCTATCTCTATAAATTCCTCCAAACCCTATACCCCTCTCTATCTCTATAACCTCCTCCAAACCCTACCCTTTCCCCATCACTAAACTCCTCCAAGTGCTACGTCTCCCTACCTCTGTAACTTCCTCCAAACCCGACACCCCTCCCTACCTCTCTATGCACCTCCAAACCCTACACCACTCCCTATCTCTTTCACCTACTCCAGCCCCCATAGCACTCCCTATCTCTGCAAACTCCTCCAAACCTAGATCCTTCCTTATCTCTCTTACCTCATCCAAACCCAGATCCCTCCCTATCTCTCTGACTTCCTCCAAATCCTGCAACCCATCCCTGTCTCTCCAACCTCCTCCAAATCTGACATCCCTCCTTAACTCTCTAACCGAATCCAAACCCTACACCCCTCTCTATCTCTCTAAAGTCTTTCAAACTCTCAGCACTCTTTATCTCTCTGACCTACTCCAAACAGTATACACCGCCCTATCGCCCTAATATTCTCCACCACCTTCACCCCCACCTCCAAACCCTACACCCCTCCCTATCTCTTTCACCTACTCCAGCCCCCATAGCACTCCCTATCTCTGCGATCTCCTCTGAACACAGATCCATCTATATCTCTCTAATCATCTCCAAAACCGACATCACTCCCTACCTCTCTAACCTCCTTCAAATCCAACACCACTCTATCTCTCTAATACTTTCCAACTCCTTCACCTCTCCCTAACTCTGCAACCTCCTCCAAACTCAGATCCCTCCTTATCTCTCTAACGACCTCCAAACTTTGCACCCTCGTTACTTCTCTCACCTCCTCCAACCCTCGATCCCTCCCTATCTCTCTAACCTCCTCCATTATCTACATATATCCCTTTATCTGTGACTTACTCCAGCTCCTACAAACCCTACATAAGCTGCTCGCACATATACCCTGTCGCTGTGACGTCACCAGCCACTGCCCACTCCCGCCCTTTGTAAATCTGATCCAACCACTAGACTCTCCTGATCTCTGTAATCTCCTCCAGACTCTCCATACTGCCCCATAATTCTGGCATTCTCTAGTACCTCTACCTTTTCTTATGTATATAACCTCCATGAACACGTTTAGTTTAGTGACTGAAAGGGATAGGTATATGCCAAAGTGCAATAGTTATCAATGGGGGAAGGGCGATTATAATGTGATTAGGCAGGATTTAGGATGCATAGAATGGGGTAGCAAAATGCAGGGGATGGGGATAATTGAAATGTGGAGTTGGTTTAGAGAACAGATATTACATGTCCTTGAATAGCATGGCCCTATAAGGCAGGGAGGAGGTCATAATGTAAGGGAACCGTGGTCTACTACAAATCACATTTCTTGTTAAGCGGAAGAAGGAGGCTTATGTGACGATGAGACGATGGAGAGTTTCAGATAGCTATGAAGTATTTAAAGAGAGCGTTAAGGAGAGCAAAGAGAGGACATGAGTAGTCTTTAGCACGTCAATTAAAGGAGAATCCGAAAGCTTTGTATCGGTCAGTTAGGAATAAAAGGATGACGAGGGTGTGAATAGAGCCAGTCAAAGACAGAAGTGGAAAGTTGAGTGTGAATTCAGTGGAGATCGGAGAGGTGCTAAACGGATATTTCTCATTGGTTTTTACTCAGGAAAAGGCAAATATTATAGAGAAGATGAATGAGATACGAGATATTTTACTAGAAAGGATCGTGGTTAGTAAGGAAGAGGTGTTATCAATTCTTGAAAGTGAAAACGTCCCCTGAGCCGGATAGGATTTATTCAAGCATTCTCTGGTGCGCTAGGGGGGATTTGTTGGAATTTCTGGTTTTGATATTTGAGTCTTCATTGTCTACAGATTTAGTACAGAGGACTTGAGGATTGCAAATGCTGTGCCCTTGTTCAAGAAGGACAGAACAGATGACCCAGTGAGCTTTATGTCTGTGTAGGAAACGTTTTGGAAAGGATTATAAGAGAGAGGATTTTAAATCATCTAGCAAGCAAGAATTTGACTGCAAATTGTCAACATGGTTTCGTCAATGGGAGGTCGTGTCTCTCAAACCTCATTGAGGTCCTTGAGAAGGTGACCAAGCATGAAGGTGAGAGTAGGACAGATGACGTGGTGTACCTGGACTTTGGTAAAGCCTTTGATAAGTTTCCACATGATTGGCTGTTGGAGAAAATGCAGAGGCATGGAATTGAGGATGAGTTAGCAGTTTGGATGAGAAACTGACTTTCTGTAAGAAGGCAGCACGTGGTGGTTGATGGAAAATATTAAGCATGAAGTCCGGTTACTCGTGATGTGCCACAATGATCTGTTTTGGGTCCACTGCTGGTTGTCATTTTTATAAATGACGTAGATGCAAGCATAGGTGGATTGGTTAGAAAGTCTGCAGATGAGACTAAAGTCGGAGGAGTAGTGAACAGTATGGACATATTTTGCGGGTTTCCAGCGGGACTTGGATAAACTGCGGAATTGGGCTGACAGGTGGCAAATGGAGTTCAATTCAGATAAATATGAGGTGATTCACTTTGGGAAGAATACCAGGAAGCCGGAATACTGGGTCAATGGAAAGATTCGTGGTGGTGTAGATGTGCAGAAAGATCTTGGTGTCCATGTACACAGATCCCTGGAAGTTGCTACCCAGGTTATAATGCTGTAAAGATGGCATACGATGTGTTAGGTCTTATTGGTAGAGGGATTGAGTTCCGGAGCCGTAATGTCATGCTGCAAATATACAAAACGCGAGTGCAGCCTCACTTGGATTATTGTGTACAGTTCTGGTTGCCCCGTTACAGGAAGGATGTAGAAGCATTGGAAAGGTGCAGTGGAGATTTACGAAGATGTTGCCTGATCTGGAGGGAAGGTCTTAAGACGAAAGGCTGAGAGACTTGGGTCTGTTCCAATTGGAGAGAAGAAAGCTAAGAGGGGATTTAATAGAGACATACAAGATTATCAAAAGATTAGATAGGGTAGACAATTAAAGCCTTTTTCCTCAGATATGACATCAGGTTGTACGAGGGGGCATAGCTAAAAATTGAGGGGTGACAGGTTTAAGACTGATGTCAGAGGTAGGTTCGTTACTCAGAGAGTGGTAAGAGCGTGTAATGCCTTGTCTGCCAATGTACTTAACACAGCCACATTAGGGGGATTTAAACAATCCTTGGATAAGCATTTGGATGATGATGGGACAGGGTAGGGGGATTGTCTTAGATTAGTTCACAGTTCGGTGCAACATCGAGGACCAAAGGGCCTGTTATGCGCTGCATTTTACTATGTTCTATAAACACTTACATCTTTCCCCATTTCCTTAACCACACCCAGACACTACTGCCGTTTTCAACTCTGTAACCTCCTCTACCCATTTCATCCTTTATCTACGTAAACTCCTCCAGCCGCTCTATCCATCCCTACCTCTGTGAACTTCATCCATCATCGACAGTCTTTCTGACCTCTGTAACCCCCTCCAGCCTCTCCACACCTCCCTATATCGGTGACATCCTCCAACACCTAAACCTATTCTTATCTGCATAACCTCCACCAACACATACATATTCTAGCCCTCCACCGCTAGTGATCCCTGTAATCTCCTGCAGTATCTTCAGTCTTCTTATCACTGTGGCTTCCTTCATCACGAATATTCTTCCATATCTCTGGAACCCACTCTAGCAATTCCATACTACCCTCTCGCTATAAATTCCACAAGCTCCTTCACTCCTTCCTGCCTTTAGAAACACATACAGCCCCTACAGCCTTCTCGAAGTTTGCAAAGTCTTCCAGCACATTCACCCGTCCGTATCTCGGTAATCTCCCTGTTCTCTTGCAGCTTCCCCACATCTGTAACACCCTCCTGAACCTATGCCTCCATATCACTGTAACCTCATCTCACCTGAAGCTCCTCTATATATCTGTGAAATTTTCACTATATTCATTGACAGTGCATCCACAATCTTTGGAAAGGCGAATACTGAATACGCTGAGATCCTTTGAGGGATGTGTTTTCACATCATCTTAGTCCCAGATAAGTTGCCCCTTATCCTGAGATCTTGTCATCATGTTTTGGATTCCCAGATCCACAGAAATAATTTCTCAACGTCTGCCTTATCAAGCTCTTTCCACTCATAAACTTTTGCACCTCAATCAAATCACTTCTCCATTTCCTGAGACTCAAGAATATCGGCTAAATCTATTCACAAACGCAGCGAGGGAAACTCAGATGCCAAACAGTGAAACATTGTTGTATTATTCATTGATAGGTATCAGATATTGCTGGCTGGGCCATCATTTATTGCCCATACACCGTTGTTCTGGACATGGTGGCCGTGCACTGCCCATTTGAACTGTTGCAGTCACTTTGGTGCAGGGTCACCCACAATAATGTTAGGGAATGAAAGGCAGGATATTCATCAAGTGATACCCGTGAGACTGAGATATATTTCTCAGTCAGGATGGTCATTGACTTTGAGTAACTTGCAGGGTTTTTGTTGCCCTTGCTACTTCAGATGATCAAGGCTTGAAAGGTGCTGTCGAATGGACTTCGGTAAATATCTGCTATGTATCTTGTAGCTGGAACACACTGCTTCCTTGGAGAGTTGGTAGTGAAAGTAGTGAATGTTGTGGATGTCGTAGCAATCAAGCTGGACTACACATGTACCCTTTCTTATTCATGGGCAGCATAGCTGTTCGAGATATGGTCTTAGCTACATTTTGGCAATACGACTTCAATTTGTTACAGTCAGTGACTCCATGTAATTTAAATGAACAATTATCTGCTGAAATGAGTTTGTAATTGGCTGCATGGTCGCCCTGCCATTGCCATGTGGAACACAAGACGCCTGCACTGAATGAGGTTGGTGAACCCCTTGCGCCTGATCCACAATTGAAGGAGATTATAACTGATTTGTTACATAACTCCTTTTACCTGCCTTTGGCCCAAATCTGTCACGATCTTTCCTTCGGAAAAGGGTTTCTACCTCAGTTATTCAGGTGTAAACAAAGAACAAATCAATACCAACCAAAACAGGCAACAAGATGGATATTGAGTCGATAACCTGAAACGTGTCAACTCAGTGTTGACTACAGAAGGCTTTAGAAGGACAATTTGAATGATGGGATAATGTCCTTCACTCATTGCCTTTGCTTCTGTTGATAGAATATTTTCTTCAACAAAGACAATTATGCAGCTTTTTAAAGCAAGAAATAAAAGATGTAGATTGTGTTTGGCATGTGTCAAGGAGGTTGCAAAGGAAAAGTGGGAAATTGGATGGAGGCAGTAATGCTCAGTTCAAGAGCCAGTGAGATCACTATGGGCCTTCTTCACTCTAACAATACTATAATTATGAATGCACTCGTATGGGTTAAATATTCATGAAAAGACAGGAAACAGAGTACAGTTAATTCTTGTGTGGGAATGTGTGCTGTGAGGAAGATGTAAATATTTATGAAAATTGTTTGGGCCTCCATATGGGCAAGGTCATTGCAAATGACATATAATGCAGATACATGAAGTTATCAACTTTTTTGGAGAAATTAATGATCATTATATTTTTAAATTGTGAAACATTGAAAAGTACTGATGTAAATAATACCCAAGGTGTCCTTTTCTATAAGCTGCTGACGTCTAACTTACAGGTGCAGCAAGCTATTTGGAAAGACAGTGGAATGAGAACTTTTATTGTCAGAGGATGTAAGAGGAGAGACATCTTGCTTCAGTTGGAGAGGAACTTGGCCAGTCTGCACCTGGAGGACTCTGTGCAGTTTTGGTTCTTTCTCTCAGTAAATATTTTATTGCCATAGAGAGAGGAAAGGGAAGTTTCAATAGTCTTCTACCAAGGACAATGCTATCAAAGAGGTCCATGAGAAACTTGGTCTGTGTTCCCCAGTGTTTCAAGGAATGAAAATTATTTTCATTTGAAGTTACAGAATACTGATTAGATTACTGCTTCTAACTACTTTCTGGCTATTCGTGTACCATTTATAAATTCAGTTGTATTCTGAACCGTGTCCCACTGCAATGGGAGACAGGTTGTTGTTCTCACAAACACAGGAACAGTAGCAGACTGCATACCATAAGGCATAGGAACAAAGTATGCCCAGCAGCTCACCGAGTATGTTCTGCCTTTCAGTTCAATGATGATTGTTCTCATAATCCCCAACTCCACTTTCCTGCATTTTCCCCATCATCTATGATTCACTGACTGAATAAAAATATGTCACTCCACATTGAAGATATTTTCAAAGTCTTCTGCAATTGTTTCCCTCACTGATATGAGACTTGGTAGTCTTTATTACCCTTGTTTATTTCTAGCGCCCTTTGTTGAACCGAAATTAGATGCCGACCTCTCCTATCGCACCTCCACTCTGTTCAAAAGCACAATAAATAAATAAATAAATCTCAGAGCCTGTTATTATCTCCCTCTTCTTTCATATCAGTATAAGATACGGCTCACATATCTGGGGATTTGTCCACTCTTTATTCTGCCGAAACTTCCAGTTCTTCCTCTCTGTCTCTATCAATCTGTTAAAGGGTCACATGGTCACTCTCCCTGAATCCAGGAACTCCATTGCCCAAGTGAAGACGGATATGAAAGACGTGTTTCACGTATTTTCTGGCTGTGTGCACAGGCTGCCTCCTTGATCCCTCATATTCCCCATTCTTTCCCTTGTTATCCTCTTCCCCCGATATGTGGATAGAACATCTTGGGCTTCTTACTAATCTTCCCAGCTAATGTTTTATCACACCTCCTTTATTCTCTTCTACTGACTTCCTTAACCTCAGCGCTGCACTTTCTACATTCTTAAGGGATTCCATTGATCTGCTCACTTTATAGCTGATTTAAGCTACTCTTTACTTTGTCATTCAGTTCTGAATATTTGTAGACATCGGCGTGTCTCTGGGATTGTTTTCCTAAGCTTGATCTTGGATTGCAACATATTGGGCCCATACTCTCACCAACTCAATTTTGAGCATGTGCACTCGTCCCCACTCCACGCTGTTCGACGACAGCTTTACCCAGAAATAAATGTTCCCAGACTATTTTGCCAGATTCTGTTTTCTAACAAACTCTGTCTCCCCAATCCAAAAACCTTATATTTTGAAGACCTTTCTTTTGCCTTTTCCTTAAGGAAATTAAAATATATGATGTTATGTTCATTGGTCCTAAAATTCTCTCCCAAACCTGCCTCGAACATATGACTGGCTTCATTCTCCACATTAAGACCCAGCAATGCACTATCCCTTGTTGTATCTTCTACATGTTGATATGAGAAGCTCTCAGCAATAAATTTCAACATATTTGTCACCGCTTAAAAGAACATGACTGCCCAATAAATGTTGGATATTGAAAAGCATAAATAGAATTGTTGTTTATTGTTTTATTGTTTTATTGTTTATTGTTTTATACACAACAGCAATTGGTCACACAATAGCTCCTGTACTTTCTTCTAACTGGGCGTCTTAATATGACCCTAGCAATGTATCTGTCATCAATGTATTCCAGTCTCTATCCACGAAGCCTCAATTGAAGGCCCTTCCACAACATCATCCCTCATTATTGCAGTAATTGACTCCTTAATTAATAAAACCAAATCATGTCCAGCCTATAGTTCCTGTACTACAGAATATTAAGTTTTCAATCCTGATCTCCTTCAACCATATCTCTGATGGCAAAAATGTCACTCCATCCAAAACACACCTGCCTATCTCGGTACGCTCCTACAGACCCTACGCACCTCCCAATTTCTGTATCCTAGTCAAGATCTTACACATTTCCCAATCTCTGTAATATCCTCCAGCCCCCTACAACTCTCCCTATCTCTGGAATCTCGTCCAGACCCAACAACGCTCCATATCTCTGAATCTCCTCCAGTCACTACACACCTCCCTATCTCTGTAATATTTCCACCCCTCCACCCCAACTGATCTCCAGCATCTTCACCTGTTCCTGTCACTGAGGATTCCTCCAACATGTATGTCACTCCACATGACTGGAACCCACTCTCGGAATTACATACCTCCCTATCACTATAAACACCTCAAGCTCCTCCAGTCCTCCCTATTGTTGTAAACTCTTCCAGCACCTACAGCCTTCTCTAACATCCAGCCCTTAAACCCATCACTATCCAGGCAATCACTCAGTTCTGTTACAGCTTCCCTGTATATGTAGCATCGACCTGCTCTTATACCTCCCTATTTCTGTGAGCTCTCTAACCCTGAGCTCCTCCATATCTCTGTGAACTTTTCACTGTTTTCATTCACAATGCATCCACAATTCTTAAGATGGCGAACACTAAACACTCTAATATCCTTTGATTGAAATGATTTCACATCCTCTCAGACCCAAATAAATTGTCCGTTATCCCGAGACCCTGTTATCGTGTTTTGGACTCCCTGACCCACAGAAATAATTTTTCAGCATTTGCCCAATCAAGCCCTTGCAATTCAAAATCTTTCATATTTCAATCAAATCACGTATCCATTTCCTGAAACTCAATAATATAGAACAAATTTATTCCGAAAGGGAAACCCAGATTGCAAGCTGTTAAGCATTCGTGTATTATTCACTGATAGCTATCAGATATTGCTGACTGGGCCATCATTTATTGCACATATACTGTTGTTCTGGACCAGGTAGTGGTGCGCTGCCTACTTGAGCATTTGCGGTCAGTTTGGTGCAGAGATACCAACAATAATTTGAGGGAAAAAAGCCAGGATATTCATCAAGTGAAAACCATGGAATAAAGATGTATTTCCATGTCAGGACAGTCACTGAATTTATGTGTAACTTGCAGGGGGTGGTGTTTCCATGGAATTGTTGCCCTTGATGTTGCAGATGGTCCTGACTTGGAAAGTCTTGTCGAATGAACTTTGGTAAATATCTACAATGTATCTTGTTGGATACGCTGCTTCCATTGAGAGTTCATAATGGAGGCAGTGAATGTTGTGAATGTGGTGGCAACCAAGTTAGACAGCAAATGCACCCTTCCTTATACGTGGACGGCATAACGTTTCTAGGTATATTCCTCGAAATTTTTAGCAATATAAATTCATTTTGTTACAATCAGTGACTCCATATAATTTAATTACACATTTATCTGTTGAAATGAATTTGTAATTGGCGGCATGATCACCATGCCATTTCAACATAGAACACAAGACCATAGGAACAGGAAGAGGTTGTTGAACCCTTTGCGCCTGTTCCACAATTTAAGGAGATTATAATTGATTTGTTGCCTAACTCTGGTTTACCTGCCTTTGGATCAAATCTGTCACAACCTTTCCTTTGCAAATAGTTTCTATCTCAGGTATTCAGGAGTAAACAAAGAACTGAACATTACCAAACCAAACAGGGAACAAGATGGCTGTCCAGTGGATAACCTGAAACGTACCACGTCAATCTTGACTATAGAAGGCTGCTGAGTGTCAATTTGAATGCCAGGGTGATGTACTTCCTTTATTGCCTTTTCTTCAGTTGAGAATATTTACTTAGAGGAGATTATTCTTCAACAAAGACTGTTATATTGCTTTTCACAGAAAGAATTAAAATAAGTAGATTGTGTTCAAGATGAGTCAGAGAGGATACAGAGGAAAGGCAGGATAATGGGTGGAGGTAATGATGTGCATTTGAAGGGCCTGTGAATGCACACTGCACCCTAACAATTTTAGCATTGCGAATACACTCGACGGATTAATTATTAGTTAAAAGACAGTAAACAGAGTGTAGGACTTAAACATAATTCTTGCGTGGGAATGCGTGCAGTGAGGAAGATGTAAAGATTTATGAAGATTGTGTCCACATGGGCAAGATCAGTGCAAATGTCATAACATGTGGAAACAGAATGTTATCCAACTTTTTGGCGAAATTGTTGTGCAGTATAATTCTTAAATCTTAAAATGTTGGAAAGTACAGTTTTATATAAACCTATGTGTCCTTGTCTATAAGTTGCCGACGCCTAACATACAGCTTCAGCAAACTAGTTGGAATGTCAGTGGAATGTAAACTTCTAATTTCAGAGGATTTCAGCACAGGAGGAGTGACGTCTTGCTTCAGTTGGCCAGATTGTACATGGAGGACTATTTGCAGTTTTGATTCTTTATCTCAGGAAATATTTTATTGCCACAGAGAGATGGCAAGCAAGGTTCAATAGACTACTTCCAAGGAACATTCTATCAAAGAGGGCGATGACAAACTAGATCTGTGTTCCCTCGTGTTTCAAAAAATGAGACTACATTTCATTGAAAGATAAAAGATACTAATTGGCTTCCTGCTTCAAACGTATTTCTGGCTATCGGGATAGTATTTATAAATTCCTTGAATTAGTCAGCTGCATTCTGAACTGTGTCTCAGAGAGAGGTTGTTGTTCTTGCGAACACAGAGATAGTTGCAGACTGGATACCATAAGGCATAGCAACAACAGTAGACCCAGCAGCTCACCGAGTATGCTCTGCCTTTCAGTTCAATGATGTTTGTTCTGATAATCCTCAACTCCACTTTCCTCGTAACCTTTGATTCATTCGTGAAAAATATGTCTCTCAGCCTTGAAGATACTTAATGATCCCGGCTCAATAGCTTTCAGAATCTTCTATAATTGTTTCCCTCTCACTGATATGAGATTTGATAATTTTAATTCTCTTGTTTGTTCCTAGCCCTCCTTGTTGAACCTACAATTGAATGCATCCTGTTCTATTGCACATGCTCTCTGGCAAAAGCACAGTAAAAAGACAGGGTCAGAACCTGTAACTTCCTCCTTCTTTTCCGGTATCAGTTAAGATACAGCTTATCCAGATCTGGGGATGAATCCACTATTTATTCTGCTACTCTTCACCATTCCAATAAGCCTTCCTCCAAACTGAAGACTGATATGAAGGACGTATTTAATATATTCTCTGGATCCACGCACAGTTTGCCTCCTTAATCCCTAATACTCCTCCATTCTTTCCTGAGTTATCCTCTTCGCTGGGTATAGCGATAGAACACCCGCTGATGTTTTATCACACCCCATTTTTGCTTTTCTACTGATTTCCTTAATTTCAGTGTTACACTTTCTACATTCTTATAGGGATTCCATTCATCTGCTCAATTTATAGATGCTTTAAGCTTCTCTTTACTTTGTTATTCAGCTCTGAACATTTGCAAATGTTGAAGGTTCTGTGGGCTCGTTTTCCTTCATTGGATTGTAGATTGAAAAATATGGACTGATATTCTCATTAAATCCATTTTGAGCATGAACACCCCTCCCCACTCCATGCGGTTCGACTACAGCTTTACCCAGAATTAGCATTGCAACATTTAAAAGGCATCTGGATGTGTATATGATTAGGAAGGATTTGGAGGGATATGGGTCAGGTGCTGGCAAGGGGGTCTAGATTAGGTTGGGTCCAACAATGTACCATCCCTTGTTGTATCTTCTTCATGCTCATCTAAGAAGCTCTCAGCAATACAGTTCAACATATTTGTCCCCTCTTAAAAGTACGTGTGTCCCAATAAATGTTGGACATTGAAAAGCATAAACAGAATTACCCTCTTATTGTTTTTTATACACTACAGCAATTGGTTACACATTGACTCATGTATTTTTTTCTAACTGGGGATCTATAATGTGACCCTAGCAATTACCTGTCATCTTTTGATTCCAATCGCAATCCTTGAAGTCTCAGTTGAAGGCCCGTCCAAAATATTGTCCCTCTTTACAGCAGTAATTGATTCCTTAATTAATAAACAACACCAATTCCTGCCTATATTTCCTATGCTACAGAATATAGAGTTGCCAGTCCTGAACTCCTCCAACCACATCTCTGATGGCAAAAAAATGTCACAATTTCACATGTCAATCTATTCCGTTACCACATCTGTCTGACATGTAATAATCCTAATACCAAGGTAAAGGACATCCAGCCTGGAATATAACACCAGGAACAGTCCGTACCTCGTCTGTATTTTGGAGTTCTATAACCATTGACTGTGATCAGGCTTCCCAATCTACGAACCAAAACTGTAAATCTATGACTGTAAGAACCAATATTTGTCGACTTATCAGTTTTTAACATTGATGCATCAAGTTCAACCTTCCAAAACTGAGCGATCACCTCCACATACCATGAGTTTCTGGTGATTAATCCCCCCCCCACGTCAGTGTGCAGAGGTGCAGACCTCAGTAATAGGCAGCGTTGATTAAGTCTCTCCACAAGCGATGCTGCTGGAGTGTGCAGGGCTTGTGCTGACCCTTTGTGAACAATAATCACTCTCCCTCTAGTAATTCAAACCTGCCTCTCATCATGTGACATGTCTCACAGAAAATGATTAGTGCCTTCCTGTGTTTTCCATTCCATGATCCCCAGGACATTGGGAATCAAACTGGCTCAGGAAGTCAGCACCATATGTAGCCCTGAAATGCAAAGCAGTCAGTCAGTAGTTTGAACAGTCCATTATGGAGTGGACCACCTGAGATGAAGCACAGACTGTTAATCCCAGGTGGTGGATTCTCATCAATTGGTGAATGGGGGAGGGAGTGAGGTGAAGAAGCTGGGGAGAGGTGTTAGGTCGAGACTTGCACTTATGGTGCACATTGTTACATTCAACTGAGTGTCAGTGCAATGAGTGTGTAGTGACATACATCTGACAAAATCCACACAGTTCAGTTATTAAAGTGGCATTTGCTGCTGTTTCACTCATATGCAGTCTGCAGGACTGATCGCAATCGAAACCCATTCAAAAGCAGGTTGGGTGATCCTTGTATTGATCACTGGCCATCTACACAGAAGTTCAATTTTATTTTGACACTGATGAATGTGAAGGTGACATATACTGCTTATGTTTTTAGAATGTTTACTGTGAGACAGTCAAATTGTGAATTTCTTCATCCTGGGTCTGGTGCAGGGTGCAAATATCTGGAATCTAGGAGGCATGCTAGATGCTGTCAAGTGGCTTGTGCAGTGTGTTCTGGCAAGACATGCCCATACATCTGCTCCCTGGAGCAGGCTGAGACTGAAGATGAATTTCTAAGACCTGTTTGTTGGTCAGTCATCGGTACCTATTTTGGACAGCATTTGTGTCTACACTAAGACCAGCGATAGGCTATTGTTTAGTTTTCACCTGCCCAGGGTGGGCTGCAAATGATTTTTTGTGAAAGTATGTTTGAATAACTGCCCTGACTCAGGTTGTAAGGTCTCTTGGACAGGTAGAGGAGCAGGCCAGTATGTCATTCAATATTACAGGCAGCTGTGAGTTCCAGTAGCATTATGCCTGAATTCAGATCCTTTGGAATCTATTAATTATGTAGGTCGTGATTGCAAGTGATGAGTTTCCCAGTATGAATAATAAAATATCTCCTGTGTTTTGTACATTTCGGGCAGCAATACCATGTGAACTCCGACTATTCCCCATAACAATGCCTGCATTATCTCTGAGAACAACTACATTGTTACTATGTGTTTGGAACAAAAATATAAATTCATTACAACACTTTATGATACAAAAATAAAAGAAAACTACGTGCTATTTTATACTGAACAGAGAATATTTGCCTCATTTTTGTACGATCACAATTAAATATTCAACGTCATAATTCAAATGAATACATTCTCACTCTAACATTTCGAAAGGTGTTTGCCTCTAAACCATTACATATTCACAGTGAGCAAACAATTAAACAATCAAATCGATTGAGCATTCTTATGAATTAAAATATAATTAATCAATTTAATTTCTCACTGAAATGCATGAGATTTAGCTAATTGCAAATGATTTAAGAATGACAATTATTCAATACGCACTTCGAATATTAATCTCCGTTAATGATGTGTGTTATTAAACGGTGTTTATTACGAAGCCAAAGCACGTATATCCAATTTAAAGTGAACTTTGTTTTCTGAATATTGAAGTAAACTCAAATTGCAGGCTCAGCTGCCCAAATGGAAGGGCTGGGAGATGAGCTGTTGCAAAATGGATACATGCAACAATTGGCTCTTAAAGGGGTACCTGAGTTTTGATTGCTGTTTTGACAACAATCCAAGTTTAACCAAATATTTTAAGTTATGCCCGAGATACTAAAACACAATCGAGTTTGAAATTATTGTTTTGATGACATCAGACAAGTGACAGGGAACGATGTTTGGAGTATAAAAAAGAGTGGGCACTTTGAAAATTGGTTAGAGCTACTGCCACGGAATAACAGAGCAACTGCTGTAGAGTCAAAGAGCTAACTGCCTATCTAAAATCTTGCTCTCAAAGAAATCAGAGAGCAGTCTATCAAAAAGATACCTTTTGCTGTAACACGTATTCAGAGTAAAAAGAAATAAGTCGAGAGTGTGGTGCTGGAAAAGCACAGCAGGTCAGGTAGCATCCGAGAAGCAGGAGAGTCAACATTTCGTGCAAAAGCCCTTCATCAGCACAACACTCTTGACACTAATCTCCAACATCTGCAGTTCTCACTTTCACTTAGTAAAAAGGATTGAGAGGACCCAGTGAAATCACTGGGTAGGAGATTGATTACAGCAGAGAAGGTAGAGACTGTGTAGACATGTGATTAAGTTAATGTAATATTTATTGTGTGTTATTGGAACAGCATGTCAATAGGGTTGTGCTCAGTTAAGGAAAGCAATGTTCAGTTTCTTAATAGATTTGTGTAGTGTTCTGTTCGGAAACAAAATTGTTACTTTTCTTTAAATAGTGGAAATTAGGTGTTCCCTTTCAGTCCCTCACACTTCGCACAGATGAAAAGGTGAGGCGAGTGTTTCTGTGTGTTTAGCTTTATATAGTAGCAGTTTGACCTCTGCATTTTAACAGATTGGTGGCTCGTCTGGGATTTGGAGGAGTTGGTGGAGGAGTTGGTAGCTTTCTTTTCCCGTTATGGGCTACTTGGAGAGATTAAATCAGGCCAAGGGTCCCATTATACTGCTGAGACTTTTAAGCAAGTCTTGGATAGCATACAACACTTTAAACTAGATAAAAACAAGGACTGCAGATGCTGGAAACCAGATTTTAGATTAGAGTGGTGCTGGAAGAGCACAACAGTTCAGGCAGCATCCGAGGAGCAAGAAAATCGATGTTTCAGGAAAAAGCCCTTCATCGGTAATCCTGGTGAAGTGCTTATGACCGAAACGTCGATTTTCCTGCTCGTCAATGCATGAACTGCTGTGCTTTTCCAGCAGCTCTCTAATATACAACACTTTAAATCAAGTCCGTACCATCCAAAATCCCAGGGAGCCTTGGAAAGGTGGCATTGACCCTGAAGACGATATACATTCAGGATACACTGAATGATTGGAATCAAGGTATCGAACTTGTATGGATTGCAATGAGATATGCCCCAAATGAATTTACTCAGTTTACTACATACGAGATAATATTTGGACAGGAAGTGAGAGGGCCTTTGAAACTAAAACATTGATAGAATCAAAGTCAGAGATTTCCAACTTGTATCATGTAGCAGTGGTGATCGAACGATTAAATCAGGAAGGTGAGTTAACTAAACAGCACCTGAATAGGGCACAGCGTAGAATGAAGCAGTTGGCAGATAGAAACTATAAAATTCAGACGTTTTCCCAAGGAGATGATGTATTAGTATTGTTTTTAGTAGTAGGACATACCTTCAAAGGCCCGTTTAGTGGTCCCTATCAAATTGAGAAAAAGTTGGGTCTGGCAAGCTATCTGATAAAGAAGTTGGGCAGAAAAGAAGCTGTATTGAGCATGCCATCTGAATATGTTGAAACCTTACTATAATAACGAAAGAGAATTGGAGAAGCAGGTGCTATTTATTGCTCTGCTGAGTGAGAAATCAGATCCAGATGTAATGGAGTTTGATGTTCTCCAAAGTGCATTAAATAATGCAGAAGCCCTTAAAGAATGGGGTGGGAGAATTAGCTATCTGTCTCAGGAGCAAAGAACACAGTCGAAAGATTTGTTGCAGCATTATAAGGACATATGCATGAATAAAATGGGAGGACTAATACCAGTGTGCATGAGGTGGAAGTAGGGAATGCTGTTCCAATAAAAGAATACCATTACTGGCTTAATACTTTCAAAGCCCTAAAGGTCCAGAAGGAAGTGAATGTGATACTCAATGAAGACGTCATCGAACCAAGGCAGAGTGGCGTGGAGTTCACTGATCTTGCTAGTTCCCATAGCTGATGGAACTCAACAATTTTCTTTGGACTATTGGAAGGTCAACGACGTAACAAAATCGCTCTCATAACCAATACTAAGTTTGGAGGACTGTACAGAGAAAGTTGGAAAAGCCAGTTACATCACAAAGTTGATTTACTGCATTGTGACAAACAGGTATGTTTAATAGAGAAAGCGAAAGAAGTTTCTGTATTTGTAAACCCCAATGGACTGTGTCAATTCAAAGTAATACCCTTTGGAATGAAGAGCACACCAGCCACATTCCAAAGAACAGACATGTGGCCAGATTAAGAAATAACATGATGTGGTGATCTTTAGCCATTCATGGAAAGATCATATGGGACAGTTGGCAAAATCCTTTGAGTGATTCCTAAAAACAAAACTGGAAATAAACTTTAAAAAAACATAATTTGTGACATTGTTGGGGCATAACATCGAACATGGAAGGATGACTCCAAGGTATGCATCGACGAAAGCAATGGAAGAAGTTCCTTGAGCATGGAGAAATAGGTGCTTCGACTTTTGGGACTGAGCAGATTCAACAGGAAGTTTGTTCCAAATTTCAGCAGCATGGGGACACTACTGACAGATTTACTGAAGAAGAACGTGGAATTTCGTTGGACAGAATACTGCCAGGAGACATTGGAAAATTTACAAGCAATATTAACCACATCAGTTTAATATCGTTATATTTGCAGATATATATTTGCAAATGCATTCTGTTTTGCTCAAAAATGCACACACTGCAGGCAGTCATTGCATTAAATATTTTGCTAATTCCACTTTAGAAATAGAATCAGTCTAACTCAAGATTGGGACACAGACAGACTCTGACCTTACATCTTTAATGCATTGTCTGAGCTGAGATTTCACCTTTTGTTGT
This sequence comes from Chiloscyllium punctatum, assembly GCF_047496795.1. Lineage (NCBI taxonomy): Eukaryota > Metazoa > Chordata > Chondrichthyes > Orectolobiformes > Hemiscylliidae > Chiloscyllium > Chiloscyllium punctatum. The sequence goes on from NC_092778.1 coordinate 31,532,506, forward strand.
AAAACCTCAAGTTATCTTGAGAAGATGACTTAAATGAAGTTCTGGGATTTACATATTAATGAACCGAAAACTGCAACCCATTCTAAAAGATGAAAGACTTAAAAATCCAGGTTTATTCAATATACTATTTCAGTTGCATGGCACTCTAATATTTTGCTATAAATTTTGTGTCTTACGATCTTACATTCAACAACCACCTAATGAAGGAGTAGCACATTGAAAGCTAGTGCTTCCAAATAAACCTGTTGGAATATATCTGGGTGTTGTATGATGTTTACCGCAGTAAGTTCAGGTAATGGTCTTTTCAAATAGAATAAGACAATTTATCTCATCCTTCGTTTATCCAGAATTCCAGTTATGATTCTAATTATTGATAATGTTATTGATATTCTTCGACAAAGCAATGCATTACGTGTGTGTGTATGGGTCTATGTGGTTATGTTTGTATGCATGTGTATCTGTGTCTGTGTCTTTGGGTGTGTACCTGTGTATGCATGTGTTATGATCCTTTGCAATTAGAGTGAAATGAAAGAATGAGAAATTCCTAAATGATTGGGAAATTGTACAAAGATTCCAAGCTGTCTGATATTAAAGAACAAACAAAATTACAGCACAAGAACAGGCCCATCGGCCCTCCAAACCTGCACCGATCCAGATCCTCTACCTAAACCTAGCACATACCTTCCAAGAGTCTGTATCCCTTTGCTCCCTGCCCATTCATATATCTGTCTAGATACATCTTAAATGATGCTGTCGTGACCGCCTCTACTATCTCTGTTGGCAATGTGTTCCAGTCACCCATCACCCTCTGCACAAAGAAATTTCCATGCATATCTACCCTCGACTTTTCCCTTCTTACTTTGAACTTGTGACACCTAGTAATTGAGTCCCCCAGTCCGGGGGAAAAACAAACTTGCTCTCCAGCCTGTCTATATCTCTCATGATTTTGTAGAGCTCAATCAGGCTCCCCGCTCGACCTCCATCTTTCTAATGAAAATGACGATGATCTACTCAAAATCTCTTCATTGCGAGCACCCACCATACCTAGTGTTCTTCTTCTGAACCCTTTTTGTAATGTGGCAACCAGGTCTATAGGCAGTATTACAAAATGTCTTATACAACTGCAACATGCCCTGCCAACGCTTGTACTCAATACCCCATTGAATGAAGGAAAGCATGCGATAAGCCCGCTTGACCACACTGTTCCATCTTCAGGGAACAATGGACCTGAACATCCAGAAATCACTGAACATCAATTAATCCCAGCATTTTCAATTTTCTGTATATTTCACTCTTGAATTAGATCTTCTGAATTGCATCACCTCACATTTGCCAGGATTGAATTTCATCTACCATTTCTCTGCCAACTCTACAATCCATCTATATTGTTCATTATTCTCTTACATTCTCCTCCACTATCTGCTACTCCACCTATCTTTGTGTCATCTGCAAACTTGCTAATCAGGCCAAAGATACCTTCATCCAGATCACTTCTGTATAATGAAAACAACAATGGTCTCAGCACGGATCTTTGTTGAACACCACTGGTCACAGGTCTCCATTTGCAGAAACCACCTTCAACTACTAATCTCCGTGAGCTGTGGCCCAACCAATTCACTATCCATCAAGCTACTACAGCCTGGACCCTATGCGACTTCACTTTCTCAATCAGCGGACCATGGGGAACCCTATCAAACGCCATGTCCATGTATATGACATCTAAAGATCTTCACTCAACAAGCAACTTTGTCACTTCCTCAAAGAATTCTGTTAAGTTGGCAAGACATGACATTCCCTGCACAAAACTATGTTGCCTATCACTACTAAGCACATTTTCTTCCAACTGGGAATACATCCTATCCCTCAGTATTTTCTCAAGCAGCTTCCCTGTCACTAACGTCAGGGTCTCCATTCTTAAACAAGGGAACACCGTTAGCAATTTTCCAGTACTCCGGGATTTCACCCGTGTTCAAAGATGCTGCAAAGATATCTGTTATGGTCCCACCTTTTTCCTCTCTCCATTCCCTCAGTAACCTGGGATAGATCCCATTCGGACCTGAGAACTTGGCACCTTAATGCCTTGTAGAATAACCAACACTTTCTCTCTCCTTATTTCAACTTGACCTAGAGTAATCAAGCATCCATTCCGAATCTCAACATTTCTCCTTGGTGAATACCGATACAAAGTGCTCGTTAATAATCTCACCCATTTTCTCTGACTCCACGCATAACTTTTCTCCTTTGTCCTTGAGTGGTCCAACCCTTCCTCTCGCTACCCTCTGACCCCTTTTAGACCTCTTAATTCCTTGTTTCAGACGGGTCCTACATTCCCGATATTCTTCCCAAGCTTAGTCTATCTTTTTTTTAAAGATTACATTAGTGGAAACAGGCCCTTCGGCCAAACAAGTCCACACCGACCCGCTGAAGCGCAATCCACCCATACCCCCTACATTTACCCCTTACCTAACACTACAGGCAATTTAGCATGGCCAATTCACCTGACCTGTACATCTTTGGACTGTGGGAGGAAACCGGAGCACCTGGAGGAAACCCACGCAGACACGGGGAGAACCTGCAAACTCCACAAAGTCAGTCGCCTGAGACGGGAATTGAACCTGGGTCTCCGGTGCGGTGAGGCAGCAGTGCTAACCACTGTGCCATCTTCAGTCACCTAGACCTTATGTACACTTCGTTTTTCCACTAAGCCAATCTTAATATTCCTACCCCTAATTTCCACGAAGCATATCTGACCTCAACTCTAATCAACCTCTCTTTAAAAGCTTCCCACGTATCAAATGTGGATTTACTTTCAAACAACTGCTTGCAATCTATATTCCCCAACTTCTGCTGAATTTTGTTATAGTTGGCCTTCCCCCAATTTAGCACTCTTCCTTTAGGGCAACTCTTGTCTTTTTCCTTGCGTATTCTAAAACGTATGGAATTGTGACCAAAGTAATCTCCAACTTAAACCTCAACCACCTGGTCAGGCTCATTCCCCAGCATCAGGACAAAAATGGCCCTTTCCTGAGTTGGACTGTTTACATACGACTCAAAAAACCCTCCTGGCTACTCCTTACAAATTCTGCTCCATCCAGTCCTCTAATATTAAGTGAATCCCAGTGAATGTTACGAAAATAAAATTGCCTATCACCACCACCATGTTGCTCCCACATCTTTCCATGATCTGTTACATATTTGTACTTAGAACATAGAACATAGAACAATACAGCACAGAACAGGCCCTTCGACCCACGATGTTGTGCCGAACTTCTATCCTAGATTAAGCACCCATCCATGTACCTATCCAAATGCCGCTTAAAGGTCGCCAATGATTCTGACTCTACCACTCCCATGGGCAGCGCATTCCATGCCCCCACCACTCTCTGGGTAAAGAACCCATCCCTGACATCTCCCCTATACCTTCCACCCTTCACCTTAAATTTATGTCCCGATCATAAATCTTGTACTTGTATCTCAAGCTCACTGTTGGGAGGCCCCAACATTCCTACTGGACCCTTCCTATTTCTGACCTCTGCCCATATTGCCTCACTGTTCGAGTCCTCCATAGTGCCCTCCTTCAGTACAGCTGTGGTATCCTCTTTGACCAGTAATGCAACTCCTATACCCCTTTTCCCCCCCTCCTTATCCCGCCTGAAGCATTGATATCCTAGGATATTTACTTGCCAATCATGCCCTTCCCTCAACCAAGTATCAGTAATAGTAATAATATCAACTCCCAGGTACTAATCCAAGCCCTGTGTTTATCTGCACATACTACACTTCTTGCATTAAAACAAATGTACCTCAGATATCCTGTCCATTTGTGTTCATCATCTAATCCCTGCCGACTCTTCCCCTTACTCACGCTGACTTCATTAGCTATTTCCTTACAGGCTGCAGTTGCTATTTCCTTAATGTCGAATCACCTCCTCATTTGGTTCCAACCCCTCTACAACATTAATTTAAACCCTCCGAAGCAGCATTAGCAAAAGTACCCCGAAGGACATTGTTTCCATTCGAGCTCAGGTGTAGACTGTCCAATTTGTAATAGACCCACCTCCCAGATAATCAGTCCCAATGTCCCAAAAATCAGAACTCCTCCCTCTTGCACCATCTCTCAAGCAATGCTATTCTTTTATTTCTACTCTGACCAGCACGTGGCATTGGTAGCAATCCTGAGATTACAACCTCTGAGGTCCTACTTCTTACCTTGACTCCTAACTCCCTAAATTCTGTTTGTAGGACCTCATCCTGATTTTATAACCTATGTCATTGGTGCCTACATGCACCATGAAAACTGAATATTCACCCTCCCCCTTCAGAATGTTCTGCGGTCAATCCAAGGCATTACTGTCCCTTGCACCTGGAAGGCAACATACCTTTCGGGAGTCTTGGCTTTGAACAGAAAAATGCCTATCTACTCCTTTTGCAATTGAATCCCCTGTGACTAAGCACTTCCAGTAATTCTCCCGCCCTTCTGAACAGCAGAGCCAACCATGGTACTTTTAACCTGGCTACTGCTGTCTTCTCCTGGTGAGCCATCTCTCCAAACAGGATCCAAAACTGTGTACCTGCTAAGGAGGTAGGTGACCGCAGGGGAACCTGCAGTGCCTTCCTACTCTTTCTCTGCCTTTTGGTCACCAATTCCCTTTCTCCTTCAGCAATCCTAATCTGCGAATGTGATCAGTTCTCTCAATGTGCTATCTCCAACCTCCTCTGCATTGTGTGTGTTCCCAGGTGAGTCCATCCGCCGCTCTAGAGCCATCATCCCTTCTATGCGTTCTTCATAAGAAGTGTCTTTGGTACGAGGATCAGGGATGTCTTGGAGAATGCTCAGGGAATACTGGAGCGGAGTCTGAACAGCCAGCAGCAGTGGTACACATTGGTACTGATGATATTGGCAGGAAACGTGACAAGATCCTGCAAGGAGAGTGCAAGGAGATGGACACACGTCCTGCACGTGAACGGCGACAGCAGCTGTGTCCCTGAGCTCCCACATTGAGCAAGTGGAGCATAACATGGCTCTGAGATCGCCTGCCACTTTTACTGTAAACCTTAACTTGGTCTTAAATTAGATAAACGGAAAAGGAAAGATTTTTTTCTTTCACGAATCACAGGATTAATAAAAAGAAGAGAAGCACCTTATCAACACAGTAGAGAGTTCTTTTGTTTTGGTTAGATGAGGAGTTCGGGGTGGGAGACATTGCACGTGTAGTTTCTCTCATTCAATCGCAGCCCAAATATATCACTTACCTTCCCTGCGCACAATTCGTCCTCTCCCACTCCGCTCCTTGCTCTCAGCGCAGCTGCCAATGGAGGCCTTATGCTCGAGGTGAGTCCAGTTTTAGTGGGAAATTAACATTCCTGGCAACCCCCTGGTCCCACCCCCCCCCCCCAACTCCTCCCATAAGATAATGCACAAACATGCAAAACTCTATTTTATTCATGGATTGGCAAGGTAACAAATGATAATCATGGACCAAACAAAAATAATTTAACGGATATTTACTGCGATTCTTGAACGACTAAATATTTGGTTTTCTATTGAGAAAACAAATTCAGTGTTTTTTTCAAATCTGAGTTGGATACGTTTTGATCAATATGTGATCATCATTGGTGGCAAAACCAGATGTTGCTGGGAACGCTCAGAATTACTGACAGTATATGTGGTGCGAAAGCAAAATCAACATACGGTAGGGGACTGGCTATAGCCATGTTACTACACTTATAACTTTCAGGGTTGTGTAGGTTAGATGCATTAGTCAGGGGTAAATGTAGAGTATGAGAATTGGCTAATGGGTCTGGGTGGGTCACTCTTTGGAGGGTCAGTGTGGGCATGTTGGGCCAAATGGCTTGTTTCCACAATGTAGGGATTCAACGAATCTGTGTGTTCTTCACCAGAAGTGTGTTCGGTGCGAGGATCAGGGATGTCTCCGAGCATGCTCAGGACACACTAAAGGGGAGGGTGAACAGCCAGCGGACGTGGTACACATTGGTGCCAATGATATTGGCAGGAAACGTGACAAGATCCTGCAAGAAGAGTGCAGGGAGATTGGCCTGAGTGGAAAAGCGGAATATCCAGTGTTATAATCTTGGGATTACTCCTCGTGCTAGGTGGAAGTTGGATAAGGAAGATGAGGATAATAAACTTTAATATGTGGTTGAAGACCTGGTTCAGGAAGAGGGTTTCAGATTTATGGATTATTGGGTTTTCGTCCAGGGCAGGTGGGACCTGTAAAAAAGGACAGGGTCCATTTTAACTGGAGGGTCATCAACATCCTGGCAGGGAGGTTTGATGATGCATCACGGGTGGATTTAAATGGATAATGCAGGAGACTGAAAACCAGAGTAGCAGGACAGCAAGTGAGCAGAAAGTAGAGTTTAATAGAATAGACAGGCAGGGCTAGTCTAATGACCATGCTGAGGAAAATAATCACAGCAATTTTTAAAATGTTTGTATTGTAATGATAGGTTCAGATAAAAAAAATAGGAATGGAGTGTGTGGAAAGTGTAGTGTGCAAAAATTATTAAAGGAGATAAACATATCCTATAGAAATTATATAAATACCTTGTACCAAAATGCATGGAATATTTGGAAAAAGTGAATAAACTGACAGCTCAAACTGACTTAAAAAGATACGGCCTGGTGGGGATTACACGAAGGTGGGTACAGGAAGGTCAGTGTTGGGAAGAGAAATGTCTAAGGGTACTTACTCATTACTCAGACAAGAAGGCACAGCAGCTTGAGTTGCTGCATTGATTAAGAATGATATCAAAGCCTACATTAAGAAATAACATTAGCACGAGGGACCAAGATGACAAATCAATTTGGATCCAAATAAAGCACATAGAAAGAAACTTGCTTCGAGGAGTAGTTTCATGCCACAATACCCCCATCCTCCAAACATACTTTCAAAAACCAGGGAATAACAATGGCTTGTGAGAAGGCCACAAGAGTGAGCAATCTTTGTATGCATATTGACTTAATTAATCAATTTGGCAAGGGTAGCCTCAAATAACGATTCCTAGAATATATGAGGGATTGTTTCTTTGAACAATACGTCACGGAAACCACACAGAGAACTGGCTTTTTGATATGGTGTGAATAATGAGGGAGGAGTGATAAATCATCTTGTAGTAGAGTATCCTCTTTGAAGAGTGACCTTAATATGCTGGAGTTTCACATTCAGATTCAAAGATTGTAGACAGAGTCATATGCGAGAGATTTAGTGTCGTTCAGTGATAATTATACAGGCCTGAGGAAGGATTGGCCTGAGTGGACTCAGAAAAAATATTAAAGGGCAGAAAATTTGAAGAACAGTAACAAATACTTAGCAACATAGTAAAAACACATCAATTAAAGTTAATTCCTGAATGGAAGAGGAATTCTGAAAAGATAAAGCGTCATGCATACCTTACCAAACAAGACCATGATAAGATGAAAGCCAAGTTCCGGTGATATTATCGCCAACTGCTGATCCAGTGATCCAGATAAGGTTCTGGGAACTCGGGTTCAAATGCCCCCACGGCAGATGCTGGAATCTAAATTCAACATAAATCTGCAATTAAGCTTTACAGTTAATGGTGAGATCACTTTCACTTTAAAATTGTGTCTCCTTCTTATTGAGCACTTGAGCAAGGTGAAGAGCCGCTCTCTGTTCAAACTGTCCATAAACCTCATGCTGTTAAACACCACAATCAGGAACCCCTCTCAACCTCCTCTGCTCAAAAACATCTAACCCCTCATCATGGTTTGAGCACTCTCTCTTGTCTTCTTACTTCTGATATATATATCACCTCACATTTATCAGTCAAATCTCGTCAATCATTGATCTAGCCACCTGAACAAACCATTTATATCGTCCTTTCAACTAGCATGTTCCTTCTCACTGCGAACCACCCACCTAACCTCTGTGTCATCCATAACATTAGTTATCATTTCCCTCAAAATCCATCCCTCACATTCTCATCATCATCATTAATAAGCTCACAGATCAGACTTGTTTCATTTCTCCTGTTCTTCAGATGTTGTTCGAAGAAGAATAATTAAGAATTTCAGTCTCTTGTTCTTCCTATTTTGGTGAATTTACAACGTGATGCAGTTGAGATCTTTTTATGAGTGAACCAGTTTTTTTTTGGACACGGAGCTGAATGTCCCTTTTATACTATTCGTCTCTGTATGTTTTATTCATAAGGCTTACATATGTTTAATATTGGACTAGGTTGGACTGACTTACTCTGCAAAATTTGTATTTTACGTGGACCTGGATAATGTTTTTTGTAACATCCTCTGCAATAGTCAGAGCGGAAGGAATTTTTAATCTGCAGGATAGACACAGGCTCATATGATTGCTTGAAAGAGCTGGAGCGATGAGGATACAGATTCAATTAAATGCTGCACATATACACAGTAGGAGATCAAATCATATCGCCAAGGGTGCCATGCATTTGAAGCAAATATTAGAACATATGCCCACACTTCCTTAATTTTTTTCAAGTTATAATACATGTTCTTAGAGCAGTATGGATCTTACAGCTGCTCCTGGGATTGCAAGAATAGTTAAAGATTAATTATAGTTATTAATTGCATTACATGTAGTTCATATAGTTTATTAATATCAAATTATTTTTCCATTTTGGTTTATTAACATTCAAAAACAAACAGAAAAAACAAGCAAAGAAAATCTATTTTTTCAAACGAACATTTTTTTTAACGAGCTTTTTAAGGTGGGTCTACAAAAATAAATTAGAAAAGTCAATACATGTTTCAAAAGGCTTCTTTGTTTTAAATGCAAAAGTATTTTTTAGTTTCAAAGAGTATTTTTAAATAGGAAGAAGTTCCTTCATTCTGGAGAGTCCAACACGCATTCAGCTCTGGAGAAAACATTTTTCTTCGAGAAATTTATTGAAGAAGAATATTTTTGTTGAGTTAGTTTTCCAAATGGTTGATTTTTCTTTACATGTTTGATATGTATACGGATATATTTTCTATTTTAATGTCGTTAAAAATTCTGTTTATAGGCATAATATTATTAAGGCCATATATATAAGGTAGAGAGGGCGATGGCTGGAAGTTATTATCCAGCAAAATCAGTCAGATAGATGGGTGACTGTCAGGACAAGTAAGAAGGTAGTTCAAAAATCTCCGGTGGCTATTCCTCTATCAAACAGGTGTCCAGTTTTTGGAAGTGTTGAAGGGGGTAGTGTCTCTGAGGAAAATGGAAGAGCAATCGGTTATTGGACTGTTGAAAAAAATTCTTATGTTAGGCAGCGTTTGAGAAGATTTTGTATAATTATTGGTACAGAGATCTCTCCTGTCAGGGGCATAAACAGGAGATTCTGTGACAGTGAGCGAAAATTTAGGATAGTTTATTGGTTTCCCGGTGCTATGATTAAGAACGTCTCTGAAAGTCTCAAGCATATTGTTAAAGGTGTGATTTAGCAGCCAGAAATTATTGTGTATATTGGTATGAATGACATTTTTGGGGAAAAGACTAAAACAGTCCGGAGTAAACTAAACAGGTGATGTAGAGGATTAAAAATAAAAAAAAACTTAAAATAGTAATTTCTGGTTTGCTCCCAATGACAAATTCAAGCGGGGAAGGGGGAAAAAAAGGTTAAAGGAAAAGAATCAATGGCATGAAGAGATGTTGTGCTGTTGATGGATTCAGATTTTGGGAGGTTGGAATGTCTTTAGAAACAGAAAAGGCCCGTTCCAAAAGGATCGGTCTAATCTAAACGGGAAACCCTCCGATATCTTAGCAGGGAGATTTGCTCACTCCATAAAGGCAGACTTTATATTGACAGAAAAGGCACGTGGAGGTACTCTAAGTAGCAGTGTAAATTGTGGGATGGATGGAGAAATCTCTGAATGTGATGAGAACATGCCAGTTAGAAAAGAAAGATGAGAGAATCAGAGTATATAGTCATTCTGAAGAACTAAAACGCATTTACTTCAGTGCAATGGGTTTTACAGGGAAGGCTAATCTACTCAGCGCATATTTAAGAACGTGGGATTGGGACATTATAGCTATTATAGGAACTTGGGTGAAAGATGTTCAAGCTCTTTCAATAAGAACAGGCAAGGTGGTAAAAGAGGAGATGTGGTCTTTTTAGCCAAGGATAGCATAACGCTGGCTCTGAGAACTTTTGCTGAGGACTCATCTACTGAGGTAGTATGGGCTGAGGTTAGAAACAGGAGAGGAGAGGTCATACTGCTTGGAGTTTTTTATATAGCCTCCGCAGAGTTCCAGGGAGGTGGAAAAGAGGATTAGCAAAATTATTTTGGGTAGGAGTGAAAGGAACATGGTGGTCATTATGGGGGACTTTAAGTTCCTTAACATTGACTAGAAATGTTATAACTCTAGTCCGTTGGATGGATCAGTTTATGTCCAATGTGTACAGGAGGGTTTCCTGACACAGTATGTCGAACGGCCGACAAGAGGAGAGGCCACATTGGATCTGATGTTTGGCAATGAGCCAGGCCAAGTGTTTGATTTAGTTGTAGTTGAACACTTCAGAGTAAATTGACCATAATTCAGTTATGTTTAGTTTAGCTATTGAAAGCGATAGGTACACGCTACAGGTCAAGAGTTATCGATGGGGTAAAGGCATTTATAATACAATTAGGCAAGAATAAGAATGCATAGAATGGGGTAGCAAAATGCAGGGAATGCAGAGAGTGGAAATGTGGAGCTGGTTTCAGGAACAGTTATTGTATGTCCTTGATAGGTATGTCCCTGTCATAAGGGAAGAAGTGATAAGGTACGGAAGCGTGGTTTATGATAGAAATTCCATCTTTTGTTAAGAAGAAGAAGGAAGCTTATGTGTTGATGAGGCAAGCTGGTTCAGATGAGGCGATGGAGAGTTACAGATCAGCTAGGAAGGATTTAAAGAAAGAGTGAAGATGAGAATAGAGAGGACACGAGCAGTCTTTAGCAAATAGAATAAAGGAGAACCCTAAAACTTTCTAGAGGAATGTGAGGAATAAAAGGATGATTAGGGTAGGAATAGGGCCAGTCATAGACAGAAAAGGAAAGTTTAGTGTGGACTTTGGTCGAGATCGGAGAGTTGCTAAAAGAACATTTCTCATCAGTTTTCACTCAGGAAAAGGAGACTATTGTAGAGGAGAACGATGAGGTACGAGATATTAGTCTAGAAAGGATCGAGGTTATTTACGAACAGGTGTTATCAATTCTGGAAGGAGTGAAAGCAAAGAAGTCCCCTGGACAGGATGGGATTTATCTGAGGATTCTCTGAGAAGCTAGGGAGGAGATAGCAGAGCCTTTGGCTTTGATATTTGAGTCAACATTGTCTACAGGTTTAGTACCCGAGGACTGGAGGATTTTCCAGAACCATTATATCCTTTCTCCGAATCGCACACTGTCATTCCAAATGCATGTATATTTTATATATCAGAATCTTTTCAAGTAACTTACCTACTAGATTTTAGGTATGCCGGTCTTTAGTTCTCAGGTTTTTCTTTGTAGCCTTTTTTGAATACGGGCTCAGCATTCGCTGTCTTCCAGTTGTCTGGGACCTCACTCATTGGCCAAAGATGATGGAAAAGAACCAACCCGGGACCCCACAATTTCTTCTCTATCCTCCTGCAGTGTCCCTAAATATACCTGGTAAGGACCAAGAGATGTTCAGAAATATTGCAAAGTCTAAAAAATACATCTATTTATTTCAGACACAAACGTCAACGGAAGGGAAAGTGACTCAATGATATTTAACATAACAAATTAGGAAATATATTAATCATAGGAAGTGACTTCAGAAGAATTCCAAATATTGAGGAAACCTGAGAATTCTCAGGAAAGTAACGATCCAGAAAAGAAAGGCCATGAAACTGATAAGGAAATCAAAAGCAGAACATGCATGCTTACAAGCAGGAACACAACGACTGCATCAATCTACGATCTATATTTCAAAGGAAACAAAATAAAAGCAAGGTCCAATGTGGACATTTGTAATCGGGAGAGGATTGCTTATTGTGGAGAACAGGGAAATGGCCAAGAAACTAACCATTTTTAAAATCTATCTTCATGGAGGAAGATCCAGAAAATCACCCAATAATACCAAGTGATCATATCGGACCTCAAGAGCAAAATCAATTCATATCAGTAACAAGGTAGTACTTGAGCATGTAGTTGGATTGAGCATTTCTAAGTCTGATGAAACAGATGTACTTCCTATCAAAATGTCATAAATAAATCACCAATAGAAGTATTAATTGCGCTGTCAATTACTGTGTTTAGCTCCTCTAAGTTTTCATTTTTAACAAGTTCCCTTTCCTTAGTGAAAACTGAAGCAAAAAACTCATTTAGGGCTTCCTCTATCTACTCAGACTCCACGCACAAATTCCCTCCGCTATCCCTTATCCGCCCTAACTTCTCCCTGATCATTTTCTTTTTCCTCACATATGAGTAAAACGCCTTTGGGTTCTCCCTAATCCTTCTCTCGTGCCACCTCCTGACTCGGTCCATTTCTGAGCTCCTTTCTAGCAAGCCTGCAATCATCTAAAGCTGTGCTAGATCTTGATTCCTCCATCTTATGTAAGCTGCCTTCTTCCTTTTGATGAGAACTTCCTCTGTTCTCATCGTCCAAGGTTCCTTAATCTTACCTCTTCCTACCTGCTTCAGAGGAACAAATTTGTGCATCACTCGTGACAACTGCTCCTTAAATAGTCTCCAAATGCCTGCTGTGCCCTTTCTGTGGAACAATTGCTCCCAGTCTATATTTCCCAACGCCTGTCTGATAGAGTCATGTTTCCTTTTACCGAATTAAATATTTTCCCTTGTTATTGCTCCTTTCACTCTCCAAGGCTATGCTAAATTTTAGGCAGTAATGATCACTGTCACCAAAGTGCTCTCCCACCGCCAGATGTGACAGCTGTCCTGGCTCATTGCCGAGCACCAAATCCAAAATGGCATCTCCCCTCGTCGGTCTATCGACATACTGAGTAAGGCAACCGTCCTGAACACACCTGACAAAGGTGTCTCCATCCAAATCATTTACACTTAGGAGGTTCCATTCGATATTGGGAAAGTCGAAATCTCCCATAACAACAACCCTGCTAAGTTTGCATTTTTCCAGAATCTGCCCGCCTATGAGATCTTCAATCTCTCTACTGCTATTAGGTGGTCTGTAGAAAACCACCAATGCAGTGGCTGCTCCCTTGCTGTTCCTAACTTCCACTCATACCGACTCAGTAGACAAACCTTCCTCAACACCTTCTTGTTTGGAGATGTGATACACTCTCGAGCATTCAGTCTGGCTCATCATGTTAGACACAATCATAAGATGGCCATAAGAGGCTGCAATTGTTTTGCCTCCTCATCGAAAGCAGGCCTACCAATGTCGACGGGGATTGGACAGTGTTCTGCGAGTACCTGAAGTGGTCAAAAACCTTGCATTTTTCCAGAATTGACAAAAACATTCACAAATCTGAAAGTTTATCGGGATTCAGTGTACATGTTAACACGAAGGTCTGTCCAAAGATGCAGGCACTGATCAGGTCAAAAAGTTCAGCTTGTTGAGCAGAAAAGGAAATCTCAAATGACGCTGAATCAAGGATGAAGCCACGGCCATCAATTATTGCGTCAAATGAGAAGCGAGTGCCTGTGTGGTCAGTAGAAGAACTACCATCAGTGAGCTTATCGATGCCAGTGTCAGAGATAGGGGCATGGGAAAGATCTGAACGAATTTAGATGTCCTCATTGATGAGGAGAATTCAGTCATGATCTGAAGTTGGTAAGAGTAATAGGTATGGTCAGCCGGAGGTTATTGAAGAGGTAAATCTCATAACAGTTTTGGCAAGCCCCAGTCAAATGTTGAGTTTGCAATTATCCCAACTGGTCGATCATCACATGAGAACAGTAGACCACAATATCCTACTGAAGTGTAAGGGTTTTTGTGGACTGTAATCTAAGATAAATAGTGGTACGGCTCTGAGTTCAACGAGAATATCCTAAAGCAAGAGTCAAGTTTAGTAGAGAAATTGGCAATAGCGCAGCGGTGATCTCCATGTAGTTGAATTAGAACTGAGGAAGCACAGTCATCCAGAATCGTGCAGTAAAGTTGGAAAGGTCTATCATACAGGGGTCTTCCCAAAGCTGAAGCTTGTGACAAGGCTAGTTTGTCGAAGGCTTGCTATGCCTCTGAGGAGAGCTCGAAGGTACCTTCACAGGAAAAAAAAGGCAATCAATATCTGAACGAGGATAGTAGCGTTGGGGAAACATTGTCGGCATAATTTGACCATACCCAGCCACGGACGAACCTGTTTCACCATTGTTGGGACCGGGAAGTTGACGATAGGAGTTATACGGATCTGCTCAAGGGAGTGTGAATCAGCTGGCAGCATGAAACCTAAAAACTATACCTGAAGTTCTACAATTGAGACTTTCTCGGGAGAAGCAACATAGTCCAGACGTTTAAGATGGATGAGGAGGAGGACAACATCGGAGTGACCAGATTCTTCATCTAGACTGGCAACAAGGAGTTTGGATCAGTGCAGACCCACCTGTGAGGGTGAGAGACCACAATTGTTTCTGTAAGGCCTGAGAGAAAAGGGTCGGAGGAAGTATGAAGTCCTAAGGTAATCGAGTCCACATCAACTGCAGGCCAATAAAAGTAAGGACAAATGGGTGCTGACTGTCTTCATGAACAAGCAGAGAGAAAAAACAAAACATGTTGCAGGTCGACAACAGTGAAACATTCAGCGTCTGATGGTACCAAGACCAGGATATGAGTTGGATTTGGGACCACTGCCATACCATTGATAGCTCTATAATCTTGAACCAGTTGATACTGGTCTGGCGTGCCCAATATTTGGACAACTCCCTAAAGTCCCCTTCTTTTTTTTTCATTTCGTAATGTATTCTTATTAAGACCTTTTCAGGCTGCACTTGGACGATAGAGAGTGAGGGGTCGAATCAACTAAGTTTGAATGTGAGAAAAACCAAATGGAGAAAATACTCATGTCTGGCCGGCCAATTTCTCGACAATCGTGGAGGTCTGAAGACTCTCACACTATTATCTTCAATCTGTCCTTACCGAAACCGAGTCACGACACCAGATGATGATCTGAACCCCCGGCAAGGAGAGGGTCTCGCTTTGGCGATCGGTCAATAAACACTCGTAATTGATCTGGCTGTTAAGAATATATTCTTTATTTTTTATACGGCCGAGTATGGAGGGTGCAGAAACACAGAGGTTATACACTTCCATGTTCCTTGGTGTAACTGTGCACAAAAATGATAACAAATACTTTTTAAAAGACAATTTTTAAGGAAGGATACAGGCCATGATCGTATAATGCATTCAGATAAATGCCAGTCAATACTCGATATTGCTTTCTGCAACAGTTCCTTGGTCCAATGATATTTCCTGGGAACGAACTTTATTTTCCAACACTCAGGCCACTTTTGTATCAGTTACCAAACCATTTCACCAGCACCAAAAGGGTGGTAAAAACTGACTTATCCAGCTGAGTTATTTCTCTGCTTTGTCTGCTAATCACTACTGAAGTTGACTGTGGTTAGTCACTTATATTGAATCTCTTTTCTCTTTTCACTTCTTTTCTCTTCTTTTCTCTTTTCATTTTTCTCTTTTCTCTTCTTTTCTCTTCTTTTCTCTTCTTCACTCTTTTCCCTTTTCTCTTCTTTCTCGTTTGTCTTTTCTCTTCGTTTTTCTTTTCTTTTCTCTTCTTTCTCTTCTTTTCTCTTTTCTCTTAGTTTCTCTTCTTTTCTATTTTTTCTTATCTCTTTTCTCTTCTTTTCCCTTCTTTTCTCTTTTCACTTTTCTCATCTTTTCTCTTTTCTCTTTTCCCTTTTCACTTCTTTTCTCTTCTTTTCATTTTTCTCTTTTCTCTCCTTTTCTCTTATTTTATCTTTTCCCTTTTCTGTGTTCTCTTCTTTTCACGTCTTTTCTCTTCTTTTCTCTTTTCTCATCTTTTCTCTTTTCTCTTGTCTCTTCTTTTCTCTTTCCTCTTCTTTTCTCTTCTTTTCTCTTTTGCCTTTTCTCTTCTTTTCTCTACTTTTCTCTTTTCTCTTTTTTTCTCTTCTTTTCTTTTTTTCCATTTTCTCTTCTTTTCTCTATTCTCTTTTCTCTTCTTATCTCTCCTTTTCAATTTTCTCTTTTCCCTTTTCTCTTCTTTTCTCTTTTGCCTTTTCTCTTCTTTTCTCTTTTCTCTTCTTTTCTCTTTTCTCTTCTTATCTATTCATTTTTCTTTTCGCTTTTCTCTTCTTTTCTCTTCTTTTCTCATTTCTCTTTTATGTTTTCTCTTGTTTTGACTTCATTTCTATTTTCTCTTATCTTTTTTCTCTTCTTTTCTCTTATTTTCCCTTCTTTTCTCTTTTCCCTTTTCCCTACTATTCTCTTTCCTCTTTTTTCTTTTCTCTCCTTTTCACTTTACTCTTGTTTTCTCATCTTTTCTCTTTTCTCTTGTCTCTTTTCTCTTCTTTCCTCTTCGTTTCCCTTATCGTTTTTCTCTTTTCTGTTTTCTCTTTTATCTTCTTTTCTCATCTTTTCTCTTTTCTCTTCTTTTCTCTTTTTTTCTCTTTTCTCTTTTCTCTTCTTTTCTCATTTTTCTTTTCCCTTTTCTCTTCTTTCCTCTTCTTTTCTCTTTTCTCTTTCTTCTTCTTTTCTCTTCTTTTATCTTTTCTCTTCTTATTCCTTCTTTTCCATTTCTGTTTTGTCTTTTCTCTTCTTTTCTCTTTTCTCTCCCTTTCTTTTTTCTCTGCTTTTCTCTTATTTTCTCTTTTCCCTTTTGGCTTCTTTTCTCTTTTCTCTTTTACCTTTTCTCTTCTTTTCTATTTTCTCTTATCTCTTTTCTCGTATTTTCTCTTCTTTTCCCTCCTTTTCTGTTCTTTTCTCTTATTTTCTCTTTTCTCATTCCCTTTTCTCGGCTTTTCTCTTCTTTTCTCTTTTTTCTTTTCTCTCCTTTTCTCTTCTTTCATCATTCCGCTTTTCTGATTTCTCTTCTTTTCTCATCTTTTCTCTTTACTCTTTTCTCTTTTCTCCTCTTTTCTCTTTTCTCATTTCTCTCCTTTTCTCTTCTTTTCTCTTTTCTCTTTTCTGTTTTCTCATCTTCTCTCTTTTTTTTCTCTTTTCATGTTTCTCTTCTTTCTACTCCTTTTCTCTTTTCCCTTTTCTCTTATCTCTTCTTTTCCCTTTTCTGTTTTCCCTTTTCTCTTCTTTTCTCTTTTCTCTTTTCTCTTCTATTCTCTTTTCTCTTCTTTTCTCTTTTCTTTTTCTCTTCTTTTCTCTTCACTTCTCTTCTTCCCTCTTTTCCAGTCTTTTGTCTTTTCTCTTTTCTCTTCTTTTGTCTTTTGTCTTTTGTCTTTTCTCTTCTTTTCTCTTTTCTCTTCTTTTCTCTTCTTTTCTCATTTCCCTTTTCTCTTCTTTTCACTTTTCTCTTCTTTCCTCTTCTCTTCTCTTCTCTCTTTTCCACTTTCTCTTCTTTTCTCTTCTCTCTTTTCTCTTCTTTTCTCTTTTGTCTTTACTCTTTTCTATTCTTTTCTCTTTTCTCTCCTTTCCTCTTCTTTTCTCTTCTTTTCTCCTCTTTTCTTTTCCCATTTCTCTCCTTTTCTCTTCTTTTCTCTTTTCTCTTCTTTTTTCTAATTCCATTTTTCTCTTCTTTCCTCTTCTTTTCTCTTTTCCCTTTTCTCTTTTCTCTTCTTTTCTCTTTTTTCTTTTCTCTTCTTTTCTCTTCTCCCGTTTCTCTTCTTCTCTCTTTTCTTTTTTTCACTTCTTTTTTTTCTCTTTTCACGTTTCTCTTCTTTCCTCTTCTTTTCTCTTTTCTCTATTGTCTTCTTTTCTCATTTCCCTTTTCTCTTCTGTTTTCTTATCACTTTTCTTTTTTCTATTCTTTTCTCTTTTCTCTTCTTTTCATTTACTCTTTTACCTTTTCCCTTTCTCTTCTTTTCTCTTTTCGCTTTTCTCTACTTTTCTCTTCTTTTCTCATTTCCCTTTTCTCTTCTTTTCACTTTTCTCTTTTCACTTTTCTCTTCTTTCCTCTTCTTTTCTCTTCTTTTCTCTTTTCCCTTTTCTCTTTTCTCTTCTTTTCTCTCTTCTCTTTTTCCTTTTCTCTCCATTTCTCTTCTCTGTTTTCTCTTCTTCTCTCTTTTCTTTTTTTCACTTCTTTTTTTTTTCTTTTCACGTTTCTCTTCTTTCCTCTTGTTTTCTCTTCTTTTCTCTTTTCCCTATTCTCTTCTTTTCTCTTCTTTTCTCTTTTCTCTATTGTCTTCTTTTCTCTTATTTTCTAATTTCCCTTTTCTCTTCTGTTTTCTTTTCACTTTTCTATTTTCTCTTCTTTCCTCTTCTTTTCTCTCCTTTTCTCGTCTTTTCTCTTTTCTGTTTTCTCTTCTTTTTTTCTCTTTTCACGTTTCTCTTCATTCCTCTTCTTTTCTCTACTTTTCTCTTTTCTCTGTTGTCTTCTTTTCTCTTATTTTCTCATTTCCCTTTTCTCTTCTTTTCACTTTTCTCTTCTTTTATCTTTTCTCTATTGTCTTCTTTTCTCATTTCCCTTTTCTCTTCTGTTTTCTTTTCACTTTTCTATTTTCTCTTCTTTTCTCTTTTCCCTTTTCTCTTCTTTTCACTTTTCTCTATTGCCTTTTCCATTTCCTCTTCTTTTCTCTTTTCTCATTTCTATTCATTTCTCTTTTCTATTTTCTCTTCTTTCCTCTTCTTTTCTCTCCTTTTCTCTTCTTTTCTCTTTTCTCTTTTCTCTTCTATTTTTCTCTTTTCACGTTTCTCTTCTTTCCTCTACTTTTCTCTTTTCCCTTTTGTCTTCTTTTCTCTTTTCTCTGCTTTTCTCTTCTGTTCTCTTTTCCCTTTTCCCTTTTCTCTTCTTTTGCAGTCTTTTCTCTTTTCTCTTCTTTTGTCCTTTGTCTTTTCTCTTTTCTCTACTTTTCTCATTCCCCTTTTCTCTTCTTTTCACTTTTCTCTTCTTTCCTCTTCTCTTCTCTTTTCTCATTTCCCTTTTCTCTTCTTTTCTCTTGTCGCTTTTCTCTTCTTTTCTCTTTTGTCTTTACTCTTTTCTATTCTTTTCTCTTTTCTCTTTTCTCTTCGTTCCTCTTCTTTTCTCCTCTTTTCTCTTTTCCCATTTCTCTCCTTTTCTCTTCTTTTTTCTCATTCCATTTTTCTCTTTTTTCCTCTTCTTTTCTCTTTTCCCTTTTCTCTTTTCTCTTCTTTTCTCTCTTCTCTTTAACCTTTTCTCTTCTTTTTTTTCTCTTTTCTCTTCTTTTTACTTCTTTTCTCTTCTCTCTTTTCTCTTCTTCTCTTTTCTTTTTTCACTTCTTCTTTTTTCTCTTTTCACGTTTCTCTTCTTTCCTCTTCTTTTCTCATTTCCCTTTTCTCTTCTTTTCTGTTTTCTCTTCTTTTCTCTTCATTTCTCATTAACCTTTTCTCTTCTTTCCTCTCCTCTTTTCTTTTTACTTTTCCCTTTTCTCTTCTTTTCTCTTGTGTCTTTTCTCTTCTTTTCTCTTTTGTCTTTACTCTTTTCTATTCTTTTCTCTTTTCTCTTTTCTCTTCTTTCCTCTTCTTTTATCTTTTCCCATTTCTCTCCTTTTCTCTTCTTTTCTCTTCTTTTTTCTCATTCCATTTTTCTCTTCTTTCCTCTTCTTTTCTCTTTTCTCTTTCTCTTTTCTCTTCTTTTCTCTTTTCTCTTCCTTTCTCTTCTTTTCTCTTCTCTCTTTTCTCTTCTTCTGTCTTTTCTTTTTTCACTTTTTTTTTCTCTTTTCACATTTCTCTTCTTTCCTCTTCTTTTCTCTTTCCCTTTTCTCTTCTTTTCACTTTTCTCTTCTTTTATCTTTTCTCAATTGTCTTCTTTTCTCTTCTTTTCTCATTTCCCTTTTCTCTTCTTTTCTCTTTTCTCTTCTTTTCTCTTTTCTCATCTATTCTCTTCTTTTCTCTTTTCTCTTCTTGTCTCATCTCTCTTTTCTCTTCACTTTTCTTTTTTCACTTCTTCTTTTTTCTCTTTTCACTTTTCTCTTCTATCCTCTTCTTTTCTCTCCTTCATTCTTTCCCTTTGCTCTTCTTTTCTCTTTTCTCTTTTCTCTTTTTTTTTCTCTTTTCACGTTTCTCTTCTGTCCTCTTCTTTTCTCTCCTTCATTCTTTCCCTTTGCTCTTCTTTTCTCTTTTCTCTTTTGTCTTCTATTTTTTCTCTTTTCACGTTTCTCTTCTATCCTCTTCTTTTCTCTCCTTCATTCTTTCCCTTTGCTCTTCTTTTCTCTTTTCTCTTTTCTCTTTTTTTTTCTCTTTTCACGTTTCTCTTCTGTCCTCTTCTTTTCTCTCCTTCATTCTTTCCCTTTGCTCTTCTTTTCTCTTTTCTCTTTTCTCTTCCTTTTCCCGTTCCATTTTTCTCTTCTTTCCTATTTTCTCTTTTCCCTTTTCCCTTTTCTCTTCATTTCCAGTCTTTTCTCTTTTCTCTTCTTTACTCTTTTCTCATCTATTCTCTTCTTTTCTCTTTTCTCTTTTCTCTTCTTTTCTCTTCTCTCTTTTCTCTTCTTCTCTTTTCTTTTTTCACTTCTTCTTTTTTCTCTTTTCACGTTTCTCTTCTTTCCTCTTCTTTTCTCATTTCCCTTTTCTCTTCTTTTCTGTTTTCTCTTCTTTTCTCTTCATTTCTCATTAAACTTTTCTCTTCTTTCCTCTCCTCTTTTCTTTTTACTTTTCCCTTTTCTCTTCTTTTCTCTTGTGTCTTTTCTCTTCTTTTCTCTTTTGTCTTTACTCTTTTCTATTCTTTTCTCTTTTCTCTTTTCTCTTCTTTCCTCTTCTTTTATCTTTTCCCATTTCTCTCCTTTTCTCTTCTTTTCTCTTCTTTTTTCTCATTCCATTTTTCTCTTCTTTCCTCTTCTTTTCTCTTTTCTCTTTCTCTTTTCTCTTCTTTTCTCTTTTCTCTTCCTTTCTTTTCTTTTCTCTTCTCTCTTTTCTCTTCTTCTGTCTTTTCTTTTTTCACTTTTTTTTTCTCTTTTCACATTTCTCTTCTTTCCTCTTCTTTTCTCTTCTTTTCTCTTTCCCTTTTCTCTTCTTTTCACTTTTCTCTTCTTTTATCTTTTCTCAATTGTCTTCTTTTCTCTTCTTTTCTCATTTCCCTTTTCTCTTCTTTTCTCTTTTCTCTTCTTTTCTCTTTTCTCATCTATTCTCTTCTTTTCTCTTTTCTCTTCTTTTCTCATCTCTCTTTTCTCTTCACTTTTCTTTTTTCACTTCTTCTTTTTTCTCTTTTCACGTTTCTCTTCTATCCTCTTCTTTTCTCTCCTTCATTCTTTCCCTTTGCTCTTCTTTTCTCTTTTCTCTTTTCTCTTTTTTTTTCTCTTTTCACGTTTCTCTTCTGTCCTCTTCTTTTCTCTCCTTCATTCTTTCCCTTTGCTCTTCTTTTCTCTTTTCTCTTTTGTCTTCTTTTTTTTCTCTTTTCACGTTTCTCTTCTATCCTCTTCTTTTCTCTCCTTCATTCTTTCCCTTTGCTCTTCTTTTCTCTTTTCTCTTTTCTCTTTTTTTTTCTCTTTTCACGTTTCTCTTCTGTCCTCTTCTTTTCTCTCCTTCATTCTTTCCCTTTGCTCTTCTTTTCTCTTTTCTCTTCTTTTTCTTCTCTTTTCACGTTTCTCTTCTTTCCTCTTCTTTTCTCTTTATTTCTCATTTCCCTTTTCTCTTCTTTTCTCTTTTCTCTTCTTTTCTCTTCTTTTTCTCATTCCATTTTTCTCTTCTTTCCTCTTTTCTCTTTTCCCTTTTCCCTTTTCTCTTCATTTCCAGTCTTTTCTCTTTTCTCTTCTTTTCTCTTCTCTCTTTTCTCTTCTTCTCTTTTCTTTTTTCACTTCTTCTTTTTTCTCTTTTCACATTTCTCTTCTGTCCTCTTCTTTTCTCATTTCCCTTTTCTCTTCTTTTCTCTTTTCTCTTTTCTCTGCTTTCCTCGTCTTTTCTCTTCTTTTCTCCTTTTTTCTCTTTTCCCATTTCTCTCCTTTTCTCTTCTTTTTTCTCATTCCATTTTTCTCTTTTTTACTCTTCTTTTCTCTTTTCCCTTTTCTCTTTTCTCTTCTTTTCTCTTTTCTCTTCTTTTCTCTCTCTCTTTTCTCTTCTTCTCTTTTCTTTTTTCACTTCTTTTTTCTCTTTTCACGTTTCTCTTCTTTCCTCTTTTTTCTCTACTTTTCTCTTTTCTCTTTTCTCTTTTCTGTTTTCTCATCTTCCCTCTTTTTTTCTCTTTTCATGTTTCTCTTCTTTCTACTCCTTTTCTCTTTTCCCTTTTCTCTTATCTCTTCTTTTCCCTTTTCTGTTTTCCCTTTTCTCTTCTTTTCTCTTTTCTCTTTTCTCTTCTATTCTCTTTTCTCTTCTTTTCTCTTTTCTTTTTCTCTTCTTTTCTCTTCACTTCTCTTCTTCGCTCTTTTCCAGTCTTTTGTCTTTTCTCTTTTCTCTTCTTTTGTCTTTTGTCTTTTCTCTTCTTTTCTCTTTTCTCTTCTTTTCTCTTCTTTTCTCTTCTCTCTTTTCTCTTCTTTTCTCTTTTGTCTTTACTCTTTTCTATTCTTTTCTCTTTTCTCTTCTTTCCTCTTCTTTTCTCTTCTTTTCTCCTCTTTTTCTTTTCCCATTTCTCTCCTTTTCTCTTCTTTTCTCTTTTCTCTTCTTTTGTCTTTTGTCTTTTCTCTTCTTTTCTCTTTTCTCTTCTTTTCTCTTCTTTTCTCATTTCCCTTTTCTCTTCTTTTCACTTTTCTCTTCTTTCCTCTTCTCTTCTCTTCTCTCTTTTCCACTTTCTCTTCTTTTCTCTTCTCTCTTTTCTCTTCTTTTCTCTTTTGTCTTTACTCTTTTCTATTCTTTTCTCTTTTCTCTTTTTTCCTCTTCTTTTCTCCTCTTTTTCTTTTCCCATTTCTCTCCTTTTCTCTTCTTTTCTCTTTTCTCTTCTTTTTTCTCATTCCATTTTTCTCTTCTTTCCTCTTCTTTTCTCTTTTCCCTTTTCTCTTTTCTCTTCTTTTCACATTTCTCTTTTCTCTTCTTTACTCTTCTCTCTTTTCTCTTCTTCTCTTTTCTTTTTTCACTTCTTCTTGTTTCTCTTTTCACATTTCTCTTATGTCCTCTTCTTTTCTCATTTCCCTTTTCTCTTCTTTTCTCTTTTCACTTCTTTCCTCTTCTTTTCTCCTTTTTTCTCTTTTCCCATTTCTCTCCTTTTCTCTTCTTTTTTCTCATTCCATTTTTCTCTGTTTTCCTCTTCTTTTATCTTTTCCCTTTTTTCTTTTCTCTTCTTTTCTATCTTCTCTTTTCCCTTTTCTCTTCTTTTTTTCTTTTCTCTTTTCTCTTCTTTTCTCTTCTTTTTCTTTTGTCTTTTTTCTTCTTTTCACTTCTCTCATTTCTCTTCTTCCCTTTTCTTTTTTCACTTCTTCTTTTTTCTCTTTTCACGTTTTTCTTCTTTCCTCTTCTTTTCTCTTTTCTCTGTTCTCCTCTTTTTTTCTCTTTTCACGTTACTCTTCTTTCCTCTTCTTTTCTCTTTATTTCTCATTTCCCTTTTCTCTTCTTTTCTCTTTTCTCTTTTTTCCTCTTCTTTTCTCTTCTTTTCTCCTTTTTTCTCTTTTCCCATTTCTCTCCTTTTCTCTTCTTTTCTCTTTTCTCTTTTCTCTTCTTCTCTTTTCTTTTTTCACTTCTTCTTTTTTCTCTTTTCACATTTCTCTTCTGTACTCTTCTTTTCTCATTTCCCTTTTCTCTTCTTTTCCAGTCTTTTCTCATTTCCCTTTTCTCTTCTTTTCTCTTTTCTCTTTTTTCCTCTTCTTTTCTCTTCTTTTCTCCTTTTTTCTCTTTTCCTATTTGTCTCCTTTTCTCTTCTTTTCTCTTTTCTCTTCTTTTTTCTCATCCCATTTTTCTCTTCTTTCCTCTTTCCTCTTTTCTCCTTTCCCTTTTCCCTTTTCTCTTCATTTCCAGTCTTTTCTCATTTCTCTTCGTTTTTTTCTCTTTTCACGTTTCTCTTCTTTCCTCTTCTTTTCTCTTTATTTCTCATTTCCCTTTTCTCTTCTTTTCTCTTTTCTCTTTTTTCCTCTTCTTTTCTCTTCTTTTCTCCTTTTTTCTCTTTTCCTATTTCTCTCCTTTTCTCTTCTATTCTCTTTTCTCTTCTTTTTCTCATCCCATTTTTCTCTTCTTTCCTCTTTCCTCTTTTCTCCTTTCCCTTTTCCCTTTTCTCTTCATTTCCAGTCTTTTCTCTTTTCTCTTCTTATTTTTCTCTTTTCTCTTTTTTCCTCTTCTTTTCTCTTCTTTTCTCCTTTTTTCTCTTTTCCCATTTCTCTCCTTTTCTCTTGTTTTTACCTTTCTCTTAATTTCTCTTCATTTTTCTCATTCCATTTTCTCTTCTTTCTTCTTCTTTTCTCTTTTCCCTTTTCCCTTTTCTCTTCTTCTCCAGTCTTTTCTCTTTTCTCTTCTTTTCTCTTCTCTCTGTTCCCTTCTTCTCTTTTCTTTTTCCCTTCTTCTTTTTTCTCTTTTCACGTTTCTCTTCTTTCCTCTTCTTTTCTCTTTTCTCTTCTTTTCTCTTCTTTTTTCTCATTCCATTTTTCTCTTTTTTCCTCTTCTTTTCTCTTTTCCCTTTTCTCTTTTCTCTTCTTTTCTCTCTTCTCTTTTCCCTTTTCTCTTCTTTTTTCTTTTCTCTTTTCTCTTCTTTTCTCTTCTCTCTTTTCTCTTCTTCTCTTTTCTTTTTTCACTTATTCTTTTTTCTCTTTTCACGTTTCTCTTCTGTCCTCTTCTTTTCTCTTTTCTCTTTTCTCTTCTTTCCTCTTCTTTTCTCTTCTTTGCTCCTTTTTTCCCTTTTCCCATTTCTCTCCTTTTCTCTTCTTTTTTCTCATTCTATTTTTCTCTGTTTTCCTCTTCTTTGATCTTTTCCCTTTTTTCTTTTCTCTTCTTTTCTCTCTTCTCTTTTCCCTTTTCTCTTCTTTTTTCTTTTCTCTTTTCTCTTCTTTTCTCTTCTTTTCTCATTCCATTTTCTCTTCTTTTCACTTTTCTCTTCTTTTCTCTTTTCCCTATTGTCTTCTCTTTTCTTCTTTTCTCATTTCCCTTTTCTCTTCTTTTCACTTTTCTCTTTTCTCTTTTCCCATTTCTCTTCTTTTCTCTTTTCTCTACTTTTCTCTTCTTTTCTCATTTCCCTTTTCTCTTCTTTTCTCTTTTCTCTTTTTTCCTCTTCTTTTCTCTTCTTTTCTCCTTTTTTCTCTTTTCCCATTTCTCTCCTTTTCTCTTCTATTTTCTCATTCCATTTTTCTCTTTTTTCCTCTTCTTTTCTCTTTTCCCTTTTCTCTTTTCTCTTCTTTTCTCTCTTCTCTTTTCCCTTTTCTCTTCTTTTTTCTTTTCCCTTTTCTCTTCTTTTCTCTTCTCTCTTTTCTCTTCTTCTCTTTTCTTTTTCCACTTCTTCTTTTTTCTCTTTTCACGTTTCTCTTCTGTCCTCTTCTTTTCTCATTTCCCTTTCCTCTTCTTTTCCAGTCTTTTCTCTTTTCTCTTTTCTCTTCTTTTCTCTTTTCTCCTTTCTCTTCTTTTCTCTTCTTTTAGATTAGATTAGATTACTCACAGCGTGGAAACAGGCCCTTCGGCCCAACAAGTCCACAGCGCCCCGCCGAAGCGTAACCCAACCATACCCCTACATCTACATCTACATCTACCCCTTACCTAACACTACGGGCAATT
The DNA here is from genome assembly GCF_047496795.1 of Chiloscyllium punctatum. Taxonomy (NCBI): domain Eukaryota; kingdom Metazoa; phylum Chordata; class Chondrichthyes; order Orectolobiformes; family Hemiscylliidae; genus Chiloscyllium; species Chiloscyllium punctatum. The sequence goes on from NC_092778.1 coordinate 31,558,138, forward strand.
TAGCATGGCCAATTCACCTGACCTGCACATATTTGGACTGTGGCAGGAAACCGGAGCACCCGGAGGAAACCCACGCAGACACAGGGAGAATGTGCAAACTCCACACAGTCAGTCGCCTGAGGCGGGAATTGAACCCGGGTCTCTGGCGCTGCGAGGCAGCAGTGCTAACCACTGTGCCACCGTGCCGCCCACTCTTTTCTCTTTTCTCTTCTTTTCTCATCTCTCTTTTCTCTTCTTCTCTTTTCTTTTTTCACTTCTTCTTTTTTCTCTTTTCACGTTTCTCTTCTGTCCTCTTCTTTTCTCTTCTTCATTCTTTCCCTTTGCTCTTCTTTTCTCTTTTCTCTTTTCTCTTCTTTTTTTTCTCTTTTCACGTTTCTCTTCTTTCCTCTTCTTTTCTCTTTATTTCTCATTTCCCTTTTCTCTTCTTTTCTCTTTTCTCTTTTTTCCTCTTCTTTTCTCTTCTTTTCTCCTTTTTTCTCTTTTCCCACTTCTCTCCTTTTCTCTTCTTTTCTCTTTTCTCTTCTTTTCTCTTCATTTTTCTCATTACATTTTTCTCTTCTTTCCTCTTTTCTCTTTTCCCTTTTCCCTTTTCTCTTCTTTTGCAGTCTTTTCTCTTTTCTCTTCTTTTCTCTTCTCTCTTTTCTCTTCTTCTCTTTTCTTTTTTCACTTCTTCTTTTTTCTCTTTTCACGTTTCTCTTCTTACCTCTTCTTTTCTCTTCTGTTCTCTTTTCTCTTTTCTCCTCTTTTTTTCTCTTTTCACATTTCTCTTCTTTCCTCTTCTTTTCTCTTTATTTCTCATTTCTTTTCTTTCCTCTTCTTTTCTCTTCTTTTCTCCCTTTTTCTCTTTACCCATTTCTCTCCTTTTCTCTTCTTTTTTCTCATTCCATTTTTCTCTTTTTTCCTCTTCGTTTCTCTTTTCCCTTTTCTCTTTTCTCTTCTTTTCTCTCTTCTCTTTTCCCTTTTCTCTTCTTTTTTCTTTTCTCTTTTCTCTTCTTTTCTCTTCTCTCTATTCTCTTCTTCTCTTTTCTTTTTTCACTTCTTCTTTTTTCTCTTTTCACGTTTCTCTTCTGTCCTCTTTTTTTCTCTTCTTTTCTCTTTTCTCTTTTTACCTCTTCTTTTCTCTTTTCCCTTTTCTCTTTTCTCTTCTTTTCTCTCTTCTCTTTTCCCTTTTCTCTTCTTTTTTCTTTTCTCTTTTCTCTTCTTTTCTCTTCTCTCTTTTCTCTTCTTCTCTTTTCTTTTTTCACTTCTTTTTTCTCTTTTCACGTTTCTCTTCTTTCCTCTTCTTTTCTCTTTTCTCTTTTCTCTTCTTTTCACTTTTCTCTTTTCTCTTCTTTACTCTTCTCTCTTTTCTCTTCTTCTCTTTTCTTTTTTCACTACTTCTTTTTTCTCTTTTCACATTTCTCTTATGTCCTCGTCTTTTCTGATTTCCCTTTTCTCTTCTTTTCTCTTTTCACTTCTTTCCTCTTCTTTTCTCCTTTTTTCTCTTTTCCCATTTCTCTCCTTTTCTCTTCTTTTTTCTCATTCCATTTTTCTCTGTTTTCCTCTTCTTTTATCTTTTCCCTTTTTTCTTTTCTCTTCTTTTCTCTCTTCTCTTTTCCCTTTTCTCTTCTTTTTTTCTTTTCTCTTTTCTCTTCTTTTCTCTTCTTTTTCTTTTGTCTTTTTTCTTCTTTTCACTTCTCTCATTTCTCTTCTTCCCTTTTCTTTTTTCACTTCTTCTTTTTTCTCTTTTCACGTTTTTCTTCTTTCCTCTTCTTTTCTCTTTTCTCTGTTCTCCTCTTTTTTTCTCTTTTCACGTTACTCTTCTTTCCTCTTCTTTTCTCTTTATTTCTCATTTCCCTTTTCTCTTCTTTTCTCTTTTCTCTTTTTTCCTCTTCTTTTCTCTTCTTTTCTCCTCTTTTCTCTTTTCCCATTTCTCTCCTTTTCTCTTCTTTTCGCTTTTCTCTTTTCTCTTCTTCTCTTTTCTTTTTTCACTTCTTCTTTTTTCTCTTTTCACATTTCTCTTCTGTACTCTTCTTTTCTCATTTCCCTTTTCTCTTCTTTTCCAGTCTTTTCTCATTTCCCTTTTCTCTTCTTTTCTCTTTTCTCTTTTTTCCTCTTCTTTTCTCTTCTTTGCTCCTTTTTTCCCTATTCCCATTTCTCTCCTTTTCTCTTCTTTTTTCTCATTCCATTTTTCTCTGTTTTCCTCTTCTTTGATCTTTTCCCTTTTCTCTTTTCTCTTCTTTTCTCTCTTCTCTTTTCCCTTTTCTCTTCTTTTTTCTTTTCTCTTTTCTCTTCTTTTCTCTTCTCTCTTTTCTCTTCTTCTCTTTTCTTTTTTCACTTCTTCTTTTTTCTCTTTTCACGTTTCTCTTCTTTCCTCTTCTTTTCTCTTCTTTGCTCCTTTTTTCCCTTTTCCCATTTCTCTCCTTTTCTCTTCTTTTTTCTCATTCCATTTTTCTCTGTTTTCCTCTTCTTTGATCTTTTCCCTTTTCTCTTTTCTCTTCTTTTCTCTCTTCTCTTTTCCCTTTTCTCTTCTTTTTTCTTTTCTCTTTTCTCTTCTTTTCTCTTCTCTCTTTTCTCTTCTTCTCTTTTCTTTTTTCACTTCTTCTTTTTTCTCTTTTCACGTTTCTCTTCTTTCCTCTTCTTTTCTCTTCTTTCCTCTTCTTTTCTCTTCTTTTCTCTCTTCTCTTTTCCCTTTTCTCTTCTTTTTTCTTTTCTCTTTTCTCTTCTTTTCTCTTCTTTTCTCATTCCATTTTCTCTTCTTTTCACTTTTCCCTATTGTCTTCTTTTCTCTTCTTTTCTCATTTCCCTTTTCTCTTCTTTTCACTTTTCTCTTTTCTCTTTTCCCATTTCTCTTCTTTTCTCTTTTCTCTACTTTTCTCTTCTTTTCTCATTCCATTTTTCTCTTCTTTTCTCTTTTCTCTTTTCTCTTTTTCCCTCTTCTTTTCTCTTCTTTTCTCCTTTTTTCTCTTTTCCCATTTCTCTCCTTTTCTCTTCTATTTTCTCATTCCATTTTTCTCTTTTTTCCTCTTCTTTTCTCTTTTCCCTTTTCTCTTTTCTCTTCTTTTCTCTCTTCTATTTTCCCTTTTCTCTTCTTTTTTCTTTTCCCTTTTCTCTTCTTTTCTCTTCTCTCTTTTCTCTTCTTCTCTTTTCTTTTTCCACTTCTTCTTTTTTCTCTTTTCACGTTTCTCTTCTGTCCTCTTCTTTTCTCATTTCCCTTTCCTCTTCTTTTCCAGTCTTTTCTCTTTTCTCTTCTTTTCTCTTTTCTCTTTTCTCTTCTTTTCTCTTTTCTCTTTTCTCTTCTATTCTCTTTTCTCTTCTTTTCTCTTTTCTTTTTCTCTTCTTTTCTCTTCACTTCTCTTCTTCGCTCTTTTCCAGTCTTTTGTCTTTTCTCTTTTCTCTTCTTTTGTCTTTTGTCTTTTCTCTTCTTTTCTCTTTTCTCTTCTTTTCTCTTCTTTTCTCTTCTCTCTTTTCTCTTCTTTTCTCTTTTGTCTTTACTCTTTTCTATTCTTTTCTCTTTTCTCTTCTTTCCTCTTCTTTTCTCTTCTTTTCTCCTCTTTTTCTTTTCCCATTTCTCTCCTTTTCTCTTCTTTTCTCTTTTCTCTTCTTTTGTCTTTTGTCTTTTCTCTTCTTTTCTCTTTTCTCTTCTTTTCTCTTCTTTTCTCATTTCCCTTTTCTCTTCTTTTCACTTTTCTCTTCTTTCCTCTTCTCTTCTCTTCTCTCTTTTCCACTTTCTCTTCTTTTCTCTTCTCTCTTTTCTCTTCTTTTCTCTTTTGTCTTTACTCTTTTCTATTCTTTTCTCTTTTCTCTTTTTTCCTCTTCTTTTCTCCTCTTTTTCTTTTCCCATTTCTCTCCTTTTCTCTTCTTTTCTCTTTTCTCTTCTTTTTTCTCATTCCATTTTTCTCTTCTTTCCTCTTCTTTTCTCTTTTCCCTTTTCTCTTTTCTCTTCTTTTCACTTTTCTCTTTTCTCTTCTTTACTCTTCTCTCTTTTCTCTTCTTCTCTTTTCTTTTTTCACTTCTTCTTGTTTCTCTTTTCACATTTCTCTTATGTCCTCTTCTTTTCTCATTTCCCTTTTCTCTTCTTTTCTCTTTTCACTTCTTTCCTCTTCTTTTCTCCTTTTTTCTCTTTTCCCATTTCTCTCCTTTTCTCTTCTTTTTTCTCATTCCATTTTTCTCTGTTTTCCTCTTCTTTTATCTTTTCCCTTTTTTCTTTTCTCTTCTTTTCTATCTTCTCTTTTCCCTTTTCTCTTCTTTTTTTCTTTTCTCTTTTCTCTTCTTTTCTCTTCTTTTTCTTTTGTCTTTTTTCTTCTTTTCACTTCTCTCATTTCTCTTCTTCCCTTTTCTTTTTTCACTTCTTTTTTCTCTTTTCACGTTTTTCTTCTTTCCTCTTCTTTTCTCTTTTCTCTGTTCTCCTCTTTTTTTCTCTTTTCACGTTACTCTTCTTTCCTCTTCTTTTCTCTTTATTTCTCATTTCCCTTTTCTCTTCTTTTCTCTTTTCTCTTTTTTCCTCTTCTTTTCTCTTCTTTTCTCCTTTTTTCTCTTTTCCCATTTCTCTCCTTTTCTCTTCTTTTCTCTTTTCTCTTTTCTCTTCTTCTCTTTTCCTTTTTCACTTCTTCTTTTTTCTCTTTTCACATTTCTCTTCTGTACTCTTCTTTTCTCAATTCCCTTTTCTCTTCTTTTCCAGTCTTTTCTCATTTCCCTTTTCTCTTCTTTTCTCTTTTCTCTTTTTTCCTCTTCTTTTCTCTTCTTTTCTCCTTTTTTCTCTTTTCCTATTTGTCTCCTTTTCTCTTCTTTTCTCTTTTCTCTTCTTTTTTCTCATTCCATTTTTCTCTTCTTTCCTCTTTCCTCTTTTCTCCTTTCCCTTTTCCCTTTTCTCTTCATTTCCAGTCTTTTCTCATTTCTCTTCTTTTTTTTCTCTTTTCACGTTTCTCTTCTTTCCTCTTCTTTTCTCTTTATTTCTCATTTCCCTTTTCTCTTCTTTTCTCTTTTCTCTTTTTTCCTCTTCTTTTCTCTTCTTTTCTCCTTTTTTCTCTTTTCCTATTTCTCTCCTTTTCTCTTCTTTTCTCTTTTCTCTTCTTTTTTCTCATCCCATTTTTCTCTTCTTTCCTCTTTCCTCTTTTCTCCTTTCCCTTTTCCCTTTTCTCTTCATTTCCAGTCTTTTCTCTTTTCTCTTCTTATTTTTCTCTTTTCTCTTTTTTCCTCTTCTTTTCTCTTCTTTTCTCCTTTTTTCTCTTTTCCCATTTCTCTCCTTTTCTCTTGTTTTTACCTTTCTCTTAATTTCTCTTCATTTTTCTCATTCCATTTTCTCTTCTTTCTTCTTCTTTTCTCTTTTCCCTTTTCCCTTTTCTCTTCTTCTCCAGTCTTTTCTCTTTTCTCTTCTTTTCTCTTCTCTCTGTTCCCTTCTTCTCTTTTCTTTTTCCCTTCTTCTTTTTTCTCTTTTCACGTTTCTCTTCTTTCCTCTTCTTTTCTCTTTTCTCTTCTTTTCTCTTCTTTTTTCTCATTCCATTTTTCTCTTTTTTCCTCTTCTTTTCTCTTTTCCCTTTTCTCTTTTCTCTTCTTTTCTCTCTTCTCTTTTCCCTTTTCTCTTCTTTTTTCTTTTCTCTTTTCTCTTCTTTTCTCTTCTCTCTTTTCTCTTCTTCTCTTTTCTTTTTTCACTTATTCTTTTTTCTCTTTTCACGTTTCTCTTCTGTCCTCTTCTTTTCTCTTTTCTCTTTTCTCTTCTTTCCTCTTCTTTTCTCTTCTTTGCTCCTTTTTTCCCTTTTCCCATTTCTCTCCTTTTCTCTTCTTTTTTCTCATTCCATTTTTCTCTGTTTTCCTCTTCTTTGATCTTTTCCCTTTTTTCTTTTCTCTTCTTTTCTCTCTTCTCTTTTCCCTTTTCTCTTCTTTTTTCTTTTCTCTTTTCTCTTCTTTTCATCTTCTTTTCTCATTCCATTTTCTCTTCTTTTCACTTTTCTCTTCTTTTCTCTTTTCCCTATTGTCTTCTTTTTTCTTCTTTTCTCATTTCCCTTTTCTCTTCTTTTCACTTTTCTCTTTTCTCTTTTCCCATTTCTCTTCTTTTCTCTTTTCTCTACTTTTCTCTTCTTTTCTCATTTCCCTTTTCTCTTCTTTTCTCTTTTCTCTTATCTCTTTTCTCTTCTTCTCTTTTCTTTTTTCACTTCTTCTTTTTTCTCTTTTCACGTTTCTCTTCTGTCCTCTTCTTTTCTCTTCTTTTCTCTTTTCTCTTTTCTCTTCTTTCCTCTTCTTTTCTCTTCTTTGCTCCTTTTTTCCCTATTCCCATTTCTCTCCTTTTCTCTTCTTTTTTCTCATTCCATTTTTCTCTGTTTTCCTCTTCTTTGATCTTTTCCCTTTTCTCTTTTCTCTTCTTTTCTCTCTTCTCTTTTCCCTTTTCTCTTCTTTTTTCTTTTCTCTTTTCTCTTCTTTTCTCTTCTCTCTTTTCTCTTCTTCTCTTTTCTTTTTTCACTTCTTCTTTTTTCTCTTTTCACGTTTCTCTTCTTTCCTCTTCTTTTCTCTTCTTTGCTCCTTTTTTCCCTTTTCCCATTTCTCTCCTTTTCTCTTCTTTTTTCTCATTCCATTTTTCTCTGTTTTCCTCTTCTTTGATCTTTTCCCTTTTCTCTTTTCTCTTCTTTTCTCTCTTCTCTTTTCCCTTTTCTCTTCTTTTTTCTTTTCTCTTTTCTCTTCTTTTCTCTTCTCTCTTTTCTCTTCTTCTCTTTTCTTTTTTCACTTCTTCTTTTTTCTCTTTTCACGTTTCTCTTCTTTCCTCTTCTTTTCTCTTCTTTCCTCTTCTTTTCTCTTCTTTTCTCTCTTCTCTTTTCCCTTTTCTCTTCTTTTTTCTTTTCTCTTTTCTCTTCTTTTCTCTTCTTTTCTCATTCCATTTTCTCTTCTTTTCTCTTTTCCCTTTTCTCTTTTCTCTTCTTTTCTCTCTTCTCTTTTCCCTTTTCTCTTCTTTTTTCTTTTCTCTTTTCTCTTCTTTTCTCTTCTCTCTTTTCTCTTCTTCTCTTTTCTTTTTTCACTTATTCTTTTTTCTCTTTTCTCTTTTCTCTTCTTTCCTCTTCTTTTCTCTTCTTTGCTCCTTTTTTCCCTTTTCCCATTTCTCTCCTTTTCTCTTCTTTTTTCTCATTCCATTTTTCTCTGTTTTCCTCTTCTTTGATCTTTTCCCTTTTTTCTTTTCTCTTCTTTTCTCTCTTCTCTTTTCCCTTTTCTCTTCTTTTTTCTTTTCTCTTTTCTCTTCTTTTCATCTTCTTTTCTCATTCCATTTTCTCTTCTTTTCACTTTTCTCTTCTTTTCTCTTTTCCCTATTGTCTTCTTTTTTCTTCTTTTCTCATTTCCCTTTTCTCTTCTTTTCACTTTTCTCTTTTCTCTTTTCCCATTTCTCTTCTTTTCTCTTTTCTCTACTTTTCTCTTCTTTTCTCATTTCCCTTTTCTCTTCTTTTCTCTTTTCTCTTATCTCTTTTTTCCTCTTCTTTTCTCTTCTTTTCTCCTTTTTTCTCTTTTCCCATTTCTCTCCTTTTCTCTTCTATTTTCTCATTCCATTTTTCTCTTTTTTCCTCTTCTTTTCTCTTTTCCCTTTTCTCTTTTCTCTTCTTTTCTCTCTTCTCTTTTCCCTTTTCTCTTCTTTTTTCTTTTCCCTTTTCTCTTCTTTTCTCTTCTCTCTTTTCTCTTCTTCTCTTTTCTTTTTCCACTTCTTCTTTTTTCTCTTTTCACGTTTCTCTTCTGTCCTCTTCTTTTCTCATTTCCCTTTCCTCTTCTTTTCCAGTCTTTTCTCTTTTCTCTTTTCTCTTCTTTTCTCTTTTCTCCTTTCTCTTCTTTTCTCTTTTCTCATCTATTCTCTTCTTTTCTCTTTTCTCTTCTTTTCTCATCTCTCTTTTCTCTTCTTCTCTTTTCTTTTTTCACTTCTTCTTTTTTCTCTTTTCACGTTTCTCTTCTGTCCTCTTCTTTTCTCTTCTTCATTCTTTCCCTTTGCTCTTCTTTTCTCTTTTCTCTTTTCTCTTCTTTTTTTTCTCATTCCATTTTTCTCTTCTTTCCTCTTTTCTCTTTTCCCTTTTCCCTTTTCTCTTCTTTTGCAGTCTTTTCTCTTTTCTCTTCTTTTCTCTTCTCTCTTTTCTCTTCTTCTCTTTTCTTTTTTCACTTCTTCTTTTTTCTCTTTTCACGTTTCTCTTCTTACCTCTTCTTTTCTCTTCTGTTCTCTTTTCTCTTTTCTCCTCTTTTTTTCTCTTTTCACATTTCTCTTCTTTCCTCTTCTTTTCTCTTTATTTCTCATTTCTTTTCTTTCCTCTTCTTTTCTCTTCTTTTCTCCCTTTTTCTCTTTACCCATTTCTCTCCTTTTCTCTTCTTTTTTCTCATTCCATTTTTCTCTTTTTTCCTCTTCTTTTCTCTTTTCCCTTTTCTCTTTTCTCTTCTTTTCTCTCTTCTCTTTTCCCTTTTCTCTTCTTTTTTCTTTTCTCTTTTCTCTTCTTTTCTCTTCTCTCTATTCTCTTCTTCTCTTTTCTTTTTTCACTTCTTCTTTTTTCTCTTTTCACGTTTCTCTTCTGTCCTCTTCTTTTCTCTTCTTTTCTCTTTTCTCTTTTTACCTCTTCTTTTCTCTTTTCCCTTTTCTCTTTTCTCTTCTTTTCTCTCTTCTCTTTTCCCTTTTCTCTTCTTTTTTCTTTTCTCTTTTCTCTTCTTTTCTCTTCTCTCTTTTCTCTTCTTCTCTTTTCTTTTTTCACTTCTTTTTTCTCTTTTCACGTTTCTCTTCTTTCCTCTTCTTTTCTCTTTTCTCTTTTCTCTTCTTTTCACTTTTCTCTTTTCTCTTCTTTTCTCTCTTCTCTTTTCCCTTTTCTCTTCTTTTTTCTTTTCTCTTTTCTCTTCTTTTCTCTTCTCTCTTTTCTCTTCTTCTCTTTTCTTTTTTCACTTCTTCTTTTTTCTCTTTTCACGTTTCTCTTCTTTCCTCTTCTTTTCTCTTCTTTCCTCTTCTTTTCTCTTCTTTTCTCTCTTCTCTTTTCCCTTTTCTCTTCTTTTTTCTTTTCTCTTTTCTCTTCTTTTCTCTTCTTTTCTCATTCCATTTTCTCTTCTTTTCACTTTTCCCTATTGTCTTCTTTTCTCTTCTTTTCTCATTTCCCTTTTCTCTTCTTTTCACTTTTCTCTTTTCTCTTTTCCCATTTCTCTTCTTTTCTCTTTTCTCTACTTTTCTCTTCTTTTCTCATTCCATTTTTCTCTTCTTTTCTCTTTTCTCTTTTCTCTTTTTCCCTCTTCTTTTCTCTTCTTTTCTCCTTTTTTCTCTTTTCCCATTTCTCTCCTTTTCTCTTCTATTTTCTCATTCCATTTTTCTCTTTTTTCCTCTTCTTTTCTCTTTTCCCTTTTCTCTTTTCTCTTCTTTTCTCTCTTCTATTTTCCCTTTTCTCTTCTTTTTTCTTTTCCCTTTTCTCTTCTTTTCTCTTCTCTCTTTTCTCTTCTTCTCTTTTCTTTTTCCACTTCTTCTTTTTTCTCTTTTCACGTTTCTCTTCTGTCCTCTTCTTTTCTCATTTCCCTTTCCTCTTCTTTTCCAGTCTTTTCTCTTTTCTCTTCTTTTCTCTTTTCTCTTTTCTCTTCTTTTCTCTTTTCTCTTTTCTCTTCTATTCTCTTTTCTCTTCTTTTCTCTTTTCTTTTTCTCTTCTTTTCTCTTCACTTCTCTTCTTCGCTCTTTTCCAGTCTTTTGTCTTTTCTCTTTTCTCTTCTTTTGTCTTTTGTCTTTTCTCTTCTTTTCTCTTTTCTCTTCTTTTCTCTTCTTTTCTCTTCTCTCTTTTCTCTTCTTTTCTCTTTTGTCTTTACTCTTTTCTATTCTTTTCTCTTTTCTCTTCTTTCCTCTTCTTTTCTCTTCTTTTCTCCTCTTTTTCTTTTCCCATTTCTCTCCTTTTCTCTTCTTTTCTCTTTTCTCTTCTTTTGTCTTTTGTCTTTTCTCTTCTTTTCTCTTTTCTCTTCTTTTCTCTTCTTTTCTCATTTCCCTTTTCTCTTCTTTTCACTTTTCTCTTCTTTCCTCTTCTCTTCTCTTCTCTCTTTTCCACTTTCTCTTCTTTTCTCTTCTCTCTTTTCTCTTCTTTTCTCTTTTGTCTTTACTCTTTTCTATTCTTTTCTCTTTTCTCTTTTTTCCTCTTCTTTTCTCCTCTTTTTCTTTTCCCATTTCTCTCCTTTTCTCTTCTTTTCTCTTTTCTCTTCTTTTTTCTCATTCCATTTTTCTCTTCTTTCCTCTTCTTTTCTCTTTTCCCTTTTCTCTTTTCTCTTCTTTTCACTTTTCTCTTTTCTCTTCTTTACTCTTCTCTCTTTTCTCTTCTTCTCTTTTCTTTTTTCACTTCTTCTTGTTTCTCTTTTCACATTTCTCTTATGTCCTCTTCTTTTCTCATTTCCCTTTTCTCTTCTTTTCTCTTTTCACTTCTTTCCTCTTCTTTTCTCCTTTTTTCTCTTTTCCCATTTCTCTCCTTTTCTCTTCTTTTTTCTCATTCCATTTTTCTCTGTTTTCCTCTTCTTTTATCTTTTCCCTTTTTTCTTTTCTCTTCTTTTCTATCTTCTCTTTTCCCTTTTCTCTTCTTTTTTTCTTTTCTCTTTTCTCTTCTTTTCTCTTCTTTTTCTTTTGTCTTTTTTCTTCTTTTCACTTCTCTCATTTCTCTTCTTCCCTTTTCTTTTTTCACTTCTTTTTTCTCTTTTCACGTTTTTCTTCTTTCCTCTTCTTTTCTCTTTTCTCTGTTCTCCTCTTTTTTTCTCTTTTCACGTTACTCTTCTTTCCTCTTCTTTTCTCTTTATTTCTCATTTCCCTTTTCTCTTCTTTTCTCTTTTCTCTTTTTTCCTCTTCTTTTCTCTTCTTTTCTCCTTTTTTCTCTTTTCCCATTTCTCTCCTTTTCTCTTCTTTTCTCTTTTCTCTTTTCTCTTCTTCTCTTTTCCTTTTTCACTTCTTCTTTTTTCTCTTTTCACATTTCTCTTCTGTACTCTTCTTTTCTCAATTCCCTTTTCTCTTCTTTTCCAGTCTTTTCTCATTTCCCTTTTCTCTTCTTTTCTCTTTTCTCTTTTTTCCTCTTCTTTTCTCTTCTTTTCTCCTTTTTTCTCTTTTCCTATTTGTCTCCTTTTCTCTTCTTTTCTCTTTTCTCTTCTTTTTTCTCATTCCATTTTTCTCTTCTTTCCTCTTTCCTCTTTTCTCCTTTCCCTTTTCCCTTTTCTCTTCATTTCCAGTCTTTTCTCATTTCTCTTCTTTTTTTTCTCTTTTCACGTTTCTCTTCTTTCCTCTTCTTTTCTCTTTATTTCTCATTTCCCTTTTCTCTTCTTTTCTCTTTTCTCTTTTTTCCTCTTCTTTTCTCTTCTTTTCTCCTTTTTTCTCTTTTCCTATTTCTCTCCTTTTCTCTTCTTTTCTCTTTTCTCTTCTTTTTTCTCATCCCATTTTTCTCTTCTTTCCTCTTTCCTCTTTTCTCCTTTCCCTTTTCCCTTTTCTCTTCATTTCCAGTCTTTTCTCTTTTCTCTTCTTATTTTTCTCTTTTCTCTTTTTTCCTCTTCTTTTCTCTTCTTTTCTCCTTTTTTCTCTTTTCCCATTTCTCTCCTTTTCTCTTGTTTTTACCTTTCTCTTAATTTCTCTTCATTTTTCTCATTCCATTTTCTCTTCTTTCTTCTTCTTTTCTCTTTTCCCTTTTCCCTTTTCTCTTCTTCTCCAGTCTTTTCTCTTTTCTCTTCTTTTCTCTTCTCTCTGTTCCCTTCTTCTCTTTTCTTTTTCCCTTCTTCTTTTTTCTCTTTTCACGTTTCTCTTCTTTCCTCTTCTTTTCTCTTTTCTCTTCTTTTCTCTTCTTTTTTCTCATTCCATTTTTCTCTTTTTTCCTCTTCTTTTCTCTTTTCCCTTTTCTCTTTTCTCTTCTTTTCTCTCTTCTCTTTTCCCTTTTCTCTTCTTTTTTCTTTTCTCTTTTCTCTTCTTTTCTCTTCTCTCTTTTCTCTTCTTCTCTTTTCTTTTTTCACTTATTCTTTTTTCTCTTTTCACGTTTCTCTTCTGTCCTCTTCTTTTCTCTTTTCTCTTTTCTCTTCTTTCCTCTTCTTTTCTCTTCTTTGCTCCTTTTTTCCCTTTTCCCATTTCTCTCCTTTTCTCTTCTTTTTTCTCATTCCATTTTTCTCTGTTTTCCTCTTCTTTGATCTTTTCCCTTTTTTCTTTTCTCTTCTTTTCTCTCTTCTCTTTTCCCTTTTCTCTTCTTTTTTCTTTTCTCTTTTCTCTTCTTTTCATCTTCTTTTCTCATTCCATTTTCTCTTCTTTTCACTTTTCTCTTCTTTTCTCTTTTCCCTATTGTCTTCTTTTTTCTTCTTTTCTCATTTCCCTTTTCTCTTCTTTTCACTTTTCTCTTTTCTCTTTTCCCATTTCTCTTCTTTTCTCTTTTCTCTACTTTTCTCTTCTTTTCTCATTTCCCTTTTCTCTTCTTTTCTCTTTTCTCTTATCTCTTTTCTCTTCTTCTCTTTTCTTTTTTCACTTCTTCTTTTTTCTCTTTTCACGTTTCTCTTCTGTCCTCTTCTTTTCTCTTCTTTTCTCTTTTCTCTTTTCTCTTCTTTCCTCTTCTTTTCTCTTCTTTGCTCCTTTTTTCCCTATTCCCATTTCTCTCCTTTTCTCTTCTTTTTTCTCATTCCATTTTTCTCTGTTTTCCTCTTCTTTGATCTTTTCCCTTTTCTCTTTTCTCTTCTTTTCTCTCTTCTCTTTTCCCTTTTCTCTTCTTTTTTCTTTTCTCTTTTCTCTTCTTTTCTCTTCTCTCTTTTCTCTTCTTCTCTTTTCTTTTTTCACTTCTTCTTTTTTCTCTTTTCACGTTTCTCTTCTTTCCTCTTCTTTTCTCTTCTTTGCTCCTTTTTTCCCTTTTCCCATTTCTCTCCTTTTCTCTTCTTTTTTCTCATTCCATTTTTCTCTGTTTTCCTCTTCTTTGATCTTTTCCCTTTTCTCTTTTCTCTTCTTTTCTCTCTTCTCTTTTCCCTTTTCTCTTCTTTTTTCTTTTCTCTTTTCTCTTCTTTTCTCTTCTCTCTTTTCTCTTCTTCTCTTTTCTTTTTTCACTTCTTCTTTTTTCTCTTTTCACGTTTCTCTTCTTTCCTCTTCTTTTCTCTTCTTTCCTCTTCTTTTCTCTTCTTTTCTCTCTTCTCTTTTCCCTTTTCTCTTCTTTTTTCTTTTCTCTTTTCTCTTCTTTTCTCTTCTTTTCTCATTCCATTTTCTCTTCTTTTCTCTTTTCCCTTTTCTCTTTTCTCTTCTTTTCTCTCTTCTCTTTTCCCTTTTCTCTTCTTTTTTCTTTTCTCTTTTCTCTTCTTTTCTCTTCTCTCTTTTCTCTTCTTCTCTTTTCTTTTTTCACTTATTCTTTTTTCTCTTTTCTCTTTTCTCTTCTTTCCTCTTCTTTTCTCTTCTTTGCTCCTTTTTTCCCTTTTCCCATTTCTCTCCTTTTCTCTTCTTTTTTCTCATTCCATTTTTCTCTGTTTTCCTCTTCTTTGATCTTTTCCCTTTTTTCTTTTCTCTTCTTTTCTCTCTTCTCTTTTCCCTTTTCTCTTCTTTTTTCTTTTCTCTTTTCTCTTCTTTTCATCTTCTTTTCTCATTCCATTTTCTCTTCTTTTCACTTTTCTCTTCTTTTCTCTTTTCCCTATTGTCTTCTTTTTTCTTCTTTTCTCATTTCCCTTTTCTCTTCTTTTCACTTTTCTCTTTTCTCTTTTCCCATTTCTCTTCTTTTCTCTTTTCTCTACTTTTCTCTTCTTTTCTCATTTCCCTTTTCTCTTCTTTTCTCTTTTCTCTTATCTCTTTTTTCCTCTTCTTTTCTCTTCTTTTCTCCTTTTTTCTCTTTTCCCATTTCTCTCCTTTTCTCTTCTATTTTCTCATTCCATTTTTCTCTTTTTTCCTCTTCTTTTCTCTTTTCCCTTTTCTCTTTTCTCTTCTTTTCTCTCTTCTCTTTTCCCTTTTCTCTTCTTTTTTCTTTTCCCTTTTCTCTTCTTTTCTCTTCTCTCTTTTCTCTTCTTCTCTTTTCTTTTTCCACTTCTTCTTTTTTCTCTTTTCACGTTTCTCTTCTGTCCTCTTCTTTTCTCATTTCCCTTTCCTCTTCTTTTCCAGTCTTTTCTCTTTTCTCTTTTCTCTTCTTTTCTCTTTTCTCCTTTCTCTTCTTTTCTCTTTTCTCATCTATTCTCTTCTTTTCTCTTTTCTCTTCTTTTCTCATCTCTCTTTTCTCTTCTTCTCTTTTCTTTTTTCACTTCTTCTTTTTTCTCTTTTCACGTTTCTCTTCTGTCCTCTTCTTTTCTCTTCTTCATTCTTTCCCTTTGCTCTTCTTTTCTCTTTTCTCTTTTCTCTTCTTTTTTTTCTCATTCCATTTTTCTCTTCTTTCCTCTTTTCTCTTTTCCCTTTTCCCTTTTCTCTTCTTTTGCAGTCTTTTCTCTTTTCTCTTCTTTTCTCTTCTCTCTTTTCTCTTCTTCTCTTTGCTTTTTTCACTTCTTCTTTTTTCTCTTTTCACGTTTCTCTTCTTACCTCTTCTTTTCTCTTCTGTTCTCTTTTCTCTTTTCTCCTCTTTTTTTCTCTTTTCACATTTCTCTTCTTTCCTCTTCTTTTCTCTTTATTTCTCATTTCTTTTCTTTCCTCTTCTTTTCTCTTCTTTTCTCCCTTTTTCTCTTTACCCATTTCTCTCCTTTTCTCTTCTTTTTTCTCATTCCATTTTTCTCTTTTTTCCTCTTCTTTTCTCTTTTCCCTTTTCTCTTTTCTCTTCTTTTCTCTCTTCTCTTTTCCCTTTTCTCTTCTTTTTTCTTTTCTCTTTTCTCTTCTTTTCTCTTCTCTCTATTCTCTTCTTCTCTTTTCTTTTTTCACTTCTTCTTTTTTCTCTTTTCACGTTTCTCTTCTGTCCTCTTCTTTTCTCTTCTTTTCTCTTTTCTCTTTTTACCTCTTCTTTTCTCTTTTCCCTTTTCTCTTTTCTCTTCTTTTCTCTCTTCTCTTTTCCCTTTTCTCTTCTTTTTTCTTTTCTCTTTTCTCTTCTTTTCTCTTCTCTCTTTTCTCTTCTTCTCTTTTCTTTTTTCACTTCTTTTTTCTCTTTTCACGTTTCTCTTCTTTCCTCTTCTTTTCTCTTTTCTCTTTTCTCTTCTTTTCACTTTTCTCTTTTCTCTTCTTTACTCTTCTCTCTTTTCTCTTCTTCTCTTTTCTTTTTTCACTACTTCTTTTTTCTCTTTTCACATTTCTCTTATGTCCTCGTCTTTTCTGATTTCCCTTTTCTCTTCTTTTCTCTTTTCACTTCTTTCCTCTTCTTTTCTCCTTTTTTCTCTTTTCCCATTTCTCTCCTTTTCTCTTCTTTTTTCTCATTCCATTTTTCTCTGTTTTCCTCTTCTTTTATCTTTTCCCTTTTTTCTTTTCTCTTCTTTTCTCTCTTCTCTTTTCCCTTTTCTCTTCTTTTTTTCTTTTCTCTTTTCTCTTCTTTTCTCTTCTTTTTCTTTTGTCTTTTTTCTTCTTTTCACTTCTCTCATTTCTCTTCTTCCCTTTTCTTTTTTCACTTCTTCTTTTTTCTCTTTTCACGTTTTTCTTCTTTCCTCTTCTTTTCTCTTTTCTCTGTTCTCCTCTTTTTTTCTCTTTTCACGTTACTCTTCTTTCCTCTTCTTTTCTCTTTATTTCTCATTTCCCTTTTCTCTTCTTTTCTCTTTTCTCTTTTTTCCTCTTCTTTTCTCTTCTTTTCTCCTCTTTTCTCTTTTCCCATTTCTCTCCTTTTCTCTTCTTTTCGCTTTTCTCTTTTCTCTTCTTCTCTTTTCTTTTTTCACTTCTTCTTTTTTCTCTTTTCACATTTCTCTTCTGTACTCTTCTTTTCTCATTTCCCTTTTCTCTTCTTTTCCAGTCTTTTCTCATTTCCCTTTTCTCTTCTTTTCTCTTTTCTCTTTTTTCCTCTTCTTTTCTCTTCTTTTCTCCTTTTTTCTCTTTTCCCATTTCTCTCCTTTTCTCTTCTTTTTTCTCATTCCATTTTTCTCTGTTTTCCTCTTCTTTTATCTTTTCCCTTTTTTCTTTTCTCTTCTTTTCTCTCTTCTCTTTTCCCTTTTCTCTACTTATTTTCTTTTCTCTTTTCTCTTCTTTTCTCTTCTTTTTCTTTTGTCTTTTTTCTTCTTTTCACTTCTCTCATTTCTCTTCTTCCCTTTTCTTTTTTCACTTCTTCTTTTTTCTCTTTTCACGTTTTTCTTCTTTCCTCTTCTTTTCTCTTTTCTCTGTTCTCCTCTTTTTTTCTCTTTTCACGTTACTCTTCTTTCCTCTTCTTTTCTCTTTATTTCTCATTCCCTTTTCTCTTCTTTTCTCTTTTCTCTTTTTTCCTCTTCTTTTCTCTTCTTTTCTCCTTTTTTCTCTTTTCCCATTTCTCTCCTTTTCTCTTCTTTTCTCTTTTCTCTTTTCTCTTCTTCTCTTTTCCTTTTTCACTTCTTCTTTTTTCTCTTTTCACATTTCTCTTCTGTACTCTTCTTTTCACATTTCCCTTTTCTCTTCTTTTCCAGTCTTTTCTCATTTCCCTTTTCTCTTCTTTTCTCTTTTCTCTTTTTTCCTCTTCTTTTCTCTTCTTTTCTCCTTTTTTCTCTTTTCCTATTTGTCTCCTTTTCTCTTCTTTTCTCTTTTCTCTTCTTTTTTCTCATTCCATTTTTCTCTTCTTTCCTCTTTCCTCTTTTCTCCTTTCCCTTTTCCCTTTTCTCTTCATTTCCAGTCTTTTCTCATTTCTCTTCTTTTTTTTCTCTTTTCACGTTTCTCTTCTTTCCTCTTCTTTTCTCTTTATTTCTCATTTCCCTTTTCTCTTCTTTTCTCTTTTCTCTTTTTTCCTCTTCTTTTCTCTTCTTTTCTCCTTTTTTCTCTTTTCCTATTTCTCTCCTTTTCTCTTCTTTTCTCTTTTCTCTTCTTTTTTCTCATCCCATTTTTCTCTTCTTTCCTCTTTCCTCTTTTCTCCTTTCCCTTTTCCCTTTTCTCTTCATTTCCAGTCTTTTCTCTTTTCTCTTCTTATTTTTCTCTTTTCTCTTTTTTCCTCTTCTTTTCTCTTCTTTTCTCCTTTTTTCTCTTTTCCCATTTCTCTCCTTTTCTCTTGTTTTTACCTTTCTCTTAATTTCTCTTCATTTTTCTCATTCCATTTTCTCTTCTTTCTTCTTCTTTTCTCTTTTCCCTTTTCCCTTTTCTCTTCTTCTCCAGTCTTTTCTCTTTTCTCTTCTTTTCTCTTCTCTCTGTTCCCTTCTTCTCTTTTCTTTTTCCCTTCTTCTTTTTTCTCTTTTCACGTTTCTCTTCTTTCCTCTTCTTTTCTCTTTTCTCTTCTTTTCTCTTCTTTTTTCTCATTCCATTTTTCTCTTTTTTCCTCTTCTTTTCTCTTTTCCCTTTTCTCTTTTCTCTTCTTTTCTCTCTTCTCTTTTCCCTTTTCTCTTCTTTTTTCTTTTCTCTTTTCTCTTCTTTTCTCTTCTCTCTTTTCTCTTCTTCTCTTTTCTTTTTTCACTTATTCTTTTTTCTCTTTTCACGTTTCTCTTCTGTCCTCTTCTTTTCTCTTTTCTCTTTTCTCTTCTTTCCTCTTCTTTTCTCTTCTTTGCTCCTTTTTTCCCTTTTCCCATTTCTCTCCTTTTCTCTTCTTTTTTCTCATTCCATTTTTCTCTGTTTTCCTCTTCTTTGATCTTTTCCCTTTTTTCTTTTCTCTTCTTTTCTCTCTTCTCTTTTCCCTTTTTTCTTCTTTTTTCTTTTCTCTTTTCTCTTCTTTTCATCTTCTTTTCTCATTCCATTTTCTCTTCTTTTCACTTTTCTCTTCTTTTCTCTTTTCCCTATTGTCTTCTTTTTTCTTCTTTTCTCATTTCCCTTTTCTCTTCTTTTCACTTTTCTCTTTTCTCTTTTCCCATTTCTCTTCTTTTCTCTTTTCTCTACTTTTCTCTTCTTTTCTCATTTCCCTTTTCTCTTCTTTTCTCTTTTCTCTTATCTCTTTTTTCCTCTTCTTTTCTCTTCTTTTCTCCTTTTTTCTCTTTTCCCATTTCTCTCCTTTTCTCTTCTATTTTCTCATTCCATTTTTCTCTTTTTTCCTCTTCTTTTCTCTTTTCCCTTTTCTCTTTTCTCTTCTTTTCTCTCTTCTCTTTTCCCTTTTCTCTTCTTTTTTCTTTTCCCTTTTCTCTTCTTTTCTCTTCTCTCTTTTCTCTTCTTCTCTTTTCTTTTTCCACTTCTTCTTTTTTCTCTTTTCACGTTTCTCTTCTGTCCTCTTCTTTTCTCATTTCCCTTTCCTCTTCTTTTCCAGTCTTTTCTCTTTTCTCTTTTCTCTTCTTTTCTCTTTTCTCCTTTCTCTTCTTTTCTCTTTTCTCATCTATTCTCTTCTTTTCTCTTTTCTCTTCTTTTCTCATCTCTCTTTTCTCTTCTTCTCTTTTCTTTTTTCACTTCTTCTTTTTTCTCTTTTCACGTTTCTCTTCTGTCCTCTTCTTTTCTCTTCTTCATTCTTTCCCTTTGCTCTTCTTTTCTCTTTTCTCTTTTCTCTTCTTTTGCAGTCTTTTCTCTTTTCTCTTCTTTTCTCTTCTCTCTTTTCTCTTCTTCTCTTTTCTTTTTTCACTTCTTCTTTTTTCTCTTTTCACGTTTCTCTTCTTACCTCTTCTTTTCTCTTCTGTTCTCTTTTCTCTTTTCTCCTCTTTTTTTCTCTTTTCACATTTCTCTTCTTTCCTCTTCTTTTCTCTTTATTTCCCATTTCTTTTCTTTCCTCTTCTTTTCTCTTCTTTTCTCCCTTTTTCTCTTTACCCATTTCTCTCCTTTTCTCTTCTTTTTTCTCATTCCATTTTTCTCTTTTTTCCTCTTCTTTTCTCTTTTCCCTTTTCTCTTTTCTCTTCTTTTCTCTCTTCTCTTTTCCCTTTTCTCTTCTTTTTTCTTTTCTCTTTTCTCTTCTTTTCTCTTCTCTCTATTCTCTTCTTCTCTTTTCTTTTTTCACTTCTTCTTTTTTCTCTTTTCACGTTTCTCTTCTGTCCTCTTCTTTTCTCTTCTTTTCTCTTTTCTCTTTTTACCTCTTCTTTTCTCTTTTCCCTTTTCTCTTTTCTCTTCTTTTCTCTCTTCTCTTTTCCCTTTTCTCTTCTTTTTTCTTTTCTCTTTTCTCTTCTTTTCTCTTCTCTCTTTTCTCTTCTTCTCTTTTCTTTTTTCACTTCTTTTTTCTCTTTTCACGTTTCTCTTCTTTCCTCTTCTTTTCTCTTTTCTCTTTTCTCTTCTTTTCACTTTTCTCTTTTCTCTTCTTTACTCTTCTCTCTTTTCTCTTCTTCTCTTTTCTTTTTTCACTTCTTCTTTTTTCTCTTTTCACATTTCTCTTATGTCCTCTTCTTTTCTGATTTCCCTTTTCTCTTCTTTTCTCTTTTCACTTCTTTCCTCTTCTTTTCTCCTTTTTTCTCTTTTCCCATTTCTCTCCTTTTCTCTTCTTTTTTCTCATTCCATTTTTCTCTGTTTTCCTCTTCATTGATCTTTTCCCTTTTTTCTTTTCTCTTCTTTTCTCTCTTCTCTTTTCCCTTTTCTCTTCTTTTTTCTTTTCTCTTTTCTCTTCTTTTCATCTTCTTTTCTCATTCCATTTTCTCTTCTTTTCACTTTTCTCTTCTTTTCTCTTTTCCCTATTGTCTTCTTTTTTCTTCTTTTCTCATTTCCCTTTTCTCTTCTTTTCACTTTTCTCTTTTCTCTTTTCCCATTTCTCTTCTTTTCTCTTTTCTCTACTTTTCTCTTCTTTTCTCATTTCCCTTTTCTCTTCTTTTCTCTTTTCTCTTATCTCTTTTTTCCTCTTCTTTTCTCTTCTTTTCTCCTTTTTTCTCTTTTCCCATTTCTCTCCTTTTCTCTTCTATTTTCTCATTCCATTTTTCTCTTTTTTCCTCTTCTTTTCTCTTTTCCCTTTTCTCTTTTCTCTTCTTTTCTCTCTTCTCTTTTCCCTTTTCTCTTCTTTTTTCTTTTCCCTTTTCTCTTCTTTTCTCTTCTCTCTTTTCTCTTCTTCTCTTTTCTTTTTCCACTTCTTCTTTTTTCTCTTTTCACGTTTCTCTTCTGTCCTCTTCTTTTCTCATTTCCCTTTCCTCTTCTTTTCCAGTCTTTTCTCTTTTCTCTTTTCTCTTCTTTTCTCTTTTCTCCTTTCTCTTCTTTTCTCTTTTCTCATCTATTCTCTTCTTTTCTCTTTTCTCTTCTTTTCTCATCTCTCTTTTCTCTTCTTCTCTTTTCTTTTTTCACTTCTTCTTTTTTCTCTTTTCACGTTTCTCTTCTGTCCTCTTCTTTTCTCTTCTTCATTCTTTCCCTTTGCTCTTCTTTTCTCTTTTCTCTTTTCTCTTCTTTTTTTTCTCATTCCATTTTTCTCTTCTTTCCTCTTTTCTCTTTTCCCTTTTCCCTTTTCTCTTCTTTTGCAGTCTTTTCTCTTTTCTCTTCTTTTCTCTTCTCTCTTTTCTCTTCTTCTCTTTTCTTTTTTCACTTCTTCTTTTTTCTCTTTTCACGTTTCTCTTCTTACCTCTTCTTTTCTCTTCTGTTCTCTTTTCTCTTTTCTCCTCTTTTTTTCTCTTTTCACATTTCTCTTCTTTCCTCTTCTTTTCTCTTTATTTCTCATTTCTTTTCTTTCCTCTTCTTTTCTCTTCTTTTCTCCCTTTTTCTCTTTACCCATTTCTCTCCTTTTCTCTTCTTTTTTCTCATTCCATTTTTCTCTTTTTTCCTCTTCTTTTCTCTTTTCCCTTTTCTCTTTTCTCTTCTTTTCTCTCTTCTCTTTTCCCTTTTCTCTTCTTTTTTCTTTTCTCTTTTCTCTTCTTTTCTCTTCTCTCTATTCTCTTCTTCTCTTTTCTTTTTTCACTTCTTCTTTTTTCTCTTTTCACGTTTCTCTTCTTTCCTCTTCTTTTCTCTTCTTTTCTCTTTTCTCTTTTTACCTCTTCTTTTCTCTTTTCCCTTTTCTCTTTTCTCTTCTTTTCTCTCTTCTCTTTTCCCTTTTCTCTTCTTTTTTCTTTTCTCTTTTCTCTTCTTTTCTCTTCTCTCTTTTCTCTTCTTCTCTTTTCTTTTTTCACTTCTTTTTTCTCTTTTCACGTTTCTCTTCTTTCCTCTTCTTTTCTCTTTTCTCTTTTCTCTTCTTTTCACTTTTCTCTTTTCTCTTCTTTACTCTTCTCTCTTTTCTCTTCTTCTCTTTTCTTTTTTCACTTCTTCTTTTTTCTCTTTTCACATTTCTCTTATGTCCTCTTCTTTTCTGATTTCCCTTTTCTCTTCTTTTCTCTTTTCACTTCTTTCCTCTTCTTTTCTCCTTTTTTCTCTTTTCCCATTTCTCTCCTTTTCTCTTCTTTTTTCTCATTCCATTTTTCTCTGTTTTCCTCTTCTTTTATCTTTTCCCTTTTTTCTTTTCTCTTCTTTTCTCTCTTCTCTTTTCCCTTTTCTCTTCTTTTTTTCTTTTCTCTTTTCTCTTCTTTTCTCTTCTTTTTCTTTTGTCTTTTTTCTTCTTTTCACTTCTCTCATTTCTCTTCTTCCCTTTTCTTTTTTCACTTCTTCTTTTTTCTCTTTTCACGTTTTTCTTCTTTCCTCTTCTTTTCTCTTTTCTCTGTTCTCCTCTTTTTTTCTCTTTTCACGTTACTCTTCTTTCCTCTTCTTTTCTCTTTATTTCTCATTTCCCTTTTCTCTTCTTTTCTCTTTTCTCTTTTTTCCTCTTCTTTTCTCTTCTTTTCTCCTTTTTTCTCTTTTCCCATTTCTCTCCTTTTCTCTTCTTTTCGCTTTTCTCTTTTCTCTTCTTCTCTTTTCTTTTTTCACTTCTTCTTTTTTCTCTTTTCACATTTCTCTTCTGTACTCTTCTTTTCTCATTTCCCTTTTCTCTTCTTTTCCAGTCTTTTCTCATTTCCCTTTTCTCTTCTTTTCTCTTTTCTCTTTTTTCCTCTTCTTTTCTCTTCTTTTCTCCTTTTTTCTCTTTTCCCATTTCTCTCCTTTTCTCTTCTTTTTTCTCATTCCATTTTTCTCTGTTTTCCTCTTCTTTTATCTTTTCCCTTTTTTCTTTTCTCTTCTTTTCTCTCTTCTCTTTTCCCTTTTCTCTACTTATTTTCTTTTCTCTTTTCTCTTCTTTTCTCTTCTTTTTCTTTTGTCTTTTTTCTTCTTTTCACTTCTCTCATTTCTCTTCTTCCCTTTTCTTTTTTCACTTCTTCTTTTTTCTCTTTTCACGTTTTTCTTCTTTCCTCTTCTTTTCTCTTTTCTCTGTTCTCCTCTTTTTTTCTCTTTTCACGTTACTCTTCTTTCCTCTTCTTTTCTCTTTTCCCTTTTCTCTTTTCTCTTCTTTTCTCTCTTCTCTTTTCCCTTTTCTCTTCTTTTTTCTTTTCTCTTTTCTCTTCTTTTCTCTTCTCTCTTTTCTCTTCTTCTCTTTTCTTTTTTCACTTCTTCTTTTTTCTCTTTTCACGTTTCTCTTCTTTCCTCTTCTTTTCTCTTCTTTGCTCCTTTTTTCCCTTTTCCCATTTCTCTCCTTTTCTCTTCTTTTTTCTCATTCCATTTTTCTCTGTTTTCCTCTTCTTTGATCTTTTCCCTTTTTTCTTTTCTCTTCTTTTCTCTCTTCTCTTTTCCCTTTTCTCTTCTTTTTTCTTTTCTCTTTTCTCTTCTTTTCTCTTCTTTTCTCATTCCATTTTCTCTTCTTTTCACTTTTCCCTATTGTCTTCTTTTCTCTTCTTTTCTCATTTCCCTTTTCTCTTCTTTTCACTTTTCTCTTTTCTCTTTTCCCATTTCTCTTCTTTTCTCTTTTCTCTACTTTTCTCTTCTTTTCTCATTCCATTTTTCTCTTCTTTTCTCTTTTCTCTTTTCTCTTTTTCCCTCTTCTTTTCTCTTCTTTTCTCCTTTTTTCTCTTTTCCCATTTCTCTCCTTTTCTCTTCTATTTTCTCATTCCATTTTTCTCTTTTTTCCTCTTCTTTTCTCTTTTCCCTTTTCTCTTTTCTCTTCTTTTCTCTCTTCTATTTTCCCTTTTCTCTTCATTTTTCTTTTCCGTTTTCTCTTCTTTTCTCTTCTCTCTTTTCTCTTCTTCTCTTTTCTTTTTCCACTTCTTCTTTTTTCTCTTTTCACGTTTCTCTTCTGTCCTCTTCTTTTCTCATTTCCCTTTCCTCTTCTTTTCCAGTCTTTTCTCTTTTCTCTTTTCTCTTCTTTTCTCTTTTCTCTTTTCTCTTCTTTTCTCTTTTCTCATCTATTCTCTTCTTTTCTCTTTTCTCTTCTTTTCTCATCTCTCTTTTCTCTTCTTCTCTTTTCTTTTTTCACTTCTTCTTTTTTCTCTTTTCACGTTTCTCTTCTGTCCTCTTCTTTTCTCTTCTTCATTCTTTCCCTTTGCTCTTCTTTTCTCTTTTCTCTTTTCTCTTCTTTTTTTTCTCTTTTCACGTTTCTCTTCATTCCTCTTCTTTTCTCTTTATTTCTCATTTCCCTTTTCTCTTCTTTTCTCTTTTCTCTTTTTTCCTCTTCTTTTCTCTTCTTTTCTCCTTTTTTCTCTTTTCCCACTTCTCTCCTTTTCTCTTCTTTTCTCTTTTCTCTTCTTTTCTCTTCATTTTTCTCATTCCATTTTTCTCTTCTTTCCTCTTTTCTCTTTTCCCTTTTCCCTTTTCTCTTCTTTTCCAGTCTTTTCTCTTTTCTCTTCTTTTCTCTTCTCTCTTTTCCCTTCTTCTCTTTGCTTTTTTCACTTCTTCTTTTTTGTCTTTTCACGTTTCTCTTCTTACCTCTTCTTTTCTCTTCTGTTCTCTTTTCTCTTTTCTCCTCTTTTTTTCTCTTTTCACATTTCTCTTCTTTCCTCTCCTTTTCTCTTTATTTCTCATTTCTTTTCTTTCCTCTTCTTTTCTCTTCTTTTCTCCTTTTTTCTCTTTACCCATTTCTCTCCTTTTCTCTTCTTTTTTCTCATTCCATTTTTCTCTTTTTTCCTCTTCTTTTCTCTTTTCCCTTTTCTCTTTTCTCTTCTTTTCTCTCTTCTCTTTTCCCTTTTCTCTTCTTTTTTCTTTTCTCTTTTCTCTTCTTTTCTCTTCTCTCTATTCTCTTCTTCTCTTTTCTTTTTTCACTTCTTCTTTTTTCTCTTTTCACGTTTCTCTTCTTTCCTCTTCTTTTCTCTTTTCTCTTTTCTCTTCTTTTCACTTTTCTCTTTTCTCTTCTTTACTCTTCTCTCTTTTCTCTTCTTCTCTTTTCTTTTTTCACTTCTTCTTTTTTCTCTTTTCACATTTCTCTTATGTCCTCTTCTTTTCTCATTTCCCTTTTCTCTTCTTTTCTCTTTTCACTTCTTTCCTCTTCTTTTCTCCTTTTTTCTCTTTTCCCATTTCTCTCCTTTTCTCTTCTTTTTTCTCATTCCATTTTTCTCTGTTTTCCTCTTCTTTTATCTTTTCCCTTTTTTCTTTTCTCTTCTTTTCTCTCTTCTCTTTTCCCTTTTCTCTACTTATTTTCTTTTCTCTTTTCTCTTCTTTTTCTTTTGTCTTTTTTCTTCTTTTCACTTCTCTCATTTCTCTTCTTCCCTTTTCTTTTTTCACTTCTTCTTTTTTCTCTTTTCACGTTTTTCTTCTTTCCTCTTCTTTTCTCTTTTCTCTGTTCTCCTCTTTTTTTCTCTTTTCACGTTACTCTTCTTTCCTCTTCTTTTCTCTTTATTTCTCATTCCCTTTTCTCTTCTTTTCTCTTTTCTCTATTTTCCTCTTCTTTTCTCTTCTTTTCTCCTTTTTTCTCTTTTCCCATTTCTCTCCTTTTCTCTTCTTTTCTCTTTTCTCTTTTCTCTTCTTCTCTTTTCCTTTTTCACTTCTTCTTTTTTCTCTTTTCACATTTCTCTTCTGTACTCTTCTTTTCACATTTCCCTTTTCTCTTCTTTTCCAGTCTTTTCTCATTTCCCTTTTCTCTTCTTTTCTCTTTTCACTTTTTTCCTCTTCTTTTCTCCTTTTTTCTCTTTTCCTATTTCTCTCCTTTTCTCTTCTTTTCTCTTTTCGCTTCTTTTTTCTCATCCCATTTTTCTCTTCTTTCCTCTTTCCTCTTTTCTCCTTTCCCTTTTCCCTTTTCTCTTCATTTCCAGTCTTTTCTCATTTCTCTTCTTTTTTTTCTCTTTTCACGTTTCTCTTCTTTCCTCTTCTTTTCTCTTTATTTCTCATTTCCCTTTTCTCTTCTTTTCTCTTTTCTCTTTTTTCCTCTTCTTTTCTCTTCTTTTCTCCTTTTTTCTCCTTTCCTATTTCTCTCCTTTTCTCTTCTTTTCTCTTTTCTCTTCTTTTTTCTCATCCCATTTTTCTCTTCTTTCCTCTTTCCTCTTTTCTCCTTTCCCTTTTCCCTTTTCTCTTCATTTCCAGTCTTTTCTCTTTTCTCTTCTTTTTTTTCTCTTTTCTCTTTTCTCTTTTTTCCTCTTCTTTTCTCTTCTTTTCTCCTTTTTTCTCTTTTCCCATTTCTCTCCTTTTCTCTTCTTTTTACCTTTCTCTTAATTTCTCTTCATTTTTCTCATTCCATTTTTCTCTTCTTTCTTCTTCTTTTCTCTTTTCCCTTTTCCCTTTTCTCTTCTTTTCCAGTCTTTTCTCTTTTCTCTTCTTTTCTCTTCTCTCTGTTCCCTTCTTCTCTTTTCTTTTTCCCTTCTTCTTTTTTCTCTTTTCACGTTTCTCTTCTTTCCTCTTCTTTTCTCTTCTTTTCTCTTTTCTCTTCTTTTCTCTTCTTTTTTCTCATTCCATTTTTCTCTTTTTTCCTCTTCTTTTCTCTTTTCCCTTTTCTCTTTTCTCTTCTTTTCTCTTCTCTCTTTTCTCTTCTTCTCTTTTCTTTTTTCACTTCTTCTTTTTTTCTCTTTTCACGTTTCTCTTCTGTCCTCTTCTTTTCTCTTCTTTTCTCTTTTCTCTTCTTTCCTCTTCTTTTCTCTTCTTTGCTCCTTTTTTCCCTTTTCCCATTTCTCTCCTTTTCTCTTCTTTTTTTCTCATTCCATTTTTCTCTGTTTTCCTCTTCTTTGATCTTTTCCCTTTTTTCTTTTCTCTTCTTTTCTCTCTTCTCTTTTCCCTTTTCTCTTCTTTTTTCTTTTCTCTTTTCTCTTCTTTTCTCATTCCATTTTCTCTTCTTTTCACTTTTCTCTTCTTTTCTCTTTTCCCTATTGTCTTCTTTTCTCTTCTTTTCTCATTTCCCTTTTCTCTTCTTTTCACTTTTCTCTTTTCTCTTTTCCCATTTCTCTTCTTTTCTCTTTTCTCTACTTTTCTCTTCTTTTCTCATTTCCCTTTTCTCTTCTTTTCTCTTTTCTCTTTTCTCTTTTTTCCTCTTCTTTTCTCTTCTTTTCTCCTTTTTTCTCTTTTCCCATTTCTCTCCTTTTCTCTTCTATTTTCTCATTCCATTTTTCTCTTTTTTCCTCTTCTTTTCTCTTTTCCCTTTTCTCTTTTCTCTTCTTTTCTCTCTTCTATTTTCCCTTTTCTCTTCTTTTTTCTTTTCCCTTTTCTCTTCTTTTCTCTTCTCTCTTTTCTCTTCTTCTCTTTTCTTTTTCCACTTCTTCTTTTTTCTCTTTTCACGTTTCTCTTCTGTCCTCTTCTTTTCTCATTTCCCTTTCCTCTTCTTTTCCAGTCTTTTCTCTTTTCTCTTTTCTCTTCTTTTCTCTTTTCTCTTCTTTTCTCTTTTCTCATCTATTCTCTTCTTTTGTCTTGTTTTCTCATCTCTCTTTTCTCTTCTTCTCTTTTCTTTTTTCACTTCTTCTTTTTTCTCTTTTCACGTTTCTCTTCTGTCCTCTTCTTTTCTCTTCTTCATTCTTTCCCTTTGCTCTTCTTTTCTCTTTTCTCTTTTCTCTTCTTTTTTTTCTCTTTTCACGTTTCTCTTCTTTCCTCTTCTTTTCTCTTTATTTCTCTTTTCCCTTTTCTCTTCTTTTTACTTTTCTCTTTTCTCTTCTTTTCTCTTCTCTCTTTTCTCTTCTTCTCTTTTCTTTTTTCACTTCTTCTTTTTTCTCTTTTCACGTTTCTCTTCTGTCCTCTTCTTTTCTCTTCTTTTCTCTTTTCTCTTTTCTCTTCTTTCCTCTTCTTTTCTCTTCTTTGCTCCTTTTTTCCCTTTTCCCATTTCTCTCCTTTTCTCTTCTTTTTTTCTCATTCCATTTTTCTCTGTTTTCCTCTTCTTTGATCTTTTCCCTTTTTTCTTTTCTCTTCTTTTCTCTCTTCTCTTTTCCCTTTTCTCTTCTTTTTTCTTTTCTCTTTTCTCTTCTTTTCTCATTCCATTTTCTCTTCTTTTCACTTTTCTCTTCTTTTCTCTTTTCCCTATTGTCTTCTTTTCTCTTCTTTTCTCATTTCCCTTTTCTCTTCTTTTCACTTTTCTCTTTTCTCTTTTCCCATTTCTCTTCTTTTCTCTTTTCTCTACTTTTCTCTTCTTTTCTCATTTCCCTTTTCTCTTCTTTTCTCTTTTGTCTTTTCTCTTTTTTCCTCTTCTTTTCTCTTCTTTTCTCCTTTTTTCTCTTTTCCCATTTCTCTCCTTTTCTCTTCTATTTTCTCATTCCATTTTTCTCTTTTTTCCTCTTCTTTTCTCTTTTCCCTTTTCTCTTTTCTCTTCTTTTCTCTCTTCTATTTCCCCTTTTCTCTTCTTTTTTCTTTTCCCTTTTCTCTTCTTTTCTCTTCTCTCTTTTCTCTTCTTCTCTTTTCTTTTTCCACTTCTTCTTTTTTCTCTTTTCACGTTTCTCTTCTGTCCTCTTCTTTTCTCATTTCCCTTTCCTCTTCTTTTCCAGTCTTTTCTCTTTTCTCTTTTCTCTTCTTTTCTCTTTTCTCTTTTCTCTTCTTTTCTCTTTTCTCATCTATTCTCTTCTTTTCTCTTTTCTCTTCTTTTCTCATCTCTCTTTTCTCTTCTTCTCTTTTCTTTTTTCACTTCTTCTTTTTTCTCTTTTCACGTTTCTCTTCTGTCCTCTTCTTTTCTCTTCTTCATTCTTTCCCTTTGCTCTTCTTTTCTCTTTTCTCTTTTCTCTTCTTTTTTTTCTCTTTTCACGTTTCTCTTCTTTCCTCTTCTTTTCTCTTTATTTCTCATTTCCCTTTTCTCTTCTTTTCTCTTTTCTCTTTTTTCCTCTTCTTTTCTCTTCTTTTCTCCTTTTTTCTCTTTTCCCACTTCTCTCCTCTTCTCTTCTTTTCTCTTTTCTCTTCTTTTCTCTTCATTTTTCTCATTCCATTTTTCTCTTCTTTCCTCTTTTCCCTTTTCCCTTTTCTCTTCTTTTCCAGTCTTTTCTCTTTTGTCTTCTTTTCTCTTCTCTCTTTTCTCTTCTTCTCTTTTCTTTGTTCACTTCTTCTTTTTTCTCTTTTCACGTTTCTCTTCTTACCTCTTCTTTTCTCTCCTGTTCTCTTTTCTCTTTTCTCCTCTTTTTTTCTCTTTTCACATTTCTTTTCTTTCCTCTTCTTTTCTCCTTTTTTCTCTTTACCCATTTCTCTCCTTTTCTCTTCTTTTTTCTCATTCCATTTTTCTCTTTTTTCCACTTCTTTTCTCTTTTCCCTTTTCTCTTTTCTCTTCTTTTCTCTCTTCTCTTTTCCCTTTTCTCTTCTTTTTTCTTTTCTCTTTTCTCTTCTTTTCTCTTCTCTCTATTCTCTTCTTCTCTTTTCTTTTTTCACTTCTTCTTTTTTCTCTGTTCACGTTTCTCTTCTGTCCTCTTCTTTTCTCTTCTTTTCTCTTTTCTCTTTTTACCTCTTCTTTTCTCTTTTCCCTTTTCTCTTTTCTCTTCTTTTCTCTCTTCTCTTTTCCCTTTTCTCTTCTTTTTTCTTTTCTCTTTTCTCTTCTTTTCTCTTCTCTCTTTTCTCTTCTTTTCTTTTCTTTTTTCACTTCTTTTTTCTCTTTTCACGTTTCTCTTCTTTCCTCTTCTTTTCTCTTTTCACTTTTCTCTTCTTTTCTCTTTTCCCTATTGTCTTCTTTTCTCATTTCCCTTTTCTCTTCTTTTCACTTTTCTCTTTTCTCTTTTCCCATTTCTCTTCTTTTCTCTTTTCTCTACTTTTCTCTTTTTTTCTCATTTCCCTTTTCTCTTCTTTTCTCTTTTCTCTTTTCTCTTTTTTCCTCTTCTTTTCTCTTCTTTTCTCCTTTTTTGTCTTTTCCCATTTCTCTCCTTTTCTCTTCTATTTTCTCATTCCATTTTTCTCTTTTTTCCTCTTCTTTTCTCTTTTCCCTTTTCTCTTTTCTCTTCTTTTCTCTCTTCTATTTTCCCTTTTCTCTTCTTTTTTCTTTTCCCTTTTCTCTTCTTTTCTCTTCTCTCTTTTCTCTTCTTCTCTTTTCTTTTTCCACTTCTTCTTTTTTCTCTTTTCACGTTTCTCTTCTGTCCTCTTCTTTTCTCATTTCCCTTTCGTCTTCTTTTCCCGTCTTTTCTCTTTTCTCTTTTCTCTTCTTTTCTCTTTTCTCTTTTCTCTTTTCTCATCTATTCTCTTCTTTTCTCTTTTCTCTTCTTTTCTCATCTCTCTTTTCTCTTCTTCTCTTTTCTTTTTTCATTTCTTTTTTTTCTCTTTTCACGTTTCTCTTCTGTCCTCTTCTTTTCTCATTTCCCTTTTCTCTTCTTTTCTCTTCTTTCCTCTTGTTTTCTCTTCTTTTCTCCTTTTTTCTCTTTTCCCATTTCTCTCCTTTTCTCTTCTTTTTTCTCATTCCATTTTTCTCTTTTTTCCTCTTCTTTTCTCTTTTCCCTTTTGTCTTTTCTCTTCTTTTCTCTCTTCTCTTTTCTCTTTTCTCTTCTTTTTTTCTTTTCTCTTTTCTCTTCTTTTCTCTTCTCTCTTTTCTCTTCTTCTCCTTTCTTTTTTCACTTCTTCTTTTTTCTCTTTTCACGTTTCTCTTCTGTCCTCTTCTTTTCTCTTCTTCATTCATTCCCTTTGCTCTTCTTTTCTCTTTTCTCTTTTCTCTTCTTTTTTTTCTCTTTTCACGTTTCTCTTCTTTCCTCTTCTTTTCTCTTTATTTCTCATTTCCCTTTTCTCTTCTTTTCTCTTTTCTCTTTTTTCCTCTTCTTTTCTCTTCTTTTCTCCTTTTTTCTCTTTTCCCACTTCTCTCCTTTTCTCTTCTTTTCTCTTCATTTTTCTCATTCCATTTTTCTCTTCTTTCCTCTTTTCCCTTTTCCCTTTTCTCTTCTTTTCCAGTCTTTTCTCTTTTGTCTTCTTTTCTCTTCTCTCTTTTCTCTTCTTCTCTTTGCTTTTTTCACTTCTTCTTTTTTCTCTTTTCACGTTTCTCTTCTTACCTCTTCTTTTCTCTTCTGTTCTCTTTTCTCTTTTCTCCTCTTTTTTTCTCTTTTCACATTTCTCTTCTTTCCTCTTCTTTTCTCTTTATTTCTCATTTCTTTTCTTTCCTCTTCTTTTCTCTTCTTTTCTCCTTTTTTCTCTTTACCCATTTCTCTCCTTTTCTCTTCTTTTTTCTCATTCCATTTTTCTCTTTTTTCCTCTTCTTTTCTCTTTTCCCTTTTCTCTTTTCTCTTCTTTTCTCTCTTCTCTTTTCCCTTTTCTCTTCTTTTTTCTTTTCTCTTTTCTCTTCTTTTCTCTTCTCTCTATTCTCTTCTTCTCTTTTCTTTTTTCACTTCTTCTTTTTTCTCTTTTCACGTTTCTCTTCTGTCCTCTTCTTTTCTCTTCTTTTCTCTTTTCTCTTTTTACCTCTTCTTTTCTCTTTTCCCTTTTCTCTTTTCTCTTCTTTTCTCTCTTCTCTTTTCCCTTTTCTCTTCTTTTTTCTTTTCTCTTTTCTCTTCTTTTCTCTTCTCTCTTTTCTCTTCTTCTCTTTTCTTTTTTCACTTCTTTTTTCTCTTTTCACGTTTCTCTTCTTTCCTCTTCTTTTCTCTTTTCTCTTTTCACTTCTTTTCACTTTTCTCTTTTCTCTTCTTTACTCTTCTCTCTTTTCTCTTCTTCTCTTTTCTTTTTTCACTTCTTCTTTTTTCTCTTTTCACATTTCTCTTATGTCCTCTTCTTTTCTCATTTCCCTTTTCTCTTCTTTTCTCTTTTCACTTCTTTCCTCTTCTTTTCTCCTTTTTTTCTCTTTTCCCATTTCTCTCCTTTTCTCTTCTTTTTTCTCATTCCATTTTTCTCTGTTTTCCTCTTCTTTTATCTTTTCCCTTTTTTCTTTTCTCTTCTTTTCTCTCTTCTCTTTTCCCTTTTCTCTACTTATTTTCTTTTCTCTTTTCTCTTCTTTTCTCTTCTTTTTCTTTTGTCTTTTTTCTTCTTTTCACTTCTCTCATTTCTCTTCTTCCCTTTTCTTTTTTCACTTCTTCTTTTTTCTCTTTTCACGTTTTTCTTCTTTCCTCTTCTTTTCTCTTTTCTCTGTTCTCCTCTTTTTTTCTCTTTTCACGTTACTCTTCTTTCCTCTTCTTTTCTCTTTATTTCTCATTTCCCTTTTCTCTTCTTTTCTCTTTTCTCTTTTTTCCTCTTCTTTTCTCTTCTTTTCTCCTTTTTTCTCTTTTCCCATTTCTCTCCTGTTCTCTTTTCTCTTTTCTCTTCTTCTCTTTTCCTTTTTCACTTCTTCTTTTTTCTCTTTTCACATTTCTCTTCTGTACTCTTCTTTTCTCATTTCCCTTTTCTCTTCTTTTCCAGTCTTTTCTCATTTCCCTTTTCTCTTCTTTTCTCTTTTCTCTTTTTTCCTCTTCTTTTCTCCTTTTTTCTCTTTTCCTATTTCTCTCCTTTTCTCTTCTTTTCTCTTTTCGCTTCTTTTTTCTCATCCCATTTTTCTCTTCTTTCCTCTTTCCTCTTTTCTCCTTTCCCTTTTCCCTTTTCTCTTCATTTCCAGTCTTTTCTCATTTCTCTTCTTTTTTTTCTCTTTTCACGTTTCTCTTCTTTCCTCTTCTTTTCTCTTTATTTCTCATTTCCCTTTTCTCTTCTTTTCTCTTTTTTCCTCTTCTTTTCTCTTCTTTTCTCCTTTTTTCTCTTTTCCTATTTCTCTCCTTTTCTCTTCTTTTCTCTTTTCTCTTCTTTTTTCTCATCCCATTTTTCTCTTCTTTCCTCTTTCCTCTTTTCTCCTTTCCCTTTTCCCTTTTCTCTTCATTTCCAGTCTTTTCTCTTTTCTCTTCTTTTTTTTCTCTTTTCTCTTTTCTCTTTTTTCCTCTTCTTTTCTCATCTTTTCTCCTTTTTTCTCTTTTCCCATTTCTCTCCTTTTCTCTTCTTTCCTCTTTTCTCTTTTCTCTTCTTCTCTTTTCTTTTTTCACTTCTTCTTATTTCTCTTTTCACATTTCTCTTCTGCACTCTTCTTTTCTCATTTCCCTTTTCTCTTCGTTTCCAGTCTTTTCTCTTTTCTCTTTTCTCTTCTTTTGTCTTTTCTCTTCTTTTCTCTTTTCTGATCTATTCTCTTCTTTTCTCTTTTCTCTTCTTTTCTCATCTCTCTTTTCTCTTCTTCTCTTCTTTTTTCACTTCTTTTTTCTCTTTTCACATTTCTCTTCTGTCCTGTTCTTTTCTCATTTCCCTTTTCTCTTTTCTCTTCTTTTCTCTTCTTTTCTCATTTCCCTTTTCTCTTCTTTTCTCTTTTCTCTTTTTTCCTCTTCTTTTCTCTTCTTTTCTCCTTTTTTCTCTTTTCCCATTTCTCTCCTTTTCTCTTCTTTCCTCTTTTCTCTTTTCTCTTCTTGTCTTTTCTTTTTTCACTTCTTTTTTCTCTTTTCACATTTCTCTTCTGCACTCTTCTTTTCTCATTTCCCTTTTCTCTTCTTTTCCAGTCTTTTCTCTTTTCTCTTTTCTCTTCTTTTCTCTTCTCTCTTTTCTCTTCTTCTCTTTTCTTTTTTCACTTCTTTTTTCTCTTTTCACGTTTCTCTTCTTTCCTCTTCTTTTCTCTTTTCTCTTTTCTCCTCTTTTTTTCTCTTTTCACATTTCTCTTCTTTCCTCTTCTTTTCTCTTTATTTCTCTTTTCCCTTTTCTCTTTTCTCTTCTTTTCTCTCTTCTCTTTTCCCTTTTCTCTTCTTTTTTCTTTTCTCTTTTCTCTTCTTTTCTCTTCTCTCTTTTCTCTTCTTCTCTTTTCTTTTTTCACTTCTTTTTTCTCTTTTCACGTTTCTCTTCTTTCCTCTTCTTTTCTCTTTTCTCTTTTCTCCTCTTTTTTTCTCTTTTCACATTTCTCTCCTTTTCTCTTCTTTTTTCTGATTCCATTTTTCTCTTTTTTCCTCCTCTTTTCTCTTTTCCCTTTTCTCTTTTCTCTTCTTTTCTCTCTTCTCTTTTCCCTTTTCTCTTCTTTTTTCTTTTCTCTTTTCTCTTCTTTTCTCTTCTCTCTTTTCTCTTCTTCTCTTTTCTTTTTTCACTTCTTTTTTCTCTTTTCACGTTTCTCTTCTTTCCTCTTCTTTTCTCTTCTTTTCTCCTTTTTTCCCTTTTCCCATTTCTCTCCTTTTCTCTTCTTTTTTTCTCATTCCATTTTTCTCTGTTTTCCTCTTCTTTGATCTTTTCCCTTTTTTCTTTTCTCTTCTTTTCTCTCTTCTCTTTTCCCTTTTCTCTTCTTTTTTCTTTTCTCTTTTCTCTTCTTTTCTCATTCCATTTTCTCTTCTTTTCACTTTTCTCTTCTTTTCTCTTTTCCCTATTGTCTTCTTTTCTCTTCTTTTCTCATTTCCCTTTTCTCTTCTTTTCACCTTTCTCTTTTCTCTTTTCCCATTTCTCTTCTTTTCTCTTTTCTCTACTTTTCTCTTCTTTTCTCATTTCCCTTTTCTCTTCTTTTCTCTTTTCTCTTTTCTCTTTTTTCCTCTTCTTTTCTCTTCTTTTCTCCTTTTTTCTCTTTTCCCATTTCTCTCCTTTTCTCTTCTATTTTCTCATTCCATTTTTCTCTTTTTTCCTCTTCTTTTCTCTTTTCCCTTTTCTCTTTTCTCTTCTTTTCTCTCTTCTATTTTCCCTTTTCTCTTCTTTTTTCTTTTCCCTTTTCTCTTCTTTTCTCTTCTCTCTTTTCTCTTCTTCTCTTTTCTTTTTCCACTTCTTCTTTTTTCTCTTTTCACGTTTCTCTTCTGTCCTCTTCTTTTCTCGTTTCCCTTTCCTCTTCTTTTCCAGTCTTTTCTCTTTTCTCTTCTTTTCTCTTTTCTCTTTTCTCTTCTTTTCTCTTTTCTCATCTATTCTCTTCTTTTCTCATCTCTCTTTTCTCTTCTTCTCTTTTCTTTTTTCACTTCTTCTTTTTTCTCTCTTCACGTTTCTCTTCTGTCCTCTTCTTTTCTCTTCTTCATTCTTTCCCTTTGCTCTTCTTTTCTCTTTTCTCTTTTCTCTTCTTTTTTTTCTCTTTTCACGTTTCTCTTCTTTCCTCTTCTTTTCTCTTTATTTCTCATTTCCCTTTTCTCTTCTTTTCTCTTTTCTCTTTTTTCCTCTTCTTTTCTCTTCTTTTCTCCTTTTTTCTCTTTTCCCACTTCTCTCCTTTTCTCTTCTTTTCTCTTTTCTCTTCTTTTCTCTTCATTTTTCTCATTCCATTTTTCTCTTCTTTCCTCTTTTCCCTTTTCCCTTTTCTCTTCTTTTCCAGTCTTTTCTCTTTTGTCTTCTTTTCTCTTCTCTCTTTTCTCTTCTTCTCTTTGCTTTTTTCACTTCTTCTTTTTTCTCTTTTCACGTTTCTCTTCTTACCTCTTCTTTTCTCTTCTGTTCTCTTTTCTCTTTTCTCCTCTTTTTTTCTCTTTTCACATTTCTCTTCTTTCCTCTTCTTTTCTCTTTATTTCTCATTTCTTTTCTTTCCTCTTCTTTTCTCTTCTTTTCTCCTTTTTCTCTTTACCCATTTCTCTCCTTTTCTCTTCTTTTTTCTCATTCCATTTTTATCTTTTTTCCACTTCTTTTCTCTTTTCCCTTTTCGCTTTTCTCTTCTTTTCTCTCTTCTCTTTTCCCTTTTCTCTTCTTTTTTCTTTCTCTTTTCTCTTCTTTTCTCTTCTCTCTATTCTCTTCTTCTCTTTTCTTTTTTCACTTCTTCTTTTTTCTCTGTTCACGTTTCTCTTCTGTCCTCTTCTTTTCTCTTCTTTTCTCTTTTCTCTTTTTACCTCTTCTTTTCTCTTTTCCCTTTTCTCTTTTCTCTTCTTTTCTCTCTTCTCTTTTCCCTTTTCTCTTCTTTTTTCTTTTCTCTTTTCTCTTCTTTTCTCTTCTCTCTTTTCTCTTCTTCTCTTTTCTTTTTTCACTTCTTTTTCTCTTTTCACGTTTCTCTTCTTTCCTCTTCTTTTCTCTTTTCACTTTTCTCTTCTTTTCTCTTTTCCCTATTGTCTTCTTTTCTCTTCTTTTCTCATTTCCCTTTTCTCTTCTTTTCACTTTTCTCTTTCTCTTTTCCCATTTCTCTTCTTTTCTCTTTTCTCTACTTTTCTCTTTTTTCTCATTTCCCTTTTCTCTTCTTTTCTCTTTTCTCTTTTCTCTTTTTTCCTCTTCTTTTCTCTTCTTTTCTCCTTTTTTGTCTTTTCCCATTTCTCACCTTTTCTCTTCTATTTTCTCATTCCATTTTTCTCTTTTTTCCTCTTCTTTTCTCTTTTCCCTTTTCTCTTTTCTCTTCTTTTCTCTCTTCTATTTTCCCTTTTCTCTTCTTTTTTCTTTTCCCTTTTCTCTTCTTTTCTCTTCTCTCTTTTCTCTTCTTCTCTTTTCTTTTTCCACTTCTTCTTTTTTCTCTTTTCACGTTTCTCTTCTGTCCTCTTCTTTTCTCATTTCCCTTTCCTCTTCTTTTCCAGTCTTTTCTCTTTTCTCTTTTCTCTTCTTTTCTCTTTTCTCTTTTCTCTTCTTTTCTCTTTTCTCATCTATTCTCTTCTTTTCTCTTTTCTCTTCTTTTCTCATCTCTCTTTTCTCTTCTTCTCTTTTCTTTTTTCACTTCTTCTTTTTTCTCTTTTCACGTTTCTCTTCTGTCCTCTTCTTTTCTCTTCTTCATTCTTTCCCTTTGCTCTTCTTTTCTCTTTTCTCTTTTCTCTTCTTTTTTTTCTCTTTTCACGTTTCTCTTCTTTCCTCTTCTTTTCTCTTTATTTCTCATTTCCCTTTTCTCTTCTTTCTCTTTTCTCTTTTTTCCTCTTCTTTTCTCTTCTTTTCTCCTTTTTTCTCTTTTCCCACTTCTCTCCTTTTCTCTTCTTTTCTCTTTTCTCTTCTTTTCTCTTCATTTTTCTCATTCCATTTTTCTCTTCTTTCCTCTTTTCCCTTTTCCCTTTTCTCTTCTTTTCCAGTCTTTTCTCTTTTGTCTTCTTTTCTCTTCTCTCTTTTCTCTTCTTCTCTTTGCTTTTTTCACTTCTTCTTTTTTCTCTTTTCACGTTTCTCTTCTTACCTCTTCTTTTCTCTTCTGTTCTCTTTTCTCTTTTCTCCTCTTTTTTTCTCTTTTCACATTTCTCTTCTTTCCTCTTCTTTTCTCTTTATTTCTCATTTCTTTTCTTTCCTCTTCTTTTCTCTTCTTTTCTCCTTTTTTCTCTTTACCCATTTCTCTCCTTTTCTCTTCTTTTTTCTCATTCCATTTTTCTCTTTTTTCCTCTTCTTTTCTCTTTTCCCTTTTCTCTTTTCTCTTCTTTTCTCTCTTCTCTTTTCCCTTTTCTCTTCTTTTTTCTTTTCTCTTTTCTCTTCTTTTCTCTTCTCTCTATTCTCTTCTTCTCTTTTCTTTTTTCACTTCTTCTTTTTTCTCTTTTCACGTTTCTCTTCTGTCCTCTTCTTTTCTCTTCTTTTCTCTTTTCTCTTTTTACCTCTTCTTTTCTCTTTTCCCTTTTCTCTTTTCTCTTCTTTTCTCTCTTCTCTTTTCCCTTTTCTCTTCTTTTTTCTTTTCTCTTTTCTCTTCTTTTCTCTTCTCTCTTTTCTCTTCTTCTCTTTTCTTTTTTCACTTCTTTTTTCTCTTTTCACGTTTCTCTTCTTTCCTCTTCTTTTCTCTTTTCTCTTTTCTCTTCTTTTCACTTTTCTCTTTTCTCTTCTTTACTCTTCTCTCTTTTCTCTTCTTCTCTTTTCCTTTTTCACTTCTTCTTTTTTCTCTTTTCACATTTCTCTTATGT